>NC_143564.1:8811250-9437500 GCF_054136105.1 Typopeltis vanoorti
TGAAAATTCGAAAAGAGGTTGTCATATGCCAATAATATTTTAGTGATGTCACATCCAACTGATAGTGATAATGTCGGAGCTGAAAAAAATTGCATGTTTGAGGGACACCAGCATATAATTAAATTATTCAGAAAAACCTAATTACTGCCATCATCACGACTTACTCTAAGAATTCCCACCCTTTAACAAGAAAGAAATACCCCAAAATGTATTGGAAAATTAGTAGAGCCATCTATAGACAACCAAAGACAAAACATGATGACAATGAAAGATGTGTGTCACCATTGGAAAATTCCAAGACATCTTATCTCAAAAACACAATTCGATAGGCAAACCAAAACACCATGTAATATCACAGAGAGACATATGTTCCCCAGAAATTTCCAAACCTAAAGTCATGATTCTCATTTCTAAATAATACCCACAATTCTTAAGCGAACCAAACACACCATGTGATGTCCTTGACAGACGAGGGCCCCAGCAAAATTCCAAACATTCCAAAACTCTATAATAACACATAGCCTCATCACGATTCCTTATCTTATCTTGATCTTGATATGGTTAAAAGTGTCCCGCCAACCACAACATGATTCCTTATCTACTAATGTATCTTCCTTCCCATTCAAAACAATGTCACTTATTTACAACTAACAAATGACGCCACTTATCTTCATCTGATAACAACAAACATTCACGTCATGATTCCTTATCTTATCTTGATCTTGATTTGGTCAGAAGTGCCCCACCAATCACAACACGAATCCTTATCTCTACAATCACCCATAATTCTATACGCGAACCAAAACACAAGAACTGAAGATCACTGACATATATGCCCCCAGAGAAATTCCAAACATTTCAAACTCATGACGTCACATACAAAGATGCCATCAAATGAACAACCAATGACGTCACGATTCCTTATCTTATCTTGATCTTGATCTGGTCAGATGTGGCTGGTATACTACTGCCGTACCTGTTCTGAGTATAAGGTGACTAGCCCTATGCCTCCTGGTGTTTCCTATTACTGTACCCTGTGTGTTGACGTAGCCAGTTTGCCTGCTTATGGGATGAAAAACCCCAGACAATCTGAGGAGAAAAACTCTATTGTCCATGCTCAAGACTTCGCTATCGCTGAGAAAGATCCGTAAGCTTCTCACGTCGGCGACGGCAATGAACCTAGGATACTCGTTTATTCGTCATATATGGTATCGAAGTGCATAGCCACTCGGCGAACCGCGCGGATAATTTTTATACATTTTATAATAAAATCGCAGCTGAAGTAATAATAAAAAAGGTACTTTATTAAAATAATGTATAAAGTGATTTCCTTTGCTTTCCTGTAGCTCAGTACCTTCGCAATACATTCGCCTCTTGAGTCACAGAAAATGCACCGGAAACATAGTACGTTTACAAATTCTTCAACGAACACCTCACGTTGATAACTGTGAGAAGAGTGAAACAATCTGCCGAAACCATATTTTAGGTGATATACATTTATTTTTTTCCAAAATGTTAGGAACATATGGACAAAGTTTAATGAAAATTGCAAGAAATCAGATGATGCACTTGCATTCAAAGCTTCGTGTTTAATATCCGTAAACGTGTTCGCCAAATACCTAAGTATATTAAAGATGGAGTCGGTGATGATTTTTAATAAAGATAGCTTTTTCAACAACAGTTATTAAAGACTTTGCCTTAACACTTTCATTGCCAAGCTGAAAATTGGAATTTCGTGTGGTGGCCAAATTGTTTTTATTTTTTTTATTTAGTTAGCGACGTCCACGCTATAACGCGTGATCGGCCGTTTGGTGAGAACTCGCATCGCGCGATATCGCGTGATTGGCAATGAACGTGTTAAAATTATATGAAATGCATGATTTGCAGAAGTAACCTTATCTCGTGGGATTTCTGGCAAGTACGGCAGGGGATAAAAAGATTGCAGAGTACTTGTTCGGCAGGTCACATCTCCGGTGATTGATCACTGTGGAAGCAACATCTCGTGTAGTTTCAGCGATCTGAATGTTTCCTTGCCTTGAAAATGTATCTATTTCGTGATTCATTGTTTTCTCTGACAATAAAAATCGCTTTCAGCTGGTCATTCCAAACATACAAGCTATAAAGCTCTTTCCAATATTTATTGAACTTAGTTCGAGCGTCCTGATTGCTGTATACGTACGCGATGTCATCGGCGGAGTGGCCCACAGAGAAGAAATCTTTCCATCGATTTCTACGAAGAAATTGTCATTATCTGGAGATAGAGAGGGAGACGTCGCTAAATTTCAAAAACGCTGCGGAAATCAAATGCCAATGCTGTCAGATTCTTGACAGTTTAATGCTTGCACAGCCCATTTATTAGGGTTTGAAATGTCACGTGATGGGTGTGTTGGTTGAAGGGAAGATTGCAGGCAGCAGTTCAACTCACCTGCCAGAAGGCTCTTAATAATCTCTTTGCTACGAGGAGAAACGAAGTACATAAATAGCCATGGATCATTTACTTGTCACTGGGATGTGTAGATATGAAATCCCTAATAGGTTACTTCTTCGGGAGGGGGGGGGTTCCGCGGCTTTTCAATGCGAACTGTAATTCCAGGCAAAGTAATTGGTTCGCTCATCTCATTCTTTACTCTAAGGGAAAAAAAGACATTAAACAAATAAAGTGGATAACTCTATATAGTGATGACTAAAACGACCAGAAATGAGAGCCAATTTGTCTCAACGTCTGAATAATTGAAATATCCGAAATGGCTTCATTTTTATCAGTTGAAGCGCTTTTTTTTGTTGTTGTTCAGGTTTGACAGCGGACATATGTCCCCAGACATATGTCCGCTGTTTTAACTGCTTAACCTAAATTGGTATTCTATAGTTTTCCCCACTCTGTTGCATTTCAGTTGATAACGTCAATTAATTTATGAAAGAGCCAAAGAAATTTTAAGTTTATAAGAAATTTCATATATTGATGATACGTCTAGGTCCAAATGGACCTTGTTCAAGTGTAACATCATTAAATTTTAAGAGTAGTTAAAATTTCAGTGGATTGGTAGCCACTTGTTTGATTATTCTCTTCTTAGTCTGTTATGAAGTACGCATGTATATTTTTAAACAAATTATAATAAACATAATCAGGACAATGCTATCCTGTTATTTGCTAAGATAAAATCACCCTTGCAATAATTCAAGCGTAATAATTATCATTCTGAAAAATGCCTGGGGAAATTTCTGAAATTTCCACATGCTGTTTATATGCGAAATGTTCCCTATAGTTAGCGCTTTGGTTCTAACTTTGGTATGTACCTGAGTCAAAGATTGATGACCTTCCCTTTTCGTCATTTCCGGAAGTTACGCAATATTTGATTCGGCTACGAATGCGTTCTTCTTCCTTCGAACTCTAGTTTCGATAACATAAAATTAACCGTATATCTCGACTTTTATTTTTATTTTTTTTGACTTATCCGTTAGGATTTTAGACTGCCAAGATGGCATTCCTTGTCTATTATACTTTCTCTCCAAGATACCTTTTAAAACCAAGCTCGGCTGTCGGTGACGGTAAAGAGTGGCGCTTGACCAATCTTCCGTCAGTTAGTTTTGGCTAAAAGAGCTCCACTTGCTCCCTTTCGGAATGAAAGGCGTCGTAGTAATCAACTGTCGTAGTAGGTCAACGTCATAGTAGGTCAATTATGGTCTTGTAGTCCACCCAAAACAGCCTTTTGCACTAAGAATAAACGGAAAAATACAGAAAAAATACGGAAAAAGATGAAGCGTGTTGTTGAACTATGAAACGTTGATAAAGAAAAATAAATTTGATATTAGAATGCATATTGTAAAATTAATATTAAACCATAAGTTGAATTCATTTGGTATAAGTATTCTACCTTTTCAACAAAGGAAGCAAAATTGAAACAAATAGATTATTATTAGTATTATTATTATTATTAGGAGTCTGTGTGGCTCAGTGGATATGGCGTTTGCATACCACGGCGCTTGGCCGCACGAAGGAAGACTTGGTTTCGAGTCTCGTCGGTGACTAAACCGGTTCCCGAGTTAGTCGATCTCTGGCACGGGCAAGCGGGTTTTTCCTTCCGGAAACTCGGGTTTTTCGTCCCGTAAACCCAAGAAAATCGACCGTAGAACCCACATTATTTCAGACATTAAATATATTGGGTTAGGGACCACGAGATGGCGGCACATTTGAGCCGTCTCTCTTCACTGTGTACCGCTTAATTAGTGATAGCCTTGGGCCATCTATCTCTGATTGGGTACCAGTGGAGATTGAACTGACCACTCAGTCTCCAAAAGTTAGATAGGGCTAAACGGCCTCGCCTACTCCCCGTATACGGGAATAAAAAGGCGTTAGCTGATTTTATTATTATTATTATTATTATTACGAGACACCTCCAGGGAGTTTACCGACTCATCGAGGGAGGGCACCTACTCTACATCTCTCTACCACTCAATCCACCAGCATCTGCTATGATAGACAAAATAATTATTTGTAAAGACAGCGAAAAAAACTGAACGCCTCAAAGATTTTGATGCCTCCCCCCTCTAGCATAATAGTCACCAAGTTCTGAAAAAGTATAATATAAATATGTACTTTAAATAAAAAAGGAATACTGGTAAAACTGTTTCTAATTTGACTTTTTTCAATAAATATAAATTTTATATTACACTTTGTATATTCTAAAACATAAATCGAACTGAACCCGGGAAAATAAAACCCAAATTAATGCGATCCTTGAGTTTGATGTCTGCTGCAAAGAGTTTATTTGAGGTACTAATTTATTCATTTTCAATCTCAAATCCCCAATGTTGGTGGTATCCAGATGATTTCTTTTTATCAGTAGCAAGTCATTTACAGCACTAAAGTCACAATCAACTAAATATGGCGACGGGAAGGACAACCGTATTTTTTTTTGCAAAACTAGTTAAATTTAGGTATTTCGTTTCTGTCTCGTCAGAAAGCCATGCCATTGTTCCTTTTATATTAAATAAATTTCTAATACACTCATCATTTTGTTTTTCTGAGAGTTCTTCTTGATACTGTATTTATGTTGGCTGCTGTACTAGTGATGTCAGCTTTTTTTTTCTCGGAAAGTCAGGGTTGCAACATCGACAATTTATCGCCGACAATGGTGTTTTTTTTTTTTTTTGAGTATATTGGTGAAGTCACGAATGCAACGTCCTTTTCTAATTGCCCTCCACTCCCCCCAAAAAATATTCAAATTGCCCCCTGTTGAGCGTACTCGGAAAACACTGGCTTATTGGAAGAAATGACTTATACTGAAGAAATTGCAGCAGTTTGGTTATTTCCTGGCAACCAACCCCTATAAATGAAACGTCTAAATGACCTTACTGCTCCACACCCAAGTAACGATATTTAAATTTTATATTTTCTTTATATTTTTCTTTCTGCAAAATCGGAGATGCCTACACAAGTCGAAAGGGGGGTTTAATGCATTTCACAGGTGATTCATTGGTGGTTTCCGACAGGTGATTGAAGACAGTGGTAGAAAGAGAGAGCGGGACAGGACATCGTAATTTATTTTGACAGAAACCTTATCTCCTTTGATAGGAAACAACGTAAGAAGCAGAAAAAGTCAAACATGGGTCATTTATTTGTCACCTTCAACTTACCGTAGTTTCATTGGTCGTGCTTTCAGATAAGCTTCTCCTGACGAAACACCACGGCCAGTGGGGAAACTACTTCATCGAGCGCACTCGTTTCTAGATCAATAATTTTTTCTTTCTCTCCCCTAATTTATTTCTCTTCATTCTATTTACTTCTCGCATTCACAGTAGAGTGTGCATGTTGAATACTAGAAAGGTTTCTTGGTGGCGTGCTATACGTCTATCAATTTATATCACATCCTTTAAATTATATGCCTAGAACAACAACGAACTAAAAAGGGGAATAAAATCGTGCCTGCGAAACAAAGAAGAGTAAAATAAAAGGGAATCAAAAATCTAGAGAAAAGTAAACAAAAGTATTAGCAAAATTCATCCGTCACTTCAAAGAAAAGAATGCTTAAGGAAAGAAGGAAGAACAAGAGCTGAAGAAATAATCGTTCCTCGACCTTTGTTATTCCAAGAAAGCAGACCCAAATTGTATTTATATTAAATTCGTTCGGTATTACTTACACTTTTTCAAAAGACTCATGTATTCGATTTATAATTGAGCTTGAAGGATTGAAAAACCGGCAAGAACCAAGCATTAAAAAAATCTGAAGTGATAATTTTATTTAATTTAAGAGGATATTAAATCCCACATCGTTTCAAATCCGAAAAAGAAACTCAAAGATCGGAATCAAAGAGTTTCATGCAGAATATAGTAACTATAAAAGTATCGGCGACTACTAGCGTAAGCTGAAGCATGTAGTACAAACTACGGCAACTCGTAGCAACGGTGGAGAAAGTACTGATCGCTATTCTTATTATATTCCATAATGTGAAACCCATCTCCTCGGAGATGTATGATGTTATATATTATGTTGGGAGGTTACTACCCAGACCGGTTTCGATCTTTATTGAGATCTCATCAGTGAGTAGCTAGACCAAATAATACTAAGCGTATAGAGAAAAGAAATTATATACTCTGCTATACGAGTTGTCAAAAAGGTGCGTACTTTAGTACTCAGCGTGCATTTGAATGTATTTAGTTGAATATTCGAGTAATATTTTGAAACTTACAAATTCCGTTTGTACGTTAAAGTAATTTTGAGAAATTGGAAATTATTTATGTACCTCAATAATGTAACAACACTATCTGATGCATTTAAAGTTCTTTTCAAATGTACGAAGTATTCATGTCACTACCTTTAGTAATCGCATCATTCAACATATGTGTAACTTAATTCTGATAAAGGATTGTTGTGGTATTGAGAGATCTCGTGCTCTCGAGGTTTTTGCCTGGTCTCCGATGATAACCAACAGTTGTCAGGCTAGTAATAACTCAGACAATGCACTAATAAAAGGTACATACCGGCTCCTGTCCGAGTAGTATTCCAAGTAATTAAAGAATAAGTGTTATCATTCTGTGCAGATGCATTGTAATCTTCCGCTACAACATGATTAAGCTTAGAAAGGAGTCAACAGTTATTAGTAACGGTGAATGGCATATCGAACTATTGCTCTACATCTATTAGTGTATGCTGTTAAAATACATTTTTAAAAAATGAAAACTTTATTCTCTTTTCTTCAATGTTGAAGCTTTGTATAAGGTACTGCTTAGGCAGGATGTTCAACCTAGCGAACTCGACGGTGGCACGTCTCAGAAACTTCAACTGCGCCGGTGAAGGCACATTCGATTCTCTTTCGAGAATAACCTCCATTTATAAAGCAGTGTGTTTAATCCTTTCGAGTGGCATATCTTCGTTATTCTTAACTGGATGAGGGTTGTCGAGAACGGTGAGGATGCCCTTATTTTGACTGACAAAAACAACGAATGCGGATCTTGTCAGAAGAAGAAAGAATCATTAATGTGACGACACGAACGCGACGCGAATTGACTCGCATAAATGTGGTCGAATTGGATTCGATTCATCGGAAGATATCCGTAATACCGCCATATTTTAGATTAATGGCCTTTTATAGTAAGCCGTTGAAGGCAACTTTAAGTCTACTTTAAAGTTTTGCTAAAAGTCCGAAGAACTAGAACTCCCTTCCTAATTATCTTCCAACAGAAAAACATAAACAGTTCACGGCAGTTAGGAAATAGCTCTTCATAAAAGAGAACAAAAAATACCGTACGGAGGCTTGCGTGCGCACGAGAGGAAGGTAGACTCCGTAAGTAACGTCCAGGCTTGTTTTTAGAATGGTATTTACACAGCAAAGCAATCCACTAGAAAATAAATCTTCGTCCGTAGAAAGATTTCAAAGGTAAATTTACTTGTCTTGTCACAAATATAAGCCGTCACATCAACGTTTCTTGGAGAGTATATTTTGTCTACTAAGATTCCCATTCAAGATAAGATTCAGATATCTTAAGTGTTTTATTTCGTCCAATCTGCTGAAAAATACCTTTCTTATTGTTTTGCATTTGCTAGGTTAGGTTTCATCCATGCTTTAGGAACATTAATTACGTTCTTTGGGGAAACATCTTTTAAACGTTGACAATTAATTGCTAATTTCTTGATATTATTCAAAATACGATTTCTTAGCTAATTTCTGTCATAGTCTAGATAGCATCCCAAGGGAAGAAGCAACCACTTGCAAATATTTGGGGGGAAAAAATAAGACACTTATTACATCTGATTCTCGCCCTTAATAGAAAATTTTGAAAATTGTACTAACCAAATTAAATGAATTAAAAGCAGCTCTTAGAATCATGGGGTATTGATAATTGGAGACAAGATATCTAAGATCTTTTTTTACAGTAAGATCTTCATTTAATGTTCATTTAGCAATTACGTTTTTCGCCGTATACATGTTTTCTTTTTTGTAAAGCAAATACTTTTGTAAACTCTTCAAATGCATGAAGGATTTAAAATTTTAATTATACCAATATCAACGACACAATAGTCATAATTCGGTTTGAATCAAAGAGGAAATATTATCGTTAACCATATCGTGCTAACGAAAATATACTTTTTGCCACCGTGATGAATTATGCAAAGTTTATTTCTGGATAGGCCGTATTAAATGCTGTAAGGAAGTTAATTCCTGCTTGCAGATCAGTGTTTGAAGGAAATTCGATCCTAGTTTTGTTTTAAATGACCCAATGAAATCTTTCTAATTTTTATTAAAGTTGCTACAGAAAAGTAACTTTCTCTTTCAAACACAAACGCAATGGACTTTTCATCATACGCTGCGCATTTCTAGTTGGAAATATCTAAGGAAAGAGAAAATCGATAATATTATTTGAACTTGAATACGAATATTTTTTATAATGAAATACAAATGGAAGAAGGCGGTTCCAGAAAAAACGCTGGACTTGAACCTGAAATTTCATAATTTCCCTTTGTTTGATTAGATGGAATAACATTATCTCTGTACTATGAGTAGCAACTAAATTGCAAAAAAAAAAGTTTGGTAACCCCTGTCTAATAAAGACTGACTGAAATTGGCAAAATAAATTTATAAAGCGGTGACCAAATAACTCATGTAAGTTGTCTTGAAGAAAAGCGATAAATGGAGATCTATTGATTTTCTTAAAGCGAAAAGTAACGAGGAAAATAATGCCAGACTCATCGCGAACTAACAAACTATTCACCTTCTTCGAGAGGAGAGATTTCCCTTTTACTGGTGGAGTACCAAATTCAGTCCAGGAGGGGGGGAAACCCTATTTCTGTAACTGTTCACTGTTTTTTGTGGTATGGACCAAGAGATCATTTTTATTTCGAACGATTTCTTTGAGTTGGAAGGAGAATCGAAACTGCTGTCACCAGCGGTTTTATTGTCCTTGAGAAGTTTCTGTCTCCCTCCCGCGAAAAGTAATGTGAAATTTATTCATAGTACATCAGTGCGATGGGAGGACGAAGGAATTTATAATTTTACTTACTGTTTGTATTTTTATTTATTTATGACGATTAGGAAACCCTACTCTAAAGATCAAACATGGAACATTTCAAGTCAATTCCAGGCTTTCAATTAGCGTTGCTGACCATAGGTTTAAACCACCCTATGAAATTCATCTCTCAGCTAAGAATGATCAAACGTCCATGCCCGGTGTGGGAGCCGAACTCTCAGCCTATTGGAAAAGGGTACCTAACCAGGACGGCAAGTACATGCTTCAAAGATATTAAGATCTTAATTTTTTTTTTTTGAATTATTGGAGCGAGAGATCTAAATCTGGCCACTGATCCAACTAGTAACAATTGTAAAAGATGACAAGAAGTTGGATGGTCTTTATAAACCGCTGCATGTATGCGTGAGCTTTCCATGTTAGACTAGTTTATGCATCATGGACGATACGGAAGAAATGCCCCTTATTTTCTCCCCATAGTAATATAATCTAATTAACATGGATGTAAACGGCTATCTTTCGCGAGCATTCTGTCATTTTTCAA
The DNA here is from genome assembly GCF_054136105.1 of Typopeltis vanoorti. Taxonomy (NCBI): domain Eukaryota; kingdom Metazoa; phylum Arthropoda; class Arachnida; order Uropygi; family Thelyphonidae; genus Typopeltis; species Typopeltis vanoorti. The sequence continues at coordinate 8,821,255 of NC_143564.1, forward strand.
CAGTCTCCATTCTTCATATACGTTCGCTGTCGCAGAGTGAAACACTGTATGCTTGTCTCGTAAAAATCTGCTAATCAACTCTTGTTAATAGCATGTTTCAGCTCCTGGTCATCTTGCAAAATGGCGTTCGTCAGGGGGCTAAGCAAGTGATAGTCAGAGGTTATCAGAGCCGGGAGATAGCCTTGATGGGGATGATCAATCTCGGGCAAATTTGCAATTGCACCCTTTTTGTACAAACTTGTGTGAAGCTTATCTCCGACCTCGCTGAAGTGTCTGAAGAGAACTATGCAGTCATTCAATCACCACTCCCTGCTTTGTGTGTGCATCTCTAACAGCTGCCATTTTCATCTCCTTGTGTGCTGCACTCGTGTGGCCGATCGCAGCGCCATTCACTGTGGTGGAACTAGATTACGACGGGCCACTCAGTGAAAGTTTTCTGCCTTGCTGGTATCAAACGAAAAAAAAAACATTACTTTCATATTTCTCCTCATATATAAAAATTAAAACATCTAGAACTTAAATTTAAGGTGTTTGAAATTGCTAGAACCTCAATAATTACTCTTTCGACACCCTTGTTTCATTTTAAGACTTTTAGCATTCTCGTTTTAATAATTAGTCTTTCAGCACTCTTGTTCGCGTTAAATCTTCATTTGCAGGGTGCAGTCGCTGCAGCAACATACTGTGACGAATGAATAAACCATTTTATATGTTGATGCATTTCGCACTAGAACGACTGCAGTCGTTTGTAAAGTGTTTTCCATGCAATGTCGTATTTCTTTCTTTCTGTAGCTGTTTTTGTTCTCTCCAAAATTGTGTTAATCTTCTTTCTCTTTGACAGACGCAGACTCCGATCAGGAAGCACAGGTGTTTTGATATCTAATGACTGCTAGTTCCACTTGTCAGAAAGGTATTTTTCAAAAAAAAGTTTATTCAAGTGCATCAACAGAAATGACATTCCCTTTTTAAAGGATCTCTGTTTGATAACATGGATACCACGTCGAGCACAGATGGAGAAATCAAGTTTGTCTTTCTCCCGTGTTTTTATGCTGGTTTAATTGTCAAACTGTTTTCCTTCATGAAAACAACGTCAAAAATCTCGAACAGTCAGAAAAAAAGTAGGTTAGCGGATTAATTACCTTTCAGAATAGCATCTTGATGTGATTCTGGGATAGAAAATTTTATTTACGAGTACAGTTCAGGGCAAATAAATTCGTTACAATTTTTGACGAAAACATGCGGAGAAGTACGTACATATTTATGTTACATTTTTCTTAGTGTACAAATATCGAAAAATATTTGAGTTTTTATATGAAAATGGGATCACCATAAGTTGAAAGGCGTGGTTTTTTTCCATATAATGAAAATGTCCATACGCAGATTTAAAATTATACTCAACGTTAATTTCGAATAAATCGATGACCTCACTGATAAAATATTTCAATATTCAGATAACACAAGGTAAAAAAAAAAAAACGTTGTACTTTCAGTAACTTCTTACGCTGTAATAGATGTCGCCGTGGTGCATATTTTTGCCAGACAGTACTAAATATGGTTGTTAACCATTAATTTCGTCTTTCGAAAACGTTTAGAAAAATTGTCTGATTTTTGGCTTTAGTAAAATTGAGCAAGTTCTTTATAAATCATTTTGAATATTAAGTTAATCTTTAATTATTTTTATCCTAATATAGTATTTAAATTTTTCTTTAATTAGAATTCTGAAGCCCTCAATGCAGAAGGGCTGTTTGTTCCACCCGGCCTTAATTAGCAAAATATCATCATATGTAAATAATTACGTTAATTATTTTGGGAAAATTTGTCTTCGGGCATCGCAGCTATCAGAAGGTGTCGTGAGTACTTTTAACTGAATGTTTTAGTCTCCGTTTTTTTTTTTTAATAATTACATTTTTGCATAATACAAATAAATTAGCAGTTCACAACATACATGGAGTTTCTGCAAATATTTTTCTTTTCCCATTGCTAATGAAAATTTTCCTTTTATCATTAATTAGGGGCACATCAACTATCATTTCAGGCATGGTGTTGCAAGCCTGCGCCAGTTGCTGGCATGTAACAGACGCAGGTACATGAAACATTCTTACATGATAATGCCATATTATTATTTTATCCTAGGATGTTAACAAGTGGAAATTCCGCTAGTATGCTGAAGTAAATTGAACACTAGGACGAGTACGTAGCGAAGTTGGTGTTCGAAAGGAAAGCTGGAGTGCACACGGTGGAAAAAAAACAAACACTGCAACCTTCCGAACCCATTCTCTGGGAGGAAAGCAAGATTCAGTAGCAGGCGAGCTACACTCAGTAACAAAAATGATATGACATAACAGATACACAGTCGCATTTTTCAAATTTTACTCCTAGATTTTAGCAATGTTTATTTTTTCTTGTTAATGAACACTTGATATATGTATGGAAATTATCATTTAAAAAAATTAACTGTCATCTTGCCCGTCTCTTCACGATCAATAAACTGATATGAAATGTCAATAGTAGCACTAAAGTGAATAAGTTTGACAAGAACTTTCAATCATCTTTATTGTTACCTCATATGGTATTTATTTATGCATAGTTTCAAAAAATAGTAAATAGTATTTTTGTATTTTATTTTAAAATAGGCACTGTGCTAATAACATATTATAGTACAATAATAAATGATGTATATTATTTCTGGGAAATTCCCATGTTACTCCTCTTAATAAACTATTATAATTACAGCTATTTTGCCTGCTTCAGTTTAGGAGTGCCCCTGTTTAAATGTCATTGGCTATTTACTCATGGATTCTTAGGGCATTGTGAGTGTAAATGTACCAAAAAGTATATGTAGCATAAGGAATAGAAATTTACACATACCTTTTTCTGGGTATTGCGGCTTTTCCTCTCTTCTGCGATGTCGAAAAACGACTACAAACTACTACAAACACCCAATACAACAATCGCGTTGCTTCCAACCCTTCGGATATTTCCGCCTTAGAACCAACAAAAAACAATTCCATCATCAATGTATCGCACCATAACCTCACGCTCGACGAAATCACCATCCTGAACAAAGGATTAAACTTTGGTGTTTTCCCAAAATACATACAAAACAGAGACATCATTACCGAAATGCAAGCGAAATTAGAATATGAACCTAAAAAAGAAACAATATTCCACAAAATCAACATCATGAACAGTAAAATAATAATTAAACCAAACATCACCCCCAACTTTCAAAAAGCCCTTTTATCCCTAAAGAAGAACCCGAACATTATTATCAATAAAGCTGACAAAGTGGACACCGTAGTTATCACAAACCAAACCGATTACCACAACAAGATAACAGCCATCTTAACCGACCCACACACCTACCGAAAAATACAAATTGACCCCACCCTCGACCTCATAAAACAAATCAACAGTACCCTACACATCCTAAAAAATGAAAATAAAATTGACAAAACCACACTGAAAAACACAATCCCCCGCACCACACGCACCCCTTGTATGTTCGGACAAATAAAAACCCACAAAGACGGGTACCCGATGAGACCAATAGTCTCCTACAAAAATACCACCACAGCCCCTTTATCAAAATTCGTAGCGAAACTTCTCAAACCATTAACTACAACGTCTAACTTCATGATAAGAAACACGGACGACCTTTTCAAAAAAATAAAAAACCTAACCCTATCCCAAGAAGATATCCTCACTTCTTTGGATGCGGCCTCTTTATACACTAACGTGGACGTCCCCAGAACTTTAGACATCGTACACACACCGCTCACAGAAGACCACACCCTACACTCTCGTACTAAACTAACGCCCATTGACATTATTAACTTAATAAAACTAATAATCTCGGCAAACTTCTTCAAGTTCAACAACAACATGTACATCCAAATCTTCGGACTCCCCATGGGCCAAAACATCAGTGGACAACTAGCGGAATTATTCCTGGCACATATAGAATCACTCCTACTCCACCCTTCCCTTCCCCCGGGCATCACCTTTTATGGCAGATACGTGGACGATATTCTGTGCATTGGTAATCCCACACACATCACCACCTTAAAAACATCCCTAAACAGTTACAGCAACAGATTAAAATTCACCACAGAAACCGAACAGAACAAATCCATCAATTTCTTAAACTTGACATTAACCAGAACACACAACAAAATAGCCACGAAAATATACCACAAACCCTCATACATCGGAAACTACGTCCATTTTCACTCATACCATCCATATTCTGTTAAAAAATCTGTCATCTTATCACAATTCATAAATGCTTACAAATTTTCAACCAATCAAAATAGTCTAAACGCAGAAATAAAAAAACTAACACAGATCTTCTTAAATCGCAACTATCCTACACAACTGATTAACTACGCAAACAAGACGGCAAAAAACCGCCAAAACAACCCAAGTACCAAAACGAACTTCCCTACACAAAAAATTATCAAACTACCATACACCCAAAACACATACAAAGCCTATAAATACATCTTCAAACATACTGACTACAAACTGGTATTCACCACAAACCAAAAACTGGCAAGCCTCCTAAAATCCACCAAACCTCACACACGGAAAGAAATATTTGAACAGCACAATGTAGTCTATAAATTTCCCTTCCAAAAAGACTGTGACATCACCTACATAGGTTTCACCATCAGGTCTCTATGGGCAAGACTACAAGAACACTTCCATGACTGTAACATCCCTATTCCAGAACATTTAAACACTAAAAAACGTAACATCAAAAAGAAAAATCGAATACATAGCACAGGAAAAATGGAAATAGCTGTTCACGCCCTTGAACAAAAACACACCCCGCAGATAGACAAGGCCATCATAGTAGACAGACAAGACAATGAAACAATGCTCAGAATATCGGAAACAATAGCTATAAAGTGTGACGCAAACTCTATCAACGTACACAGGCCCTACATAATCTCCGAGGTTTGGAAGCTTCACAACATAAAATTGAGGTCACAACCCAGACCAATAGGTGACAACACAAACACTTCAAAAGCAGAAGCACCTACCCGACCTGACATAGCATCCACTTTCCCAATGTGTTCAGATGACGACCACGAATAGTCGAAACGGACCGCACCCCGTCAACCACCTTTCCCCTTCCCCCTCCCTATTTTAAAAAATCAACCCTTTCACGTTTTCCCCACCCTATATAATATAATATATATGTTTATATATATTACGGAAAAAAACCCGGGTTTTTCTAACTTAATTCTACCAAATTGCCTACCCCCCCCACACACTCTCAGTAGTTTTTCGACATCGCAGAAGAGAGGAAAAGCCGCAACACCCAGAAAAAGGTATGTGTAAATTTCTATTCCTTATGCTACATATACTTTGTGGTACATTTACACTCACAATGCCCTAAGAATCCATGAGTAAATAGCCAATGACATTTAAACAGGGGTACTCTCCTAAACTGAAGCAGGCAAAATAGCTGTAATTATAATAATAAATGAGATTTAAAAGAAAAACATCGCGGAGGTATAACCCCACTAAATCCGAAGTTAGAACAACTTTTTATGGGAATAAATGCAAATATTATTTGTGTTTATTGATACCTTCACAGTTAGAAAGTGTTAACTCCTTAAACTTGTCAGTTACATTGACGTATTTAGTGTTCCCCGTGCTGCGTGTGCGTGCGTGGGCGCGCTTTACGAATTGTACTAGTGTAATTTATTCTGATCGTATTTTAGGGTTGGGTAGTGTGGGTAGGAAAAGCTCTTTCATAGCCTGACGACCAATAATACTAATATCTTGTACAGGAGTTTGTTTCATGTTAAATTCCCTAATCTTACCATTCTTTAAACTAACTGCAATTAAATGTTATGGTGGATATCGTAACAAAAATGCCCCATACTAATTAATAATCACCTAACCGTATTTAGTTAAATTAGCGTTTAAGTTATAATCCATGACACAATTTTTAATATTAATAAACAGTTCAAGTTTAATTTACTTAAACGATAATTAACCAGTAGCATTAACTAAACTTAGTACACTTTGCTATATTTCTAATTATAACTAATCATCTGTATGTCAATTACTGTTATCTGTCCTCCATCCGTACCGTTTCTCCGATTCATTCTTAAAACTCGAAATAAATGAATGAATTAAACACTCACCTACCCTTTTGAAGGACTTTTCATATCTTCTCCACTCTAAATACAAAGCATTAACTGTTTACTTTGTTACATTTTTCTCGTCTCACTTCTCATTATGCCTTCGTTTTTCTGCTAAGTGCAATAAAATCTGGCCATCCACGTTATTCAATGCGGGAATGACAGTCAATGCAGTTACTGATGTTTTCCCGAGTACCTTTTAATTCTCTCTCAGTATTTATTACAAATATGAGTTAAGAAAGGTATTTTGTGGTTACAGAAGGATATAAATTCTCTCTTATTACACGTGAATGTTATTGGAAAGAAATCAAAATTAGTTGCTTTTACTGGATTGTCTTTCCTGTATGATTCCTTAGCTAGGATTCGTTGTGAATCGTGTTTCCAAAGTTGTTATATTCAATGACTCCTAAACCCTCTTCATTCATTTTGTATTCAAATTCATCTTCTCTCCATCTCGTCATATCTCCTGGGCAGTTTCTTCTCTAAATATATTGAGGTCACATGGATAACGTGCTAATCTACCAAGCGCAGGTTAGCAGAATCACATATTTCTCTCTACATTTGAGTAAAAATATACTTACCCCACTACTCACTTTGAACTATTTTCTCAATCAATGGAAGTGGTTGGCTCATATAAGAGGAACACCGTCTTTGTTGCAAGTTGAATCGCATCAAGTCATTGTATGTTTCTTTCTTAACCTTTCTTAACTTTCTTTCTTTCTTCGTAGACCTCAACAGCTTTATGAATGATGGATTGCTAACGAAACGTGTTTCAAATGTCCTAAAGATCCATAACAAGGATCTTTCAGACACTTGATTGGAAATGAGTATTCTAAATGTATGATTTACTATGTTATTGTGTATATACGACGATCTTATTTTAAGGAGCTTATTTTGATCGAAAATTTCATCGGAGGCATTTGATTTAAAGCCATCAAATTTTTATAATGTAGATCGCCTGCTTTATGCATTCAGGAACTAATGAGAAATTCCGAAATATTTTAATCGAAGAGAGGGAAAAAAATCCAAGATACGGTTTTTACAATATAACTAGGGAAGTAATAGGAGAACTGCATAGTTTTTTTAATTATTTTTGTTGAGAACAGCAAACTGAGTAATCGCCTCTCTAACACTCCGATATTATCCTTTTTGCCGTTCTTTTAACAGAACATCTGGCTTTTACCAGGACGATCGATCAGAGAAGCACAAAGACACAGTTCGATGTTGTTGGCCTTATCGGCAGGAAGGATTCTCTTCTCACACAGAGACGGTTGTAGGTGACACAACCGTCTGTGCGTGAGATGAAATGCTCTGCAGAAGTATTTAAACCGAAGGAACAGGTGAAGAGAAATTCAGCACCACAAAGAAATATGCTAAAATGATGGGGTAAATGAGTGCGAATTCTCAGAGTGGATGGAAAAAACCTTCCCTTAGGCACCTTGGTGGTTTTGCCTTATTGCTTTTCGAAAACGTTATTCTGTTTACAAATAATTTATAAATATTAAGATACTAAAATAAAATATCAATCAAATATCACCCAATATTAAAAAAAGAATATCAAATCAGATATTCTGCAATACATTTTGTGTATTTTTTCAAAGAAAACTAACTTGCATAGCCATATAATGATAAAATAACCATTTATTTTTAAAAGGTACTATAAGTTTTCTTTCTAGAATACTTCCTCAGTTGCATTACATAGAAGTTGGAAAAATTACTTAAGCACATCTACTATAGTTCTAAATTATCAACGGCCCGCTTACATTTGAATGATTTCTTGGACCAGCTGTGTTGTTCGCGTGCAGGAGGACGTGCTCTCGCTAATGGCATACTGAATAGCAGAAAATTCACAATCAGAAAGGTTGTAGCTGAGGTTGACATTAACAGGGTTAATGTCAAAGGTATTAACCTTTTTGAACTTAAAACAATTTGGAATTCCAAGATTTTTTCAAGTTCATCATAGCATTTATATACGATTTCAGATCTCTCCTAGTTTACTGGTTCTACCGTAGGTAATATCTCCGTATGTTCTTCCATAGGAAGCTCAACTGATTTCGCAGTTTGCTCACAATATGGGGAATTACAACCAAAGACGGTACGCACCTAAATACCTTAAATGTGTAATTGGATGTGTGTGTGTGTGTGTGTGTGTGTGTGTGTGTGTGTGTGTGTGTGTGTGTGTGTGTGTGTGTGGATATACTTTCATGCAATTTAGGCCTATATGAGAATGTAAAGACTTTGAGAGAATTTAAATTTTAATCTCCATCAGTTATAAATATATAATTGAATCTCTAATTTAAATCGAACAATTATTATTGTACGGAGCATTTAATTTTTAAAACTCGTGAATTATTAATAAAGAACGAAGACTTCATAAAAATCGAACATCACTAATTAATCTTTGAACGCGATAAAATCTAGTGTTGCTTGTTTATGTGTGAGATCTTTCAAATTCTTAATTCTTTGGAATGATAGTAAATATTATTTTATCGCTCCATCTTTACTAATCTTACATTTAATCAGCACATTCTGTTAATATAACAGTAGAAATGAAATATGAAATTTGGTTGTTTCTTCTCTCCATCTGTCTCTCTCATAGATAAGTAATTTTATTATAATTTACTTCCTGTTTTCATTGCTTTTTCTTCATGACGAAAATTCACTGAAGCGTGAATAAAGGTTAGATATAGTTATTGCATGTGTACTAGCACTATTTAAAATTTGACGACATCAAATGAGAACAGTGAAATGCATTATGCTTTCAATGAAGTGGGAAGTACATTTTAAATCTGTGTTCGAGAGTAGTAACGTATCTTATGTAGCATTCTGAAATTCATCTGGTTTTGCAAAATGGAAGTGAATTATTTGTTTGTAGGTGACTGTTGTAATATATGAGAAGATAAACTACGAAGATCGAATTTTATTCATACTAACTCCTCTTCGGACAACATTCGACTGTAAAACAAGCACAGAAGCAAATGTGATGAAATTCACGCCTGCCTTTGTAAGTAGACGTCGTGTTAAAATCTTGCAAATCTCTTTAACCATGACATCATCTTAGGTGCAATTAGAAAATGTCCAGCAGTTGATAAAACTCGCGAGCTTTGATAGTTTCAACATTTTACCTTAAAACAACGGCACGTTTACAGGAAATCACATTAGCCCACACATTTATCTCTGCTAAAGCAGCCCCACGAATCAAGCACAGCAGGAGACTGAACTTTGTTTGCTGGCAAGGATTGGAAACAATTTATTGAATCATTTCATTACTCTTAACTGTCGTAAAGGACGAGATTTACATGCTGTGGTAGTGCACCATCAAAGAACATTACGTAGAGACTTCACTTGCATTGAAATAGTTAAGTGGTTTATCTTAATTCTAAAAATTGTCTTAATTCTAAAACAGGCCCAAGAAATATTAATAGGGAAACTGTATTACTTTGCCATTTCCTATCGCCTTAGCGATCACATTGTGCCACTTAAATAATTAAACCTGCAAGCACAGATATGAATTCACATAGTTGTCTTCATAGCTTCATCCAGAAGTTCAGTTGATAGCAATTTTTGCGTGACAAAGAATAAAAGTTGACAAACCGTGATAAACAACATATCCCTCGTGAATATATCCTTTCCATGTTGCATCCGTAATATGCAAATTTGGACTAATTATTTTTTACATTACAACCTTCATTCATTCAAGGAAACTTTTTTTTTTTTTTTTTTTCCTCTTCGTATTTTCCACTGTCGCCATGCATTTCCAGCTTTCCAAAACCTGCAGGCAAGAAAGTTAAAAGGCGTCCGCTAATAGACTCGGTGGCAATCATTGTCAGCTTGTGCATGCATGAAAACCTGGTACTGGAAAAATAGAAACTGAAATGATTCCCGTTTTTCCGGAAAACTCCATTATCATCTGTCGTTACTGCCGTTTCTGCCTTGAGTTTTTTTCGGAAAAACGTAATACTATGAGACTAAATTTGAGCCCGTACTGATATCCGAGTTGAACGTTTACAGAAAAAGGACAATTTATAGCGCTTTTGAAACGTTTGCTAATATCGAACAGGAAATTTACATTGAGAGAAAGAGAGGAACGGAGCGATCTAATGTGCAAGATAGATGATCGAATGATTTAGAATGGTTCGGATAAAACAAACTTCAGATATTAAAATTTCGCGTATAAGATGATTAAAAACGCAAGAGAAAAGACCCAAATGATCTCGCACGTGCAAAAGTATTGGAATTAAATATTACGGAGTGAAAGAGGAGAAAATTGATCCTCTACAATTACAAATCAAACTACGAACTAAATATTCTAAAGAAGAATGTTTTTTTTTATTCAGATCTCAAATAATAATTCATGAATTATAACAAGACGGTGCAAGGAAAGGAGAAAATTAGGGCGGTCGATGTAGACTTTCTAGGAAGCATGCAGCTATTCTACTCAGTGTTCTATCCAACCATTAAAATGATTAAAATGGTTGCGTGTCATATTCGGATTTGCTAGCAAAAAAAATTCAATTAAATTCACAGAGTAAATTAAAAAAAAAAAGAAAATCAGCTAACGCCTTTTTATTCCCGTATACGGGAGTAGGCGAGGCCATTTAGCCCTATCTAACTTTTGGAGACTGAGTGGGCAGTTCAGTCTCCACTAGTATCCAATCAGAAACAGATGGCCCAAGGCTATCACTAATTAAGCGGTACGCAGTGAAGAGAGACGGCTCAAATGTGCCGTCATCTCGTGGTCCCTAACCCTAACACAATATATTTTTTTAATGTATGAAATAATGTGGGTTCTATGGTCGATTTTCTTGAGTTTACAGGACGAAAAATCCGAGTTTCCGGGAGGAAAAACCTACTTGCCCGTGCCAGTAAATTACAATGAACCAACAACTCTTAATGTATTTATAGTCAACACCAAAAGAATAACGAAGAATTTCATCTCTCGGAATTGAAGGACAGGACCATATAGATAAAAAAACGATGATAATACAAGAAACAAAACTTAAATCTCACGACATTCACATAATCAATATACTGATACTCAATATATTGGTATCGCACTAATAATAGAAATTGAGTGCGATGTAAATTTAAACAATGAGGAAACAAATATTACTGGATGCCAAAACAGTTGCTTAGTCTTAAATAAATCAGCAGATGAAACTTAATTACTCTATTTATGATGAACATCTTCTAAAGAATTCAAATATTATATTTATTAAATAATGCAAACTTTACAACGCTACAAGAAATGGTACTATGTGTCCTCCCATTATTGGTATTCTAATGATCCTTATAATGACTGGATAAAGCACTATTTCATAACACCAGTATTCAGTGAGTTTTTAAAAAGACAGGTAGAACAGAATAGACATGTTTTGAACAGAATATAAGATGAATAAATCATTTTAATTGTTATCAGCAGGGAGTCAAGGACTCATCGAGGGAGGCTGTAATTTACCCAACCCAGCTATCATACTTACCCTTGAATTCATTCACGCTAGATGCACTCATTACCCGTAAGGGCAAATTATTCCACTCACTCACTGCTCTCTGGGAGACAAACCTAGCTCTTAACCCTTTCTTGACTGAGAACAACCTTAACTTCCATGGATGCCCCCGTGTTCTCTCCCTGCCTTCCATATAACGAAAAATTTCATCAGTTGAAATGCTATAACACCCATTCAAAAGTTTATAGACCTCTATCATATCACCCCTCTTTCTCCTGATAACCAGAGTCTGTAATCCACATACTCGCAATCTGTCCTCATAATCTAAATCCCATAATCCGGATATAATCTTTGTAACTCTTCTTTGCACCATTTCCACAGCTTCTTTATCCCCTTGGAACCCAGTAGACCAAATCTTTGCACAGTAATCCAAGTGTGGTCTTATCAAAGCCTTATAAAGAGGCAAAATTACTTCTTTATCCTTACATGTCAATGTTCGCTTCAACATACCAATTATCCTCTTTTTATTTGTATTTGCAACTGTTGCTATGTGACCTTTGAACTTTAAATTCTTATCCATCAATACACCAAGATTCATTGCCTCTTCCGTTTCTTGTAGCATAACCCCACTAATATAATATGCCGCTGTAACTCTAAGCACGCCAAAGTGCATAACTTTACACTTACTAATATTGAACAGACAGCCATTTTCGTTAGCCCAGATTTCCTGGCTATTCAAATGATTTTGTAAATTCTGAATATCAGTAGCATCCCTGATTGCCCAGCCTATCTTCGCATCATCAGCAAACAATTGCTAATCTGATGATAGACCCTGCTTGATGTTATTAATATATTGATTGAACAATAATGGCCCAAGGACTGAACCCTGAGGTACACCACTGGTTACCTTAAATCTAGCAGATTTACACCCACTCTATACCACTTTTTGATATCTATCTGTCAACCATCCCCTGATCCAAGTCAATAGATTATGTTTTAGTCCCATATTCTCCAGTTTACACAACAGCCTATCAAACGCCTTAGAAAAATCGAACATTATCATAGTGTATCCATTCCCTTTATCCAACTCTGCCGTAACATTTATAAAATATGAGCGAATTGCTAAAACATTACCTTCTTTAGTAAACCCATGCTGTTCTCTACACGGTATAGAATAATTGTCTACCCATTTCTGTAAGCGAGTTCTTCCCAACCTCTCTAAAATCTTCGCTACCACACCAGAGGTCGGTACTTAGACACATCAGTTTTTGCACCACCCTTTTGCAATGGAACTATCATACATTCCTTCCATTCTTGTGGTATCATTCCTGAGCTCAGACACAACTTATACAAATGTGTGAAGGGCCTAGCCATTTCAGCTGAACATTCCTTTAAAAAACAGCATATATTCCATCTGTTCCTATTGACAAATTCTTATCCAGGTTATGCAAGAGCTCTTCAACCTCATTTTCATCAACCTGTAACTCTTCACCTAACGTAGCAATTGCACCATGGTACATACACCTGGTTGATATATCTTAGCAAAGTGAGAACTCATTAACTGAACAATCTCCTTAGCTTCCGACACACGCTTACCATATGCATTCAATAAAGTTATTCTTCCACATTCATTCTTTCTTTTGCTTGAGGCATAACGATAGAATTCTTTTGGATTGCCTTTAGCTTGCATGGGCAATTTCTTTTCATAATCCGTTTTAGCAATTTTTTATTTTCATACTCCGTTTTAGTTCTAACAATAATCGTTACTTTTCTGGCCTGAGCTTTATATATTTCATAATTCCTCTCACTCTTATTCTCACGATATTCTTTCCACATCCAATTCTTCTTGTGGATCTCTAGCTTAATAAGGCTGAACATCCATTTCACTCCCAACCTATTTATTCTTCGAACACTAGGGATACATTCAGATACTGCCTCATTCAAGCACTTTTTCCATTCAGTAACTGATACCATGTGACCAAAGATAGCATTCTTCTAAGTTGTTCATAATTTCCAGCTTTGTAATTTAGCATGTAGCTGATTTAATCGGAGCTTCAATACAAGTAGATACTTCCCAAGAAAGAACAGCATGATCACTGTCACCAATTGGTGACAGTGATCATGCTGTTGGTAAAATAGCCATATTCTTAACAGAGATCCCTTCTAATGCTATGAGCAAATCCAACACTCTTTGACCTCGAATTCCATCTTTCACATTCTACTTGAGAAAGTTATCTCGCAACAATTCAATAAATTCCTGTTCTTTCTGATCACGAGATTTCTCTTCTACCCACTCTTTTTTTTTTTTTGGAAAATTAAAGTCACCCGTAATGCTCATTCGCTTGGTACCCATAAGGCCAAATTAGCGATGCATTCCTTGTCCCCTACAACAGAGCCCCCAGGTCTGTAGCAACACCCCACCATATATTTCATTCTGTTAACCTCCACTTCACACTAAATAGACTCAAATTCATCGTTACATGGTACATTGTTACCCTCATTGTTTTCTTGTATTTCTACCCTAACTGGACTTAATTCATCTGATATCATTAGTAGCACTCCTCCTCCTCTCCTATCTCTTCTGTCATTCCTAAAAATAGTATATCCGTTACACTCGATCCCACTTACCATATCAGATTTTGATAGCCAGGTTTTACTAATGCCAACAATCTGAGGCCACATTCAATAAAGCAACAAACTCAACCCCTTTGTTTCTAATGCTCCTTGCATTTGTGTATAGACATAATAAATTACGACGTAGCTTATTCGTATAATTAGATATGCAATGTATGTGGTCTTGTTCCAGAATTTTCTCTTTTCCCTTCCTAGACATACTTAAAAGGTTCGAACCCAAAGCATATTTTCCACTCCTTCGCCACATACACAACCATGTTCAAAGGCATTCATATCTTTATCACGTTTGTATACCATAGTTATACTTTCACACACACATTTTCCCCATTTCTCCCTTCATGATCTAGTTTCCCTGACTCTCTGCATTAAGTCTTATATCAAGAAGTAATTTCTCCGGGCTTCTGATGCCAAATGAATTCAAGTGCAGGCCATCTTGCTTATACAAATCTTTTCTGTCATCAAACACCCCCCACACATCTAAAAACGCACATCCATATCTTCTACATAGCCTGCGCATGAAATCATTTGCTATCATCTCCCTCCTTCTTAACTCAGAACTATCGTATCTAGGTAGCAATCCTACAAGTTTTACTCTTTCACATTTCTTTCTCGCTTCTTCAAACAGACCTTTCATATCTTCTCTCATACTATGTTTGTCACCACTTAAATTATTTGTACCTACCCGCACTACCATTTCGTTTACATTTCGTTTTTGGTTTTCAATTACGTTTGTCATATTTTTAATTTTCGCTCCCGCGAAACTAGAAGTAGTGACTCCCTCGGCAAGCGCAAATTTTAAAATTGAGTCAACATACCATATTACCTATTTTTTCTTAGATATTAACGGACTTACCTTGTTGTTCTCAATATTTTGATTACCAAGTTCGGTATTTTCCTGCCTGTTGTTGTTCGCATCCTTTTTCTTATCCTGTCGAAGTTTAAACAAACGTTTTTCCACCTTTTTTAATTCCCTGGTCGATTTCCTAATAATTTCTTTTAACCGAGCTATTTCTAATGTCACCGTATCCTCAGATAAATTATTATCATCACTGCAGCAGTGTTTTTATTCAGGACAAACGCTCTGCTCAGTAGCAACGTTAGCTTTAGTCACTTCCTTGTTACGATGAGTTGTTGGCGCCATTTTCAAGAATAGTAAAAACTAATAATTTCTCTGATAATATACATAAATTCAAACAAAAAAAAATTAAATATATAAATCAAAAATAAAATAAAATTTGACCAAAGAATATATTCTTGATAAAATTTCACCAAACATTTCCATTTCTCTCTTCGCTGCCTGGTGTTGTATTTAGGTGTTTTTTCCTTCGTTTCTGAATATATAAGTATTACTATATATGGTAGGCCTCATTTATGATACTTTGATACCGATTTCGGTTAATCGACAAAAGTAGTTTTTTTTTTTTTTTTTTTGTTCTAAGATCTTTCTCAAACTCAAATCGATGTTTCTTGTTGTAATCTTTTCCGTTATTACAAAGATACGAATGCACATTACTTTTAAGAAGGGCTTTCCCGAATGGTTCGTTAAGTTTATTGGTTTTCTGAGCATTTTGCTTTCGGATTTTCGGAAAGACACTAATGAAGTTGATTTGCAAGTATCAAGAAGTTATCTTTTACATAATAAGGTTGAATAGTTATGTTAGTTTCTTATTGGAAGATGTTTCATGTTATCTTTAGAAGTAGCATTTATTTATATTGTTGAATTTCTCTTGCATACTCGACTTCTGTTTCATTTTACATAGTACGTTGATATTGCGAGCTAGTGCCTTGCTTGGCAACACCCTGCAACAAACGATGTCCAGTGCTTAATGTTGAGTTAATTTTCTTCTATCTCCACATCGTCATTAAACATAACTTGGTGGTTTAAATAGCATATCACAGCCAAATGAGTGATTTTGTTTCGTATAAACCTAATTATTGCTCTGATTGAGTGGGGGTAGTTAATCCTGTCTACAATATATATATACTGTGTCTTTAATTTTCATTCTTTGGCTACTTGCTTCTTTTGAGAGATGAAATACCCAAGTTTTCTTTGTGGTCCTTATAAGGTATCTTCTCATCGTGGACTGCATTCGATACCCATTTCGTTTACTGATTGCGTTACGATTACTCGTAGCATGTTAATTCCAGATGGATCTGTAATAATAATGTTGTTTAAATCATGTTTTATTGTTCTGACATTGCGGTTCAGAATAAGTAAAGGATTTTTTAATATATATTTATTGTACATGATTACGCATTACCTCTCCTAAATCCATGAAATTCTCTCCCTTAAACGTTTGACATTTTAATCGCTATGGCATACCCTCTTACCCTCAATATTTTCATATAATTTCATTTAATGTTATTTAAATGACGGTTTCATACATGTAAAGGAAACTAGAATTTATTGCGTACTCCTTTTCGTATGTTTCGTTCGATGCGACATGAGTATCATTCAGAGAGAAAGCAGAAGAATTGGCTACACTATTTAAAATGCGAAACCAAGAATAAATATATATGCATGAATTGACTTTATTGATTGTCCAAGTTAATTCAGGCACATACAGGGGTATCATGTCAATATTTTTAAAATATTGTAGCCAATTCTTTTGTTTTATCGCTGAATGATGCTCATGTTACATTGAGAGAAATACATATAGAAAAATTCAATAAATTCTAGTTTCCCGTCTGTGTGTGAAACCGTTCTTTAAATAATAGTATTATGTTTACCAAACATGTTCCCATTAAAAGACTGGTAATAACTTCATATAAAGTCGGAATGTGTCCTCTAAAAAACGTTGACTCCGGTATTACACGTTTTTTAATGAAGATATCTATAGTACTATTTCTAGTTTTTAAAGACATGAAAATAAATCTCGAAACCAATTGAATTAATCACTAGAAAACACTCCAAGGAAGAAGCTAACCCTAAAGAAAAACTTTTATGTTCAATTTGTATATGAAGTTTTTGTTTGAAGAATGTACTGTGTCTTCTTTTATTTTTATTATTCCTTGGAGCGTTAATTACACGGGTCCTCTTTACCAACAAAAATTTCTAATAGGGTGGTTTTGTAACAGTGTATGGCTTTCTCCAGAAAGATTTATGATTCTTTGTAATAATATTTATAATAAAACCGTATTAGCCTACATTTGATATATTGGATTTAGCTCCAAAAATATTTGAATGAAAACTTTCAAGATCATTTGTGAAGAGGTTTTGGAAAACTCCAGCTACTGAATGCATTCTAGCTAGCTTGAGAAAGATTTTTAACTTTTAAAACCAATAGATCAGCCTGTTGCCGAGCGGACTACACAGTATGCTTATTAAAAGAACCCAAATGATTTTCCATTTAAATTCCAGTAATTGAAGTTATCAAGAATATCTGAATAATAATACTTTAATAGAATATTAAATAATTCCAGTATGACAAAATTAAAGGTTGTTCTCATGCTTATTCTGCACAAGAAACGTTGCATTACAAAATTTACTAAGAATAAATAAAATGATTTTTTGTGAGCTAAAACATTTCCAGTGAATTTTCACATTTGATGGTTCCCCGTGAAGAGCATAATTTTATTACTTAAAAGTATGCAAACAACCAAAAACGTCAGAGTAGAAGAAAGAGCCAGAGCACTGTTTGATTAACGTCTTTAATCAATGTTGGTAAAAACGTTTTAGCTGAAAAATTGAATTCCTAACTTAAGACATGTTTTGCACTGAGGTTTCAGTTGCAAAAGATTTTGTATTTTTCCTGGGGCGAAAACTAAGAATATGAAAAACATAATTGAAAAAAGAAAATATATGTAAAAGAGATGTTAGTTCTAGTAGTTACTAATAATTTAAATAGTGACAAGTATAGTATGAGAGAAGATAAATAAAAGCTCTGTTGGAAGAAGCGAGAAAGAAAGAATTGAGAAAGTTAAAATTGTAGGATTACTACCCAGATATGAAAGTAATGAGTTAAGAAAGCGATGATAATAAACGATTTCACGCGCAGGCTGTTACATAAACTGGATAGCATGGGATTGGAATATAAGCCCTTGACTGGGATCAGAGGACGATTGGCAGACAGATATCAAAAAGCGGTGCAGTGGGAGTGAATCTGCCAGATTTAAGGTAATCAGTGGTGTACCTCAGGGTTCAGTCCTTAGGGCATTTTTGTTCAATCTATACATTAATGATATCAAGCAGAGTCTAATATCAGATGTCAAATTGTTTGCGATGATGCGAAGCAATCAGAGATGCTAATGATTATATTCAGCAATTACAAAATGATTTGAATAGAGTGTAAATTTGGGCAAACGAAGCTGGCTATCAGTTTAATGTTAGTAAGTGTAAAGTTATGCTCTTTGGCGTGAATAGAGTTCCAGCGTCATATTATATTAGCGGGGTTGTGCTACAAGAAACTAAAGAGGCAATGGTTCTTGGGTACTGGTGGATAGGAATTTAAAGTTCAAAGGTCACATAGCAAAAAGTTGCAAATACAATTCAGAGGATAATTGCGATATTGAAGCGAACCTTGACATGTAAGGATAAGGAAGTCATTTGTTTCTTTATAAGGCTTTGATAAGACACACTTGGATTATTGTGCATAGATTTGGTCTCCCGGAGTCAAAAGGGATAAAGAAACTGTGGAAAGAATGTGAAAAAGAGTTACAAAGATTATATCCGGATTATAGGATTTAGATGATGAGGAGAGATTGGTTAACAGGAGAAAGAAGGGTGATACGATAGAGGTCTATAAACGTTTGAATGG
This sequence comes from Typopeltis vanoorti, assembly GCF_054136105.1. NCBI lineage: Eukaryota > Metazoa > Arthropoda > Arachnida > Uropygi > Thelyphonidae > Typopeltis > Typopeltis vanoorti. The sequence continues at coordinate 8,840,251 of NC_143564.1, forward strand.
GTGTTACAGGATATAAACTAATGAAGAGCTAGGTTTCCCCCCAGATAGCAGTGAGTGAGTGAGTGAGAAAGTGGAATAATTTGCCTTTAGGGGTAGTGAGTGCATCTAGTGTGCCTGAATATATTAAAATAAGACAGCTGGTTTGGCTGATTTACAGCCTCTCTCGATGAGTCCTTGACTCTTTTGAAGTTTTTTTTTTTTTTTTGACAATTGACAAATTTATTATCCTCTTCATTTATACAAAATATTCACAAATATACAACTGAAGTATTACTGTTACATTTTTGTTTAATACTAATATTCAGTATTTAATGTTAAGTGAATATCTTATTTAAATACATAAATAATAATAACAGTGTATTTTCCATTTTTCCATGCATATTTACATTTATTCATTTCATGTGTTAAGAGAGAGATATTTTTCATATTAACGATACTGGTTGTGGAATAATTTTCTTTTTTTTTTTTTAGATAAATATACATAATTTTTTTTCAGCATTTTATCATTTACATTTTTATTTTCATCTGAAGTTCAAGTAATTCTCAAATATATTCATATTTTCTTTTTTGGTATCAGCAGGGAATGCTGAATGGATTCATTTCACTTTTTCATAATGCCATTTTTAAATTGAAAATAATATTAATAATATTTTTTATTAATAACGACACTGTAATTTTACGTTTTTTTCATATACATATTTACAATGATTAATATAATATGCTAATAGTGATCTCTTTCATGGATTAAATTGGTATAAATATATATATACTAGTTTCTTTGTTGTTGTTTTTTTACATTTTATCTATTACATTTCTATTTCTATTTTATCTATTACATATATGTATGTATGTATGTACATTTCTATTTCAAAATTAACAACAAATAATAATAATAACAATAAAATTTTTTTTTACATTTTGTTTTGTTTTTTAATTACATTACATACATTTGATTACACATGATACAACATTATTTACATTTGTTTGATACTTACTTTACGTACATTTGTTTGATACTTACTTTACGTACATTTGTTTACAAATAATACATACATTACATACATTGGTTTTCATGTGATACGTACTTTACATACTTTTTTTTGTCTTGGATGAGATGTAATTTCTCAACTTTCTACCTTGAAGCTTATTTGTAAGCTTATCTGAAGATGACACCAGTTGGTTACTGTTTGCTGTGTTGGGAAGATACGAAATCTATGATTAAGAAATAATAATAATAATAATAATACTTTTTTAATGATAATATTTTTTATTGATTGCTAAAATATTTATACATACAATAAACATCTTGAATGACATTGCAACTTATAATTTTACAGAATTCAGTACTAAGTGCTGCATTTTCTACATTGGATTTCAATTAAAATTTTTAATAATACTTTTTTGCCTCTATATTATGTGTTTACAACACATGCTCTTCTAATATTAACAATAAAGATTATCAGAATTTTTGAATATAGAATATACTGAATAATAATAATAATAATAATGATAATAATAATAATAATAATAATAATAATAATAATAATAATAATAATAATAATAATAATAATAATAATTTTTTCAAAAAATTATTTATTGATTGCTAAAATATTTATACATACAATAAACATATTGTATGACATTGCACCTTATAATTTTACAGAGTTCAGCACTAAGTGCTGAATTTCCTACATTGGATTTCAATTAAAAATTTTAGTAATACTTTTTTGCCTTTATATTACGTTTTTACAACACATGTTCTTCTAATATTAACAATGAAGATTATACAGAAAGAATTTCTTGTATAATTTGTTATTTTATTTTTATTTTTTAAAGTTTCCAAAAGAGTGATTATACGGACCTCGTACATACGAATTTATGCATTTGCTTATAAGGATTACTTGTAGATGAGTGAGGCAAGTTAATCCCACTTACTTCGAAGCTTGGGTTAGCTTTTATGAAGAGCATGGGATTTTGCCTTCATTATTTGTGTTGTTGATACTGTTTATGTATGGGATGTAGGCATTGGATGCTAGTGATTTGTGATATGTATATGAGTGTTAATCGTTTCTTAACTTTGTTGATATATTTTCCAGAGTTCCTTTTTTTAATGTTCTGTAGTTATCTACGTGTTTTAACTTTCTTAGTAGGTTGTTGAATTGCGTGGGTATCTGATGCGATCTCACAAAATAACCGTATGAGTTGTTGAAGGGTGTGGGGATGTAGAGAGTTGTTGTTGTTGTAGGTCGTGTTATACGATATGTGTCTCTGTTGTTTAGATAGATGATGTTGAAGTAATTCCTTGTTAATGGCATGTAGTGTATCAGGTTTTTAATACTCAGAATTCTGTGTATCGCCATGTGCTTGTCGGATATTAGTTGTTGCGTGTAAGGTGTCCAGATCACTGTTGACACGATTTTCCTGTGTAGTGTTTCTAATTTTGTTAGGTTGCTGTTTGATGTATTTGCATAGACTGTTACTATAGACTGTATCTGTGTAGGGATTCGCAGATACCGTGATATAGGAGTTTTTTTTTATGTTGGGTGGAATAATGTCTTTAACTCGGAAGAGTTTTGCTGCGATGATCCGGAGTTTTGTGTGTAGGTATTCTATATGTTTTGTCCATTTTAGGTGGGAATCTATATAGAGACTGAGGTATTTTGCGTGTGTTACAGGTTTGATTTCGGAACATTGGCAGGTATTTTTGTTGTTAATGCAGCGGTATGTGTGACAATGTATCGATAGTGATGCGGGGCGTATGATTCTTGGGTTGTGTATTATCAACATCTGTGTTTTGGTGCTGTTGATTAGAATTGTGTTTTGGTGGAAGTATGTTGTGATTTCGTTTAGGTCTTGTTGTGCTTTGCAAAGAGCTGTATTAATGTCTGTGTGGATTGCTAGTAGTGCAGTGTCATCTGCGTATTGAAATATTTGACTTCTTATGGATATGTTATGAACATCGTTAATGTATATGTTGAATGGAGTGGGTGATAATATGGCACTTTGAGGTACACCGTGTTTTACTTGTATACTCCGACTGTGAGATGTACCTATTTTTGTTACTTGTGTTCTGTTTAAGAGGTAGTTCTTGAACCATGTATGCAGTGTTCCTCTTATACCTATTGAGTATAGTTTGGTGAGTAGTATGTCATGTTCAAGTGTGTCAAATGCTTTGGTTAGGTCCAGCAGTATAAGGACGGCGTACTTGTTTTTGTCGAGAGCTTTGTTTATAGTGTCGGCGATGTCTTCTGATAAAGTAATGGTGCTTTTTGTTTTCTGAAAGCCATATTGGTTTTGTTAGATGATGTTGTACTTCTGTAAATAGTTCTGTAGTCTGGTGTGTGTTTTTTTCCTAGAATTTTGAGATGACTGGTAGTGTAGCTATTGGTTTGTAGTTCTGAGTATCGTTTCTTTTGCCATGTTTGTATATTGGCGTAATTACTGCAGTTTTTAGTTGTTGTGGAATAATGCCTGTGTCGAATATTATGTTCCATAGTTTCAAAAGTATTGGATTTATTTATTCAAAGCGTGTTATAAGGTCTGTGAGTCTTATTTTATCTATTCCTGGAGTGGTCTTTGGTTTTAGTTGTAGGATTGCTTCTTTCAGTTCCTGTTTTGTTATGGGTGGAAAATACATCGTCTGTTGTTAAGTTTGTGTTGGTAGTGTTTTGTTGATCGTTCGTAGTTTGTCTTTTTTGAGTTGTGTGATGTTGTTTTTGAAAGCATGGTTGAATGAGTCTGCTAGTTCCTCTTGGTTTTTGTCCTGACCGAAGCTTTTTGCAATAAAATCTTGTGCTGAAGTTTTCTTTTTCGGGTTATTAATTCGTTGAGTGAAGCCCATCTTTGCTTAATGTTGTCGTTATATTCTATGAATGTTTGGAAGTAGTAGCGTCTTTTTTCCTTACGAATGTTTGTTGTTAGTTTATTTCTTGTGTTTTTGTATATGGTTTGTAAATGTGTGTTACTGGGTGACTTTTTAAGTTTTTTCCATAGATTTTCTTTTACAGTAATAGTATGTAGTATGTCGTCATTTATCCATGGATTGTTGTCTGTTTATGGCCTCGTTTGTTTTGTTGCTTTTTTGTATATTTCTGTGAACTTTAGTTGAAAATTCTCGTATAATATTACAGGATCATTTATTTTAAGTAGGGAATTCCAGTATATATTTTTTACTTGGTTATCGACAATGCTCTTTAGTATGATAATAATAATAATAATAATAATAATAATAATAATAATAATAATAATAATAATAATAATAATAATAAATAATAATAATAATAATAATAATAATAATAATAATAATAATAATAATAATAATAATAATAATAATAATAATAATAATAATAATAATAATTGATTAGTATTCTGGCAATACATATATGTCCATATTTCGCTGAAGTCATGAAAATAATTTCATATACATGTAATAATGTAGTTCGTCCTTTGCTTTTGCACACCAGTATAGACCATTATACAAGCAGAACAATTAGCTATAGTTTATTCAATTACTTACCTGGAATTAGAACTCAACTCTCGTCAAAAAGACTGCAACAATTTACAGCGAGAGTGGAAGCAGAGAGGATGATACTAAAAACCAAATATACCCATTTAATATTAGTAGAGAAGACTAGAAATCTTGTAAGCAATCTTCCTGTAATGGGATTGGGAATTAATTTCTACTCGGAGAAGGTTCATTATTGAAGTAGCAGAACACCACAAATAGTGAACTTTGTGGTGTTCTGCTCAAAATTCACTTTGTGATGTTCTGCTCAAAGTACTCAAAATCAGCCATTAAAAACACTTCAAGAAGTAATAACCCTAATCACCTTGTGGGAAGATTAATGGAAAACATCTAGAAATTGATCAACAACAAAAGAATTTTTACCAACTATCAGAAACAGTGGGGCTAAATGTACGCGCCATTTGTCTAGCTTTAACCACGATATTAAAGGAAAATGAACGTGTTCCACGAGATGTTTATCACCTACACTATGACCCCATCTAACGGACTACGTTCGATGAAATATATTTATAAAAATATAACATTTGTATAATAACTCAACTGATAATCATATCACAAATTAAAATTTATGTGAATAACACAGCATAATTTGATTTTAACAACCTTGTAGGACTTTATTAACAATCATAACTATTACGACTATTAAATTTATAAGAAGGCATTACGAATTCAAAATGATTCAGCGAATCTTGCACTGCAGCAAGCTAAAGCATGCTGGCAGTTTATGCAACAACAGAACATTAAATTAGAATTCATTATTTTTGGTATGTTATCTCCAAAATATTACATTTAAAACAACCCACAAAAAACAGCTAAATATGTATTTCTAAGTTCCTGCAGGGAATGTATTCGCTTTATGTTAAAATATAAACATCTGTTCAGAATGCTGAGAACAGGATGTAAATTCTAAAGAATTACTTTCGACTCCATATTAAAATTTTATGTCACAAAATACCTGAAGAGTGAAATAAGAAAAGGCATTTAATAATTCATTTACCAAAATATTCTTTAGGTAGTGTAAACATCGTTTGCATTCAATATAAGGTGGCATGAGCTGAGAATTCCCGTATGTACAAATTTAATGCTGCTGCGAAACGAAAGACATAAGTCCAACTTTCTCGCGAAGTGTAATTACACAAATATAACAAAATTTGTCTGAACTTAATAATGATAAACACAGATTCTCCATTTAGAATCTGCACTTGGCACACAGCAATACGAAACTTAAATTGTTTGAAAAATGCCAACATTATTCAAATGTATAATTTTATTTTTTGTCATTAAAGTTACTCATATATTACTTTCATGAGAAGAATTTTAATCACGACACAGCGTTTACATTATTAATTTTACGTGTGCATGCTAAATCTCAATACGCAATTACGTAAACATTGGTACAGCGAGAAAAATTTCATTAGGAAATTAATGAGACAAAAATCTGATACACACCTCCTCCCAGTAACAGACTGTTTTTCTTCTTTGTAAGGAAAAATTTCTTTCTTCGTCTTAAACTACAGAATATAACATCAACAACCGTTAAATAAATTTCACATGATGCGAATAATTATCACCCAACACTGGAGAAATCTCAAATAAAATGTTGTAAAGGGGGCGCTTTCAAAAAATAAATGCACTATATAAAGAATAATTATTTTATAGCAGTGCCATGTGTCATCAAACAAGAACAGCGGATTCAACACCAGTAGTGTGTGATGCTAATATATATATATATATATATATATATATATATATATATATATATATATATATATATATATATATGTGTGTGTGTGTGTGTGTGTGTGTGTGTGTGTGTGTTACTTTCATTCAGTGCTTGAATGCTGTGCTGGTATTTGATGTTGTGTAGAATGGCGATGTCTAGGATGTCGACTGTGCCAGTTGGGATCCTACTTCACTTAGGGTACAAAGATCAGTCACCTCTCCCCCCCCCCCCCAAACCTCCATCATCTGGGAGAAACTTAAGAAAGTGCTACCAGAACACATTGGTCCGGTTCCCCATATAAAAGCCAAGGAAGAAATAGACACGACAATAAAAAACCTCACCAATCAAATCAATAAAGCCATAACAGCAGCCACAGTATCCACGATTACCCACAAACAAAATCGTCTCCCGGAAGAAATCATGGACTTAATAAGGGAAAAAAACATACGAAGAAAAGGATATCACAACACTCGTGCTCCCCAGGACAAAACAGCCCTCAACAGATTAAACAAATCTGTCCGAGAAGCTCTCCAGAACCACAGGAACCAACAATGGGACAACAAGCTCACCTCCATCTCCACAGCAGATCATTCTATATGGAAATTCCTAAACAACCTCAGGAACAAGCACAAATCCCTCCCCCCCTCTGCAAGCAGAACAGCGCCTTACATACACAGATACTGACAAAGCCGAAGCCATAGCAAGAAACCTAGAGAAATAATGCAGTCCTGCTTATGAGAACATAAACAACAGCCACGTGTACAAGATCCATCCTAAAGTCAGGTTCACAGTAAATCGTCCCGATGTCAATCCAAGTCCTATAATGAAATAATCGGCATCATCAACCATTTCAAGATCAAAAAAGCCCCAGGTCCTGACGGCATCACTAACCAAGTCATCAAGGTACTACCACGCAAAGCCATAGCACATCTGGCAAACATCATAAACTCCATCCTTAAATGGCAGCACTTCCCCCAGTCATGGAAAATAGTTGACATCATCCCAATTCACAAACCAGGCAAAGACCCACACCTACCTGAAAATTACCATCCCATCAGCCTGCTATCTAATTTAGGGAAACTAGCTGAGAAAATCATCCTCATCAGACTCCAAGATCATGTGAACCGACTAAATATCATTCCAGAAGAACAATTTGGCTTCCGTCAAAATCACAGCACCACCCATCAAATCCATAGACTGGTAGATTACATCACCACAGGATTCAATTGGAATCAACACACTGGAGCTGTCTTCCTAGACATCTCAAAGGCCTTCGATAAGATCTGGCACTAATTCCTCCTCTACAACCTTATCATCGCTAACCTTCCACTAAACATGATACACCTGATCAAAGCATACCTCTCCAACAGGAGGATGCAAGTCAAAATCAATGAAACAGTCTCAACCCAACAGAAAATCCTCGCTGGAGTTCCTCAAGGATCACTGCTAGCCCCGATCCTGTTCAACATCTATATGGCAGACATCCCTCAAAATCCTCTCACATCCACCATCGCCCTTTATGAAGATGACACGGCTATTCTAGCCAGATCTCGTCAGCCACTTCTGGTTACCAAAAAACTACAAGACACCATCCTGAATCTAGAAAAATGGTTTAAAGACTGGCAAATACAATTAAACCCCCAGAAATGTACAACGATACTCTTCACAAGAAGACAAGCATCCCCCAAAGGAAACATTACCCTGTTCAACACTAAACCTCCCTGAAAAAATGAAGCAAAATACCTCGGAATACTTCTCGATAAGCGATTATGCTTCAACAGCCACATCAAGAGCACATGCACCAAAGCTTCAAAAGTTATCGCCCAGCTATACCCCCTTGATCAACAGACACAGCAAACTAAGCTCAAGAAATAAAATACTACTGTACAAGACAGTGATCCGTCCCACAGTCATATACGCCTCCCCAGCCTGGAGCCATACCTCCAAGACAAACATCCTCAAGCTACAAAGACTACAGAACAAATGCCTGCGAATGATTCTGAACGCCCAGTGGTTCATCAGGAACGCCCAGATCCACCGGGACCTAAATATCCCCTACATCTCTCCACTACTACGCTCCCTAGCAGAGAAATTCTTTAGAATTTCTCTGCTTTAGAAATTCTTTAGACATCTACGCCTCCAAACCAACTAATACAGCAAGCCGGAAACTATGACGGTAATGACCACTGGAAACATAAAAGACCGAAAGCCATATATATATATATATATATATATATATAGTTTTTAATGTAGCAGTAAGTTTGAAGCTATCTGGTATGAGGTGGAATTGAACAAAATCAATTACATACTTGGATTGTGTTACAGACCTAGTGAATCGCTTGCTAGTGATGAAGAAATGCATCACCAAATAGAAAAGATGAAAACAAAATAAAGAGTAATCACAATGGGAGACTTTAATTATACAAATATTGATTGGGTAGCAGTAGAATATCATGGCAAGAATGAAAATGCATTTATTGAGCTGCGGCGGGACGACTTCCTCAAGCAGCATGTGACAGATGGAACTTAACAGCAAAGAGTGTTAGAGATGATTATAATGTCAAAGGCCGTATCATAAAGACGTAACTATTCTGCCTCCCTCTTGGTGACAGTGATCATGTGGTACTCACTTGGGAAGTGACTAAGTTTATGAATGTTCAATTCAGACAAGGTTACATGCTGAACTACAAATCAGAAAATTATGACCAACTCAGGAGTATACTGAATTCAGTGGAATGGGATCGGTTTCTAGATGGAAAGAATATCGACAGTGCACGGGAAGCATTTAAACAATACTTATAGGATGCGATATCAGAATGTGTCCAGAGAGTTCGAAGAATAAATTGAGTAGGAGTCAAATGGATGTGTAATCTTATTAAGCAAGAAATTCGTAAGAAAAGGACGATGTGGGAGGAAGACCGTGTGCATAAAGATGACATCCGTTGAACGTCGTAATCAGCACTTCAGTCTAAAGACTACTCACAAGAATTCTGTCGATATGCTGAAAGTAAAAGAAAGAATGGATATGAAAGAATAACTTTTCTAAATGCAGATGGCATGAGGGTAATAGATGCAGAGGAGGTTGTTCAACTAGTGAGTGCCCATTTTCTTAAAGCTATTAACCTGGTGTACGCAGTATTGAGCTCACTGCTACTTGAAGAGGTAGCAGTGAGTGGTATTAGAGCTGTTGCACAAACTGAATACGAATTCAGCAACAGGAACTAATGGGATATCAGAACGTGTGCTAAAAGATTGTTCAACTGAAATGGCTATTCCTTTCACTAGGCTGTTTAATGTGAGTATCAGAACATGAAGATTCTGAAGGAGTGGAAAGAATGTATAGTATAACATCGCTATAGAATGTGAGCAAGTTGCTAAAACATGACTTTCCCTTAGTAAACCGATGTTGCTCATTGCAAAGTAGACAAGGGGAATGGATATAACATAATACTATTAGATTTTGCTAAGTGTTTTTTCAGAATACAGAATGGTAGACTGTTGCATAAATTGAAGAATATGGGTTGAGTTATAGATTTTTAGCATGGATAAGAGAATGGCTGACTGACAGATATCAAAAGGTTGTGTAGGGGGATGTGAGTCTGCAAGGATTAAGGTAACAAGTGGTGTAACACAAGGATCAGTGTTTGGTCCACTGTTATTCAATCTGATAATGGGAAGGATTTGACAAGTGACATACAGCTATATTCTGATGATGCAAATGCTAATATACTAATGAGGAATGACGCTGATATGCAGTACTTTATGAATGATTTGAATAGGCTGGAGCTGTGGGCATGGGAAAATGGATATCAGTTCAATGTAAGTAAATGTAAAATCATTAAGTTCGACGTGATTATTTATACAATGTCGCATTAGATTGGTGGGATAATGCTAGAAAAAGCTAATTGGGCCAGAGATATTCGAGTGTTAGTAGATAGGAAGTTGAAGTTCAGGGTCCTGGTAGCAAAGAATGCAAATACAACTCAAAATATAATTGGAGTGCTGAAACGACCGTTCACATGTAAAGATATAGGATGTCATTTTGCCTATTTATAAGGCGTTCATCACACCTGACTTGGACTATTGTGCGCAGGTCTGGTCTACTGGTTTCGGTTGTGATTCTGATATACTGGAGTAGTGCAAAGGAGAGTGATAAAAATGATATCAGGTTTGTGGAATACTGATTATGAAGACAAATTGAGAATTTGTAGACTGCGGATACCTAGAAAACCGGAGAAAGAGGGAAAATGTGATTGAGATGTACAAACTTCTGAAAGGGTGATACAGTGTTTCAGTTGATGGAGCTTTTCATTTTATGGAGGATGGGAAAAGGAGAAGAGGGCATCCTTGGAAGCTGAGAATGAATGCTGCTAAGAAAGCGGGGGAGGGAGTGTTTTGTCTCTCATAGACTGGTGTGTGAGTGAAAGCAGTGTGAATGAATTCAAGAATAAGTAGTATGATAGCTGGTGCGTGTAGTATGTATGTGGTATTCTCGATGAGTCCCTGACTCCCTGGAGGTCTTTCTCCAGGGATGACAGACAGGGATCAGATGGCAGATATGCACCTCATTTACCATATTATATATTCCATTACTATTGAACTGTTCAGTTACACATAATAAAGTTTTTACACTACTTACTGCCTTGTGTTATTTTTGTATCATTGTGTCCCTGTTAGTACCTTCAGGTGGCGTTTCCGGTCATGTTTAAATATGTGAATATGGTTGATTTTGATGGTCTCTACCTCCACTCAAAGTTTATACGTGGAATTTTGAACCACCCTGTGTATATATATATATATATATATATATATATATATTATGTTTTTCTCTTTTTTAGATTGATTATAAGAAAGCTCAATTCTTTTAATTATAAGAAATGTAAGCGCTTAGTGGGAAGTGGAAATGATGTATATGTAGAATTTGTAAATGTATTATTATTTATTTGTATACCGTAATGTTTCTTTAAAATACTGCAGTATAGATGGCGCTATTATAAAACAATTCTGCATTTTTGTTTTGTATTTGGTCACTTAAACATTAAAACTTTAGTTTTTCTTGTTTTGTTCGTTGACCAGATATTTGTAAATGATATGCACGAATTATCAACAAGTTTTAACAGATATTCTGTCTGGCTTCTTCAGGACAAGTATAAAGGTACAAACTAACGTTTACTAGTAAAAAAAGAAGAATGGAGTAACACAGTCAAATAAATTGAAACTGACGCGTAACTTCATAACCATGGAACGTTGTGTATCAGTCATTGTTTATTGAGCGCGTTATATAGTTTTTAGCGAAATGAAATTCTGGTAAGATGAGTGAATTTATTAGGCTTTTCCAGATGTCTTTCAGAATCATTCCTTGATTTCTGTTTAGATTTTCTTCAGAGCGGAGTACAACCGCGGCTTCTGAAGTTTCTACATCGAAAATCTTCCATATATATAAAGCATGGAGCTGTTATCCCAATCGATGGTGTATTTTTACACTATAGATTGGGTATCCTGAAGGATCTGTTCTGTTGTTCACGCCCATCATATGTTCTTTTTTTTAGAATTTCCAGGCTCCTTGATGTTTGGCCTATCGAAAACCAACAGACATTGGACATTACCTGCACTTCAGATCATCTAGCCATATTGCGCAAAAACTCAGCATAATTCATATGCTTAGAAATAGAGCCAATAGTATTATCTGAGAAGAAAAAGATCTCCATGATGAACTCACTCTCATATCTGAAATCCTAGTAAACAACGGTTACCCAAGAAATATAATCAAAAAGATTCTTCATAGAAACCCTCCACAGTAGCAGCAACCTCCTATCGCGCAATGTACATCGTCCATTGTCATCCCTTATGCAGGCTCAGTGTCAACAAAAATAGCTAAATTCCTTTAGTCTTTCAACATCAAAGGTGCTCTCAAACCTGTCAAGACAATACGTTACATATTAAGATTTCCAAAGGATATTAATGCCTTCTTCAAATACGCCAGTGTATACACTGAGCCTGCATAAGGGATGACAATGGACGATGTACATTGCCCCATGTTCCTGTAGATTAATTTGAGAGCAACTCTGACTTTGAAAGACATAAGTGTTTAGCTATTTTTGTTGACACTGAGCCTGCATAATGGATGACAATGGACGATGTATATTGCGCGACAGGAGGTTGCTGCTGGGATAACAGCTCCATGCCTTATATAGAAGAAGATTTTCGATGTAGAAACTTCAAAGAAGCCGCGATTATACAACGCTCTGGACAAAATCTAAACAGAAATCAAGGAATTATTCTGAAAGACATCTGGAAAAGCCTAATAAGTTAACTCAGTTACTAGAATTGCATTTTGATAAAAACTGTATAACGAGCTCATTACACAATGATACCTCATACGGTGGTAGCAGAGTTTTTTCTGACAAAAAATGCTAGTGGTGGTGGTGGTGGAAAGTAAATAGCGGTGGTGTAGATTATGGTGACGGATGGAAGTGCTATAGACGAAAAGTGTTGTGGTGGATGCCTTCCCTCGATGAATCTTTGAACTCCTTGCCGGTGCCACGAAATACTACTACTAATAAAAATAATAATGATACATCACGTTCCATGCTTATGATGTTACGCGTCAGTTTTAATTTATTTGACTGTGACACGCCATTCTTTTTTTTTACTAGTAAACGTTAGTGTGCACCGTTATACTTGTCCTGAAGAAGCTAGACAGAATAGCTGGTGAAACGTGTTGACAATTGGTGCATGTCGTTTACAAATATCTCGTCAACGAATAAAACCAAGAAAAAGCTCAAGTTTTAAAACAATTTTGCTTTATATAGATGGCGCGGTTTGGAACTTCTTTGGGAGATGGACTGAGTACTTGACTTTTCATCTCTTCATCTGATTTTAGCTTGTGTGTGAGGGGATTATTGTTGGAAATTTACCCGCCCATTGTGAGCATTGTAACTGTATTACGTTTCTCTTTGGATGGCGGATTTAGGTTTTTTTTTTATATTTGAAACGATCTGAGAGCTTGAAGTCCGCTGCTTGTCGAATTAGTTGATTATTTGAGTTGGTTATCTGTGATTGTGTAGAATATTTCTGCAATGCCTTTCATGTAGATCTTGATATCTGGAAGGTTGACTTCTTGGTGTACCTGCAGGTTTCTGATGAACCTTGGTTCATCATTCTTGGGCATTAGTCCAGAACAAATGCCATTCTTGGGCATTTGCTCTGGATCGTTTGCAATCTGTGGATGTTCTGTTTAGATGTGTCCCCAAGATGGTGAGACGTGAGTTATCTGACGTCTTATCACTGATTTATAGAGAAGAATTTTGTTGTTTATGTTTAGGAAGCTGTTCTTATTCAACTGTGGATATAGATGTACAATAGTCTGATTGCTTTGGTGGAGATACTATTCAAGTGTGGCTTGAAATTTAGGTGCCTATCCAGATGAACACCTAGATTCTTGGTAGAGTTTTTCCAAGGGATGACTTTTCCAAACATTTGTATGCTTGTGTTCGGTTCTGCTTTACGTCTGGTGAAAAGTACTGCAGATGTTTTTCCTGGGTTGACTGCGATACGCCATTTTTTGTACCAGTTCTCTAATTCGTGGACTGATCTCTGTAGCTTGTTTGAGGCTAGATTTGGACGGAGGGATCTGGTTATGATAATTATGTCATCGGCATAGATAGCGGTGATGGATGGGGAAAACTTGGGAAGATCTGCTCTGTATATGGAGAAGAGTAGGGGAGACAGCAAAGAGCCTCGGGGGACTCGACCCGTAACTCTCCTCTCTGTTGATCTCATTCCATTCAGTTTTATTAAATGTTCTGTTATTCAGATATGATTTGATAAGTAGAACTAGTGGTAATGGGGTTCCAACTTGGTGCAGTTTAAAAATTAGACCATAATGCCATATTCTATCAAATGCTTGTGTTATGTCCAGGAAGGCAGCCCCAGAATGTTGGTGCCATTCGAATCCTTGTGTGACATTCAACGACTCTCTAAATTTGAAGCGTTATGGAGTGATATTTCCTAAATCCGAATTGCTAGTCTTGTATGACGTTGTTGTTATCTGTTGAATCCTGATTCCGTGTGATTATAATGGGTTCGGCTATCTTTCCTACACATGACAGAAGGCTGATAGGTCTATAATTTTCAGGAAATTGTGTATATTTCTCTGCTTTTGGAATTAGGAAGACATTCGCAAGCTTCCATCGCTCTGGAAAATAATTTAACCGAAGGATCGCATTAGTGATGGCTATCAGATGCATAATCCATTCACGCGGGAGTTGTTTGAGCGCCTTGTTCGTTATTCCATCCGCACCCGGAGCCATTTTGTTGTTTAGTTTTCTCATGATCTCATATATTTCTGTTGGTGACACGGGTTTGTTGTTAGATTGCGATGAGACGTTTTGAGTAATTTTACACAATTGTGTGTGGATGTTTCTTATGAAATTAATATCTATATTGGTATAATTGGTGTTGCATTGTCTCTCTAAGTTGTCTGCAAACACTTCTGCTTTTTCCTCATTCAAGCAAGTCTGGCTCCGCTTGTCGTTTTCCATATTTATGCAAAAAGCAGCATCCGCACTCCCTTTCTCTGCATGTATCTCTCACACTTCGCCACTTCCCTTTGATTCTTTAACTTCTTCGTTCCATTTGGGTGACGGGTTTAATCTGTGCTGAACAACTTTACCAATGTACACATACATGAGAATTCCGCGTTTTTTTAACTTCGTGCAACCCGTAATACCAGTTATTAAATTTTAGGAAACGAATAGCGAGAAACAGATCTGTTCGTCAAAGCCAGGTCAGATGTAGCTTTTCCCTTCTTTCTTTGACGCTGTGAATATTGAGACTCATGAAATATCGATTATTGACAGAGCAGGTAAACAGCACGCTCTTGTGACAGTTGTTGGGCGATAAAAACAGACCTCCGTTGAACGTGGTTGGTTAAAAGTAAAGACATTCATGTCGATAAACATGATGGATGAAGGACAAAATACCTACAGACCCCATTTCACCATTCGGTGGATGTGCATAAAACTTCACTTTGTAGAAAGATCAAAATGTTCAGAAGAAGGGTAATATCCAGAAGGGAAATACTTTAGATGTTTTGAAATAAAGCGAAGGAAAATACAGACCTATTGTAAGACTAATTGTAAGATGTATTTTGAATCTAAAGACACTAAAATAGATTTTTTAATTTTTATTGTTGATCACTTTTGCGGTAAAGTATCCTGTGGTTAAAATCGCCTTCTTAAAAATGAACGCAAGCTGTCGTTTTAATAGTTGTCAATGAAGGAATGTCAAACAATTTGACATTCCTTCACCCAGTGTGAAGGAATGTCAAATTGTTTTTGCCACAACGAAATATCACCTTAATTGCAGCGATCTGTTCCATAGGAGAGCTTTGACAACTTGAAGTTTGGTCAACTAGCCGATTTAAATAATTTCTGAATTTTAGAACGGTATACAAATTGGTAAATAAAGTTCTGAAATATAACTTGCACAACAAACTACAACGGAAACTATTAGCTCGAAGGAACTGTTATAACCGAAGCTCTGTGGGCTGAATAGATTTTCTCTAATTGATTGTCCATTGTGAAGAATGGGCACAGCACTACTTTAACATACAATTTCTTTGCAATTAAAGTGAGTATTTTTGAAGCAATAATAGCGATTGTGATATGGTTACAAGATAGGAGTGGATATCATTCTTATTCTGCAATCTAAAGGTTGTGAGTTTGAATTAAGTTGTAGCGTGGAAGACTCAGTCTTAAATAGTAGAGGTTTGTGACGACTGTGAGATCACTACTATAATAGAACCGAAACCACTCCTAAGATTCAAGGAATTGAATTAGGAGAAATTAGGAGGCAATTAAAACATCATAAATATGTTGCTATGTACTAATGGATGATTCGTTTCTAAAGTTTCAACTCTCTCTCTAGCTCGCATCACTGCGTGACTGTAATTTATCCCTTTGTTTGCGTATTTTGACGCATGGCTACTTAAATACTACAAACTGAATGTTTAAATAAATATTTTAAGAAGGTTGCGTCTTTCGTGTGAGTAGAAAATTGAGATGTACCTTCCCCTTAGTGAATGTTCTTAATATGAAAATGACTTAGTATTAAAACATTTTTAATGGAGGAGAAAATGCAGTGGAAGAACACCGCTGATGGGGAGAGAGAGATTGTGCAGCTTCAGACGAGATGCCCCTTCTCACAGTTCTAGATCTATGTGGAGAATAATGTGCATTCCATCTAGTCGAGCTGCATGTATATTTCAGTCAGCATCTTTAAATCGTTTATTTAGGTTATTTTATTCTCATTGATTCGAAGAAAAACGCTGACAGCGAATAAAGTTTTATTTTTGGGAAGAGATAGAAGTCAGAGGGAGCCAAATCTGGGGAATTCGATGGACCTTCCAACAATTCATAGTGTAGATCCCTTAATTTTTCCATTGTAAAAAATACTTTTGTGGGTAGGTGCATTTTCCTGATGAATGCTGATTTGTTTCTTCTGCAAACCGGGTCGTTACCCACGACATTTTTTCGTCTAGTCTGGTGAAAATAACGTAACGATATTATCCGGTTATTGTTTTACCCTTTTACAAGAAACGTAATAAACAAAATGCCTTTTATTATCCCAAAACACCGATGCCATGAATTTTCCTGCTGATGGAACCGACTTTGACTTCTTCAGCACTGAACAACCGCCTTCTCTTTACTGTTTTGACTGCTGTTTGGATTCTGGTGCGTACTGGAGAGTCCAACTCTCATCCATAGTAATAAATCGACCCATAAAATCAGCTTTATTCTTGTTAAAACGCTCGAAGCACTGTTCAGAGATTTTCATGCAAGTGCGTTTTTGATCTGCTGTGAGCACGCGCGGCATCCATCTTGCAAAACTTTTTCATAAGCAATTCTTCATGCAAAATATATCCACGTTCTTTTGAAATGCCTATAGTCTCAGCAATTTCACGCACTCTCTGGTCATCCAATACCATAGCGTGCATTGATCAATGATTTCTGATGTTGTTACACTTTTCCGAACGTCCTTCACGTGGATCATCTTCAAAGCTGGTGCGGCCACGATTAAACCCAGCAGCACACTTCTTAATTGCGAAATCGAAGTAGATATGGTTCCCATAAACTTTTATGAACTTCGAATGAATTTCTTTTAGCGTTAAACTTTCTTGTACAAAGACTTTTATAACTGCACGATACTCAATTTTATCCATTTCAAGGGATACAGACAACACTTTTCCTTCAGACAGCTATATTAAACAAACTGCGTGATAGAATGACTTAAAATTTCACATAGATCCTTATGACAGATATATCAACGTAGAAAAAAAATCTTTCCGATAGTGTTCCCATCCATGGTCGAGGCCGGAACTTTTCACACCACCCTCGTAAATAGGAAAAAACATGGAAATCATCATCATGATTATGATGTACTTTTTTCTAATGAAAACAGAGTTCATCAAAACCAGATTTTTTGTTAATGCTGATACCTTGGTCATGTTTCTTGTCAAGCTATTGAATGTGAGGAAAAAGAAATTAGAATGTCGATCGATGTTAGGTAAGAAATATGGCCCGACTTTAGAACTACGCATCCTCTGCACAGATACAGCAGCAATGCTCCGGTTGCACGGCTCCGGTTAACGATAGCTACTTTTTCCTTCCGGTAACCTTGGATAGCTTAAAATTTCTAGTTTATTGATCGTAAAAAATGTTGTGCTGACTGCAGATGATTTTTATTCAAGACAATTTATACTTCTCTCTCTAAAATTCTAATCACAATTACGTGGAAACTAACAAACTCGAAACATTTACGCCGCTGCAAATATTATTAGACAGGAATATTAAAGACATGTGGCGAATATCCCGGATTAAAAAAATAAAGGAACTACAAAATATGTCTTATTACCATAAATAAATGAGTGTATCTTCTGATCATCAACAATATTACCTAATGAAAGTTATTTTTGAAGATAATTTCCACTATACAACCATTCATCATATGGCACATAAGAAATTCTTCATGGACTTATTTCCACCTCATTTACCTGTCACAACTACACAGCATTTCCTTCTGAAAATGAAATGGAATAAACTTCTTCAAAGCCAAAGGAAGATCAAAGAATATGAAAAGGGGAGAAGGTAGGGATTTATTAAAAGAAAAAAATATTAGAAGCTGAAATTCTTTCAGCATCTAAAATGTACTCTTCTCTCCTGAATATTATGAAATGTTAATTATCTGAGTTTCCACGACCTATTCTTTGAATATTAGTACATAAGTTACAAACGAAAACTACCCAAGATAGCTTATACGTTGCTACATTCTTTAATTGTATTCTAACTTCTTGCTGCACCAGTCAGTCCACTGTCTACAGCGAGTTTGTTTTGAACTGCATGCCACAATGGTTTGATTAGCTTTAAAATAACATTCCAAGCATCTAACAAGCAGCAGTAGCTTCGTAGATGAATTTAATATAATCCACACCATGCTCTTGCTTCGTTTTAACAATCTTATCTTGGTTATAAAAACAACGAAGGATTATCATTTAATTGATTCCCTGAAGGATGTAATATCCTCAGAGAGGAGATTTCAACTTTCTTTTTTTCCAGAGATCTGACGTTAATGAAACACTATGCGGTGAGAACTAACCAGATGAAAGAAGGACACTCGTCCTTGAGATTGAGGATGGTGCAAACGAGTAACGAGTAGATATTACATAAATTCTCTGCAACCACAATTTTAATTACATGCATACTACAATATGAACTCACTTGCTTGCCCAAACGGGAACTTCTTAGAGATGAACAAAGATGTTGCATTAATGCGTTTGATATTAGTACATTTGTATCAATGCTCGTTTTCAGTCAAGTGTGGTTTTATTCCATTATTTGACATGATATTTTATCCCTGGTTTATTAATATTAACGAAGTTCGACTCCATGAATATGAGCAACAAGAAAGTAGACAAAAGTAGTCTCTTGAAGACTTTATGCAGTTTAATGAGAATTAGAGGAAAAGGTAAATGATTATTCTTAAGTCTGTGAAAGATATGTTAACTCAAGGAGTAAAGTAAATTCACTTCCTAAGGAGAGGACCATCAAAAAGAACGGAATATGTCATTACGAGTGCATTATTATCAACTTTTAACGAAGTAATGTTGAAAACAAGATGCTATTAAACACACGTTTAGTCCAATATCGGAGAAGATCCTTGTTCATAACTAAATACTCACATGCCAGTAAAAGTTTGCGCTCAGAAATCGAATTATCATACTGATGTAGACCAAGATATTCACACCAAGCCGTGCATGAATCTATAAAACTAGCAATCATATACTTTAGTTCGTCAACTAAAAAATGCTGTTATTTACCAATCTCAGTTAATGCATGTTGAGGAAATTGTTACTTTTTTATTTACTGTTTTTCGTTCAAGTTATTTGAAGGGCGACAAATACTATAATTTCAAGTTAAACCACCACTTACATTTAATAATTCCCTAACAAGGCTAGCAATGGATTGAACATGGTCTGGGTTTCATGCCTCTTTTGTTATATCGTAAATGCGGTATTTTCATATTCATATTCACTAAATTCAATTGTAATTGTTCGAAAAATAGTTCTCTGCAGCTAGCAGTCTGTAGGATCGAATCCAGCATAGGGCATGAATATTTAGACGGGGATGTCATTTCATCGCACAATCGCTTTCGAAATAAAAAAATCAATCCTCGCGAGGGATCGTATTGAATTCTCTACTGTATATATGCGTAACTTGAAACCATCGCCCCGCTTATTAGAAGGTTTGAAGTGGATTTTAAAAGTTCCAAGTTTGGTTTCTGGAAGAGGTGTTCCAATTATTTGAAAAAAAGAAACGTATTTTAGCACACATACATGGAACTAATGCTCTAGGGCAGCGATTTTCAACCGGTGTTGAAAATCGCAAATTTGTTGAAAGAAATAATGTTGTAATTTGCGCTTTTATTTATTAGGGTCTAGTCTTCCATCTTCTTGTGTGTGTAAATCAATCAAAATTATGCCTACTTTTTTGCCAGATCATCAAAAAATTAAAATAATATATTTTTAGTGTGCCGCAGAATTTTAATAATTAGCCTAGGTGTGCCGTGTTATGAAAAAGGTTGAAAATCACTGCTCTAGAGATTTACAACCCTTCATAGCTAGGCAGCACAAAGTCCACGCGTTTCCACCATTTTCTAAATTTTTATCTGATTTTCTTTTCAAGACGGATGATCCTTCATATTGAAAAGCAGAACACTCAAATTTTCGCATTATGTTTAAAAAGAGGTATGGTTTGCAGGTCCTGATTTTCAGACATAAATATTTTCCTTCGAGCAACAGAGAGTTTCTGATGCTTCGTTTTAGATGCACTTCTCCACCTTTTCCTAAGGTGGTTTCTTTGCATTTTACAGTGCATTTCTGTGCTTGTGCATAAAATCAGAAATCTTTCTCAAAGCATAAAAAAATGAATTTAAGATTTCTTAAGAGTTGTCTTTTTCTGATTAGCAATAAATCATCTTTGTGCTTGTTTATACAAGAAAGAGAGCATAACTGTTAAAAGGACCGTATTTCAAATCTGATTTACTTTCGTTGGCAGACGGTTTCATCAACTAAAAAAAAAAGTAATCACTTTGCGACTTTTTTTTTTTTACGTTCACTAAGTGCACAATAAATTTAAGTTTAATAGATTCTGCAGTACTTGTAATGATTAATAGAGATTTTTTTACTCGTCCTTCTCGAGAATTTTTAAACCCAAGTTTATAATGAGTGAGACACTCTTCCAATAGTTTGGCACATTTTATCTCTTACACTTAAGTATTTCTTTTTTCTTATGTCCGCTATAAATTCTCTTCAGTTCCAGTTTGTTTGTTTTTTTTCAAAAAAAAATAATCGTTACCGTTATTCAGTTGTTATGACAGTGCACGTTTTGCATTGTTTGCATAAGAAAATTTAAAACAATTACTTATTTACACATGATTGTATAGATATAAAAAGTATGAAAAAAATTAAAGTAAAACTCTCAGTTGAGTAAGCTTGAATTTGGGGTCACAGAAGTACCTTGCTTTGATTCGATTTTAAATTTCTGCCCTCTCCAGCAAGCTAGAAACACCATAATCTTTGAATTAGCAACGTGCAATCATGAATTCTCGCAATATTTTCTTCTTGGCTTTGTACTGCCGTTTGGTTAGTAATCACATCCTGAGATTAATATTATTGCTTACATTTCAGTTTCTTACTGATTATGGTTTTTGTGTTATGGAATTAATAAAGAAAAGTCATCGTGAAGATTAAAATATCTTTTCTTGAAAAATCCATTGGGAAAATGTTTTTGCATTGCAGAATTATTGAAGATCCTAATCGTTAAATCTTCCCGTTTTACGAATCATAGCGATACTCTAATTAAACGCAATATCAGCTCGATAAATATTACTCTAAGGATCGTTACAGGCAATACGCGACTCGCCATAAATACTTGATCGGAATGACCTGGCTTCGAACCTGTCTAGGAAGAGAGCCTTACGGGCTTTTTATCCTTTAAAGTAGGTATATATATATTCAGTAAGAACATGCCAATTAACAGATCTAATACTTGTCCTCATTGCCTAATTTGCTTCAAACACTTGTAGCTATAACTCTTCTAAATTGAATTTAGAAGAGTTATTGACCAACTAAATTGTTGGTCAATCATTTCTGACCAGCCATCAGTGGAATTTTTATATTCAGTTAAAAAGGAACGTAGTTATTCCAACTCACAGCTGTTAAATGTGCATGGAAGTTCGGCAGAATCTTGAGTTTAAAAGTTGTAAATGCGAGTTTTAAAAGCGGAAACTGAAAAATCTTTGCGACCTTCAGATGCACTTTCTTATCGTCATCGTCCTGGCCGTGTTCATTTATTACTGCAAAAATTTATCTCGTTCACAGAAAAGTCCCAGTTAATTTATAAACTGCGCTGTTGACACGACATCTGTCAATGGTCTCTTTATGGAGTATAGCTAACTCTCTATTTTTGCACGAGGTATTACTTAATTAAAGTTAAAATGAAAATATGACGTGAAGAAATTACTATCTTGTATCACTTAATTAAGGCTTTGTTTACTTGCTCATTCCTAACGTGGCTTTCTGTCAGCTCGGAAGTAACACCTGGAGTGTGGAGAAAGAGGATCTACCTTACTGCGGTCTGTTCTCTTCATCCTAAGGAACATGAAGAAATTAGTCGAACATCAGCTTCATGATAACCAGCAAGGCCGTTTTTCTTGCAATCTTTGCTGGCAAATATTTGACGAGCTAATATTGTTTTCCTTGAACAATTAATAAGGTAACAATTCAAAACAGAAAATAGTTTAACTGTAATTAGTAGATGATTCGCACCTCTCGGTGTGACATCAATAGCATTCTTATTGTTGAGGTAAAGTAACAAACTCATTTTATAATTTCATGATGACAAGGGTTGTATATTTATCACTCTTGGTAACCTCAGTAAGGCAGTATTAGTGTGCTAAACGTTTTAAACAGTTCATAACTGGATTAAAATAAAAACAATTTAGTCTTTATTATAAGCGAGTGCATGAAAAAAAAGCTGATAATGACTATGCATTGAATTGTGACACATTTGCTACCTCTTATTAATAAATCTGACGCAAGAACATCGTGATCTGCAGTTTGACTAACTGAATGATTGATTGGTGAAAAATATCGTAGTGAATATTTTTTATTAATCGACAAATATCCTTCATAGAAGAATGGTATCTAATTAATTTTTCAGCAGGTATTAGACCTTTATTACAGGAATTTGTACTCTGAACAAAGTTTTTAAAATGAATGCAATATCATTCTCTGTCATTTGAAAGGTTTTAAAGCGAATCCATGCGAAGTATACTTTTCATCCGATGGGGAGGGACTGACCTACATCGATACAAAATAGTACCAAATTTCCCTGATAACTTTCGATTAATATCTGTATGTATCTGTAATTAATCGAATATTAATCTGTAAGGAGAGATTTTCGCTTCTACACCAATTTCATTTTTGCATAATCTTACTCCACTGATAAGAGTTTATTTTTTCCCAAAATTTTGACTTCGTCCCCTTTATAGCATAAATGTTAAAATGTTGAATACTGAATTGGTATTTTCTTTATAAAATGTATATTGATGACTTGATTGACATAATCTTGAGTAATATCCTGCTCTGAAATTCTGAGTGAAGAAATGCAGTGTTTGAAGTGAAGGCTGTCATTTGACGAAACCACAATTGTTTTTCACTTACATGGTGTTCAAATCTTTCGTGAGTGAATGCTATCAGAATTGGAAAAAAGAGCATAAATATCTGCAATGAAAAACAAATCAAAACATGTTTTCGTTGCTATTCTTGGAAAAATGAAATCTCTATTAGATTACATTTAATGTTAATGTATAATTTTTGTTTCAAATTAATTTTAACTTCCGCCATTTGCATTGAATTACTTAATATCCTGTCTGAAAATGTTTCCTGTATTTTAATTTATAAACTGCGAAATGTAATGAATTAGTTGTGTTTCTTAATCTGTTTATGTATACCGAAAATAGTAGTTAAATTCTCTTCTCTTGTTGTAAAAATTAAATGAATTTAAGTTCATCATTTCGTTTACACGTCTTTTAATTCCTTTGTAATTAATATCTGAACAACCGTTGCTATGGAAAAACTTGCTGTTTCTTACGGATGACCAGAATATAATAAAATTAGTGCGAAAAATGTGCGATACAATTACGCTGTCATATACGCGCACCATAAGAAAATCCATACACTAAGGATCTTTCTTGGCACTGTATTTTTATCACACTGCAATTTGAGGGATAATAATAATGGAAACAAAAATTACAACAAGAAACAGAATAAAGCATTAGAAATTAGATAATCAGTTTAGGTAGTCAACAAATATTATCATGATGAAATTGCAAAAACATAAAGGAAAATATGAATGAAAACGAAACATTCAAATGGATAATATGCATGAAAATCTTAAGTGAATCATTATTAGAAATCTCAAATAAGATTTACATAGCAATAGTAAGAGTTATAAAAAACCTCTCAGAGAAAACAATTCGTTTCAAGTAAAAGAGAACTACGTGGAAAAGGTAAAAGAAATTAAGTAGAACTTATAACCGGAAAATATTTTAAAAAATAAAAAGATAAATTTATACAAAAAAGAATAACAGATCGGAAAAGAATACATACTAGAAGAGGAAAGTAAGATAGTTATCAAAGGTTAAAAGGGATAGTAAACAGGGCTAGAATAGACAGTACTTTTAAGAATTGTATAAGACCATAATCACTGTAGTAAAAATTATTTCTTGGAAGTCAAACGAATAGGAAGAGGAATTCCCAAACTATAAAAAGTCCGAAATAGAACACGCTATGAAAGACATGAAAAGTAATGTCAGTAAAGTAAAGATGAAATTATAATAGCAATGATGATTCATGTAAGAGAAATATTATTAGAACTAAAAAAAGTCTATTTAATAAATACCTATAAGAGAAAATACGCTGCTAAAAAAGGAATGCTTACGTGTCATGCAAATTTTGGACCCTACCACACAACAAATATTCAAAGAGTATGTGCGTAATAAAGTAATAAAAGATGGGATGTGTTGCATGGTTTGCACTATATTCGATGTCAAGTTGCCGCTTTCAGCTGTGCTGACATACTTCTAACAGTAGTTGGTGTCACATCAGTGATCTTTCTGTCTGTGGCATTGCTATCCGTCTCAATAAATCGAAATCCGTCATTGCTAATGTCACTGGTAGATAAAGTTGATGAAAACAAGAAAACGCCTTGGAGTCACTGACCGAGATCTACGAACTCTGTCTGGAGCATTGTACATGTAATCAGCGGCGGACCTCGCATTCAACCCGAAAATTGCTGCAGGGGCGTCTGTCAGCACTAGAACTGTCCGCAGAGAATTGCATACCCGAGTTAATAAAACGCTATATGAGATTGAAAACTCTGGCAATATTAGTAATTCTGTAGCCTTCTTCATGCTTTCCAATAATTCTTCCCCGTGTGAAATCACCTGAATGTGTACCGCTTTGTACATCGTCAGTTATACAAATTGCCTCAAGATGATTCGTCTGAACGGTAGGCACATTAGGTAATAACAAAATCATCATACAACATTGATGCTCTGATTGATTATTTTGTTGAAAGAAGTTCAACAGTAGTCAAAACGTACTACAATAATACAAATTAAATCGATTGTTTTTGATGATTTTTGGGATACTCTGGAAAATTATTTGAAAATAGTTTGGTACCTTCTACCACTGTTCATTGATGCTAAACGTTAATATATCATTCTGGCTTCTACAGAAACAGTATCATCAGTGTGAATACGGTTAGAAAGCTGTACCTTTCTAAACTCCTTTCATATTTCCTATAAGACCAGCATTTACAAAGCCATCGCTATGTTCTTGTACTCTTTGGCAAATTAATCAAGGCCGCTCTTTAGGTAGGTGGTGCGATGTCTTTCTGCTAGTCTGATATCAACAAGCATCACATTTATTTATTTTTTTTTTACTAAATAAGAGAAGTTTTCAGAGAGTTAGGATGTAGTTGTGTTTAGAAAATATGCTATAGAAATTTTATTCTGCAACAGAGTTTCTAAACCTCATTCTTTTCAAACATAAGAAGTAATAGGTACCTCTCCTGTAAGTATTTTGGTAACGGAAATCTAATTTAAAACTTCGCTTCCAATATTCACACCACTGAAATTCACAGTATGTAGTAAATTTAAACTACTATTAAATTGCATGAAACTCACTCAGATCGTACTAAATCTAAGAGTTTTAAGCATCTTGTCAATTATAATGAGAACATTTTTAATTACGTTTAACTACTATTAAATCCATTTCAAATTATTAATTATAAACGTATATCTAAATGATAAAAGAAATAACACTTACTCTGACATTTGAATAAAATTGGGTTTATTTTGTTAACATGACATGGTGGAGAACTACTCTACAAATGTCATTCAAAAGCAACAAATCCCTCTCGATCATTTCTAGCCACTGACATGGGAAACTATTAGAAACAGTTGTGCACACTCTTCCTCATGCATTCCACATGAAGGTCATCCTTGTACTTCCCATAGAAACAGTATATTATCAATGTCTGTATGATCAGAAGAATTTTGATTCTCCCTTTTTCTACGCTCTGGACCATCTTTGAATTGCTCTGACCTCTTTCGGACAAATCCTGGCAAGTTTTCCAAAGCTGATCACCCACGTGAGTGCTTTCGTCTTTTTGGCTAGTGCGGTACCAACGAACGATGCGTTTCCATTCCTTTCCGAGTGAATACTGAGAAGTTGCTCCCTCCTTTTTTTCTAAAGACTTCTTATTCCTGATTAAAATGAAAAAAAAATATTATAGCTAATACCAGAAAAATGCTAATATTTTAATTACTTATTTTCATTATGCTTAATTCAGAAGAACACAAATTTCCTTCAAAGAGATTTCAGAATTACTGAGTATATTGCCCAATACTTATTGAATAATTTGGATGCGTTGAACATTATTGGAATAATAAATGAAAAAAAATATCATAACGAAGTAGCAAACACTTCAGTATCGGGCATTTACTAGTGCCTTTCCGTCATGTCTCTGAGAAGGAAATCAGTGATTCCGACAATGTGCGCTGTTCACAAAGCACGCTTTAACTTCATTGTAGTTAATTATGAAATATTCGAATTATATTTGGTGAATATTCCTACCTCATCACAATATTTTCTTCATTTTGCAATATAACCTTTTTGTTCTTGATTTTCCTAAGTGGAGTATGTATCCCAACCATTCTTTGCTTTTGCTTTGCTTTAAAAACGTTGCCTTGAATATTTTGGCATTTTCCTTTGGTTGAGGATTACTGAGTAGACGTCCTGCTCGTTTTTGGATAACAATATTTGCATCGCTGATATAAATAGATGAGATTATCTTTGAAATGCATTCCCCTCTTTCTGGCAGTCTTGGGCAAGTTTTCCAAGGCTTATCACCCATGTGAGTGGAGTCATCTTTTTTACTAGTGCGATACCAACTAACGATGCGTTTCTTTTCCTCTCGTAGGCACTGATGATCAAGTTCTTTGTTTGTCTTTATTGTAGACATTAAATATAAAACGTTCAAGTAAACACATTCATGTAGACCAAATCCGTCTGGACACACTGCAAAGTAAACTACTTCATTTTATGCTTTTAATCATTATTTTTTCGTTCTACGTTGAGGTTATTATTTTTGCCATAGAAAGTATATCCTTAGTGTCCATCGGATAGGATTGTTATATACTTCTAAATTCTTCTGTGATCTTTTCTGCCTCGAGACGATCTTTCAAATGCAGGCACATCTTTCTGGCAATCTTCCTAAGGCTTGATCACGCATGTGAGCGTCGTCATCTCTTTTTTTAGTGTAATACCAACAGCCACTGTGTTTTCCTTATCCATGCAATGTGATGATCTGGTTCTTTACTTTCTCTTTTTGCAAGAGGTTTTCTGTTGCCGTTCTCGTTTATAATTGTAATGGGAAGAAATTCAGTTAGTATCAGTAAAACACTGATGTTTTAAATATTATTCACCATAAATACGAGAATATTCGAAATCCTGCATTGTAAGTGCAGGCTTTCTAATTCACTAAAACAGATTTCAAAACTAGAGTATATGTAGATCTGATTGGCCGAGTGGTTAGCGTATCCGCTCTCCAGCCAAACGGCTGCGGGTTCGAATTTCGGCGTGGGCATGGATCTTTGTGTCTGGTATTGTGGTAGTTGGCGTTGGTGTTAGATGTTGATGATTGGTGGAGTAGTGAGACGAGGAGTTGTAGAGCTGATGCCTCCCTCGATGAATCTTTGGACTCCTTGGAGGTGTGGTATAACAATAATAATAATATAATGAAATAATGATCATGCATTGAGCAAGATATTAGTATTAAATGGAAAGAATATATTTCATAACGAAATACCAATTTCGTTATGAAATTGAGTATCTCCATTTACTGTTGATTCTATAGTTTCATAAAAGGAGCAAGAAAATAATAAGAATATGTATATGCGGAATTTCTGTTCAGATCACAACCAGTCATTACTGACAAGTTCCAACATCATCATGTGCACAACTTACATGGAGAGGAGATGAAAGAGTAAGAAAAACTCTGATTTCCGATGATATTATGGATATTAATTTCTTTGCCATATAGAATTTGGTATAATATATTTGAATATCATACTGAAAAGAAATTTATTTGAGAAAGTTTAAATAACAAAAGACTTGTAAAAATTGGAAAGAATATACTGTAGAAGATTTATATCAACAAGGTGGCAAAAGGTTCGGTTGGTTCATGAAAAATATTAGAAAAGCAGGACAAGCTGAAGATAATGATATCCTAGATGATTGGAGTAATAAATTTTAAAGAAGATGAAGTAAAACACGTAGCGACAACATAGCGATAGAAAATGTCAATCTTACTGTGAACCAAGAAAAATTTTCAAAAAATTTAATGTGAACAGGCTGTAAGAATGGATAATATACGAATGCCGATATACGGAGCTGAAAAACGTTTGCTATGGATGCATATTATGGTTTACGCGTTATGATCACAAGCGCTCATTGCAGATGATTCAAGCTGGCCTTTTACAATACTTATCTGTAGAAGTTCATATAAAATGAGAAAAGATTCTACTGAGTACTCCAAATTTATTCAAGCAAACTCGGAAAGATGTTAAGAAATATACTTGAAGAGAACCTTGGAGAATAAAAATATCGATTCAGAAAAAAGGTTCTCAGATTTTCATTCTAAGACGGCTAGCGTAAAAATCATGGGAATATAACAATGATCTGGAAAAGTTATGTGACAAGTTACCGAGTGAAAAATCTCAAAAAAAAGTACAGTAATATGATATAAATGGGAGAGAATATCTAGTAACACATGGTCTTCATTTGTTTTGTCAGTTAGCAGTTAGAAATGAAAAAATTACTAGAAAACGTTTTAGGTAAAATCAAGTATGAGCTAAGGACGCACACTCAATTCTATCTTATTTTCATTCATTTATGAAGGAAAGTTACTTTTAACCTATAACTAAATTGGAGTGTTTATTTCACCTCTTTCCTTTATATATATACCGATTTTACACTGGGTTAGCTTTACATTAAGAACACCCACCTGATAATGCGTTGGTCCACCTCTGGACATGGAGGAGGAGGATCATCAGTTCTTACACCCGTTCTAGCATATCCAACACCCGTTCAATTTGGTTAGTTAGGGAGATGTGGGAGTCGAGGAAATGTAGCGAATCATTGTCAGATTCCTGAAACCACTCCGTAGTTGTAGGCGCTCGATGATAAGTGCGTTGTTCTGTAGAAAGATGGCACTGTTGTCGCTGTAGATATGGATGGAGATGCTCGAAAAATAGATCCCCGAGTTTATTCAGTGTTTGTGGGATGATAACAAACGGCATAAAGTGTGACGGGAAAAATCTCCCCAGACCATAACACCACTTCCACTAGCCTCTTGAATCTCAACTGTGCAAACAGGAGATAGGACTTCATGCCGTTTACACCAAATACATACCCAGCCATCAGTATGGTAAAACAGGAAACGGGACCGCATGCTACTTGTTGATTGTGATGCCCAGCTGTCATAATGGGTACCCTTGTCTCCGGCTGTAGAAACTCAGACAAAGCCAGGTATGGTACATTTGGAAATGGGGCGACTTGCTTTGCCGTTGTACTGGTGCGTTAGCTGTGTGACTGTTGCACGTCGTTATTAAGATAGGATTCGTAACAGCTGATGTAATCTGTCGGATCAACGACGCGTAATTGCCCAAAGTGAGACCTTCTGCGAGATATCTCTTCCTGGTTAAACCAGTCCAGGTACACCCTTCTAAGAGTAGTACGTGAACAACAAAAAAACACGGTTGCTTTCGAAACAGTGGCACTAGCCATTCGAGCCTAACTATATTTCTTCGGTCAAATTGTCTCATTTTGCGAGGTTCCCCATTATTGGCAAACCTTTACTGATTACGTATAAAAGTTGGGTGCGTCCATTTATAGTAGTTGCACATGATATTATTATCAGGTGGTACTTCGTCATCGCGTTGAATATGTAAAACAGGTTGGGGCGGTCTAATGCAAAGCTCAGTGTAAGATTACCCTATTTGTATCGAGAACAATAAATGTTAAGTTATACCAAATTTTTTCTAACACTAAACAGAATTTCAATGCACTGTCATGTCTTAAGTATTAAGACCGCCATAACTCAGTAG
Organism: Typopeltis vanoorti; assembly: GCF_054136105.1. NCBI lineage: Eukaryota > Metazoa > Arthropoda > Arachnida > Uropygi > Thelyphonidae > Typopeltis > Typopeltis vanoorti. The sequence continues at coordinate 8,870,796 of NC_143564.1, forward strand.
TTTGGTATAAATCATGGTAAAATGAATTGTTATGTCTGATATATTACTTCCTTTATGTTTACACAGCACATGAACAGTTTGTTTATAAATATAGGACACCACATTACGACAGTATTATATCGTTGGATAAAATTAAACGATCACTGGATCTTCTGTTATAAATAGGGGATACCAGGAGTCTCACATTCAGCCCAAGCGAGTCGCAAAATTGCACTGCGTCCTGATGTACAATGACGGTGTAAGGTAGGGTACTGGCTACTTTCGAGTTTCTCAAACTAATAATGCTCCATGTAGAGTGGAAATGTTCTAGAATATTTCAGCGGTTATAAACCAAACCTGAGACGAATCACTTATTTTTAATTGAAATTCGCATTTGCTGAGCGAGGCTCTGATCTTTGGTTCTACATCCTTGAAACCAATTGCCAGTCAAATGCTCGGAATAAAATGAGTTCTCAATAAATAATGTGTAATAAGTAAGCAGTTTCTCAGAGCTATTGGAATTACACTTAGAAACGGTGCTGACGCAATGAAATTAAAATTGAGGACGAAAACGTACGGTTTTGTGGTTTAGCAGTGCTTCGGGAATATTTCGGTACTGAGATCACATCATAATATAATTATTTTAATAAAAATAGGCAGTTATCACCACACAAGTTTCTCAAGTCGCAAGACAGGTTTCAATTGCTTAAAACCTGGCTTTTTAAAACCTTTATTTATATCATAGTATGGTCTCAATATTAAAAACTACCCACATAAATGTGAAGACACTCCAAAACGGTAGATTTGGAGTATCTAAATTAAACCCGTAATTTAATTTTTTAAGGCAAATGTTCCATATCTTATATGCTAGTTTGATGTCAACGAGCATTACATTTATTTACTGATGAAGGGAAGTTTTCCGAAAGTTAAGATGTGAACGTTTCTAGAAAATAATCTATAGAAATTTTATTCTATAGCAGATTTTCTAAAACTCACTCTTTCCAAACCTGAGTTAATAAGCCCCTCCAGTAATTATTTCAGTAGGCAACAGAAATCTATATTAAAACTTCAGTTGCATATCCACACCATTATGAAACTCAAAATGTGCAATCAATTTCATAGACTACTGTCAAATTTCATCAAAAGTAACTCAGATTAAACCTTAATATTATTTCGGTATAATCGTGTTGTTATGGAAAAGCATTTTTAATTACTTTTCTTTATTAATCAGAAACATACCTCTGAATAATAAATCATTCTCTGATATTTGAATAAAAGTTAGTTTATTTTGTTAATAAGACATGGTAGAAAAACTACCGTACATTATTCATTTAAATGGAACAAATTCATTTTGATCATTTCTGGCCCACACACCGAAACAAATTCGAAAAGGTCATTATTGTATTTCCCATAGAAACCTTATGTTATCAGTGTATATACGATGAGAAAGTTGTATGCCTTTAAATTCTCCCAATACCTTTTCTACACCAGAGACCATATTTGTAATGTGTTGACCTCTTTCTGGCAAGTTTTCCAAGGCTGATCACCTATGTGAGTGATGCCGTCTTTTTTGCTAGTGCGATACCAACGGACGCTGCTTTTCCTTTCCTTACCGAGTGAATTCTGAGAAGTTGTTCCCTCTTTTTGCAATAGGATGTCTGCAGACTTCCCGATTCTGATTAAAATAAAAAAAATTCATTTAGAACCAGTAATATACTAAATATTTTAATGATCAATTACTATAATTACACAATTTACTTAGAGCGCAAGTATGCAATTTGCCTTAAAGAGCTTTCAGAATTATTGCTGAGTACTTTGAATAATGTGCACACGTTGGACATAATTTGAATTATAAATGAAAACAGTACTATTTCATAACGAAGTAACAATTCATTCAGTATTCAGCATTTACTGTGCTTTTCTATCGTGTCTTAGAGAAGGAAATCAATTATTTTGAGCAAGTATTAAATTATCTCAAGATAATGCAATTAAATAAGAAAATTAGATTATATGCGCTCTTCAGACATTGTGCTTTATATTATTTGCAATTAAGATAAAGCATGGTAAAGAAATCATGAAATATTTCAATTGTATTTAGTGAAAATTCTTACCTTATCACAAAGTTTTCTTGATTTTCCAACACAACCTTTTTATTTCTCATTTCACTGAGTGCAGCATATATCCCAACCATTCTTTCCTTTTCGTGTGGGAGCTTCAAAACAGTTGCCTTGAAACTTTTGGCATTTTCCTTTGGCTGCGAATTACTCAGTGGACTTCCTGGTCGTTCTCGTGTAAGAATACTTGCGTCACCGATATAATTGAATGAGAGTATCTTTGAAATGCATTCGCCTCTTTCTGGCAATCTTGGGCAGGTTTTCCAAGGCTTATCCCCCATGTGAGTGGAGTCATCTTTTTTACTAGTGCGATACCAACGAACGACGGGTTTCTTTTCCTTACGTAGGCACTTTTGATCAGATCCTTTGTTTGTCTTTATTTTATCTTTAAATAGCTGATCTCCAGTAACATTCCTAATTAAAATAGGTAAATTAAATTAGTAAGAATGAATTCCTAATATTTCAATTATCATTCACTTTAAATTTGTAAACGAATAAAGCATATTTCTAGTCCAGAATTCGGATTTCACAAGAACATTTTAAAGCCGGTATACATAACCAAGAATGTTTAGCACGAAATACATAATGTGCAAGTACTATTTGAAATAAGTACCATTTCATAATGACGTATCAATGTCTAAAATTTCGTTATTCTGGAAACTCAGCATTTCAGGTGAGTAAGACTCAAAATCAAACTCAGTAATGGAAGTTGGAATATATGCGTCCTTCGAAATTTATGCTTTCTTTTTAAAATGTAATAAGGTTATACTAAAAGAAAATTTCCCCGTATCCCAATTTTAACCAAAAATGGTTCTTACCTCAATAAATCTTTTTCGCTATCATCCAAAATAACATTTTCATTCTTCATCCCATCAAGGGCAATATGTTTTTCCATTCTTCTTTGTTTTCGGTGTGGAAGATTTAAAAAAGTTGCCTTGAATCTTTTAACATTTTCCTTTGACAATGAATTACTGAGAGGAGTTCCTGGTCGCTTTCGAGAAGTGATGTTTTCATCATTGTTGAACCCAGAACTTTCCATTGTTCCTAATTTGATACTTAAAAAAAGTTTCTAAATTTGACTTGGGCTGCAAATTGAACCAGATACCTGGAATATAAAGATACTTTAAACGTGATTTCGTACTTTATATATGATAGCAAAGATGTTAACCTAGAAACCAAAATCTTTCTCTTTGTCCAATCAGGAAATGTCATATTACTCTCGAACTACGGCTCGTTAAATTCTGCCACTTCCCACTTTGAACCTGATGATTGATAAGCCAATCAGATATTTGCTGTTTTTTTCAGAGATTAAGCATTTAATACAAATTAACGTTTATACTTTAATTGTAATTTATCAGATTTTATATTAATTATATGAAAAATCACAAAATTTTAATTTTCGAAAACTGGCTTAGAATTCGAAATAAATTTAAAAACGAGAATGATTTATTTCTCTATTATAATTTTATTATATATAATAATATACTATTATAGCAATATTCTAATATTTAGAGGCTAATGATCATTTAGTCTTTTAAGAAGTGTTGGGTGATCGAGTAATCGTAATATCGAGATTTAGCAAATACTCCTGCAAAATCTCATGCGATATGAAAAATATGTTTTGGTGCGTTTCCCAAAGGCACCTGACTTTATACTTCACCTTTCATATAATAACCGCATAAACTAGCTAGTAGGACAGAGTAGGTTAGAAATCAATTCATTAATTTACTAAACTAATAAACACAGACATTATTATCCTGATTAAGCAATTAGCTAATCGTTAAGTAAAGTAAAGTAATGGGTCTGTTTATGGAACAAAGTACAATAAGTATATTGACTTATAAATCCCACTTTCATATCAGACATAGCTTATTTCCTAAAAGTACTCAAGAAATGTATCTTATATAAAGTAAGATTCCTCGACAAACATTTGTAGAAATTTGATTTACGAGTGTAATGAGTAGTATCGCTCGAGTCAGTATTTAGAATGTATTGTGTATTAACATTCAAAGTTTTTTTTTTTTTGGATTTTGATGCTATACATGCAGGACTCAATACATTTAGTTTACAAGTTTACTTCATGTAAGCAAATGAAGTGTTAATTATGGATTTCCCTAAATCTTCACACATTTTTGTATGTGAAATTATCCATTCTTTGTCTTTTTGATTGATAACAATAACTTTAGATTACAAGAGAAATATAAAGGAATATATAAGGTTACGAAGGACAATGCATGAAATATAAGATAAAGTTTATATAAAATCTAAAATATTGCAATAGAGGTGATGTTCAAACTTTACATAATATTATGAGAACACTGACAGTGCCGAAGAAGAGATATTATTAAAGCAAAGGGAATATAATAAACAATGTGTTCTAGACAACGAATTAGGAATGTTGCTAGTCGGTAATCCTCAATAGTATTGATCAAATGGAAAATACAAAGGAACTTCCAGAGTTCGATAAAGGACTTATGGTGGATGTACGTCTGCTTGGAGCCAGGATTTTAAAAGCTGCACAGCTGACTAGTTTCTAAAATGGTGATATATCTCTGGTGATTAATCAGTGGAAAAATTACCTACAAGGAGGGCTTTAGCATAATTTGACAAACTGGACGGTATACATAACATAAAATACGTTTTGAGTCTGCAAAGTGTGATTGTAATGTTGTTTCTATTTCCATTCCATTCTATCTCCAAAATAAAAAAATACTAAAAGTTATTTGCTGCTAAATAAACCTACAAACTTTAAAACCCAATTTAATTTCTTAACTATACAGGTGTTCCATAAATTTTTAAATATTGCAATAATTCATAAAATTCGCAAAAATTGGTATATTAAAGTGAATTGCAAGGAGGATTTTTTTTCCTGTTTGGCAGTGAAAAATATTTTAGTTCAGATATTCAGCAATAACGGGCATTTTACCACATGCTTCATACGTGAGATGTCCGCAAATGAGAGTTCTATAAAACTCAGGGTGTACGCTGGCAGCTTCTAATGAACGCGTGCGAATTCCCAGTCGTTGGGGCGGACGAATTGTTTTTGTGAAAAGTTTGTAACTGTGATGTTGACTTTGGTGGGTAACACATTGTTAGTGAAGTTGTTTAAAGAAAGCTGGAAAACGGCATCGGAAACCTTACGAAAGTTTTTCGAATGCAGAAAAGAATAAAGAACGTTCGATTTTCTATCATTCCTGCCAGACTGCAGTCTAATACGACGTTTTGATGAAACTGGAAATTGGTCAGTTGGTCTTGCACTGAAAGACCATTATTTGTTGTATAAATCCTGTATCAGCGTTGTGGTATCGCAAATAAATGCCCTTTGGACACAATCAACAAGCGTGTAATCCAGGGGTTCCCAACCTTTTTGTTCCCCATACGCCCTTGGCTTTTATTAAATTATCCGGTACCCCCCTGTTCATTATAATAAGAAATAAATTCTTAAGTTTGCCATACAGATTCAAAGAATATAAGAAATAAAAAAAATAATTCGGTAAATAAATCAATTACATTATCAGAAAATTGTAAAATCTTTATTAAACTGCAGTAAAATCGACTAGGGAGACCATTAATTCTGTTTCTTATCCACCAACAGTTTTATTCTTGCTACAGTTTTTGAAATAGATACCCGCATATCATGTTCAGGCTCCAGTTTGTTTCTTGTTTTGGACTTAATTGAAAACAGCATTGGAAATCCTGATTCACACAGATAAGTTGATATAAATGGAACTATTGCCATGTAAGCAATTTTTGGTGTACACGTGGAGAAGTATATCCCGTTATCACCAAAACGTGCTTACATGGCTATAGTTCCATTTATATCAACTTATCTGTGTGAATCAGGATTTCTAATTCTGTTTTCAATCAAGTCCAAAACAAGAAACAAACTGGAGCCTGAACATAATGGTTATCCAGAGTCAATTTTCTTTAAACGATTTTATCTTTCCTTCAGCCTTCCCGAGAAGGACATCTGTACCTTCCAGTGAAACGTTCAGAGAATTAAGAATTCCAGATACATCAGAAAGATAAGCCAGAGAAATCTCAAACGTTGGATCTTTGAAATATGATGCAAAAGGAGATTCTTTTTCCACTAAAAAAATGTCAATGAAATTTCTAAGTTCAATAACCTTTCCTAAAACATTTCCTCTGGATAGCCATCATATTTCTTAAGACTATTACACTTTTTTTATAAATTCACCAGGAGCATGGGAAGTGGTCAAAGAGCATTTACAGGAGGTTATGGCTGATTGTATACCTAAGGTCCGAATAGTGAAACAAGTAGGGGTTAAATGGATGAATAACACCATTAACTTGAGCTGCAAAAAAAGAAACAACTATGGAGGGAATTTAAAGAAAGGGGTGACCTGCAGGCACACGAACGGTATAAAGTGCAGGCCAGAAGGGTAACAAGTGTGGTAAAAACAGCAAAAGCCGATTATGAAAGGAAACTAGCTATGCAAGCAAAAGAGAATCCCAATCAGTTCTTTCAATATGCTGCAAGCAAGAAAAAAACTGTACATGGCAAAATGATTTTAAGGAATGACGATGGTAAAGAGTTCACTGAACCAGTCGGTATAGCGGAGTTACTGAACGTGCACTTTGCAAAAGTATATCATCCAAGTGGTGACGTTGAAAAAATGAAAGAACCATTAGTTTATATGGGAATTGTGATGAATGAAGTGGAGGTGAATAGTCTATTACAGAACCTTAATGTGAATACATCTGTGGGATTGGATGGTATACCGGCACGGGTCTTGCATGAAGCGGCTAAGGAATTATCAGTGCCCTTGACCATGTTGTTTAATCTGAGTCTCGGGTCTGGTTTAGTTCCGAAGGCGTGGAAAGAGGGGAAAATAGTTTCACTGCATAAAGGAGGATCCAAGACTATGGTTGCAAATTACCGACTGATCAGCATATCAGGAGTCGTTGTCAAGGTCTTGGAGAAGTAGTCAAGGGAAAAATACAGGAATGGATTGATGAAAATGAGATACTGTACAGAGGACAGCATGGCTTTGTGAAGGGTAGATCATGCCTCAGTAACTTGCTCAAGTTTTATAACAAGGTGACGGCTGAACTGGATAAGGGAAATGGGTTTACAGTGATACCGCTGGACCTGGCAAAGGCGTTTGACAGGATACCACATGGAATTCTAATCCGTAAACTACAACATATGGGAATGGATATAGGGTTGGTGGGATGGATAGCTGGGTGGTTGATGGAGAGATATCAAAGAGTAGTTTATTCAGTAGTAGAGTCGAAAAGACGGCCTGTGACTAGTGGTGTGCCACAGGGTTCTGTTCTTGGACCACTGCTGTTTAATCTGTTCATCAACGATATAGGGAAGAGTCTAAGTGGGACAGTTCATTTGTTCGCTGATGATGCAAAGTTGGGTAGGGCGATAGTGAATGCAGAAGATGTCAAAGTCTTGCAATACTCCGGTTGCACGGCTCCGGTTAACCATAGCTACTTTTTCCTTCAGGTAACCTTGGATAGCTTAAAAGTTTTAGTTTATTGATAGTAAAAAATGTTGTGTTGACTGCAGATGATTTTTATTCAAAACAATTTATACTTCTCTCTCTAAAATTCTAATCACAAGTACGTGGAAACTAACAAACTTGGAAACATTTACGCCGCTGCAAATATTATTAGACAGGAACACTAAAGGCATGTGTCGAATATCCCGGATTAAAAAAATAAAGGAACTACAAAATATGTCTTATTACCATAAATAAATAAGTGTATCTTCTGATCATCAACAATATTACCTAATGAAAGTTATTTTTAAAATAATTTCCACTATACACCAATTCATATTATGGCACATCGCACAAGAACTTATTTCCACCTCATTTACTGTTAGAACTAGACAGAATTTCCTAGTGAAAATGAAATGGAATAAACTTCAACAAAGATAAAGGAAGATCAAAGAATATGAAAAGGGGAGAAGGCAGGGATTTATTAAAAGAAAACAAAATTCTTTCAGCATCTAAAATGTACTCTTCTCTCCTGAATATTATGCAATGTCAATTATCTGAGTTTCCACGACCAATTCTTTGAATATTAGTACATAAGTTACAAACGAAAACTACCCAATATAGCTTATACGTTGCTACATTCTCTAATTGTATTCTAACTTCTTGCTCCACCAGTCAGTCCACTGTTCACAGCGAGTTTGTTTTGAATTGCATGCAACGATGGTCTGATTAGCTTTAAAATAACATTCCAAGGATCTAACAAGCAGCAGTATCTTCGTTGATGAATTTAAAGTAATCCACACATGCTCTTGATTCGTTTTAACAACCTTATTTTGGTTATAAAATCAACGAAGGATTATCATTTAATTGATTCCCTGAAGTATGCAATATTCTCAGAGAGGAGATTTCAACTTTCCCTTTTTCCAGAGATCTGACGTTAATGAAACACTATGCGGCGAGAACTAACGAGATGAAAGAATGACACTCTTCCTTGAGATTGAGGATGGTGCAAACGAGTAACGAGTAGATATTACATAAATTCCCTGCAGCCACAATGTTAATTACACTCATGTTACAATACGAAATCACTTGCTTGCCCAAACGGGAACTACTTAGAGATGAACAAAGAGGATTGCATTAATACATTTGAAATTAGTACATTTGTATCAATGCTCGTTCTATCAATGGTCTTCTTTCATATTCACTAAATTCCACTGTTACTGTTTGAAAAATAGATCTTTGCAGCTAACAGTCTGTAGGATCGAATCCAGCATTGGGTATGAATATTTAGACGGGGATGTCATTTCATCGCACAATCGCTTTCGAAATAAAAAAAATCAATCCTCGCGAGTGATCGTATTGAATTCTCTACTGTATATATGCGTAACTTGAAACCACCGCCCCGCTTATTAGAAGGTTGGAAGTGGATTTTAAAATTTCCAAGTTTGGTTTCTGGAAGTCGTTTTCCAAAATATTTGAAAAAAAAAAAAAGAAACGTATCTTAGCACACATACATGGAATTAATGCTCTACAGCAGCGGTTTTCAACAGTGTGCCGCGAGATTTTATGAAAACAAATTAATTGAAAGAAATAATGTCTTAATTTGCGTATTTATGTATTTATTAGTGTCTAGTCCTCCATCTTCTTGTGTGTGTATATCAATCAAAATTATGCCTATTTTTTTGCCAGATCATAACAAAATTAAAAGAGTATATTTTTAATGTGCCGGAGAATTTTAATAATTAGTCTAGGTGTGCTGTGTTATGAAACACGTTGAAAATCACTCCTCTAGAGGTTTACAACCTTTCATAGCTAGGCACCACAAATTCCACCATTTTCTAAATTTTTATCTGATTTTCTTTTCAAGACTTATGATCCTTCATATTGAAAAGCAGAACACTCAAATTTTCTCATTATGTTTAAAATGATGTATGGTTTGTAAAAAGCGTATGGTTTGCAGGTGCTGATTTTCAGACATAAATATTTTCCTTCGAGCAACAGAGAGTTTTCTGATGCTTCGTTTTAGATGCACTTCTCCATCTTTTCGTAAGTTGGTTTCTTTGCATTTTCCGGTGCATTTCTATCCTTGTGCATAAAACCAGAAATCTTTCTTAAAGTATAAAAAAATGAATTCAAGATTTCTTAAGAGTTGTCTATTTCTTATTCTGATTAGCAATAAATCATCTTTGTGCTTGTGTGTACTAGAAAGAGAGCATAACTGTTAAAAGGACCGTATTTCAAATCTGATTTACTTTCGTTGGCAGACGGTTTCATCAACTAAAAAAAAAGTAATCACTTCCTGCGACTTTTTTTTTACGTTCACTAAGTGCACAATAAATTTAAGTTTAATAGATTCTGCAGTACTTGTAATGACTATAACGATTTTTTTTTACTCGTCCTTCTCGAGAATTTTTTGTCACATTTTATCTCTTACAGTTAACTATTTCTTTGTTTCTTATGTTCACTATAAATTCTCTTCAGTTCCAGTTTGTTTGTTTGTTTTTTTTTCAAAAACAATAATCGTTAACCTTATTCTGTTGTTATGACAATGCACGTTTTGCATTCTTCGTATAAGAAATTAAAGAAAATGACTTATTTACACATGATTGTATAGATATAAAAAGTACGAAAAAAAATAAAGTAAAACTCTCAGTGAGTAAGCTTGAATTTGGGGTCAAAAAAGTGCCTTGCTTTGATTCGCTTTTATATTCCAGCAAACGAGAACACCGTAATCATTGAACTAGCAACGTGCAATCATGAATTTTCGCAATATCTTCTTCTTGGCTTTGTACTGCCGTTTGGTCGGTAATCACATTCTCAGATTAATATTATTGCTTACATTACAGTTTCTTATTGATTATGGTTTTTGTGTTATGGAATTAATAAAGAAAACTCATCGTGAAGATTAAAATATCTTTTCTTGAAAAATCCATTGGGAAAATGTTTTTGCACTGCAGAATTATTGAAGATCCTAATCGTAAAAACTTCCCGTTTTACGAATCATAGCGGTACTCTAATTAAATGCAATATCAGCTCGAAGGATGGTTACAGTCAATACTCGACTCGCCATAAATACTTGATCGGAATGACCTGGCTTCGAACCTGTCTAGGAAGAGAACCTTAAGGGCTTTTTATCCTTTAAAGTACGCATATATTCAGTAAGAACATACCAATTAACAGATCTAATACTTGTCCTCGTTGTCTAATTTGCTTCAAACACTCGTAGCTGTAATTCTTCTAAATTGAATGTTAATTATCGAGCCGTGCTTTATTTGATGTATGTATTCAACTGGAGAGGGTTCAAAATGCAGTTCGAAAAAAAAAAAAAGATTATTTTAGTGAAATATCCCCCCCACCACAAAAAAAAAACATTGTTTTCGTTCCCTAATGACACATGGGTACAACTCCTACACGTATCGTTCAACTGAGGTAGTTAGATTTGGAATATCCCTTTTTCTTACGCTGTTAAATATCTATAAGAAATATAGTATGATGATGCATCCGAAAAGCTCAAATATAACAAAGGATACATTTAATTATTAAAAGCATGTGATTCCTGTTCCCCCTCCGCCAAACTCATCACGAAATGAAAAACTTTTTCAACTGATAGTGTCGATGAACTTAATCTGGTAAGGAATATTAAAAACTTCTTTTAGATGGCACAGCAAGCAACAGGAAAGTCGTAGTTACAGGAGAAATATACATACATATAGAATAGAATAAAATCTTAATTTTTGAACAACTATCTAATAATTAATGCTGTCCATTCTTGGATTTTTTGAAAACATTTGTTTTAAATTCGACATTTATTTTTTCTGTTTTAAGGTAGGGGCTTTGTCATTATTCTTTTCACTTCTATACTCTGATTTATCGGCATTTAAAAATTAACAGCCTGCACAAAAATGTTTCTTTAAAACCTGTACTGTTTATGCTTGAAAAATGTTAGAACCTTTTCTGTTGTTCATCTTGAAGCAAAGCATGAAATACGAAATTGAAGTATTATTTTTCATCGAGAGCCTGGAATCCCTTCCGAAAAAAAGGGAATGATTTAGGTCATTCACTGAAGCGAATCCTTTGCCTGCAGAATGTATCGTCTTAAGCAACTCTTACACAATTTGTAAACTATCCTTAAAGGCAATCTATTATCTTTGCACATAAAAAGGTCAGTTACAGCATTGCTGGTTATGTTAAAATAGATGCAGCAAACATTAATGGGAACCTGGTGGAACAAAGACAATAAGATTATTCTTAGTTACGAAGACGCAATTATCATGTGCGTATCATGGACTAGCAGATGAGGTGAGAACTATTGTACGCAGCAGTTTTCTCTCTTGAGTCAAGGTCTGTGAGAGGCTCAAGTAAACAGTTATTTACATATGCGAACCTGAAACTAATGTCGATGATTATAACGATCTGAAAGAAAAACGTTTTTTACAAGTTATTCGATAACAATTGAATCCCACGAGATGCTTGCACAAAATCTATTAATCATTAAGAGGAAACAGTTTATGATCATCTAAACATTCCAACTTTCTTCTAAACTAAAACTGTAGAATGGATTGCTCTGGCATTAAAAACATAATTCATTAGGTCTTCAAAGAGACACAAATTCGATTGTTTTCCTTAATGGATACCAGCACAGCTTTAGAAAAAAAATATCGAAAGGGCATCTTTGATAAGAATCCAATATCACGGGACATTGTAAATTGCAACTAATTTAAAATCGCAGATGTGAATCACTTTGTTGCTCAACTTCATTCACCTGTAGTTGTTGAACCTAAATATCTCAACATTACGGAGAAATCTCTTCTGAATAGTTGTACATAACACAGAACAATAAAATCCTTTCAAGCACGTGTGCAAATATATATCAAGTATATGCATGTACATATATCATGTCTGATATTGCGAAGATAAATTATCAAATCCAATCTATTTTTATTAATTTGTATTGTGATAAAATATCTTTAAAGCTTAAATACTGCTCTGAAGTTATTTACATACTCGTGTCTTGACAATATAAGTTAAAACTACTGCCATGGACCATTTATAGTTGCCCAAATTCCTGTTTGACGTTTTAGTATTCCATGCTCATCATTACATTTATTTAGTGACAATGACATGGGATAATTCTAACTGAATTATATTTACCCAAATAAATGAATATGCAAGAAGCTTATCTTTTAACACAATGTCACCAGAGTCTCGGGCTTATGTATTAAGTATATCTATACCAGATCATAACATTCTGGTGTAGTGACTAGGATATTATTATTCAGCTAGGATCGTTGTAAGTATACAATTTTTTTATGAATGAGGAGCCTGTTCTCAAGATTCTAAACAAGCTTTAAATGATGTACTGTATATTCATAACAATAGCTCTTAAAATATTATAAAAAAATAACCAGTACCACGGTTTCAACATTTCGGCTCTCCTTGTAGGACAAACATTCTTATATTAATAATAGAAATTAATCGGATGGGATAAAAGCAGAGGTAATGTTTGTTGCCAATAGTTATCGGGAACCATTCATTTTTAAAGAAGCCAATTAAAGTACTGAAATTACAATTAATTTTAGTACTCCACGCGTGACTAATATTACTTCGAAATTAATCGTTCTCGAGGCATCCAAAGAGCCATTTTTTTTCTGATGGAATGTTAATTACACCAAATTGAGTTATGTATGCCTGATGAAACAACAAAAATTCGTTGCAAAACGAATTTTATATCACCTAGAAAAATTATTTTAATCACAGTGGAGAGAAATAATAAGGTTCTTGAGAACCAGCAATGAATAGAGAATATTCCAAATGAATTCCATTTTATAAACCAAGTACGCGACTTCTGCTCCACCGTCATCCATCCTACTTATGTATGTTGAGTTTTAAAACAAAATCCTGGAAAAATCGGTTACATTAACTGTTTTTTTTTTTTTAATTTTGGATTTTCAAAGAATAAATACATAGCGATTTTCCTCTGCAAATAATTTATATTATAATATTCCGATGCTTATTTCTGAAATTGCCTTTTTCTTTTTCCTTTTTTTACCCAGAGGTTTGATTAATTTGCAACATTATCTTAATCATTTTAGACAAATGTAAAGACGCTAAAATGAGTTTTTTAATGTTGATCACTTTTGCGGTAAAGTGTCCTGTGGTTAAAATCGCTTTCTTAAAAGTGAACGCAAGCTTTCGTTTTAATAGTTATCAAATAGGCACCCAGTGTGAGGGAATGTCAAATTGTTTTTGCCACAACGAAATATCACCTTAATTGCAGCGATCTGTTCCACAGGAGAGTTTGGACAACTTGAAGTTTGCTCAACTACCCGATTTAAATAATTTCCGAATTTTAGAGCTATATACAAGTTGATAAATAAAGTTCTGAAATATAACTTGCACAACAAACTAGAACGGAAACTATTGGCTCGGAGGAACTGTTATAGCTGTAGCTCTGTGGGCTGAATAGATTTTCTCTAAATTGATTTTCCATTGTGAAGAATGGACACAGCACTACATTAACATACAATTACACTTCTTTGCAGTTAAAGTGAGTATTTTTGGAGCAATAATAGCGATTGTGGTATGATTACAAGATAGGAGTGGATATCATTCTTATTCTGCAATCTACAGGTTCTGGAATTTGAATCCAATTGTAACGTGGAAGACTCTCGCTTATATATTAGGGGTTTATGGCAGCTGTGAGATCACTACTATAATAGAAACGAAATCCACTTCTAAGATTCAATCAATTGAATTAGGAGAAGTTAGAACCATTAAAAATCATAAAAATGTTGCTATGTACTAATGGAAGATTTGTTTCTAAAGTTTCAACTCTCTTTCTAGCTCGCATCACTGCGTGACTGTAATTTAACCTGTTGTTTGCGTATTTTGACGCATGGCTACTTAAATACTTCAAACTGAATTTTTAAATAAAATATTTTAAGAAGGTTATGTCTTTCGTGTGAATAGAAATATGAGATATACATTTAACTTAGTGAATGTCCTTAATATGAAAATGACCTTAGTATTAAAACATTTTAATGGAGGAGAAAATGCAGTGGAATAACACCACTGGTGGGGAGAGAAAGATTGTGCACCTTCAGACGACATGCACCTTCTCACAGTTCTAGATGTATGTGGAGAATAATGTGCTTTCCATCTAGTCGAGCTGCATGTATAGTTCAGTCAGTATTTAAATCGTTGTTTTTTTATTCTGCATAGTTAACTTAATTTGTAAAAATTTACTTTGGTAATTTCAATTCAGGATACGAAGCATGCATATGGCAGCATTATTTATAATGCAAAATCTTTCTTTAGACTTCCTGGGTATTGCTATATTTAAAACTGTACATAGGTAACAATATTACAAAATTACTATTATTCGCACAGGGTAGTCTGAGATCCTATTAGAATTGTTAAAGTGAAAATAAGTTAAAAATCTAAGTTATTAAGAAATGATTATGATATTGATAAGAAGATCAGTGTACATGACGGATTAGGGAACAAATGATTTTCCTCTGAAGTCTCATAATCGTGTTGATACTAATAATAAGGATTCAAAGTTTGTATTGCCGTTTTCGTGTTAAGGTGTGAACTTGAATTAATATACAAGGGTGGTCTGAAAGGTTCTCGGCCTAGCAATGAAAAAACGAATTTATAATTTGAAAAATGTTTTTCCAACATAATTCATCTATTTCGGCATAATAACATTTATTCCACCGCTATTATCCGTCACTGTAGTAGTTTTCATTAAGATCTGGAAAATAATACCATCTACAGCTGCAATCACCTCTTGATTCGAAGAAAAACGTTGACCAGCGAATAACGTTTTATTTTTGAGAAGAGAGAGAAGGAAGAGGGAGCCAAATTTGGGGAATACGGTTGATCTTCCAACAATTCATAGTGTAGATCCCTTAATTTTTCCATTGCCAAAACACTTTTGTGAGTAGGTGCATTGTCCTGATGAATGATGATTTTTTTCTTCTGCACATCGGGTCGTTTCCCACGACGTTTTTCGTCTAGTCTGGTTAAAATATCATAATGATATTCCCCGGTTATTTTTTTACCCTTTTACAAGATAATTAATAAACAACATGCCATTTTTTATCCCAAAACACCGATGCCATGATTTTCCTGCTGATGGAACCGACTTTGACTTCTTCAGCGCTGAACAACCTCCTTCTGTGTACTGTTTTGACTGCAGTTTGGATTCCGGTAATGTGTACTGGAGAATCCAAGTCTCATTCATAGTAATAAATCGATGCAAAAAAATCAACTTTATTCTTGTTAAAACGCTCGAAGCACTGTTCAGAATTTTTCATGCAAGTGCGTGTGTGAACTGCTGTGAGCACGCGCCGCACCCATCTTGCAAAACCTTTTCATAAGCAATTTTTCATGCAAAATATATCCATGTTCTTTTAAAATGCCTATAGTTTCAGCAATTTCGCGCACTCTCTGGTCATCCAATACCATAGCGTACGTTGATCAATGATTTCTGATGTTGTTACACTTTTTTGGACGTCCTTCACGTGGAATTGAAGAGCTGATGTGTGATATAATAATAATAATAATAATAATAATAATAATAATAATAATAATAATAATATAAGGAAATAATGTTCATGCATTGAGGGAGATATTAGTATTAAATGGAAGGAATATATTTCATAACGGAATACCAGTGGCTTGAGTTTCTCCATTTAGTGTTGTTTCTATAGTTTCATAAAAGGAGCAAGAAAATAATAAGAGTATGTATATGCGGAATTTCTGTTCAGATCACAACCAGTCATTACTGACATATTCCAACATCATCATGTGCAGAACTTACATGAAGAGGAGATGCAAGAATAAGAAAAACCCTGATTTACGATGTTATTATGGATAGTGATTTCTTTCCTATATAGAATTTTGTATAATATAATTGAATATCATAATGTAAAGAAAATTATTTGAGAAAGTTTAAATAACAAAAGACCTGAAAAATTGGTAAGAATATACTGTAGAAGATTTATATCAACAAGGTGGCAAAAGGTTCGGCTGGTTCATGAAAAATATTAGAAATACAGGACAAGCTGGAGATGATGATATCCTAGATAATTGGAGTAATTAATTCTAAAGAAGGCGAAGTGAAACAAGTAGCGACAAAATAGCGATGGAAAATGTCAATCGTACAGCGTGAACCAAGAAAAATTTTCAAAACCTGTAATATGATCAGGCTGTAAGAATGGATATTATACGAATGCCGATATACGGAGCTGAAAAACGTTTATAATGGAAGCATATTATGGTTCACGCGTTATGATCACAAGCGCTCACTGCAGATGATTCAAGCTGGCCTTTTACACTACTTATCTGTAGAAGTTCAAATAGAAGTAAATGTGAGAGAATATTCTACTGAGTACTCCAAATTTATTCAAGCATACTCGGAAGGATGTTAAGAAATATACTTGAAGAGAACCTTGGAGAAGAAAAATCTCGATTCAGAAAAATGTTCTCATATTTTCATCTAAGACGGGTAGTGTAAATATCAAAGATATAACAAAGATATAACCAGATATAACAAAGATCTGGAAAAGTTATGTGTGTCAAGTTACCGAGGGAAAAATCTTAAACAAAAGTACAATAATATGATATAAATTGGAGAGATTATCTAGTAACACATGGTCTTCATTTACTTTGCCAGTTAGCAGTTAGAAATGAAAAACATTACTAGAAAACGTTTTAGATAAAATCAAGTATGAGCTAAGGATGCACACTCTCTTCTCTCTATTCATTTTTGAAGGAAAGTATCTTTTAACCTAATAACTAAATTGAAGTGTTTAGTCCACCTCTTTTCTTTATATATTGCGATTTTACACTGGGTTTTCTTTACATTAAGAACAGTCATATCTGATAATGCGTTGGTCCACCTCTGGAGCTAAGGATCAGCAGTTCTTACACCCGCTTTAGCATGTCCCACACATGTTCAATTTGGTTAATCAGGGAAGTTTGGCGGTCGAGGGAATGGCGAAACATTGTCGGATTCCTGTAACCACTCCGTGTTTAAGGAGCTCGATGACAAGTGCGTTGTTCTGTAGAAAGATTGAGATGCTCGACAAACAGAACCCTGAGTTCATTCACTGTTTCTGGGATGATAACCAACAGGCATAAAGTGTGACGGGAAAAATCTTATTAGACCATTACATCACCTCCACTAGCCTGTTGAATCTAAACTGTGCAAACAGGAGATAGGAATTCATGCCGTTTACGCCAAATACATACCCACCCATCAATATGGTGAAGCAGGAAACGGGACCCCATGCTACTTGTTGATTGTGATACCCAGCTGTCATCATGGGTACCCTTGTCTCTGGCTATAGAACTTCAGGCAAAGCAAGGTATGGTATATTTGGAAATGGGGCGACTTGCCTTGCTGTTGTACTGGTGCGTGAGCTGTGTGACTGTTGCACGTCGTTACTGAAATATGATTCGTGACAACTGCTGTAATCTCTAGGATCAATCACGCGTTATTGCTCAATGTATGACCTTCTGCGAGATATTTCTTCCTGGTTAAACCAGTCCAGGTACACCCTTATAACAGTAGTACGTGAACAACCAAAAAATACGGCTGCTTTCGAAAGAGTGGGCACTAGCCATCCGAGCCCAGCCATATTTCTTCGGTCAAATTGTCTCACTTTGCGACGTTCACCATTATTGGCAAACCTTTACTGATTACGTTGAAAGGTTGAGTGTGTCCATTTATAGTAACTGCACGTGATATTGGTATCAGGTGGTACTTCGTCATCGTATTGAATACGTAAAACAGGTTTTGGCGTTCTAATGCAAAGTTCATTGTAAGATTACCCTATTTGTATCGAGAACAATAAATGTTAAGTTATACCAAATTTTTTCTAACACTAAACAGAATTTCAATGCACTGTCATGTGTAAGGTATTAGGACCGCCATAATTCAGTAGTTTGGTATAAATCATGGTAAAATAAATTGTTATGTCTGATATGTTACTTCCTTGATGTTTACACAGCACATGAAAATTTTATGTTTATAAACAGAGGACACCAGGTTACGAAAGGATTATATCGTTGGATCAAATTAAACGATCATTCGATCTTCTATTATAAATAGTGGATACCACGAGCCTCGCCTTCAGCCCAAGCGAGTCGCAAACTTGCACTGAGACGTTGAAAGGCAGGGTACTGGCTACTTTCGAGTTTCTCGAACTAACAATGCTACTATTCTCCGTGCAGAGTGGAAATGTTTTAGAATATTTCAGCGGTTATAAACCAAACCAGAGAGCGTTAAACGAGTCACTTATTTTTAAATAAAATTCGCATTCCCAGAGCGAAGCTCTCACCATTGGTTCTACATCCAAGAAACTAATTGCCACTCAAATACTCTGAATATAATGAGTTCTTTCCAAATAATGTATAATACGTAAGCAGTTTCTCAGAGCTATTTGAATTACACTTAACAACGGTGCTGACGCAATGAAATTAAGTGAGGACGAAAACGTTCGCTTTTGTGGTTTAACAGTTCTTCGGGAAGATTTCGGTATTGACACCACATCATGATATAATTAATTTAATAAAAATAAGCAGTTATCACCAGACAAGTTTCTTGAAACCTTGATTTATATCATAATGTGGTATCAAGTGAAGACACCCCAAAACGGTGGATTTGGAGTATCCAAATTAAACCCGTAATTTAATTCTTTAAGGTTATGTTCCATGTATTCTTTGCTAGTTTGATATCAACGAGCATTACATTTCTTTACTGGTGAAGAGAGGTTTTCCGAAATTTAGGATGTAGATGATTCTACAAAATAATCTGTAGAAATTTTATTCTATAGTAGATTTTCTAAAACTCAATCTTTCTAAACCTGAGTTAATAAGCCCTCCAGTAAATATTTCAGTAGGTAACAGAAATCTATTTTAAAACTTCAGTTGAATATCCACTCCATTATTAAACAAAAATATGCAATAAATTTCATAGACAACTGTTAAATCTCATCGAAAGTAACTCATATCGTACTAAACTTGAAAATTATTTCGGCATAGTCGTGTTGTTATGGAAAAGCTTTTTTAATTACTTTTATCTATCAATAATTTATATTCTAATTATTAATCTGAAACATACCTCTGGATAATAAACCGTTCTCTGATATTTGAAGAAAAGTGAGTTTATTTTGTTAATAAGACATGGTAGAAAAACTACCGCACATTATACAGTTAAAAAGAACAAATTCATTTTGATCATATCTGGCCCAGAGACCGAAACATATTCGAAAATGTCATTCTTGTATTTCCCATAGAAACCGTATGTTATCAGTGTATATACGATGAGAAAGTTGTATGCCTTTAAATTCTCCCAATACATTTTCTACGCCAGAGACCATATTTGAAATGTGTTGACCTCTTTCTGGCAAGTGTTCCAAGGCTGATCATCTATGTGAGTGATGCCGTCTTTTTTGCTACTGCGATACCAACGGACGCTGCTTTTCCTTTCCTTACCGAGTAAATACTGAGAAGTTGTTCCCTCTTTTTGCAATTAGGATGTCTGCAGGCTTCCCGATTCTGATTAAAATAAAAAAAGATAGAGTTAGAACCAGTAAAATACTAAATATTTTAATGATCAAATACTTTAATTACACAATCTACTTACAGCGCGAAGTATGCAGTTTGCCTTAAACAGCTTTCAGAATTATTGCTGCGTACTTTGAATAATGTGCACACGTTGGACATATTTCGAATTATAAATGAAAACAATACTATTTCATAACGAAGTAACAATTCATTCAGTATTCATTATCTACTGTGCTTTTCTACCATGTATGAGAGAAGGAAATTAAATTATTCTGAGCAAGGATTAAAATATCTCAACATAATGCAATTAAATAAGAAAATTAGATTAAATGCGCTCTTCAGACATCGTGCTTTATATTAATTGCAATTAAGATAAAGCATGATAAAGAAATGAAATATTTGAATTATATTTAGTGAAAATTCTTACCTTATCACAACGTTTTCTTGATTTTCCAACACAACCTTTTTATTTCTCATTTCACTGAGTGCAGTAAGTATCCCAACTATTCTTTGCTTTTCGTGTGGGAGCTTTAAAACAGTTGCCTTGAAACTTTTGGCATTTTCCTTTGTTTGAGGATTACTCAGTGGACTTCCTGGTCGTTCTCGTGTAAGAATACTTGCGTCGATGATACAATTCGATGAGATTATCTTTGAAATGCATTCGCCTCTTTCTGGCAATCTTGGTGAGGTTTTCCAAGGCTTATCCCCCATGTGAGTAAAGTCATATTTTTTGCTAGTGCGATACCAACGAACGACGGGTTTCTTTTCCTTACGTAGGTACTTTTGATCAGATTCTTTGTTTGTCTTTATTTTATCTTTAAATAGCTGATCTCCAGTAACATTCCTAATTAAAATAGGTAAATTCAATTAGTAAGAATTAATTCCTAATGTTTCAATTATCATTCACTTTAAATTTGTAAAAGAATAAAGCATATTTCTAGACAAGACTTCGGAATTGACAAGAAAATTTTAAGACCGGTATACATAACCGAGAATGTTTAGCACGAAATACATAATGTGCAAGTACTATTGGAAATAAGTACCATTTCATAATGACGTATCGATATATAAAATTTCTTTATTCTGGAAACTCACCATTTCAGGCGAGTAAGAATCAAAATCAAACTCAGTAATCGAAGTTGGAATATATGTGTCCTTCGAAATTTATGCTTTTTTTTAAATGTAATTAAGTTATACTAAAAGAAAAATTCCCCCTATCCCAATTCTAACCAAAAATGGTTCTTACCTCAATACAACGTTTTCGCTATCATCTAAAATAACATTTTCATTCTTCATCCCATCAAGGGCAGTATGTTTTTCCATTCTTCTTTGTTTTCGGTGTGGAAGATTTAAAAAAGTTGCCTTGAATCTTTTAACATTTTCCTTTGACAATGAATTACTGAGAGGAGTTCCTGGTCGCTTTCGAGAAGTATTGTTTTCATCATTGTTTGGGATTTCTGCCTTCATCATGATCGAGAACGAAACTTCTCCTGAATTCCACTGAAAATCAGCGTCCATGACAATTTTTATATCCCGGACGGCTCTCCATTTCGAGAAGACTTTTACTATTACATTCCTGTCTTCTAAATATTCGAGCGGGAATCGATCAATTTTAACTGTTTTGGAAACGCTTCCCACCACAAAAGGATGATAAAGATTCCTTTTGCATTCTACTCCATTCAGCAGTTCCTCCCGTGTTGCAACGTCCGTGCAAACAACCTAAAATCTAAAGACATATTTGAGTTCTTTCTCCTTGTTTTTGTATATAATATCTCAAACTAAATATCCCAAAAGGCGCAGTATAAATACATATATTAGGGGTACTAAAGGGAGAAATAAGTATTAGGAAAAAATTTGGTGATATCTCGTGCGTAGATAATAGAAGAAGATAGATAAGAGAAAATAATAGATAGAAAAAAAAATCGTAAATTGGGACACAACATAAATGGCGCAGCCGGTAGGATATAAAGTATAAGAAAGTTAATAGAATAGAATAAGAAGAATAGGTCACAACAGTGTTATTCCTAAGTTGATTTCCGTGGACCTTTAGAGCATACCGAACATGGTTTGTTGCTCTGTTAACGGACTGCTTATCTGCGGGATCCATTTTTCTGTTGTATTGTCTTCTTAAACGTAATCGTTGTTGAATTTATAAGCAACGTGGAAACTATTGCTGGTATTCTCATTAAAATGTTAAGTAATTTTTCGAGACAATTATTTTTGTGCATTCAGTGTACATTCAGCATATGCTCTTTCAACGATATTCTTTTCACTAAATCTTTCCTTCCGTAATTTCGATGCTTTGATAAAAGGTTATCTATCACATTTCTGCAGCAACATATATCTATATAAAGTGCCAACTGTTTTGCCATGTATATTAATATGCGCACTCAAATCGCTACTATCCGATGACGGTATCATTTACAAAGACCTAGTATTTCATCGCCTAGTATTTGTACGGCTCGAAGGATGCATGTTTGGTTTCGGCAGCCGGATCACTTAAAAAGAAATAAATTCAGTACCTCTCTCTGTCTCTCTCTCTTAATCTCATATTAATAAACAGAAGAAAGAATTTGTTAAACTCCTTAACCCATCAACATCATTCAATATACAATAGGTTCACCACTTTTCGTCAATAGGTTTATCTCAAGTTCAATAAATATATTTATTCGAAGTTCTCAGCCAAAACGATCACACAGCAGACGGCATTTTAAGTCTAAAATGCCGTGTGCTGTGTGATCTTTAGATCTTTGGATGCTCTTTAGATGACTCAACTACCAGCTGCTTATTGGAGGAGAGGATTGCCCTGAAATGTTTGGGGTTTCGCTCTAGAATTTCCAGGTTATTTAATTATTTAACATTAAACGCACTGGCGATGCTCATGTGGAATGTTTCCAAGTTCGTACAATGTCCTTCCTACGCATAGGATTATCATAAATATATAGAAGAATTTTGACGGAACAATTTGAGTGATTCTTCTTCTTCTTCTTCTCTCCCATGGTCTAAATGGATCGTTGGGTAATTCATGGCTGGTAGATGATGTTCTTTGTTATCCTCCTCCAATCATCTATGTCTCTTGTTCTTGATGTCAGTTGCGATTGGGAGGAATTTGTCCATTTTATGATGTTGGCATTCCATTTAAATCGAGGTGGCTCCGTAACCCTTGATCCCGGAACGATTCCTTCTAGTGTTTGCTTTGGAATTCCTTTAGCCCTCTCTAGATGTCAGAACCATTTCATCTGTTTTCTTCTGATGACTGTCGGAATATTTTCCCTTTTTTTCTGTCTATTAAATTAATCATTTTCCGAACATTTTCATTGTTTCGTGAGCAGTATAGGAATTTCTGAAGAGTCTTCTGTAAGTTTTCATTTCAAAAAACAGGAGTCTCCTCTCATCTTCCCTTAATATAGTCAGTTTGATTTGATTACCTGAAAATATTGTCCTTAAAATCATCTTCTTTTCTCATATGTCGACATTTGAATCAACGGTTGAATTAGCAGATTTTACCCGCTGAGACTAACGACCTAAATTCTCAGTGTCGACAGGTGCTGAAAATTCTCAAATTTTGGATACTTGTAGATAAAGGTATTAAAGATAAATGGCATATAATTTTGCAATTAAATCTTAAAGTAACTAAGACATTAATCATAATTGCGAACTATTATTTCGTCTCTGTATCGTGTTATGTAATTATTTCTTGTGTATATAAAATAGAAATGGAATCAAAAATTTAAAAAAAAGTTATCGAGCACAAAATCGTAAGCGTCATACTGCGAAATTAGCAGTATTAAGAAACAAACTGGGGCTCTTAATAAATTTGTTAAATATTAAAATATTCTGATGCAGATTGTAACCAACTCCATACATCAGAAATCAGAGATGATGAACCGTGCACATCATCCAGTTTACATGAAAGTACTATTGAACAAGCTAACAAGACGCATGATTTAAGTGAAAAACAGTTAGGAGAAGATTTAGTTGTAGTTGACCACGAAACTAACAGATTGTTAATCTCTGTAAATTTAGGAGATCCAGGTAAATGGGGAAATATTGATGAAAAATTACGAGTTGTTTTAATTGAAATGGTGCCTGTTCAAAAAAAAAAAATAGAATATATCCCAGAGATATATATGGTCGTAAATTTGGCGACACCTATTATAATAGAACAATGGAAAATGGGCGGTTCGTGCCAAGAACATGGCTCATTTATTGCGATTAAATTCTGTATTTTGCTTTTGTTGCAAACTTTTCGCACGTACTGAATCAAGTAGTCTTGTAGAAGGTAATAACAATTGGAGAAATGAAAATACAACTTTGCATAGACATGAGACTAGTTTAACTCACATGAAAAATTTCTTAAAATGGAAGGAATTTGATAAAAATTTAAAAAACAAAACTACTATTGATTTCCAGACTCAAAGCATGTATTAAATGGAAAAGAAACATTGGACGAGTTTTAGAACGCCTGATTGAAATTATAAAATTCCTTGGTAGCCAAAATTTAGCTTTTCGCGGATCACGTGATAATTTATATGAAAGGAATAACGGTAATTTTTTAAAATTAGTCGAACTGTTTGCGAAGTTTGATCGTGTTATGGAAAATCGACTGTCTTTATTTGAGTAAAGACAGTCGAAACGAAATATTGAAAACTTTAAGTAACGCAATCAGGGATACAATTTTAGTATTAATTCGAAAATCTAAATATTATTCCATAATTTTTGACTGCACACCTGATGCAAGTAAAACAGAATGAGTGACCATTTTTATTCGCTTTGTTTTCTGTGACAATGGAATTGTCAAGATCAGGGAAAATATTTTTTGTTTTGCAGATGTATCAGATTCCAGAGGAAGTGGTTTTATGTGCCACAATAATGGAACAACTGGAAAAATGGAACATTCCCATTGAAGACATGCGAGGTCAAGGGTATGACAATGGGGCAAATATAAAAGGGAAAAGCTATGGGCTTCAAAATTTGCTTTTGAGCAAATATCCTCGAGAATTTTACGTGCCATGCGCTGCTCATACTCTTAAATTTAATCATTAAAGATGCAGCCAAAGTGAATGCAGATGCAATTAGTTTCTTTGCAATTATTCAAGAAATATACAATTTCTTTTCATTCTCTTACAAACGTTGGGCAGTCCTTTTAAAGTTCGTAAAAAATTTAACATTGAAACAGCCATCAGAAACGTGCTAAAATAAAGGACTTCAAATTTATTTGCTCTCTTATAACTTGGCATGATTTAACAGAATAAACCCTGTGAGTAAAATGCTTCAAGACAAAAATATGAACATTACACTTGCTTTACAATCTATAAAAAACTCAAAAATATTCTTATAAGAGTATCAATCAGATACAAATTTCAAAGAAGTTCTAAAAACGGCAAAATAACTGAGTGAAGAGGTGGATGGAGAACAAGAATTTAAAACTGGTACGGAAGTTCGACGACGAAAGAAGACACGACAATTTGACTACGAGCTTCATGACGAAACGCCACAATCGCCAGAAGATAAATTAGAGTGAATGTGTTTTATACACTTCTAGACGCTGCAGTGTGTTCGGTAATAGAACGTTTTGAACAACTAAAATCATATTATGATAATTTCAATTTCTTCTGTAGATTACTACAAATTAACAATGAAGATTTACGAAAAAATTGTAACGATTTAGAGATTCTCTTGAAGGACGTCGACAATAAAGGTGTAAATGCAATAGATCTGCTTTCCAGGATATTTTTCGGAAGGATAATTTAAATATTCAAAACTCTTTCGATATTCTTAATTTCATTGTGTCCAATAATTTATCTTTCCCTAACTTCTCAATTGCTTTAAGAATACTATTAACCATACCTATTAGTGTATGAGCAGAGAACGTTCCTTTTCCAAGTTGAAATTGATTAAAACCTACTTAAGAACAAGTATGTCACAACATAGGTTTGTTAATTTGGCGTTAATAGTTTGAAAATGATATATGTGCGGAATTAGACGTTATGACCATTATTTCTAATTTTGTGAATATGAAATCAAAAACCCTAAAATTTGAATTTCAAAAATTTCATGTATATTTATCTAATTTAATTTATTTTCTGTTATTCTGTGAAGATTTTATTTTTAGAATACTTATATTACATGTTCTAATTATTTCTGAATTCTTTTCTTATTTTCTCATCTATCTTGAGTTTCTTTTATTTTCCTAAAAGATAGTTCCACTTATAAAAATGATTAAAAACTTTTTACAAGTTACTAAGAATTTAGTAACTTCTTCTTCTTCTACATCCTAACATGGAATTTAGGCCATGTGGCCTGTTTCGGTCTCACGCCATCTCTTTATTGGTCTTCCGATTCTTATTTTTCCACTTATTTTGTACCTGTATAATATTTTTGGTAGTCTGCTGTTGTCCATTCTATTTAAATGTTCTAGCCATTTTTGTATATATTGTCTTATGTATTAATTAATTGGTTTTATTTTCTGGGATTGTAAGATTTCTTCATTTGTTTTGTGGCCCCACTTGGTATATCCAGCTGTTTTTCTGAGGAACTTCATTTCTGCTGTTTGAATTCGTTTTTCATCTTTCCTTTTCATGGTCCATGTTTCACTTCCGTATATTAGAACTGGTTTTGACAAGACATTATATAGTCTGATTTTAGTGTGTTTTTGTACTAGGGATGGGTTAAATATATTATTTATTATGCCATTTACATCGACAAAGTTTGATATTTTAGTGTCTGTGTCTTTTTCTTCTTTGTATGATAGATCACATCCCAAGTATCTGAAAGTATTTACTTGTTCTCATATTTTATCATCTATCACGATTTTACTTCTTATTGGGTTTTCTCCTTTGAATGCAATTATTTTTGTTTTTTCTTTAGATATTGTCATATTATATTGCTTTGAGATATCATTTAATGATCTTGTAAGTCATCTTCTGATGTAGCTAATACTATTTGATCATCTGCAAAAAGTAGTGTATCTATCTTCATTCGCGGGGTCATTTGTGTACCAAATGGGTTATGCTGTTTCCCGATTGTTCTAGTTTTATTTATATATACGGTGTGTCCCAAAATTAACCCAAGATTTAAATTTAGTCCCATTTGTGCGGTAAAGTGTTGACAACGAGGAAAAAAAGACAGCGTGACAGCTGGCCGTTCAAGGTTATTAAAAGCGGAGCGCTAGACGAAAGAACAACGCATTTTCATTGTTGAGCAATATTTTAAAAATAATGAAGGTTCGGCAGCTACAGTTCGCAATTTTCGTACAAAATATGGTCGGAATAGTGATTTAACTTCATCAACTGTGAAAAGATTAATTAAAAAATTCAAGGAAACTAGATCAATTAGTAATCTTATACACTCTGGCCGTCCTTCAACAAGTCGTTCAACAGAAAACATCGAAGCAGTTCGTGAGTGTTGCTGAGAGTCCAGGAACATCAATTCGGTACCGTGGTCTTGAATTGGGCAATTCGAGAAGCTGTCTACAGCGTATTCTCACGCAAGATTTACATCTTTATGCTTACAAAGTTCAATTGACTCAAGAACTGAAGCCTATTGACCACACACAGCCATGGGAGTTCGTTGAATGGATTATGGAACAACAACATGCTGAGAGTCCAGGAACATCAATTCGCTACCGTGGTCTTGAATTGGGCAATTCTAGAAGCTGTCTACAGCGTATTCTCACGCAAGATTTACATCTTTATGCTTACAAAGTTCAATTGACTCAAGAACTGAAGCCTATTGACCACACACAGCCATGGGAGTTCGTTGAATGGATTATGGAACAACAACATGTGGATTCTTGTTTTTCGAACAAAATCATCTTCAGCGATGAGGCTTATTTTCATCTTAATGGCTTCGTTAATCGACAAAATTGTCACATTTGGGGATCAGAAAATCCACGAGTGATTGTTGAGAAACAAATGCATCCACAAAGTGTCACTGTTTGGTGCGGATTTTGAGCTGAAGGCATCATCAGTCCATTCTTCTTCTTCGAAAATGCGGCTGGTAAGGCAATAACAGTTAATGGTGCTCGCTATCGCGACATGATAATACAGTTTTTTGTTTTTAAATTGCAAGATATGAATATGGACGACATGTGGTTTCAACTAGACGATGCCACATGCCATACTGCCCGAGAAACAATTCAATTACTTCTCTTCATTTAAAAGTTTGGACCCTTCTTCATTCATATACAAGATATCAGAAAGGATGGATAGCTGGAACCCACCTGAATCATGGAAGAGAATAACTTGTATCATGATGATTCGTGCCCGCCATCAAAATAAGGATATTACGACTGCTGCCCAGTGCTCCCTGAATACAGTAAAAACAATCAGGCATGAACTAGAGACTTGCAATGGTGACTACGAGGATGTAGCAAGAAGAAAGATCCCTAGCAGATGATCTGATTGCGTTCGTACAGCAGAATTCCTCGCAAATCTGCAGGAACAGGTGTTGAAGAACCCTGGCATTGGAATTCGGGCTTTGTTCGTGGAGTTGCTAACTGTAGTCAAGCCCTGGATAACAAGGGTAGCCAATGGTAGGCCGTATGTATGGCAGCAGGATTCGGCCCCTTGCCACACCTCTGGGAAAAGTCAAAAATGGTTGTCTGAAAATTTCTACGACTTCACCAGTCCAAATGTTTGGCCTCCAAACTCCCCAGACCTTAACCCCATGGATTATTTTGTATGGGGCGCAGTTGAAAAAGACACCAATCGCACTTCCAGTAATACAAAAGCCCAGTTAATGGATAAAATTAAAACAGTTTTTGCGGCCCTTCCCAGGGAGACTGTAGCATCAGCTTGTTCGAGGTTCCGAAGCAGAATTGAAGCTGTGATCGATGCTAATGGTGGTTATTTTGAGTAAATCTTGTTGATTTACTCAAAACTTTGTAATTAACTCTGCCTGTAATGTTTTTTTGTCAATTCATTAAATTTAATAGATACAAAGAAGATTTTCTTTTTCCTTACGAAACTGTCAAATTTATCCCGAACACCCTGTATCTTTCCATTCTGAGATGTGTTCTAATTTAACTGTTATTTTATTTCCTGTATATATTTATTGAATAGTTTGTAAAAAATACTTAATATTTTAATATTAATATTTTTATTTATTATTTTATTAATATTAATATTGTTTAAAATATTAAACAATATTAATAATTGTTTAATATTTTAAACAATTTTTGTCTATTTTTTTTTCAAAAGCTTTCTCCTAATCAACATAGGCCACGTGTGTTTCTTTTTGAAATTCTCTTCTCTATTAATAATTGTTAAGTAAAAATTGAATCTATGCAGGATCGGCCTTTTCTGAAACCATTTTGTTCTTGTAGTAATTTGTTTTCTAAAATGCAGCTTAGTTTCTCTTTTAATATTCTTGCATACATTTTATATCCTGTATTCAGCAGTCTAATTCCCCTATAATTATTAACTTGTAAAATACAAAAATATTTTAAACTTTAGTTCAAATAATCGTTAAAAACTCCGGGCTTTTAACGATTATCCTGCATAGTCAA
Source organism: Typopeltis vanoorti (assembly GCF_054136105.1). Lineage (NCBI taxonomy): Eukaryota > Metazoa > Arthropoda > Arachnida > Uropygi > Thelyphonidae > Typopeltis > Typopeltis vanoorti. The sequence goes on from NC_143564.1 coordinate 8,900,453, forward strand.
CACCCCCTTGTTCGTTACATTTAGCGAAATAACGTGTCGCTGTTCTCTCAAAATGTATTTAAGAAATTTACAATAATTTAAATTTTTATTATCGTATAAGAACCACACACGCCCGGATAGTTACAGGGGAGTTTAGATAAAAATTGCATTTGGTCGGCAAAGACCCTAGCGCCGACACTGCTTACAACTATTTATTGTAGGGATTATTTTAATCACTGCCCTGAGGACGTATCGCAAAATATTCTTCCTGGTTGAACAAAGTTGATTTTAAAATGTTAATATAGTCGGTGATCATAAAATTATTCTTCAACAGAGATAAAAATAAATACCTTCTATAAAAGGTAACCAACCTTATTTTTATTGTAGCATTCTCGTTTTCCGTTAAAGTCTAGCTACAGAGTGGCCATAAAATAAATTTCCCAATTTGGAGGCATCTGTAGCTAAAACCAATGAACGGAACGAGACCAAATTTTAATTGAGAATTTTGAAGGCATGGGGAGATGATTTTCGCGAAAAAAAGATTTCGTACTAAAATCGCCGATAGGGGAAATTTTGGCGCTGGAGGAGCCGAAAAAAAACGGATAATTACATTAAAGGCAGAAAAAAATGGAATAATAACATTTCGACGGTGTAAGCGACAGCTGCGTCACTCATTCCAGCTGGATACACGGCGCGTTACAATGATAATAAGAATAATAATAATTAAACTAAAACAACAACTACCGAGAGAGACAGAAATTAATGTAGTAATTGAACTCACAGGAAACAATATTTTATTCATCAGAATGAGGGTTCCCTGGTCCACATACGCGATTCTCAATGTGCTGACCTTTCCATGGCATGAGCGCTTGGACCAATACTGGTGCCTGTGTCGTCGAACACCGCAGTAGCAACGTCTGTTACTGTCACTTCTTGCACTGCTTTCCGTCCTCTGCCAGGTCTAACTCCTAGTGATCCAGTTTCTTCAAACGTTTTAATCATAGCTCTCAGTGCTACAGCTGACATAGGCCCTGTATGGAGGTTATGAAGCCTTCTAAATTCCCGAAGGGCAGCAACGGCATTGCACTGTTTGAGGAAAAACAGCTTAACAAGTAAAGCATGCTGAGGGAAGATAGGACGCATATTGAGCACAATTCGTTAGTTTCGAATAACTGCTTGAACGTTCCCAATCCTTTTTTAAGTGGAATTGGTGGCGCTGCTGTCTCGTACGCACAGTAAAATTGGCAAAATCCTTTTTTACTGCAAATATTTGACTGATTTCGGCTTCGTCAGCGCCAAAATTTCCGCTATTAGTGACTTTTGATACTATATCTTTTTTTCGCGGAAATCATCTCCCTATGCCTTGTAAAGTCTCAGTACAGAATTTGGCCTAATTCCGTTTATTGGTTTTAGCTACAGATGCCTCCAAATTGGGAAAGTTATTTTATGGCCACCCTGTACGATTTCACTATTTTTAAAATATAATCTGAAGAAAAAATGAGAGTTCAGCTTTAAGTAATCGTACGCAAATTACTTAACCTCACCGCTACTCTTAAGAGGTATGTTTGATGAAATGTTGAGGGTGTTTGTCAATCTGTTAATTTTAATGGGGACTCAAACATTCTTTAATGGGGACATAAAAATTAATTTTTCCAATACCGTCACGCTAATGGAAATATTTTTATTTTAATTTGTTTATTTAATTTTAATTTTTATTGGTTGAAGCCGATGCTTCAGTCTATAAAAATATTTACCTGAAATATTGATTTTTGTAACGGAGAAGAGCAGTTCTTGAATTCGATTCAAGCAAGTCTGGCTCCGCTTGTCTTTTTCCATATTTATTCATAAGCAGCATCCGCACCCCTTTCTCTGCGTGTATCTGTCATACTTCGCCACTTCCCTTTGATTCTTTAACTTCTTCGTTCCATTTGTGTGATTGGTTTAATCTGTGCTGAAAAACTTTACCGATGTACATACACATGCGAATGCCGCGTTTTATTAACTTCGTGCAACCCGTAATACCAGTTATTAAATTTTAGGAAACGAATAGCAAGAAACAGACCTGTTCGTCAAAGCCAGGTCAGATGTAGCTTTTCACTTCTTTCTTTGACGCTGTGAATATTGAGACACGTGAATTATCGATTATTGATGGAGCAGCTAAACAGCACGCTCTTGTGACAGTTGCTGTGCGATAAAAACAGACCTTCGTTGAACGTGGTTGGTTAAAAGTAATGACATTTATGTCGATAAGAATGACGGATGAAGGACAAAATACCTACAGACCCCATTTCACCATTCGGTGGATGTGCATAAAACTTCACTTTGCAGAAAGATCAAAACGTTCAGAAGAAGAGTAATATCCAGAGGGGAAATACTTTTGATGTTTTGAAATAAAGCGAAGGAAAATACAGATCTATTCATAATTGTAAGATGCATTTTGAATCTAAAGACACTAAAATGAGTTTTTTAATGTTGATCACTTTTGCGGTAAAGTGTCCTGTGGTTAAAATCGCTTTCTTAAAAATGAACGCGAGCTGTCGTTTTAATAGTTGTCAATGAAGGAATGTCACACAATTTGACATTCCTTTACCCTGTGTGAAGGAATGACAAATTGTTTTTGCCATAACGAAATATCACCTTAATTGCAGCGATCTGTTTCACTGGAGATCTTTGACAAATTGAAGTTTGGTCAACTAGCCGATTTAAATAATTTCTGAATTTTAGAACGGTATACAAGTTGGTAAATAAAGTTCTGAAATATAACTTGCACAACAAACTAGAACGGAAACTATTAGTTCGGAGGAACTGTTATAACCGAAGCTCACAGGGCTGAATAGATTTTCTCTAAATTGATTGTCCATTGTGAAGAATGGACACAGCACTACTTGAACATACAATTACACTTCCTTGCAGTTAAAATGAGTATTTTTGGAGCAATAATAGCTATTGTGGTATGATTACAAGATAGGAGTGGATATCATTCTTATTCTGCAATCTAAAGGTTGTGAGTTTGCATTAAGTTGAAGCGTGGAAGACTCAGTCTTAAATAGTAGAGGTTTCTGACGGCTGTGGGTTCACTACTATTGAAACCGAAACTACTCCTAAGATTCAAGCAATTGAATGAGGAGAAATTAGGAGGCCATTAAAACATCATAAATATGTTGCTATGTACTAATGGAAGATTCGTTTCTAAAGTTTCAACTCTCTCTCTCTAGCTCTCATCACTGCTTGATAAATGGTAAATACGCAAACAAATGGTAATTTAACCTTTTGTTTGCGTATTTTGACGCATGGCTACTTAAATACTTCAAACTGAATTTTTAAATAAAATATTTTAAGAAGGTTGCGTCTTTCGTGTGGGTAGAAATATGAGATGTACATTCGATTAGTGAATGTCCTTAATATTAAAATGACCTTAGTATTAAAACATTTTTATGGAGGAGAAAATGCAGTGGAAGAACTCCGCTGGTGGGGAGAGAGAGATTGTGCACCTTCAGACGAGATGCACCCGTGAAGAATAATGTGCATTCCATCTAATCGAGCTGCATGTATATTTCAGTCAGCATATTTATATCATTTATTTAGGTTATTTTATTCTGCATAGTTAAATTAATTTGTAAAAATTTACTTTGGTAATTTCAATTCAGGATATGAAGCATGCATACGGCAGCATTATTTTTAATGCAAAATCTTTCATTAGACTTCCTGGGTATTGCTATATTTAAAACTGTACATAGGTAACAATATTACAAAATTACTATTATTCGCACAGGGTAGTCTGAGATCCTATTAGAATTGTTAAAGTATAAATAATTTAAAAATCTAAGTTATGAAGAAATGATTACGATATTGATAAGAAGATCAGTGTACATGACGGATTGGGGAACAAATGATTTCCCTATGAAGTCACATAATCGTGTTAATAGTAATAATAAGGATTTATAGTTTGTATTGCCGTTTTCGTGTTAAGGTATGAACTTGAATTGATATACGTTTTTCTTGATTCGAAGAAAAATTGTGAGCAGCGAATAAAGTTTTATTTTTGGGAAGAGACAGAAGTTAGAGGGTGCCAAAACTGGGGATTACGGTGGATGTTCCATCAATTCATAGTGTAGATCCCTTAATTTTCCCATTGCCCAAACACTTTTTTGGGTAGGTGCATTGTCCTGATGAATGATGATTTTTTTCTTTTGAAAACCGGGTCGTTCCCCACGAATACACGATACTCAATTTTATCCATTTCAAGGGATGCAGACAACACTTTTGCTTCAGACAGCTGTATTAAACAAACTACTTGATAGAATGACTTAAAATTTCACATTGATGCTTATGACAGACATGCCGACTTAGAAAAAAAATCTTGCCGATAGCATTGCCATCTATGTTCTAGACTGGAACATTTCTCACCACCCTCGTAAATAAGAAAAAACATGGCAATCATCACCATGATTATGATGTACTTTTTTCTAATGAAAACAGACTTCATCAAAACCAGATTTTTTTGTTAATACTGATGACTTGGTCGTGTTTCTTGTCAAGCTATTGAATGTGAGGAAAAATAAATTCGCGTGTCGATCGATGTTAGGTTCGAAATATGACCCGACTTTAGAACTACGCATCCCCTGCATAGATACAGCAGCAATACTCCGGTTGCACGGCTCCGGTTAACGATAGCTACCTTTTCCTTCAGGTGACTGTGGATAGCTTAATATTTCTAGTTTATTGATCATAAAAAATGTTGTGCTGATTGCAGAGGATTTTTATTCAAGAGATTTTATACTTCTCTCTCTAAAATTCTAATCACAAGTTCGTGGAATCTAACAAACTTGGAAACATTTATCCCACTGCAAATACTATTAGACAGGTATATAAAAGACTCGTGGCGAATATCCCGGATTAAAAAAAATAAATAAAGGAACTAAAAAATATGTCTTATTACCATAAATAAATGAGTGTATCTTCTGATCATCAATAATATTACCTAATGAAAGTTATTTTTGAAGATAACTTCCACTATACACCCATTCATCATATGGCACATCACCATGAATTTATTTCCACCTTATTTACCTGTCAGAACTAGACAGCATATCCTTCTGAAAATGAAATGGAATAAACTTCATCAAAGATAAAGGAAGATCAAAGAATATGAAAACGGGGAGAACGTAGGGATTTATTAAAAGAAAACGAAATTCTTTCAGCATCTAAAATGTACTCTTCTCTCCTGAATATTATGCAATGTTAATTATCTGTGTTTCTACGACATATTCTTTGAATATTAATACACAAAGTTACAAACGAAAACTACCCAAGATAGCTTATACGTTGCTACATTCTCTAATTGCATTCTAACTTCTTGCTGCACCAGTCAGTCCACTGTCCACAGCTAGTTTGTTTTGAATTGCATGCAACGATGGTCTGATTAGCTTTAAAATAACATTCCAAGCATCTAACAAGCAGCAGTAGCTTCGTTAATGAATTTAATGTAATCCACACGATGCTCTTGATTCGTTTTAACAACCTTATCTTGGTTATAAAAACAACGAAGGACTATCATTTAATTGATTCTCTGAAGGATGAAATATCCCCAGAGAGGAGATTTCACCTTTCCCTTTTTCCAGAGATCTGACGTTAATGAAACACTATGCGGTGAGAACTAACGAGATGAAAGAAGGACATTCTTCCTTGAGATTGAGGATGGTGCAAACGAGTAACGAGTAGATATTACATAAATTCTCTGCAACCACAATTTTAATTACATGCATACTACAATATGAACTCACTTGCTTGCCCAAACGAGAACTTCTTAGAGATGAAAAAAGATGTTGCATTAATGCATTTGATATTAGTGCATTTGTACCAATGCTCGTTTTCAGTCAAGTGTGGTTTTATCCCATTATTTGACATGCTATTTTATTCCTGGTTTATTAATATTAACGAAGTTCAACTCTATGCATATGAGCAATAAGAAAGTAGACAAAAGTAGTCTCTTGAAGACTTTATGCAGTTTACGTTTCACTTTGCAATCGTCATGGTAAGATGATTTACGAGTAATTAATTTAATGAGAATTAGAGTAATAGATAAATGATTATTCTTAAGTCTGTGAGAGATATGTTAATTTAAGGTGTAAAGTATATTCACTTCCTAAGGAGAGGACCTTCAAAAAGAACGGAATATGTCATTACGAGTGCATTATTATCAACTTTTAACGAAGTAATGCTGAAAACAAGATGCTATTAAACACATGTTTAGTCCAATATCGCAGAAGATCCTTGTTCATAACTAAATAATCACATGCAAATAAACGTTTGCGCTCAGAAATCGAAGTATGATTCTGATGCAGACCAAGATATTCACACCAAGCCGTGCATGAATCTATAAAACTAGCAATCATATACTTTAGTTCGTCAACTAAAAAATGCTGTTATTTACCAATCTCAATTAATGCATTTTGAGTAAATTGTCACTTTTTTATTTATTGTTTTTCGTTCAAGTTACTTGAAGTGGGACAAATACTATAATTTCAAGTTAAACCACTACTTATGTTTAATAATTCTCTATCAAAGCTAGCAAGGGATTGAATATCGTCAGGGTTTCATGCCTCTTTAGTTATATCGTAAATGCGATCTTCTTTCATATTCACTAAATTCCACTGTAATTGTTCGAAAAATAGATCTCTGCAGCTAGCAGTCTGTAGGATCGAATCCAGCATTGGGTATGAATATTTTGACGGGGATGTCATTTCATCGCACAATCGCTTTCGAAATAAAAAAAATCAATCCTCGCGAGGGATTTGAATTCTCTATTGAATTCAAATTGAACGCAGTGAATTCTCTACTGTATATATGCGTAACCTGAAACCACCGCCCCGCTTATTAGAAGGATTGAAGTGGATTTTAAAAGTTCCAAGTTTGGTTTCTGGTAGACGTTTTCCAAATTATTTGGAAAAAAAAACGTATCTTAGCACACATACATGGAACAAATGCTCTTGGGCAGGGATTTTCAACCGGTGTGCTGCGAGATTTATGAAAACAAATTAATTGAAAGAAATAATGTCGTAATTTGCGCATTTATTTATTAATGTCTAGTCTTCCATCTTCTTTTGTGTGTAAATCAATCAAAATTATGCCTATTTTTTTGCCAGATCATAAAAAAATTAAAAGAATATATTTTTAGTGTGCCGCAGAATTTTAATAATTAGTCTAGGTGTGCCGTGTTATGAAAAAGGTTGAAAATCACTGTAATAGAGGTTTACAGTCCTTTATAGGTAGGCACCACAAACTCCACGCGTTTCCACTATTTTCCTTTTTTATCTGATTTTCTTTTCAAGACGGATGATCCTTCATATTGAAAAGTAGAATACTCAAATTTTCTCATTATGTTTAAAAAGATGTATGGTTTGTAAAAGGCGTATGGTTTGCAAGTCCTGATTTTCAGACATAAATATTTTCCTTCGAGCAACAGAGAGTTTTCTGATGCTTCGTTTTAGATGCACTTCTCCACCTTTTCGTAAGTTGGTTTCTTTCCATTTTGAAATGCATCTCTGTGCTTATGCATAAAACCAGAAATCTTTCTCAAAGCATAAAAAATTGAATTTAAGATTTCTTAAGAACTGCCTTTTTATTATTCTGATTAGCAATAAATCATCTTTGTGCTTGTGTGTACTAGAAAGAGAGCATAGCTGTTAAAAAGGACCGTATTTCAAATCTGATTTACTTTCTTTGGCAGACGGTTTCATCAACTAAAAAAAAAAAAAGTAATCACTTTGCGACTTTTTTTTTTTACGTTCACTAAGTGCACAATAAATTTAAGTTTAATAGATTCTGCAGTACTTGTAATGATTAATAGAGATTTTTTTACTCGTCCTTCTCGAGAATTTTTAAACCCAAGTTTATAATGAGTGAGACACTCTTCCAATAGTTTGTCACATTTTTTCTCTTACACTTAAATATTTCTTTGTTTCTTATGTCCGCTATAAATTCTCTTCAGTTCCAGTTTGTTTGTTTTTTCAAAAAAATATAATCGTTAACCTTATTCTGTTGTTATGACAGTGCACGTTTCGCATTCTTTGCATAAGAAATTAAAGAAAATTACTTATTTACACATGATTGTATACATATAAAAAGTACGAAAAAAATTAAAGTAAAACTCTCAGTGAGTAAGCTTGAATTTGGGGTCAAAGAAGTGCCTTGCTTTGATTCGCTTTTAAATTTCTGCGCTCTCCAGCAAGCAAGAACGCCGTAATCGTTGAACTAGCAACGTGCAATCAGGAATTTTCGCAATATCTTCTTCTTGGCTTTGAACTGCCGTTTGGTTAGTAATCACATCCTCAGATTAATATTATTGCTTACATTTCAGTTTCTTATTGATTATGGTTTTTGTGTTATGGAATTAATAAAGAAAAGTCATCGTGAAGATTAAAATATCTTTTCTTGAAAAATCCATTCTAAAAATGTTTTTCACTACAGAAATAATGAACGTCCTAATCGTTAAAACTTCCCGTTTTTACGAATCATACTCTAATTAAATGCAATATCAGCTCGATGAATATTACTCTAAGGATCGTTACAGACAATGCTCGACTCCCGATAAATACTTGATCGGAATGACCTGGCTTCGAACCTGTCTAGGAAGAGAACCTTAAGGGCTTTTTATCCTTGTTCTCATTGCCTAATTTGCTTCAACCGTAGTTTCAAACACTCGCAGCTGTAACTCTTCTAAATTGAATGTTAGTTATCGACCCGTGCTTTATTTGATGGACGTATTCAACAGGAGAGGCTTTAAAATGCAGTTCGAAAAAAAAAAAAGATTCTTTGAGTGAAATATCCCTTCCCTCACCACAAAAAAAAAAAAAAATTGTTTTCGTTCCCTAATGACACACCGGTACAACTCCTACAGGTTACACGTATCGTTCAACTGAGATAGATTAGATTTGGAATATCACTCTTTCTTACGTTGTAAAATATCTCTAAGAAATATAGCATGGCTGATGCATCTGAAAAGCTCAAATGTAACAAAGTATACATTTAATTAATAAAAGCATGTGATTCCTGTTCCCCTCCGCCAAACTCATCACGAAATGAAGAAACGTTTTCATCTGACAGTGTCGATGAACTTACTCTGGTAAGAAATATTTAAAACTTATTTTAGATGGCACAGCAAGTAACAGGAAAGTCGTACTTAAAGGAGAAATATACATACATATAGAATAGAATAAAATCTTAATTTTTGAATAAATATCTAATAACTAATTCTGTCCATTCTTGGATTTTTTGAAAATATTTGTTTTAAATTCGACATTTATTTTTTCTGTTTTAAGGTATGGGCTGTGTCGTTATTCTTTTCACTTTTATTCTCTGATTTACCCGCATTTAAAAATTAACCGCCTGCACAAAAATGTTTGTTTAAAACCTGTACTGCACATCTTGAATCAAAGCATGAAATACGAGATTGAAGTATTATTTTTCATCTAGAGCCTGGAATCCCCTCCGAAAAAAAGGGAATGATTTAAGTCATTCTTCTGAAGCCAATCCTTTGCCTTGGAGAATGTATCGTCTTAAGCAACTCTTACACAATTTATAAACTATCCTCAAAGGCAATCTATTATCTTTACACATAAACAGGTCAGTTACAGCATTGCTGATTATGTTACAATAGTTGTAGCAAACATTAAGGATAACCTGGTGGAATAAAGATGATAGGATTAGTCTTAGTTATGAAGACGCATTTATCACGTGCGTATAATGGACTAGCAGATGGCGTGAGAACTATTGTAAGCAGCTATTTTCTCTCTTGAGTCAAGTTCTGTGAGAAGCTTAAGTAAATAGTTATTTACATATGCGAACCTGAAACTAATGTCGAAGACTGTAACGATCTGAAAGAAAAACGTTTATTACAGTCATTCGATGACAATTGAATCCCACGAGATGCTTGCACAAAATCAATTAGCATTTTAATGAAACAGAGAAAACATGTGTGATCATCTAAACATTCCAACTTTCTTCTAAACTAAAACTGTAGAATGGACTACTCTGGCATTAAAAGCATAATTCATTAGTTCTTCAAAGAGACATAAATTTGATTATTTTCCTTAATGGATACCAGCATAGTTTTAGAAAAAAATATCGAAAGGGAATCTTCGATAAGAATCCAATATCACGGGACATTGTAAATTGCAACTAATTTAAAATCGCAGATGTGAATCACTTTGTTGCTCAACTTCATTCACCAGTAGTTGTTGCACGTAAATATCTCAACATTATTCATGGGAAATTTCTTCTGGATAGTTGTAAATAACACAGAACGATAAAATCCTTTGAAGCACGTGTGCAAATATATACCAAATACGTGCAGCGAGCCAATGGGAATTTAAACTGCCTCCTAAATACTGCTTATAAACACAAATATATGCATGTACGTATATCATGTCTGATATTGCGAAGATAAATTATCAAGTCCAATCTATTTGTATTAATTTTTATTGTCATAAAATATCTATAAAGCTTAAATACTGCTCTGAAGTTATTTACATACTCGTGTCTTGACAATATAAGTTAAAACTACTGCCATGGACCATTCATACTTGCTCAAATTCTTGTTTGACATTTTAGTATTCCATGCTTATCATTGCATTAATTTAATGACAAAGACATGGGATAATTCTAACTAAATTATATTTACCCAAATAAATGAATATGCAAAGAAGCTTATCTTTTAAAATTTCACCAGTCTCATTCTTATGTATTGAGTATATCGATACCAGATCAGAACATTCTGGTGGAGTGACTAGAATATTATTACTCAACTAGGATCGTTGTCAGTATACAATTTTTTATGAATAAGGAGCCTGTTCTCAAAATTCTAAACAAGCTTTAAATGATGTACTGTACATTCATAAAAATAGATTTTTACAATATTATAAAAAAAACCAGTGCCACGGTTTTAACATTTTGGCACTCCTTTTAGGAGAAACATTCTTATATTAATAATAGAAATTAATCGGATGGGATAAAAGCAGAGGTAATTTTTGTTGCCAATAGTTATCGGAAACCATGCATTTGGAAAGAGGCCAATTAAAGTACGGAAATTACAATTAATTATAGTACTCCACGCATGACTAATATTACTTCGAAATTAATCGTTCTCGAGGCATCCAAAGTGCCAGTTTTTTCTGATGGCATGTTAATCACACCAAAATGAGTTATGTATGCCTGTTGAAACAACAAACATTCGTTGCAAAACGAATTTTATATAACGTAGAAAAGTTATTGGAATAACAGTGGAGAGAAATAATAGGGTTCTTGAGAACCATCAATGAATATAAAATATTCCAAATGAATTCCATTTTATAAACTAACTACGCGACTTCTCCTATCCATAATTACATATACCGATGTAATTATGGATAGAGACGTCTTTGTCATATAGAATTTGATATAATATATTTGAATATCACATTGAAAAGAGAATTATTTGAGAAAGTTCAAATAAAAAAAGACTTGTAAAAATTGGTAAGAATATACAGTAGAAGATTTGTATCAGGACAGTAGAAATGCACGACAACGTGAAGATAATGATATCCTAGATGATTGGAGTAATTAATTTTAAAGAAGGTGGAGTGAAACAAGTAGCGACAAAATAGCGGTAGAAAATGTTAATCGTACAGCGTGAACCAAGAAAAATCTTCAAAACTTGTAATATGTACAGGCTGTAAGAATGGATAATATACAAATGCTAAATACGGAGCTGAAAAACATTTACAATGGATGCATATTATGGTTCACGCGTTATGATCACAAGCGCTCATTGCAGATGATTCAAGCTGAACTTTTACAGTACTTATCTGTAGAAGTTCAAATAGAAGTAAATGTCACAGAATATTCTATTGAGTACTCCAAATTTATTCAAGCAAACTCGAAAAGATGTTAAGAAAAATACTTGAAGAGAACCTTGGATAAGAAAATATCGATTCAAAACAAAAAAGGTCCTCAGATTTTCATTCTAAGACGGGTAACGTAAAAATCATGGGAATATAACAATGATCTGGAAAAGTTATGTGACAGGTTACGGAGGGGAAAATCTCAAACAAAAGTACAGTAATATGATATAAATGGGAAAGAATATCTAGTAACACATGGTCTTCATATATTTTGCCAGTTAGCAGTTAGAAATGAAAAAAATTACTATAAAACATTTTAGATAAAATCAAGTGTGAGCTAAGGTCGCACACTCTCCTCTCTCTTATTTTCATTCATTTATGAAGGAAAGTTACGTTTAACCTAATAACTAAATAGGAGTGTTTATTTCACCTCTTTTCTTTATATATGCCGATTTTACACTGGGTTATCTTTACATTAAGAACACCCACCTGATAATGCGTTGTTCCACCTCGGGAGCTGGAGGAGGATCAGCAGTTCTTACACCAGTTCTAGAATATCCCACACATGTTCAAATTGGTTAGTCAGGGAAGTTTGGGGGGTCGAGGCAATGTGCCGAATCGTTGTCGGGTTCCTGAAACCACTCGGTAGTTGTAGGAGCTCGATGACTAGTACGTTGTTCTGTTGAAAGATGGCGCTGTAGTTATGGATGGAGATGCTCGAGTTCATTCAATGTTTGTGGGATGAAAACCAACGGGTATAAAGTGTGACGGGAAAAATCTCCCTAGACCTCCACTAACCTCTTGAATCTCAACTGTGCAAACAGGAGATAGGACTTCATACCTTTTACGCCAAATAGATACCCAGCCATCAGTATGGTGAAGCAGGAAACGGGACCCCATGCCACTTGTTGATTGTGATGCCCAGCTGTCATCATGGGTATCCTTGTATCCGGCTTTAAAGCAAGGTATGGTACATTTTGAAATGGGGCGACTTGCCTTGCTGTTGTACTGGTGCGTTAGCTGTGTGACTGTTGCACATCGTTACTGAGATAGGATTCGTGACAGCTGATGTAATCTCTAGGATCAACCACGCGTAACTGCCCAATGTGAGACCTTCTGCGAGATAGCTCTTCCTGGCTAAACCAGTCCAGGTACACCCTTATAACAGTAGTAAGTGAACAACCAAAAAATACGGCTGCTTTCGAAACCTTTACTGATTACGTTGGAAAGTTGGGTGTGTCCATTTATAGTAGTTGCACGTGATATTTGTATCAGACACCCCAAAACAGTAGATTTGAAGTATCTAAATTAAACCCGTAATTTAAATTTTAAGGCAAATGTTCCATGTCTTCTTTGCTAGTTTTGATATCAACGAGTATTACATTTCTTTACTGATGAAGAAAGGTTTTCTGAAAGTGTGATGTAGAAATTTCTAGAAAATAATCTGAAAATTTTATTCTGCAGCAGATTTTCTAAAACTCACTCTTCCCAAACCTGAGTTAAAAGCCCCCTCCAGTAATTATTTCAGTAGGTAATAGAAATCTATTTTAAAACTTCAGTTGCATATCCACACCATTATGAAACTCAAAATGTGCAATCAATTTCATAAACTACGGTTAAAACTCATCGAAAGTAACTCAGATCGTACTAAACCTTAATATTATTTCGGCATAGTCGTGTTGTACTGGATAAGCTTTTTTAATTACTTTTATCTATCAATAAGTTAAATTCTAATTATTAATCAGAAACATACCTCTGGATAATAAAACGTGAGTTTATTATCCAGAGGTGAGTTTATTTTGTTAATAAGACACGGTAGAAAAACTACCGCACATTATTCATTTAAAAAGAACAAATTCATTTTGATCATTTCTGGCCCAGACACTGAAACAAATTCAAAAAGGTCATTCTTGTATTTCCCATAGAAACCGTATGTTATCAGTGTATATACGATGAGAAAGTGGTATGCCTTTAAATTCTCCTAATACCTTATCTACGCCAGAGACCATATTTGAAATGTGTTGACTTCTTTCTGGCAAGTTTTCCAAGGCTGATCACCTATATGAGTGATGCCGTCTTTTTTGCTAGTGCGATACCAACGGATGCTGCGTTTCCTTTCCTTACATAGCGAATACTGAGAAGTTGTTCCCTCTTTTTGCAATAGGATGTCTGCAGTCTTCCCGATTCTGATTAAAATAAAAAAAATACAGTTAGAACCAGTAATATACTAATTATTTTAATGATCATTTACTTTAATTACACAATTTACTTACAGCGCAAGTATCCAATTTGCCTTAAACATCTTTCAGATTTATTACTGAGTACTTTGAATAATGTTCACACGTTGCACATTATTCGAATTATAAATGAAAACAATACTATTTCATAACGAAGTAACAATTAATTCAAAATTCAGCATTTACTGTGATTTTCTATTGTCTTAGAGATGGAAAATGAATTATTCTGAACAAGAATTAAAATAAGAAAATTAGATCATAGGCGCGCTTCAGATATAATGCTTTATATTAATTGCAATTAAGATAAAGCATGATAAAGAAATCATGAAACATTTGAATTATATTTAGTGAAAATTCTTACCTTATCACAACGTTTTCTTGTTTTTCCAACATGACCTTTTTATTCTTCCTTTCACTGAGTGCAGTAAGTGTACCAACCATTCTTTGCTTTTCGTGTGGGTGCTTTAAAACAGTTGATTTGAAACTTTTGGCATTTTCCTTTGGTTGAGGATTACTCAATGGACCTCCTGGTCGTTCTCGGGTAAAAATACTTGCGTCGCTGATATAAATCGATGAGATTATCTTTGAAATGCATCCACCTCTCTCTGGCAATCTTGGGCACGTTTTCCAAGGCTTATCCCCTATGTGAGTGAGGTCATCTTTTTTGCAAGTGCGATACCAACGAACGACTGGTTTCTTTTCCTTACGTAGGCACTTTTGATCAGATTCTTTGTTTGTCTTTATTTTATCTTTAATTAGCTGATCTCCAGTAACATTCCTAATTAAAATAGGTAAATTCAATTAGTAAGAAATAATTCCTAATATTTCAATTATCATTCACTTTAAATTTGCAAACGAATAAAGAATATTTCTAGACCAGGTCTTAAAATTCACAAGAAAATTTTAAGACCGGTATACATAACCAAGAATGTTTAGCAAGAAATACATAATGTGCAAGTACTATTGGAAATAAGTACCATTTCACAATGACGTATCAATGTATAAAATTTCGTTATTCTGGAAACTCACCATTTCAGGTGAGTAAGAATCAAAATCAAACCCAGTAATCGAAGTTGGAATATATGCGTCCTTCGAAATTTATGCTTTTTTTTAAATGTAATTAAGTGATACTAAAATAAAAATTCCCTATCCCAATTCTAACCAAAATGGTGCTTACCTCAATACATCTTTTTCGCTATTATCTAAAATAACATTTTCATTCTTCATCCCATCAAGAGCAGTATGTTTTTCCATTCTTCTATGTTTTCGGTGTGGAAGATTTAAAACAGTTGGCTTGAATCTTTTAACATTTTCCTTTGACAATGAATTACTGAGAGGAGTTCCTGGTCGCTTTCGAGAAGTAATATTTTCATCATTGTTGATCCGAGAACTTTCCATTGTTCCTAATTTCCTACTTAAGAAAATTTTCCAAATTTGACTTGGGCTGCAAATTGAAACAGATAACTGGAAAAGAAAGATAATTTAAACGTGATTTCGAACTTTATATATGTTAGCAAAGATGTTAACCTCGAAATCAAAAACTTTCGTTTTGTCCAATCAGGAAATTACTCTCTAACTAAGGCTCGTTAAATTCTCCAACTTTCGACTTTGAACCTGATGATTGAAAAGCCAATCAGATTTTTGCTGTTTTATTAAGTGATTACGCATTTAATATTAATTAACTTTTATACTTTAATTTTAATTTATAAGATTGTATACTTTAATTATATGGAAAATCAGAAAATTTCAATTTTTGAAAACTAGCTTAGAATTCGTAATAAATTTAAAAACGAGAATTAGTTATTTCTGTATTATAATTTTAATATATATAATAATAGTATATTATAGCAATATTCTAAAATTTAGAAACTAAAGATCATTTTGTCTTGGAAGAAGTGCTGGGTGATCGAGTAATCGTAATATCAAGATTTAGTAAATATTCCTGCAAAATCTCATGCGATATGAAAAATATGTTTTGATGCGTTTTCCTATGGTGCCGAACTTTATGCTTCATATAATAATTGAATAAATTGCTAGTCATCAACTTGATGTTTAAGAAAGGGAAAAGTTTCTAAATATATAGAACAAAAATACAAATTCCGTCAGTGTTTGATATTTATTAAAGGGGGGAAAAATACTTTTGACAAAGTAGATTAGAAATCATTTCATTAACTTACTATACTAATAAACACAAACATCTTTATCATTATGATTAAGCAACCAGCGTTAACTAAAGTAATCAGATTGTTTATGGAACAAAGTACCATAAGTATATTGACTTATAAATCCCACTTTCATATCAGACATACCTTATTTTCTAAAAGTACTCAACAAAGGTATCTTATATAAAGTAAGATTCCTCGACAAAGATTTGTAGAATTTGATTTACGAGTATAATGAGTGGTATCGCTCGAGTCAGTATTTAGAATGTGTTGTGTAGTATCGTTCAAAGTAATTTTTATTTTAAGGATTTTGATGCTGTACATGCAGGACTCAATACATTTAGTTTACAAGTTTACTATGAGCAAACTAATGAAGTGTGAATTATGGATATCCATAAATCTTCACACACTTTGTATATGAAATTATCCATTCTTTGTCTTTTTTATTGATAAGAATAACTTTAGGGCTGTAAATTGAACCAGATAACTGGAATAGAAAGATAATTTAAATGTGATTTCGAACTTTATATATGTTAGCAAAGATGTTAAACTCGAAACCAAAATCTTTCTCTTTGTTCAATCAGGAAAAGTGATATTACTCTCGAACTAAGGCTTGTTAAATTCTCCAACTTTCCACTTTAAACCTGATGATTGATAAGCCAATGATATATTTGCTGTTTTATTTGGAGATTAAGCATTTAATTCAAATTATCTTTTATAGTTCAATTTTAATTTATAAGGTTTTATATTAATTATATGGAAAATCAGAAAATTTCAATTTTCGAAAACTGGCTTAGAATTCGTAATAAATTTAAAAACGAGAATGATTTATTTCTCTATTATAATTTTACTATATATAAAAATATACTATTATAGCAATATTCTAATATTTAGAGACTAAAGATCATTTAGTCTTTAAAGAAGTGTTGGGTGATCGAGTAATCGTAATATCGAGATTTAGCAAATACTCCTGCAAAATCTCATTCGATATGAAAAATATCATTTGGTGCATTTTCCGAAGACACCGGACTTTATACTTCTCCCTTCATATAACAACCGCATAAACTAGCTAGTAAGACAGAGTAGGTTAGAAATCATTTCATTAATTTACTAAACTAATAAACACAGACATGATTATCATCCTGATTAAGCAATTAGCTAATCTTTAAGTAAAGTAATCGGTCTGTTTATGGAACAAAGTACCATAAGTATATTGACTTATAAATCCCACTTTTATATCAGACATACCTTATTTTCTAAAAGTACTGAACAAACTTATCTTACTTAAAGTAAGATTCCTTGACAACGATTTGTAGAATTTGATTTACGAGTATAATGAGTGGTATCGCTCGAGTCAGTATTTAGAATGTATTGTGTATTAACATTCAAAGTTATTTTTAATTTATGGATTTTTATGCAGGACTCAATAAATTCAGTTTATAAGTTTACTACGAGGAAACTAATGAAGTGGGAATTATGGATATCCATAAATCTTCACACCCTTTGTATATGAAATTATCCATTCTTGGTCTTTTTTATTGATAAGAATAACATCAGATTACAAGAGAAATATAAAAAGAGGCGAAGGACAATGCAAGAAATATAAGAGAAAATTTATATAAAATCTAAAATATTGCAATAGAGGTGATATTCAAACTTTACATAATATTACGAGAAGAATGACAGCCAAGAAGAGGAGATATTATTAAAGTCAAAAGAAATATAATAAACAAGCGTGTTCTAGGGAACGAATTAAGACTGTTGCTGTTCAGTAATCGTCAATAGTGTTGATCACAATGGATAAAACAAAGAATCTTTCAGAGTTCGATAAAGGGCTTATTGTAGATGCCCGTCTGCGTTCAAAAACATTTTGAAGGCAGCCGAGCTGACTGTTTCTCAAAAGATGACAAATCGCTGGTGATTAATCAGTGGAAAAATAACCTACACGGAAAGGTTTAGGTTAATTTGAAAAAACGGTCTCTATACATAGCTTAATAATACGTTCTGCAAAGTGTTAATTTTCGGACTGTAACTTTGTTTCTGTTTCCATTCACTACATCAAAAAAAAAAAAAAAAACTAGAAAAAGTTGTAATTTTTTGTTAGATAAAACTACAAATTTTAAAATATTTTATTTCTTAATATACATGTGCCCCATAAATTTGTAAATATTTCAATAAATTAATAAACATCAGAAAAATTGTAGAGTGCGGTTTGCACGAAAGTGAATCGCAAGGAGAGATATTATTCTTATTAGTATTATTATTTTGTTTGTCAGGAAAAAATATTTGAGTTAAATTATATCGGGTAATGCACCACATGCCTCATTCGTAAGTTGGGCGCAAATGAGAGTCCTACCAAACGCAAAGTGTACCGCTGACAGCTCGTAATGAACGAGTACAAATTCTCAGTTGTTGATGCGAACAGAAATGTTTTTTGGAAAGAAAGGTTTGTCGTTGTGATACTGAATTTGGTGGGTAACACATTATTAGTAAAGTTGTTTTAAATAAGCGGGGAAACGGCAGCGGAAGCCTTACGAAAGTTTCGAACAGAGAAAAGAATGAAGAAAGTTCGATTTTCTAACACTCCTGGCAGTCTGCAGTCTAATGCGACGTTTTGATGAAACTGGAAGTTAGTCAGATCACCATTACATCTGCAGACCAATGTTACCCGAAACCCGTACCGGCGTTGTGGTATCGCCAATAAATTGGCTGCAGAATCAACAAACATGTCATCAGTGCATGGGAAAATCTTGTTCTGTTGCAGTGCAAATTAAAACGAAATGACATTATTTTTGAATCAACAGAATTGGAATTAAATGTATACCGAAGAGAAGCAGGAAACAAAGTTTAGATTTTTTTTCCAATTTTAAAGCTTTCATCTTCTTATAGAAGCGTACACCACTCACATACAATGAGGCATTCAACAAATAAAACTCGTACTTTGTGTTCTTTAAACAATGATAGATATATTTCCTACATGCATTCTGCGTCGTTGATTTTATGTGCACACGAAAGATAACAAATGAAGCTTCACTTCGAAATATAAACGTCTCATACATACAGCCGCGAACCCGAAGAGCCGCAGATAATCCTGCAGTGCTCTGATGGTGGAAATTTCTTAGTAATATTTATGCGACCTCATCTCGGTAATGATGGATTTGCTAAAGAAAAACAACAAAAAAACATCACTTTTATTCCTCCAGAAAGAGATATTGTGGCGTACAGAAACCTGAACACGCCACCTGAGATTAATAATAGTCAACATTCAGGCAATTTGATAACTAGAAATTGTAATAAATTTCAATCGACTTACACTTAAAACGCTCTTGCAAATCATTCAAGTATACAGTGTATTGAGTACATGCGACAAAATGCTGTACAGATAATAAGAAAAAAGTATTTATTACTGTTTCAGTTAACATCCTCATGGTACATTAATAGTTCCATCTTATAACGAGATGACTTTAATATTGTAATATTAACACTGCTATGCACTAGTTTGTAAAATGAGTCGAATTTTTTTAAATGACCTTCTTCCTACATTCACAACGGATGACATCTAAAGAGTCATGATCACGTACTTGTAAGATTCAGTAAATGTTTTGTGCTTTACTTATGGCTTGCCCCTTTTTTTTCCACAAACAGTAACATCAGAAACTTGTTTTGCGCCTTTCAGCGATGATACATTTTTCATTTGCAGACAACGTTTTATTCTGAACTTCGACGTTTATCTGACAAACATCAAATTTCATCCCTCCGGGACAGAAACTACTTACATTGGTAAGTTTTTTAAATATTTCCTCTACTATTTGAGGAAGAGTTTCTCGTGTGTAACGACAGAGAAGCCATCAAACTGAGAATTTTTTTGACTCAAATCAGATAACGAAATCAGAGAAATGATTGATGTAGCTTATGAACATGTCATCGTCTTGCGTATCAGAAAGGAATTCACCACGCATCGAGTGTACGAGTTGTAGAAATATTTTGTTTTCCATGCTTACCTCAGGATGAAGGTTCTACTCAGAAAACGTCTGATAATTGTGACGTTTTCTGACTAGAATCTTGATCCTGATTTCGTGTAGATTTTGTACAATAGGCGATTTTGTGGACAATAGAAGATTCGTGTAGATTTTGTACAATAGAAGATTCGTGTAGATTTTGTACAATACGAGATCAATTTATGGCAAACACATAACTTTTATCGCCATTTCCTCGTTGAGGTTTATTCTCTGTTTTCCCAAAATTGAATGGTGTAGACTATGTCTGCGATGGCCTATAAGACTATCTTATGATTCTGCCTGATCACTCAAACGAGGTGCTCTTATCAATGATATCCAATCGCAAAAACTAATGTTTTCGTGATTATAGACCAGCTATTTTTAAAAGAAACTTTTCTTAAAACTTTACTGCAAAATCCACATACACATAAAAATAACGTAAAACTACTTATTCAAAATACACTGAGGCTAATAAAGAACAAAAGTTCAAACTTTGAAATAAATTCCTTAATTTCTTTGTGTCAGAGCAAAAAATAAAGCCATTCTTTAATGATTCACTTCAGACGTTTTAACTGCAGTGTCTCCTGGTCTTTTCGGTACTCATAAATGCTATTTCGTTTAATTTAAGTACGCAAAGACACGAATGACCATCTCATTCGAAGATATTTTCGTATCATTGCTTCAAACGAGCTAATATTTGATGATTAGAAATACCATAAGCGCAACATGACCCATGATTATTATAAAATGACTGCTTTATTTCAAGAGCTTTGAACAATGGACGGTGCCAGTATCTGTAAACGTTTAGAAAACCACTTTTTTCACTGGGTAGCTTACGGCATTTATTTCCTGTGCATATAAATAGAATCTCTTCTGTATGTTCATTTATGTGTAAGAAACATTATCAGTGAGCGTATTTTGCCTCTCCCACGAACATTCTACATTTGTAAATTTAATACTTTAATAACGTTATTCACAAGTTCCTTTTTTCTGCCCTTTACAAAAAAGTATCGATTCTTAAGGATATTCGGCAGTATTAAATATTTGAATCCAAGAAGAAGAATGTCATCAACCAACGGAATAAATGTTGACAGACGGATTATTATCGTATTCCCGTATTCTACTAAAGTTGATTACATCAAAGTTTTCGAAAGAACTTTGTCTGTTTACTGGGAAAAGTTCATTATAGTTCATGAAAATTATTAGGGTATATGGCTGCCTAAGGCAAGTACCGAAAGTCAAGAAAATACATAAAATTAATCCTCCTCCTCCAAAAATGGTGTTTGTATGATTGAGATACAATTTTCCCAGTTTTATACCTTCCTCCAAACTGAAACTCCTCGTATTGGTGTAGTGACGCTCTGATTATACTTTAAATACCATTTAAACTCCACTAATTATGTTGAATGAGAAATTTTGCTTACATTGGATCCTCGTTTAATTCCAAGAATATTTCGTTATCGATAGTGGGGATTGTTTTTACTATTAACCAGTTCATCGTCGAATATCTCATAAGCGTTTTTGAAATCGATCGATAACCAGTTTAGGTTAATTTCTTCACTTCTGACAGAGAGAGTGGGCAGCTATTCAATGAGATAAGTAGCAAATTACCAAACTGACTGACAAGAAAGATCAGTGTGTGATCCCAATAAAGCCTTACGCTAGTGAAACCTGTAGGTGAATTAAAAAGTTCTAGCTAAACTCAAAACAACAAAGAAACATGGAAAGAATTATTTTGGGAATAATCCAGTTGATTAAAAAGAATAATACTTCGATAAGAAAGCAAACAGAGGTAATGGACATTGCATCAGTAATAAAAAGCAATAAATTTCATCACATGGCACGCTGGACAGGCAATGTGATGAACATTTTTGAAAACAGATGGAGGACAACAAAAGGGATACCAGGAAGTGGTCATCGGAAACGAGGAAGACCAGTGCCAAGATGAGATAAGATATTATAGAAATGTATGGTTTAGGAGATACACAACCGGTAAAATAGAAGAATCATGGAGAGGCATTCGTACTGAAGGAACTGAGCGGAGGCAGGTTACTTTTGGAGAACAACGCACCTGTTCAGGAAACCCTACAGGCAATACGCAACTCGGGCTTTCGATGTTTGTATTACCCAATCTATTCGCCAGACATAGTCCCATCTAACTGTGTCATATTCCCAAATTTAGAGAAACAAAATTTATCACAGGTGAAGTCATATTTGCCGCAGAAGTTTGGTTTATGCAACAAGGGATAGACTTTTTTCTAAGTGACTTACAAATGATTCAGCAGCGTTGTAACAGGTATATAGAGCAATATGTAGAGTAATGTGTAAGTTACATGGTTCTACCTCAGTTTCTTGAAGGCAATTATCACAACTTTTCAGCACACCCTTGTAACCATAAGTATTATTTCTGGAAATGAAAAGAAAATCCATGAAATACCTTCCTACATTTTCATCAATATTTGTTCTTGTTGACTATACGTGCTTTTTGTACAAGACTGCTACATATGTCTTTGCTCAGGCGCAAGTTGTAGATATCGCAGTGTACGCAAACTATAAAACGATTTGATATGCCCAGATTATTTTACGTAGTGACTTTTGAGTGCATTCCTTCCATTCTTTGCTATCAACAATCTCTAAAATAAAGAATACTTTAATTTTCTTCACAGACTGTTCAAAATCAATGTTTAGTTTAATCTACTTACTTTTCTGATTGCATAATACCTAATGTGGCTCCACATTAAATAATGTGAAGGTAGTAAGTTGATGAAGTATAAATTTTAAACACTTCCAAACTTGATTTTTGACACACATTTTAGCCCTCAACAAACACCTATCTTTATATATATCATTCGGAAGTAGTGGTATGCTGAGTTAGCTGTTTCCCTACACGAACACTGCTTGTCCCGATTACAATTGCATCCTAAACTAGATTTATCCGGAAATTAAAATTGAAAATCCAATATCAGTTCATTGATTGTAAAGAGGAAGTTGTCCTTGATCTGTTCTGATTATATATAATCAGAACAGATATGATTAATGATAAAAACACAATGACAGGGTTATAACCGCTCCTCAGTTCAGAGGAAGGAGCGGTGATAACCCTGTAATTGTGCTTTTGTCATTAATCATATATTTATAAGCTTTCTTTCTTTGCCAAATGTGAACAATCAGTTCATAAAAATTTGACCTGTCTCAGTCTTGTAGACTCAAACCCATATGTGCCATCAAGTTTGGTTTCTACGAAAACAAAAGATATAGAAAGCAAGATGACTTTACAATCTTATCTTAATACCTCTACATATATCAGAAAAACGCATGTTTTCATGGTAATCATTTGTTACTTTTGTCATTTTATTGCTGTTTACTCATCATAGCCAGAGATACAAATAGGCTGATGAAAATTAAACCGGTCAATGGAAATTCCACCGTCTTCAATGAGAGTTTGTCATCTTTGTTGAAATTCAAATATTTCTGATTTTTATTTGGAGAATTAAGTAGTGGTGCTGAGGATGATATGTAGTTTTGCGAAGTAGAGTAGTGTGCCCTCCCACGGTGAGTCCTTGTTCTCCCTGGAGGTATCATGTAATAATTTAGGTCGAGATTTCAAAA
The DNA here is from genome assembly GCF_054136105.1 of Typopeltis vanoorti. Classification (NCBI taxonomy): domain Eukaryota; kingdom Metazoa; phylum Arthropoda; class Arachnida; order Uropygi; family Thelyphonidae; genus Typopeltis; species Typopeltis vanoorti. The sequence goes on from NC_143564.1 coordinate 8,924,317, forward strand.
GAGGAAAATAATCTCAGATGCTTGCTTATGCGTTAGGAGGCAGAAGATTATTTTAGTTGTGCTTATTAAATTCTTAAATATTATCCAGAGATTCGACTAACCTTCTCAGTTTAGTCGAATTTAAAAAAAAAAAAATTAAAAACGCCTAGACGAATTTAAAAGTTTATCTCCTAATATCATGGGAAATATTTTCTCTTGTTGGTGCAAATTGTTTATATTTGAATGTATTTCGCTAATGGAGTCCATTGAAAATAAAATAATTGGACCACGAAATGAAGTCTGTTCGTTAATTGCATTATTATTGATGTGGTTTCTTTCATTCGATAATGATTATTTATCGAATAAAATCTTTCATAAACTGACGTTTTGAGAAAATATTGCAAAATAAATAAATGTTAACTATTAACTTCATTTCAAACTATTAATTAGAAACATACCGCTAATGGTAAGAAATAAAACATACCCTGATATTTGAATAGTCGATTTATTTTGTTAACAAGACATGGTAGTAAAACTACTCTACATTTTTCATTTAAAAGGAACAAATTCATGGCGATATATTTCTGGCCACGGACACCGTAAGAAATTGGAACTTGTTGTCCTCCCCACATTTCCTTATTAAGGTCATTTTTGTACTTCCAATACAAATACTATGTCATCAGTGTTTGTAAATCAGAAAATTGTATGCCTTTAAATTCTTCAATTTCCTTTATATACCTGAGACGATATTTGAAATGTGTTGAGCTCTTTGTGCCAATTCCTGGGAAGTTTTCCAAGGCTGATCACCCATATGGGTGGTGCCGTCTTTTTTACTAGTGCGCTACAGCGGACGCTACGCTTCCTTTCCTTACCAAGTGAATACTGTGAAGTTGTTTCCTCTTTTTGCAATAGGATTTCTGGAAGCATCTCATTCCTGATTAGTATGAAAAAATACTGTTAGTACAATTAAAATACAGTAATGATAATTTATTTAATTACGGATAATTCACTTACAAGTCAAATTTCTAAATTGCCTTAATAGATCTCAGAAGTACTGCATTTATTGCAGAATACTTTTGAATAATGTGAAGATTATTCGAATAATAAAAGAAAGGAATAATATTTCATAACAAAGTATGAATCTCCTCGATATCGAGAATTTCCCTGTGCTTTTTCGTCATGTCTCTTAGAACATTTGAGAAGAAAAGTAAGTTTTACTATGAGAAGTAAGACGCTTGACCAAGGACTGCAGATGTGACACTCCTGAGAATGAGTAGGGGCCTGAACTGATGGCATCAATATCATAATGAAAAGGAGGATATTAGGAGAGAACTTGATATTGTTAGCAAAGCTAATCTCAGGTGGTATGGTCACTTAAACAGAGTGGAAGAGGAAGATTAGCAAAACAAGTGTTCTCCACAAGGTTGACTTCAATACGATCCAGTTATATAGTTGGATTCATACAGTATAAAGTGCCTTACAAGACAAAAATATACGATATATGATAATGTTGGAGTCTTGACAGATAACAGAGTGATTTGAAGGAAAATTGTAGATAGGAAGTTAGTAATGATGTAAATTATTCATGTAGTACTATCATACCTGCACACCCTTCGATGGTACATGTCAGGAATTTGATGATGATATTTGAATTATAATTAGTTAAATTCTTAGCTCATCTAAAGGTGTGCTTTATTTTATAATATAACTTTTCAAATCTTCATTTCACTGATTGCCACATTTCACTGATCAGTAATGACTGGTTGTGATGTGTTCAGATCACAACCAGTCATTACTAATATGTTCCAACATCACGATGTGCACAAATTACATGGAGAGGAGATGCAAGAATACGAAAAACCCTTATTTCCGATGTTATTATGGATAGTGATTTCTTTGCCATATAGAATTTGGTATAATATATTTGAATATCATACTGAAAAGAAAATTATTTGAAAAAGTTTAAATAACAAAAGACTTGTAAAAATTAGTAAGAATATACTGTAGAAGATTTGTATCAACAAGGTGGCAACATATTCGGTTGGTTCATGAAAAATATCAGAAATGCAGGACAAGCTGAAGAAAATGATTTCTAGATGATTGGAGTAATTAATTTTAAAGAAGGTGAAGTAAAACAAGTAGCGACAAAATAGCGATAGAAAATGTCAATCTTACAGTGAACCAAGAAAAGTTTTCAAAACCTATAATATGAACAGGCTGTAAGAATGGATAATATACGAATGCCGATATACGGAGCTGAAAAACGTTTACAATGGATGCATATTATGGTTCACTCGTTATGATCACAAGCGCTCACTGCCGATGATTCAACCTGGCCTTTTACAGTACTTATCTGTAGAAGTTCAAATAGAAGTAAATGTGAGAGAATATTCTACTGAGTTCTCCAAATTTATTCAAGCATACTCGGAAGGATGTTAAGAAAAAATAGTTGAAGAGTACCTTGGTGAAGAAAAATCTCGATTTAGAACAAAACGTTTCTCAGATTTTCATTCTAAGACGGGTAGCGTGATCATCATGGGAATATAACAAAGATCTGGAAAAGTTATGTCACAAGTTACCGAGAGAAAAATCTCAAACAAAAGTACAGGTAATATGATATAAATTGGACGGAATATCTAATAACACATGGTCTTCATTTACTTTGCTAGTTAGCATTTAGAAATGAAAAAATTACTAGAAAACGTTTTAGATAAAATCAAGTATGAGCTAAAGATGCACATTCTCTACTTTCTATTCATTTTTGAAGGAAAGTTACTTTTAACCTAATAACTAAATTGGAGTGTTTATTTCATCTATTTTCTTTATATATGCCGATTTTACACTGGGTTATCTTTACATTAAGAACACCCACCTGATAATGCGTTGGTCCATCTCTGCAGCTGGAGGAGGATCAGCAGTTCTTACACCCGAACTAGCATGTCCCAAACATGTTTAATTTGGTTAGTCAGGGAAGTTTGGGGATCTAGGCAATGTGCCGAATCGTAGACGGATTCCTGAAACCATTCCGTAATTGTAGGAGCACGATGACAAGTGCGTTGTTCTTGAGAAAGATGGCACTGTTGTCGCTGTAAATATGGATGGAGATGCTCGACAAATAGAACCTTGAGTTCATTCAGTGTTTGTGGGATGATAACCAACGGGCATAAAATGTGACGGAAAAATCACCCCAGACCATAACACCACCTCCACTAGCCTCTTGAATATCAACTGTTCAAACAGGACATACGACTTCATGCCGTTTATGCCAAATTCATACCCAGCCATCAATATGCTGAAGCAGGAAACGGGACCGCATGCTACTTGTTGATTGTGATGCCCAGCTGTCATCATGGGTACTCTTGTCTCTGGCTGTAGAACTTCATGCAAAGCAAGTTATTGTATATTCGGAAATGGTGCGACTTGCCTTGCTGTTGTACTGGTGCGTGAGCTCTGTGACTGTTGCACGTCGTAATTGCCGATGTTATTATGGATAGTGATTTCTTTGCCATATAGAATTTGGCATAATATATTTGAATATCATACTGAAAATAAAATTATTTGAAAAAGTTTAAATAACAAAAGACTTGTAAAAATTAGTAAGAATATACTGTAGAAGGTTTGTATCAACAAGGTGGCAACATATTCGGTTGGTTCATGAAAAATATTAGAAATGCAGGACAAGCTGAAGAAAATGATTTCTAGATGATTGGAGTAATTAATTTTAAAGAAGGTGAAATAAAACAAGTAGCGACAATATAGCGATAGAAAATGTCAATCTTACAGTGAACCAAGAAAAAAATTCAAAAATTGTAATGTGAACAGGCTGTAAGAATGGATAATTTACGAATGCCGATATACAGAGCTGAAAAATGTTTACAATAGATGCATATTATGGTTCTCGCGTTATCATCACAAGCGCTCATTGCAGATGATTCAAGCTGGCCTTTTACAGTACTTATCTGCAGAAGTTCAAATAAAAGTAAATGTGAGAAAATATTCTACTGAGTACTCTAAATTTATTCAAGCATACTCTGAAAGATGTAAAGAAAAATAGTTGAAGACAATGTTGGAGAAGAAAATCTCAACTCAGAACAAAAACGTTTCTCAGATTTTCATTCTAAAACGGGTAGTGTAAAAATCATGGGAATATAACAATGATCTGGAAAAGTTATGTGACAAGTTACCAAGAGGAAAATCTCAAAAAAAAGTAGAGTTATATAATATAAATGGGACAGAATATCTAGTAACACTTGGTCTACATTTACTTTGCCAGTTAGCAGTTAGAAATGAAAAAAATTACTATAAAACATTTTAGATAAAATCAAGTATGAGCTAAGGACGCACACTCTCTTCTCTCTTATTTTCATTCATTTATGAAGGAAAGTTACGTTGAACCTAATAACTAAATTGGAGTCTTTATTTCACCTGTTTTCTTTATATATGCCGATTTTACACTGGGTTATCTTTACATTAAGAACACCCACCTGATAATGCGTTGGTCCACCTCGGGAGCTGGAGGAGGATCCGCAGTACTTACACCGGTTCTAGCATATCCCACACATGTTCAATTTGGTTAGTCAGGGAAGTTTGGGGGTCGAGGCAATGTGGCGAATCGTTGTCGAGTTCCTGAAACCACTCGGTAGTTGTAGGAGCTCGATGACAAGTACGTTGTTCTATTGAAAGATGGTGCTGTAGATATGGATGGAGATGCTCGAGTTCATTCAATGTTTGTGGAATGAAAACCAACGGGTATAAAGTGTGACGGGAAAAATCTCCCCAGACCATAACACCACCTCCACTAGCCTCTTGAATCTCAACTGTGCAAACAGGAGATAGGACTTCATACTGTTTACGCCAAATAGATACCCAGCTATCAGTATGGTGAAGCAGGAAACGGGACCCCATGCCACTTGTTGATTGTGATGCCCAGCTGTCATCATGGGTATCCTTGTATCCGGCTTTAAAGCAAGGTATGGTACATTTTGAAATGGGGCGACTTGCCTTGCTGTTGTACTGGTGCGTTAGCTGTGTGACTGTTGCACATCGTTACTGAGATAGGATTCGTGACAGCTGATGTAATCTCTAGGATCAACCACGCGTAATTGCCCAAAGTGAGACCTTCTGCGAGATATCTCTTCCTGGTTAAACCAGTCCAGGTACACCCTTATAACAGTAGTACGTGAATAACCAAAAAATACGGTTGCTTTCGAAACAGTGGCACTAGCCATCCGAGCCCAATTATATTTTTTCGGTCAAATTGTCTCATTTGCGACGTCGCCATTATTGGCAAACCTTTACTGATTACGTTGAAAAGTTGGGTGTGTTCGTTTATAGTAGTTGCACGTGATATTGGTATCATTTGGTACTTCGTCAACGTGTTGAATATAGAAAACAGGTTGAGGTGTTCTAATGCAAAGCTCAGTGTAAGCTTACCCTATTTGTATCGAGAACAATAAATGTTAACTTATACCAAATTTTTTCTAACACTAAAATGAATTTGAATGCACTGTCATGTGTAAGGTATTAAGACCACCATAATTCAGTTGTTTGGTATAAATCATGGTAAAACGAATTGTTATGTCTGATATATTACTTCCTTTATGTTTACCAAATTAGAGAGCGTTAAACGAGTCATTATTTTTAAATAAAATTCGCATTTCCAGGGTGAACTAATCATTTGTTCTACATCCTTCAAACCAATTGTCAGTGAAATGCTCTGAATAGAATGAGTTCTCTCCAAATAATGTGTAATAAGTAAGCAGTTTCTCAGAGCTATATGAATTACACTCAGAAACGGTGGTGTCGTAATAATTTTAAAATTGAGGACGAAGACGAATGTTTTTGTAGTTTAACAGTTCTTCGAGAAAATTTCGGTATTGAGACCACATCAAGATATAATTAGTTTAATAAAAATAAGCACTTATTACCAGACAAGTTTCTTTAGTCATAAGCCATGTTTTAATTGCTTAATGTTATTAAAACCTTTATTTATATCATAATGTGATATAAATACTGAAAACGACCCACAGAAAAGTGAAGACACCCCAAAACGGTGATTTGAAGTATCTAAATTAAACCCGTAATTTAATTTTTTAAGGCAAATGTTCCATGTCTTCTTTGCTAGTTTGATATCAACGAGCATTACATTTCTTTACTGATGAAGAAAGGTTTTCTGAAAGTTTGGATGTAGCAGTTTCTAGAAAATAATCTGAAGAAATTTTATTCTGCAGCAGATTTTCTAAAACTCACTCTTCCCAGACCTGAGTTAACAGCCCCCTCCAGTAATTATTTCAGTAGGTAATAGAAATCTATTTTAAAACTTCAGTTGCATATCCACACCATTATGATTGCACATTTTGAAACTCAAAATGTGCAATCAATTTCATAGACTACTGTTAAATCTCATCAAAAGTAACTCAGATAGTACTAAACCTTAATATTATTTTGGCATAGTCATGTTGTTATGGAAAAGCTTTTTTAATTACTTTTATCTATCAATAAATTAAATTCTAATTATTAATCAGAATCATACCTCTGGATAATAAAACGTTCTCTGATATTTGAATAAAAGTGAGTTTATTTTGTTCATAAGACATGGTAGAAAAACTACCGTACATTACTCATTTGAAAGGAACAAATTCATTTTGATCATTTCTGGCCAAGACACCGAAACAAATTCAAAAAGGTCATTCTTGTATTTCCCATAGAAACCGTATGTTATCCGTGTGTATACGATGAGAAAGTTGTATGCCTTAAAATTCTCCTAATACCTTTTCTATGCCAGAGACCATATATGAAATGTGTTGACCTCTTTCTGGGAAGTTTTCCAAGGCTGATCACCCATGTGAGTGGTGCCGTCTTTTTTGCTAGTGCGATACCAACGGACGCTGCGTTTCCTTTCCTTACCGAGCGAATACTGAGAAGTTGCTCCCTCTTTTTGCAATGGGTTGTCTGCAGTCTTCCCGATTCTGATTAAAATTAAAAAAAAATACAGTTAGAACCAGTAATATACTAAATATTTTAATGATCATTTACTTTAATTACACAATTTACTTACAGCGCAAGTATCCAATTTGCCTTCAACATCTTTCAGGTTTATTGCTGAGTACTTTGAATAATGTGCACACGTTGGACATTATTCGAATTATAAATGAAAACAATACTATTTCATAACGAAGTAACAATTAATTCAAAATTCAGCATTTCCTGTGATTTTCTATTGTCTTAGAGAAGGAAAATGAATTATTCTTTATGAATAATTATTATTATTATTTTATTAGAATTATTATTAATGAATTAAATGATTTCGAACTTTATATATGTTAGCAAAGATGTTAACCTCGAAATCAAAATCTTTCCTTTTGTCCAATCAGGAAATTACTCTCGAACTAAAGCTCGTTAAATTCTCCAACTTTCGACTTTGATCCTGTTTTCTGTTTCCTGTTTTTTTTGTTTCTGATCCTTTGATCAGAAACAAATTACCTGGGTGTAATTCTCGACAAAAAGCTATCTTTCAATCAACACACCAAGTCTGCATGCACAAAGCATCTAAAGCCATAGCACAGATCTATCCGCTAATTAATAGAAATAGCAAGCTCAGCAACAGAATCAAATTGCAGCTATACCAGTTGACGATTCGTCCTATAATCACCTATTCCTCTCCGGCCTGGAGCCACACCTCTAATGCCAACATCATCAATATACAGAGAGTGCAGAACAAGTGCCTGAGAATGATTTTGAACGCCCCGTGGTATGTTAGAAACACTCAACTCCACAGAGACACAAATATTCCCTATATCTTCTCTTTTCTACGATCCTTAGCCACCAAGTTTTTCCTAAAGACGTCCACACATCCCAACGATTTGGTTCAACAAGCTACAGCATACGATCCAACGGACATATTCAAATATAGAAGACCAAAAGCTATATTGGCCTCCTTTAGTGATGCATAATCTCCATGCGCAATCAGGGCGAGCATTCTGCTCATAAATTTTACCTTCACTGCAACCACAACAGATAGCGGGGAATATGAAAAGCATCTTGCTTCACCCCTAAAGACATAAATGTCAATTGTCAATTTGATCCTGTTGATTGATAAGCCAATGAGATATTTGCTGTTTTATTCAGTGATTTCGCATTTAATATAAATTAGCTTTTATACTTTAATTTTAATTTTTAAGATTTTATACTTTAATTTTAAGTTTTAAGATTTTATACTTTAATTTTAATTTTAAGATTTTATACATTAATTATATGGAAAATCAGAAAATTTCAATTTTCGAAAACTGGCTTAGAATTCGTAATAAATTTAAAAACGAGAATGATTTATTTCTGTATTATAATTTTGCTATATATAATAATATAATATTATAGCAATATTGTAACATTTAGAAACTAAAGATCATTTAGTCTTGGAAGAAGTGCTGGGTGATCGAATAATCGTAATATCAAGATTTAGCAAATACTCCTGCAAAATCTCATGCGTTATGAAAAATATGTTTTGGTGCGTTTTCTAAAGGCACCAGAATTTATGCTTCACCTTTCATATAATAACTGCATAAACTAGCTAGTGATCAACTTGGTGTTAAGAAAAGCAAGATTTTTAAATATATAGAACAAAAATACAAATTCCGTCCACTTGTTTGATATTTATTAAATAACAAAAAACACGCTTGACAAAGTAGGTTAGAAATCATATCATGAACTTACTAAACTAATAAACACAGACATGATTCTCATCCTGAATGAGCAATCAGCTAATGGTTAAGTAAAGTAGTCGTTCTGTTTACGGAACAGAGTACTATAAGATTTATTGACTTATAAATCCCACTTTCATATCAGACATACCTAATTTTCTAAAAGTACTCAACAAAGGTATCTTACATAAAGTAAGATTCCTCGACAACGATTTGTGGAAATTTGATTTACGAGTGTAATGAGTGGTATCGATTGAGTCAGTATTTAGAAGGTATTGTGTATTAACGTTCAAAGTTTTTTTTAAAATGATTTTGATGCTGTACATACAGGACTCAATACATTTAGTTTACAAGTCTACCGTGCAAGCTAATGAAGTGTGAATTATGGACATCCATAAATCTTCACACACTTCGCATGTGAAATTATCTATTCTTTGTCTTTTTGTTTGATAACAATAACATTAGATTACAAGAGAAATATAAAGGAATATATAAAGATACGAAGGACAATGAATGAAATATAAGATAAAGTTTATATAAAATTTAAAATATTGCAATAGAAGTGATGTTCAAACTTTACATAATATTACGACACCAATGACAGCCAATAAGTGCCGAAGAGGAGATATTATTAAAGACAAAGGAAATATAATAAACAATGTGTTCTAGGCAACGAATTTGAAATGTTGCTAGTCGGTAAACCTCAACAGTATTGATCAAATAGGAAATACAAAGGCACTTCCATATTTCGATAAAGAACTTATGGTAGATGCGCGTCTGCTTGAAGCCAGGATTTTAAAAACAGTAGAGCTGACTTGTTTCTCAAAATGTGACATACCCTGGTGATTAATCAGTGGAAAAATTACCTACAAGGAACGGTTTAGCATAATTTGATAAACTGGACGGTATGCGTAACTTAATAATACGTTTTCTGCAACGTGTGATTGTAATGTTGTTTCTGTTTCCATTCCATTCTATCTCCAAAAAAAAAAAATAGTAAAAGTTATTTCCTGCTAGATAAAACTACAAATTTTAAAACTCAGTTTAATTTCTTAACCATATAGGTGTCCCATAAATTTGTAAATATTGCCATAATTCATAAAAATCAGAAACACAAATATATTAAAGTGAATCGCAAGGAGGATTTTTTTTTCCCTGTTTGGCAGTGAAAAACCTTTTAGTTCAGATATTCAGCAATAAGGGGCATTTTACCACATGCTTCATAGAGATGTCTGCGAATGAAAGTTCTATAAAATCCAGGGTGTACGCTGGCAGCTCCTAATGAACGCGTGCGATTTCCCAGTCGTTGGTGCGAACGAATTGTTTTTGTAAAGCGTTTGTCACTGTGATGCTGACTTTGGTGGGTAACACATTGTTAGTGAAATTGTTTTACGTAAGCAGGGAAACGGCACCGGAAACCTTACGAAAGTTTCGAACGCAGAAAAGAATAAAGAATTTTCTATTTTCTATCATTCCTCCCAGACTGCAGTCTAATACGACGCTTTGATGAAACTGGAAAATGGTCAGATCGGCCTTGCACTGAAAGACCATTATTTATTGTATAAAGCCCGTATCAACGTTGTGGTATCGCAAATAAATGCCCTTTGAACAGAATCAACAAGCGTGTAATCCAGGGGTTCCCAACCATTTTCGTCAACGTATCCCGTTGGCTTTTAGTAGATTATCCAGTACCCCCTGTTCATTATAATAAGAAATAAATTATTAAGTTTGCCACACAGATTCAAAGAATATAAGAAATAAACAGTATTTCAGTAAATAAATCGATTACATTATCATATAATTGCAAAATCTTTATTAAACTACAGTAAAATCGACTAGTGAGACCCTTGATTCTGTTTGTTATCCACCAACACAGTTTTTTGCTTGGTACACTTTTCGAAATAGATACCCACATATCATGTTCAGACTCCAGTTTGTTCCTTGTTTTGGACTTGATTGAAAACAGAACTGAGAATCCTGATTCACATAGTTAGGTTGTTATAAATGGAATTATAGCCATGTAAACACTGTTGGTGATAATGGGATATGCTTCGCCAAGTGCACACCAAAAAGTTTGAAACTTCATTGGTGGGAATTCAATTCGGAGTTTCTTGTTGTTGTGGAGATCAATTCGCTTGCCTTTCACTCGGTCGTTGTGACTGATTTTTTTTAAATCAATATGAAAAGGGTTACGTATCCAGACTTCATTTATTTGGTCAGGAGGAATAATTCTTGCAAGTCCCTCTTTCAAAGGTTTTAAATGCAATATAATGCTATCACGAACTTCCTGTTTTAGTTCATATGACTGATCTGAAGCGATTTCATCGAGAGATTTGAAATTGGCAAAGATACCTAACTCCACCCTTCTTTCCCAGAGAGTCAATTTTTCTTGAAACGATTGTATCTTTTCTTCAGCCTTCCCGAGAATGACATCTGTACCTTGCAGTGAAACGTTCACAGAATTAAGAATTACAAATACATCAGAAAGATAAGCCAGAGAAATCTCAAAGTTTGGATCCTTGAAATATGAAGCAAAAGCAGATTCTTTTTCGACTGTCAATGAAATATCTACGTTCCTAAAACATTTGCTCTGGATAACCATCGTACGTCTTTATGAAGAAGAGTATAATATGATCTGCTCTAACCTCTTCATACAAAGGTTTAAACACACGGTGATTCAATGCTTTTGCTTTGATAAAATTCACAACTTGAACAACAACATGCAAAACGGCTTTCAAATTATGTGGAAGTGTTTTAGATGTTAAGGCATTCCGGTGAATGATGCAATGGCCTGTAAAAATATTTGGGTTGATTTCTTTAACTAAAGCGGTGAAACCTGATTTTTTCCCTAATACAGCGGGAGAACCGTAAAGTACAATTAGATTCTACTAATTCCCATGAAAGCCCATTTGAATGAAAAAAGCATTCACCAAATTAATAACGTTCACTGCCTTTGTTGTTTCTTTTAAGCGTTTAAAAAAAGAAATTCCTCTGTTATTTCATAATGATGTATATATCTAGTAAAAACAAGAAGGTGTGCGACATCAGTTGATTCATCCAACTGTAAACTAATTCTTGCCGGACTTTTCTTGAATTCCTCCACTAACTGTACACGTTTGTCTTCTGACATTTTCAAATCCGATCACGAATTGTATTATTCGATAATGGTATTTGTGTAATTTTCTCTTTTTCTTCTTTACCACACATCAACTCAACCATGTCCATAGCACACGGCTTATTCACTAATCTCCCAGCAATTGTATGTGGTTTCTTTTCTTTGGCGACTCACAATTCGAGGCGATAACTGTCCTCCAGTGCTGGTTTCTTCGGGGTAATAAATCCATTCTCATGAAGTGTGATATTTTTATCACACTCATTTATGGCTTCTACTTCCATTGCTGAATATCTTGGAGCAAATGAAGCACTGCGGCTTTTGCATACCTTCTTTGTGAAGCACATATGAATCTTGGTAATATCGTTTCTTTGGGGTGGTCATTCCTTGGGTCTTCAAAAATAATATTTTTTTGTATATAAATCCTAATCTAACCTTTCATTTTAAAAATAAGCTAAAAGTAAATATTATTTTAATGTATTTAAGTCTTGATATATCCTTTCATTTTTAGAATAGTCTAAAAATAAACTATATGCTACTTACGATTAGATTAAAATTTAGTCAACAAAAGTAAAATCGGGAAAAGTAATTTAGCTAACCTATGTTTATCACAAAAAAGTGTTTACTCTGAGCATGTCGAAATGAAACAGTTGGAGTGTGTACCATACAGTACGTTACGCGCATGCGCAGATGCTAGCCTCGAGGCAGCGCCGATCTTTCAATTTCACTAGCTATTAATAGCATAATATACTTATATACCTGGTATTCACCGTATCCCCTGGACAAGCTTCTCGTCCCCCCAGGTGCATGGGTGCTCTGATTTCCCCATGGTGTAATCAGTGCATCGGAAAATCTAGTTCTAATTGTAGGCGTAGGTTTCTGTGCTTTAGCAGATAAAAGAAAGATTACGGTATTGCGACCACATGTTTATTAAGATAAATAAAAATAAATAAATCTGAAAAGTTTAGTACGTCATTTGACCTACATCTTCAGTGGTTAAAGGTAACTAAAAGTTTAAACACAAGAAATGAGATATTACTCAAAATACTCCATTCTATGATGTTATCGCCGTCTAACTGTTCATTGAATTAAAAAATCCGAATATTGTATTTGTGCATGCTAAGTTTAAACAATGCTGGATGAAGCCACGTTCTGTTGTTCACGTTCACACTGTCCGAAGTCTGACTTGGGTATATTTTTTTTTATCAATGGTGAACAAACTTGGTGTAGAATTAGGCTCTGGTTTTTGTTGCATTGCATTGGAATTCTAAGCATATTAGCAGCTTCTTTAAATTTCCTTGTGAAACAGTTTTTTTCAATATAAGACATGTTCGTTTTATGGCTGAGTACATTATGGCCGGGGGAAATTGTGTGGGATGCTAGGCCTGATTTGTGTCCTCTTCTTTTTTGCACGTTTTTCTGGTGTTCGCTTATACGAAATTCTCCTAATCTTCCCGTCTGGCTTACTTAGCAGGTGCCAGAGGAATAATGAATTTTATATACACCCGGTTTTTTAAAAGAGTGATGTGGCGGTTGTAGGGGATGTAGAAATCTTGAATTTTTTTCCAGTGGTTGAACTTTGTTGTTATGTTTGTTTAGTAATTTGGCCATTTTGTCTGTAACATTCTTGATGTATGGTAGCGTGATTGCATTCTTGAAATATTGCTTTTGTGAGATGCTTGTAAGAGGTGTGTTGAGGATTTTCTTGTTTATCTTAGGATCAAAACAAAAAACAAATAATAATAAATAAGTTTAATAAATACCTCGAGAGATAGAACTTACAATATTTCCAGGAGACAGAAAAAAAAAAAGAGAAATGAACAAATACATTATTTAACACAGATTTTCGGAAAAATGGTTTTGACCCGAAGATAATGTTTGAAATCTTGTTCTGTTGTAGCAAAAATTAAAACGAAATGAAATTATTTTTGAATCAACCGAATTGGAAATAAAAGTACTCCGAAAAGAAACAGGAAACAAAGTTTACTTGTTTTTTTTCCGATCTTAAAGATTTTATCTTCTTTTGGAACAGTACACTACTCACATAAAATGAGACATTCAACGAACAAAGCTCGTACTTTGTGTTCCTCGAACACTCAAATATGTTGAAGGAAACGCTATTATGAGAGATATATTTCCTGCACGCATTTTGCGTAGTTCATTTTATGAGCACACGAAAGATAACAAATGACGCTCCACTTCGGATTATAAACTAGTCATACCGAACACCAACAGCCTTAGATAATCCTGCGATGCTCTGAGGGGGAGGTCTCTTATTAATATTTAAGCGACCTGATCTCTCTAATAATGGATTTCTAAAAAATAAAAATAAATTTCAATCCACTGACACTAAAATTGCTCTTCCAAATCACTCTGAAGTAACTTGTGTTGCGTACATGCGACAAAATGCTGTACAGATAATAAGAAAAAAGGCTTTATTACTGTTTTAGCTAACACCTTCATGATACATTAATAGCTCTATCTTATAACGAGATGACTTTTAAATTGTTGTAGTAACAGTCCTATGCAGAAGATTGCTAACTGAGTCGAAGTTTTTTTTTTTTTCATTCACAGCGGATGATATGTAAAGAGTCATAACTTACTTGTAAGAATCAGAAAATGTTTTGTGCTTTACTTAAAGTTGTCGCTTTCCACAGCGTACAAACAGTAACATGAAAAAACTTGTTCTCTGCCTATTACCGATGATACAATTTCATTCGCAGATGAAGTTTCATCCTGAACTTCGACGTTTATCTGACAAACATGAAATTTTCTCACTCCACCGCAGAAACTGCTCCTCAGCAGTTTCAAACCAGTTAACGAAATCAGAGAAATGATTGATGTAGCTTATGAACATGCCATCGTCTTGCGTATCAGGAAGGAATTCACCACGCATCGAGTGTACGAGTTGTAGAAATATTCTCTGTTTGCATGCTCACTCCAGGATAAACTGCGCTAATTATGCTGAATGAGAAATATTTGGGGAATTTTGCTTACATTTGATCTTTCTTTAATTCCTAGAATATTCTATTATTCATAGTGGGCTTTATTTTTACTCTTAACTAGTTGATCGGCTAATACCTCGTAAGTAATTTTGTAATCCATTTAGTAACCAGTTTTAGACACTAATTTCTGCACTTCTGAGAGAGAGATTAGGCGATTATTAAAGGCTACCCAGAACGGTGAAAAGACAGCAGGAAAGGGTCATTTAATGAGATTTAATGTTTCTTTACACTCATGTAAGAAAGTGAAAAAAAGAAACACAAGAAGCACCTCTGGTTTAAATTACCTAATGAAATAATCAAAACACAACTGCTGATACTTTGCTTAATGTTCGTTGTTTCGAAGTACACAAGGAGAGAAGAGTAGAAATAATGGAGGGAGATGTTCTAAGGATTTAAATTTTGAAATTAAAAACTCATGAAATTGGCGTATCCGGGAGGAATTTATAAGCCAAGCTGTTAATAAATGCATGCATCGTAAATTGAAGTGACAGAATGTTACCCAGTGATTTTAATTGTGGGCAGGTATTCAGTGGGATAAGTAGCAAATTACCAAACTGACTGAAAAGAAAGATCAGTGTGCAATCCCAAGAATGACTTACGCTAATGAAACCTGGAGTTTGACTAAAAACACCTACTAACCTCAAAACAACACAAAAAAACATGGAAAGAGCTATTTTTGGAATAAACCAGTGGATTAAATAGAATAATACTTCGAGAAGAAAGCAAACAGAGGTAATGGAAATGGCATCAGTAATAAAAGTGAAGAAAGAGTTCCAGACAGGCCATGTGATGAAAATGTCTGAAAGAGATGGAGGAGCAACAAAGCAGTCATCGAAACGAGTAAGACCAGTGCCAAGACGATATAAGTGTTATTATTAAGAGATACACTACACTGGTAAAATGGAAGAATCATTCATAATGAAGGAAAAATCCCGCAGTAAAATGAGGGAACGCTTGTTACTTTTGAACAACAATACACCTGTTCAGGAAACCCAACAGGCAATACGCAACTTGGAATTTCAATGTCTGTTTTACCTAATCTATTCGCCAGGCCTGGTCACATCTAACTACTTCATATTCCCAAATTTAAAGAAACAAAATTTACCACAGGTGATGTCATACATGCAGCTGACGGTTGGTTTGTGCAACAAGGGAAAGGCTTTTTTCTCATTGACTTGCAAATGACTAAGCAGAGTTGTAACAAGTATATAGCACTTCTTTAGGAATATGTAAAGTAATATGATATATGATATGATAAAGTTACGTGGTTCTGCCTCAGTTTCTTCAAAAGAATTATCACATATTTTCAGCACACCCTTGTACCTGTAAGTATTAATTCTGGCAATGAAAACAAAATCCATGAAATACCTTCCTTCATTTTCATCAAAATATTTGTCCATGTTGATTAAACGTGCTTTATGTACAATACTGCTATACATTTCTTTGCTCACGTGAAGGAAGTATTGCAAGTCTAGATATCGCACTACGCAGTAGTGGACACAAGCTATAAAACGAATTTTCATGCCCACATTATATCACTTAGTGCCTTCTCCATTCTTTGCTATCTAACAGTCTCTGAAGTAAAGAATATTTTTATTTTTTTCACAGACGGTTCAAAATCAATGTTTAATTTAATATGCCTGCATTTCTAATTACGTAATATCTAATTTGGCTCCACTGGGAAGGTAATAAATTGATGGACTATAAACGTCATTCCTTGACACACATTTTAGCCGTCGACAAACTCCTATATATATCATTCGATGTATTGGTATGCTGAGTCAGCTATTTCAATACACGGATACTGCTTATCCTGATTAGAGTTACATCCTAAAATAAACTAATATCTCAGACCGATATCAATAAAACGTTTAGCAGTTGACAATGGCCATTCTGCTACTTGAATACTAAATTTTATCTCCTAATATCATAGGAAACGTTTTCTCTGTTGTTTTAAACTATATATATTTTAAACTATTGGAGGCTATTGAAAATAAGATAATTTAATTTGATAAGAATGAGATCCTTATAGAATGAAATTTATTCTATTTATCAAATAAAATCCTTCAAAAACTGACGTTATGAAAATATTGTTAACTAATAGATCTTACTTTTTTTTCTTTCTTTTGAGGTTACACGGTGATCAGAACTCATATTTGTAAATTCCGGGACTTAATAGATCTTAGCTATTAAGTTCTTTTCAAATTATTAATTAGAAGCATACCCCTAAATGATAAGAAATAAAATATACCCTGATATTTGAATTGTTGGTTTATTTTGTTAATAAGATATAGTAGAAAAACTACCTTACATTAAACATTTAAAAGGAACAAATTCATGTCAGTCATTTATGGTCACAGACATCGAAACTAATTCCAAAGAGTTGTCCCCACTCTTCGTCCTGCATTCCAAACTGAGGTCATTCTTTTACTTCCCACAGAAACTGCATATAATCAGTGCCTATACAATAAGAAAGCCTTTAAATTCTCCCATTTCCTTTTCTACACCCGTGACCATCTTCGAAATGCGCTGACCTCTTTCCGGCATAATTTCCAAGGCCGGTCGCCCATGTGAGTGGAGTCGTCTCTTTTGCTAGTGCGATACCAACGGACGCTGCGTTTCCTTTCCTCACCGAGTGAACACTGAGAAATTGTTCCCTCTTTTTGCAATAGGTTTTCTTGAAACATCTCGTTCCTGATTAAAATAAAAAAAATATCTTAGTACCATGAAAATACAGATAATTTAATTACGGATAATTCACTGGCAAGGTAAGTTTCCAAATTAATTGCCTTAAAGAGATTTAAGAATTACTGCACACATTGTCGAATAGTTTCAGTAAAGTGCATACGTTGATTTGAACATTATTCGAATAATAAAGGAAAGCAATACTAGTTCATAACTAAGTAAGAATCTGTTCATTATTGGGCATTTACATGACGGAAAGGTAGAATATTGAGCCTTTCCATCATGTCTCTAAGAAACCAATGATTCTAAAGAGGTGTTAATTTAAAATATGTGAATTATATTTAGTTGAAATTCTTACCTCATCAAAATGTTTTCTTGATTTTCCAATATAACCTTTTTATTCTTCATTTCAATGAGTGCACTATGTATCCCAACCATCCTTTCCTTTCGGTGTTGAAGCTTTAAAACAGTTGCCTTGAAACTTTTGGCATTTTCCTTTGGTAGACGATTACTCAGTGGACTTCCTGGTAATTTTCGGGTAAGAATATTTGCCTCGCTTACATTATCCGATGAGACTAT
Source organism: Typopeltis vanoorti (assembly GCF_054136105.1). Taxonomy (NCBI): domain Eukaryota; kingdom Metazoa; phylum Arthropoda; class Arachnida; order Uropygi; family Thelyphonidae; genus Typopeltis; species Typopeltis vanoorti. The sequence continues at coordinate 8,942,373 of NC_143564.1, forward strand.
CTTTGAAATGCATTCTCCTCTTTCTGGAAATCTTGGAGAAATTTTCCAAGGCTTATCACCCATGTGAGTGGAGTCATCTTTTTTGCTAGTGCGATACCAACGAACGATGCTTTTCTTTTCCTTTCGTAAGCACTGATAATGATCAAGTTCCTTGTTTATCTTTATTTTCTCTTTCATTAGTAAATCTACTGTAACCGTCTCTTTTCTAATTAAAATGGAGAAATTCAATTAGTAACAAATTCAGGATATTTCAATTATCATTCACTTTAAATTTGCAAGCGAATAAAGCATAATCCGAGACAGACTTCCGAATTGACAAGCAAATTTCACAAGTGATATACATAACCAAGAATTTTTAACATCAAGTACATAACGATTTAGTACCATTGGAAATTAATACAATTTCATATTGAAGTACCAATATCTGTTATTTCGCTATTCTGGAAACTCACCGTTTCAGGTGAGTTCCTCACTTTACTTGAATTAGCGTGGTAAAATGCTATTATTGTAAAACTTAAATTTGTACTACATTTGGGATATTCTTTCATTTGAACTCCTCACTTCGTACAATATTACTTTCGTTCCTCTCAACCACTCATTTCCAGGCTATTATGAATTTCAAAAATTTAAAAGACGACCTTTCTTTTTTTTTAGATGAATAAAAATCACATCGCAGATGATTAGATTACCTCTTGGAAATCTCAATTACTACATTTCTCCTTTTTCCCTTGCACATTTCTATAGTGATATACTCTTATTCTTATATTTTTCACTCTATAGTGAAAAACTGCAACGTTACCAGTGACATTAGTGAACAATTGACCATCCATTGAAAGACTACTTTTAATCAACAGTATTGTTGCTGTACCATTAAACTTTGCTATTTATTTAACTCATGCGTTAGAGAATGTGGAATGAGAATATGAAGGGAATGAGTTTTATTTTGTCTAATAAGATCATTATTGAAAATACCACATAATATTTGAGTACAAACACTATATTTGTTTTCTATTTCATTCGACTGTACCGATTCAAACGTCACCAATACACCGAGGATCACAAAGGTTTTGGAGACTGTTAGCTGTCTTCTTCATTTTTAAGTTAATCTTTTGAATGAACAAAAAATTATTGCGAACATTTGTGCAATGCTTAGTTACATTTTTATTTTTTGCTCCATCCCCAGGATTCCGAAGTTGAATGCAAATTACAAAACAAGAAATGATTTTCGTCATGAAGTTTAATCTTTGTAAGCGAAGCATGCCAGAAAAATGAATTGAAAGTACTTTTATTTTACAACGAAGAAAGAAGTTATTTTATTCATGAACAAATATCAGTTTAATGCTTGGTTCTTAAGGCGTATTATAAATTAAAAATGACTTTGCCTTTAATGTCCATTTTGGAATTAAATACACTGATACCAATATCGAATAGTTTTTGACTTATTATGAGTTAAAATGGAAGTTACGTGTTTTTTTTTTCCTTTAAGGGGGGGGGGAGCAATTCGATTGGTACATGTGTTTTCATTGTGCTATTTATGTTTCTTAGACAGGTCTTAAAGTTGAAATTAAGATAAATCATGTCTTCTAGTAATAAAAGCTATGAGAATGAGTTACACAGTACATTCATTATATTGAAAAACAGAAATACAGTATACGCTCATGTTTGGAAATATGCAATCACTGAACTCATTCTGAATCAGCTTGTTTCTCACCCCACCCCCCTCTAGATTAATAAATTACGGAACTTGAGGACAGAACTAAATTATGGGATAGTCCATTCTTCAGTTAGGCTGAATCTTAATTTAACGTATAAAAAACTGAAATGATTTCATTCTCCATAAATCTCAGGGGAAAGTGCGTAAAGGATGAATTTGTTGATGGAGAGAGAGAAAAGAGATCATAGAGAAATTTGTATGGTTCTAGAAATCAAAATATTCCCGTCAAGTACAAATGACATGCATCCTTGATTTTTAAGGTATTATGCATTTTCGGATATACATAGTGGCCACAGAGATCCCTAATATGACCTTACGTTAATCCAGGGATGAATAAAACATATTAGACGCTTAAGGAAAGATGTGGAAGAGAATATTACAATAAATTAGTTTATATTTTCCATACTAGTTAATTTCGTGTAATAATTTCTTTCCCCAACTAAAAAGCAGGTTTTGAATGTACAGAAAGAGGGGATTCGTAATGCTACATGTTACCTGAGTTACGATTACGATAAGGTAAAATTATCATGATGGTAGCAGCATGCTTTGGGAGACCGATTTTATAATAACCTGCAATGGAAATCATGGATACCACTGGCTGTAGGAAGCCAGACAACTTTCAACAAGTTTTGCAGTAAAACCTGAAGTTGAAAACAACTGCAGAACATTCCCAGTTTAAAGATATTACAAATGAATTCTCAAATATCAACAGTACACATGCCGCACCGTAAGACACATGAATGTTCCAGAGTTGACCGAGAATAAATTGGTGCACTGCTGAAAACGTGCAATATTATCTCTTCTTCTATAAATCCGTATTTCTGATATTAACTTTTAGAGATTGGAATGATATTACCTCAATTAAAACGGAAGGATAAACATGCGCATATAATCACTAACAGGTTTAAAAGTGAGGAATTACACATAATGTAGACATTTTCCTATGTCATTAACTGATGTTTAAAATTTAATTATTCATAAACTATGTATTTGGTCTTATTTTACATGATTAATATCTTTACTTTGTCTGACTCCATGTTATTGTCAGAATAAATTTCATATTTGAGATGATAATTAAAATGTTCAGTCCCATTTCTAAAACAAGTTACTTTTAGAATATAACATGAAAATTTTATTATTCAAAGTAACTTACTTGATTACTGTTCTCTACACTGATTTGTAGTCCAGCCTATCTGTTTTCGTCCTATTCGAGACTTATTTTCCTTCACCCACGTTTAGTCAACTCATCTCACTTTGGAGTAATGTACAAAATGCCACAAACTTTAATACCTTTGATCATTTTCAGGTTATAAGACAAGGAAAACACTTGCACTTTTCCTACAAAATATGAAGCAGTGCTTAATTTACTGCTTTTGTTAAAGGAGTGTTAGTAGATAGATGACAGAAGGTCAAGTATCTAGTAATCATAGTAAACAAAATGCGTTGCGTGAAATAGAAAAAAACAGTTTACAATGAATTATATGGCATGATTATTTTTTTCTATTTTCGCCCACAATTATTATCTAAAGGTTGTTGATAATATTAACAGGTTTTGAAGTAGACATAAAAATAACACCGAAATGTAAAATTAATGTTATCTAAAATTTTTTTTAAAATTCCTCGTTTGACTACGGAATTGCCGAAATAGTTGTAAAAGGTACGAAGACGGTTGAGAGAAATTGGATTCTGTTATTGTAGTTAACCACGCTGTCGGCCAGGACGTATATATACGTCCACATTACCATGGATGCGAAGTGCATATTGAACGTGTAATACCATTGATATTACATTGAAATGTATGATGGATACGAAGCTTTGGACGATGCGTATTTGATCTTTAATGGCCGGTAAGGGGGTTTTAAAGATAGTTTTACTAGTTACAAACGGAAAATTAACAATAAGCGGAGGACTGAACATAATATCAATTTACTACTATAATAAGCTAAAAGGCTATTTTACCGGCGAAATAAGTTAAGTTAAAAGGGAGATGGTAAATCCCTTTTTATATTATAGCCCGTACGAAACTCGGATCGAAATCCATAGAACCCATAGAGTTTCATGTCGAAAAAAACTATCCGCGAGCCCAATTGTAAGTGATCACTTGGGTAGTATTACACCAGGGCAACTCCATGCAAAGGTGGAGCAAGCTCTGTCACTAACCTTAATATTCTCTCATCAGTGAGTAGGTAGACCTGGAATATCAAGGTGTTTACCATCTCCCTTTTAACTTAATATCAATTTATTTATCCAACTTCACGATTTAGATATACGCTTGTGTAATCTCTTTCTCTTAAAGTGCAAGATGATGAACGAAATGTATTAAAACATTACAAAGAGAAACGCATTAAAGTATATCCATGGAAACCGCTTGTTTCACTAATAAGAGATACCTTTGTAGAAAGTGAAGAACGAGAGAGGCAGAACACTTGCTTTAAGCAAACGAGTACCTAAAAAGCATATATATCGAAAAGTGTAATCGTAAAATCAGCCAAAATATTACATTCTATTATTTTAGAAGAAATTGAATTATTCTAAAAGCAGATAGCCATTAAGGAAAAGTAGTTTTGAGGAAACCAAATCGCTTCTAACAGTTGCTATTTACTTAAGGGTTTTTTATTTCTAGATAAAACTCAAGAATTGCTTTTGAAGTGGTACTTGCTGCGTTATCCAATGAAAATGGAGTCAATCAGGCTTAAGTAACAGAAAATGAACATTAATGAGATCAAAGGAATTCATCCTGCTTGAAATAACCACCAGCGTTCTACTCAGCCAATAAATTAAACCTGAAAAATTCAATTATTTTTTCTTGTTCGTTACTGTCTGTTGCAGTTTCGTATCAAAATGAAAACACACAAATCTTTATGTAGTCATATATGTAATCTGTCCACGCTGTTCCCTGTGCCTGTTGCAGCATCTGCCATTGGAAATATTTCATCATTTTGGATGCTGATTAACAAATCATTGAAATCCAATCGTTCCCAACTTTGTGATGCAGTGGACAGTGACATTTTTGTCCAGTAACCTTGAACACTGATCTAGAACAACGCAGATCTTTTAAGGGATATTTGGCTTAATAGTCGTTTCATTTAACTTCTCGATTCGAACCCATAGCATGTTATCGTCAAAGCAGAAATTTTTTTTCTGAATCGAACGGTCTAAATTAGTACATGAGTAATTTTATCTTAAGGTACATTTTCAAAGAACGTGTCACTGTGAAAAAAAAAATAGAAAGGCAATTTATTGACGTTGTATTTGAATTATATTTGTAGCCTCTAATTTTTAGAACTGGCATAAGAAAGAGAGAGAGAGAGAGAGAGAGAGAGAGAGAGAGAGAGAGAGAGAGAGTGGGTGTTCTCATTTGAATAGAATCTAGGATTTGAGAGTGCTTTAATAACAGTATTCGGAATTAGTGAATATATTTAAATGGTTAGAGAGGCTGTTTTTTTTTTTTTTTGGTACAGAATAATTTCCTTGTCAACACGGATGTGACATATTGTCATGACAACAGTTCAATTTGCCTACTTAGTACTTGCCTTCGTCAAGAACGACAGGCAGATCTTCAGTTCACTAGCAAGATGGAACTGTTTAAGTGTATCTTGCTAGTGAGCTGCAAGATGCATATAAACAATTCGAGTACAACTTGCTCGTATCCTAATTGATACGCAAACCAGTGGATCATTATAATCGAGGAAACAGAAATTTGAAATCATTTTAAATTTATTTGAATGGTTATTATGAAATGAGGAATAAGCGAAATAGAAGATTATTTACGAACCAAAGCTCTAATTACCTTATAATATGCTTGGGTTGGATAACATTGACTTATTCCAATAAGACAGAGATCTGCTCAGCAATGTAAATGTCCAGGAAAAGAAGAAAGGTTTACGTTGAAAGTTCAATCACTTCAAACCATTAGTAAACATCATTTATCTGAACTTATACTGAAACTTCTAATAGTCATCTGTGCTACGGTTCTACCACCGTAACGGTCTTGATGTATGCTTACGTCTGGTATGAAAAATGGAACTTATATTTGAAGATTATTTCTGAAACTCAGTACTAAACTGCACTTCCGTTTATCTATTGTTTTTTGTAATAAACAAAATAATAGTGGTGCATTAACTTATTAAATTTTAAAGACCAACCTTTGACGAAGAGAAAAAATCAGAAATACTATCGACGTTAGTTGTCATCAAGCATCGATTTATTAGCACATATATTGAATAGTAGTCTGTATAGTAATTGTAGCTACGCACATGCACGCTTCATGCTAACGATGTTGTGGTGATGATTATAAAGTGTGGGAAACCCAAAGCGTGACAATTTCTCAAAAAAGTAACACATTTTGGTGACCTCCAGCCTTTATGAAAAAAGCGTGAAACACGCCTAAAATTGAGAAGTGTGGTCACCTTATGTGTAAGCCAATAACCTAAGGTCAAATGGGTTCCAAATTTGACGACAAAAAATACTAAAATATTGAAAGTCGCACACGCTGGGAACATATGCATTAATAAGAGCATATGATTCACGAATTGATTGTGTTGGCAGCGATTTAATTTCTCTCTTTATACGCTTATTCTGAATAAATTATCAATATTCGTTCTAGAATATTCAGTACCCTCTCATTAGATTACAGTACCTTTCCTATTAAGAGATAAGCTGTTTTATCAGAATTTATATTAATAATTGCATTTTCAAAATTAATCATGACACAAAATGGCAAGCAGCGCCATCTAGCTAAATGTTTTGACACCATAATATTAGAATAATCCAACTTCCTTTTTGTTTAGCGTGAGCAAAATGAAACATATCTTATCACAAAAAACAAAAGTTCAGAAATTATTAAAAGTAAGTTCATTTTTGCTATATACTAAGCTGTGAAAGCCAACTAGTAGCCATCGACTTCCCAACTAAGAAATCAGAAACAGAACCCCGAATAGAAAACATTTTCTGCAGCAACAGTGCTGCAATTAATCGAACTCTCCTTTTCTTAGGAGAGATATCAAGTTCTTCATCTGTCAAATGAATGTGCCATACTCCGGGTTACGGTAGAATTATGGGCGATTTTCGCCAGATTCACAAAAGCGGATACCATTTAAGTTAATTAAGATTATATATATTAAGCTTTATACTTTGTGTCAGAAAAAAAAAAGAGGAATTTCATTTAATGTCGGCTTTAGTCTTAATGGTAGTCTTCATCTCTCATTGACGTCATTCGAAAGCAATAAGTGGATATTCGGTGTTCCATTTCATTTTGCTGACGCTTCTCTTAACATCTTTGAACGTTAAAAAGAGTTCCTCATTCTTAAGTTGCGTTACGGTTTCTCTTCTTGCTGTTTTTGGCCATAAATAGAGCTTTACGTCTAAAAATGGAGAATTGCAAACGTAAATTTAGCTTTTTCTGAAACTACTTGGCGTATCGTAATTCCCTTTTTCTGGTACATTATGAGACTTTTAAAAAAATTGTTCTTTATTATGAAGTGTTTGGCGCTATCTGGCTATTTGTATTTTTATTTTTTTTTTTTTTAATTTTGAGAGCTGTATTGAGTAAATGTCATTCTATCCATAGTATAAACTGCGTCATTGTTTAAAACTGACTGCTGCTTTTTAGTAAATGATTCAAAATTGTCTATGCAAATTAGTGTTATTCAAAAAATGCTACAGATGAACTGCAGAGAGGGAAAAACTAATGCATTTTTTTACTTTAAAACTTGAAGACTTCAATTTTTAAATTAAATATAGTATGTAGTAAATAATAATTTACGTTTGTCATGTTATACTGTTATGGTATACAGGAATTTGATGACGAATAAGAAAATCAAAATATTTGGTTTATTTTTTCAGGTGTTGCGCAGTGTTTGGGATTCTCTTTAGGGTGCTAGGGTTACGTTTGCAACCACATGCGAAGTTCACATTGCAATGTCTCCCATTCGAGCCTCCGTAACTCATCACCAAATTTTGCCATGAGTGTATTAGAGATTGTAAAATATAGAAGCGAATTGCGATTAGTCTGGATGTATTGACCTATTATATATTTGAGAAAATGAAGTTTCTCTTGTGAACTTAAATTGTTATTATTTGGTCTAATGTATTAAAATTACGATCTTTTATTGCTAAAAGAACATACGATTTAATGATAAAAAACACAAAGAACCAACAAGTTTCACTAGCCACTTCTATCATTTTCAAGGCTATACTGGTGTGAAAACAAATGCATCAAGTTGCAAGAAAAACATACAATTAAGTTACTGTTAGGCCGTTACATTTGATAATTCGTGCTTGATGGCGTGCATTCGTTCGAATGCTTCAGTCAGAATCCGGTAAATGACCACCTGTTGTGTAGTTTTTCGCATATTGTAGTTCTGATAAACTGAGAGAATTGATGAGATTTTTCCAAATGTCTTTAAGAATAGCACCTTGCTTGCTATTTATTTAGATTATTGCCTGTGCGTAGCACTACAGCTGCCTCTTTGAAAGTTCTGTGTCTGTAGTCATTCTCGATGTAAGGCATAGAACTGTTTTTCCAATCTATAACGTGATTTGATGTTGAGAAAAGATGAGCTAAACCAGATGTGATGATTCTATTGCGATTGACATCCCCCTTCTGTCTTATTTCAAAACTTCTAGAGGTCTGTCCAATGTAAGAGAGGCCACACGTACATGGAATTACACATACTACAGTAAATGTGAAGAAAGGTGCCTCATCTTTGGGTGATCTTAAGATTTATCTGATCGTGGTAGTTGGTTTAAAAACCACTCTGATGTTATGAGCTTTTAACATTCTCGCCAGTTTTGTAGATACTAAATTAATGTACGGAATGACAGCTGTGGACACATATTTGGACACCGCAACACGTTGTTGGTGGTTGTCTTTAAATAGCAATTTGTTTAAAATGTTAGAAGGGTATCCATTAGGGTTAGAAGGGTATGTCGCTGTAGATATGGATGAAGATGCTCGAAAAAGAGATCCCCGAGTTCATTCAGTGTTTGTGGGATGATAACCAACGAGCATAAAGTGTGACGGGAAAAATCTCCTCAGATAATAACACCACCTCCACAAGCATCTTGAATCTCAACTGTGCAAACTGGAGATAGGACTTCATGCCGTTTATGCCAAATACATATCCACCCATCAGTATGGTGAAGCAGGAAACGGGACCCCATGCTACTTGTTGATTGTGATGCCCAGCTGTCATCATGGGTACCCTTGTAGAACTTCAGGCAAAGCAAGGTATGGTACATTTGGATATGGGCCGACTTGCCTTGCTGTTGTACTGGTGCGTGAGCTGTGTGACTGTTGCAAGTCGTTACTGAAATACGATTCGTGAGAGCTGATGTAATCTCTAGGATCAATCACGCGTTATTGCTCAATGTATGACCTTATGCGAGATATTTCTTCCTGGTTAAAGCAGTCCAGGTACACCTTTATAAGAGTAGTACGTGAACAACCAAAAAAATACGGTTGCTTTCGAAACAGTGGCACCAGCCATCCGAGCCCAATTATATTTCTTCGGTCAAATTGTCTCACTTTGCGACGTTCACCATTATGGGCAAACCTTTACTGATTACGTTGAAAGGTTGGGTGTGTCCATTTATAGTAGCTGCACGTGATATTGGTATCAGGTGGTACTTCGTCATCGCGTTGAATATGTAAAACATGTTTTGGCGTTCTAATGCAAAGTTCAGTGTAAGATTACCCTATTTGTATTGAGAACAATAAATTTTAAATTATACCAACGTTTTTTCTAACACTAAACAGAATTTCAATGCACTGTCATGTCTTAGGTGTTAGGACCGCCATAACTCAGTAGTTTGGTATAAATCATGGTAAAATAAATTGTTATGTCTGATATGTTACTTCCTTTATGTTTACACAGCACATGAAAATTTTATGTTTATAAACAGAGGACACTGCGTTACGACAGGATTATATCGTTGGATCAAATTAAACGATCATTCGATCTTCTGTTATACATAGTGGATACCACGAGCCTCGCCTTCAGCCCAAGCGAGTCGCAAAATTGCACTGAGATCTGAGGTACAGTGACGTTGAAAGGCAGGGTACTGGCTACTTTCAAGTTTCTCGAACTAACACTGCTACTATTCTCCATGTAGATTGTAAATGTTTTATAATATTTTAGCGGTTATAAACCAAAACAGAGAGCGTTAAACGAGTCACTGATTTTTAAATAAAATTCGCATTTCCATTGCGAGGCTCTCATCATTGGTTCTACATCCTTCAAACCAATTGTCAGTCAAATACTCTGAATGGAATGAGTTCTCTCCAAATAAGGTGTAACAAGTAAACAGTTTCTCAGAGCTATTTGAATTACGCTTAGAAACGGTGCTAACGCAATGAAATTAAAAGTGAGGACGAAAACGTGCGTTTTTGTGGTTTAACAGTTCTTCGGGAAGATTTCGGTATTGAGACCACATAATGATATAATTAGTTTATTAAAAATAAGCAATTATCACCACCAGACAAGTTTCTTAAGTCGTAAGCCATGTTTTAATTGCTTAATGTTATTAAAACCTTTATTTATATCATAATGTGGTATCAATACTGAAAACTACCCACAGAAAAGTGAAGAAACTCCAAAACGATAGATTTGGAGTATCTAAAATAAACCCGTAATTTAATTTTTTTAAGGCAAATGTTCCCTGTCTTCTTTGCAAGTTTGATATCAACGAGCATTACATTTCTTTACCGATGAAGAGAGGTTTTCTGAAAGTTTGGATGTAGATGGTTCTAGAAAATAATCTGTAGAAATTTTCTTTTGCAGCAGATTTTCGAAAACTCACTCTTTCCAAACCTGTATTAATAATCCTCTCCCGTAACTATTTCAGTAGGTAAGAGAAATCCATTTTAAAACTTCAGTTGCATATCCACAGCATTATGAAACACAAAATGTGCAATCAATTTCATAGACTACTCTTAAATCTCATCGAAAGTGACTTAGATCGTCCTAAACTTTAATATTATTTCGGCAGAGTTGTGTTGTTCTGGAAAAGCTTTTTTAATTACTTATATCTATCAATAAGTTCAATTCTAATTATTAATCAGAAACATACCTCTGCATAATAAAACGTTCTCTGGCATTTGAATAAAAGTGAGTTTATTTTGATAATAAGACATAGTGGAAAAACTACCGTACATTATTCATTTAAAAGGAACAAATTCATTTTGATCATTTCTGGCCCAGACACCGAAACAAATTCGTAAACACATTCTTGTATTTCCCATAGAAACCGTATGTTATCAGAGTATATACGATGAGAAAGTTGTATGCATTTAAATTCTCCCAATAACTTTTCTACGCAGGAGATCATATATGAAATGTGTTGACCTCTTTCTGGCAGGTTTTCCAAGGCTGATCACCCATGTGAGTGGTGCCGTCTTTTTTGCTTGTGCGATACCAACGGACATTGCTTTTCCTTTCCTTACCGAGTGAATACTGAGAAGTTGTTAACTCTTTTTGCAATAGGTTGTCTGCAGACTTCCCAATTCTGATAAAAATAAAAAAAATACAGTTAGAACCAGTAACATACTAAATACTTTAATGATCAATTACTTTAATTACACAATTTACTTACAGCGCAAGTATGCAATTTGCCTTAAAGAGCTTTCAGAATTATTGCTGAGTACTTTGAATAATGTGCACACGTTGGACATTATTAGAATTATAAATGAAAACAATACTATTTCATAACGAAGTAACAATTCATTCATTCACAGTATTCAGCATTTACTGTGCTTTTCTATCATGTCTTAGAGAAGGAAATCAATTATTCTGAGGAAGTATTAAAATATCTGAACATAATGCAATTAGATGAGAAAATTAGATTATATTCGCTCTTCAGACATCGTGCTTTATATTAATTGCAATTAAGATAAAGCATGATAAAGAAATCATGAAACATTTGAATTATATTTAGTGAAAATTCTTACCTTAACACAACGTTTTCTTGATTTTCCAATATAACCTTTTTATTGTTCATTTCACTGAGTGCAGTGTGTATCCCAACCATTCTTTCCTTTTCGTTTGGGAGCTTCGAAACAGTTGCCTTGAAACTTTTGGCATTTTCCTTTGGTTGAGAATTACTCAGTGGACTTCCTGGTCGTTCTCGGGTAAGAATACTTGCTTCGCTGATATAATTCGATGAGATTATCTTTGAAATGCATTCGCCTCTTTCTGGCAATCTTGGGCAGGTTTTCAAGGGCTTATCCCCCATGTGAGTGGAGTCATCTTTTTTACTAGTGCGATACCAACGAACGACGGGTTTCTTTTCCTTACGTAGGCACTTTTGATCAGATTCTTTGTTTGTCTTTATTTTATCTTTAAATAGCTGATCTTCAGTAACATCCCTAATTAAAATAGGTAAATTCAATTAGTAAGAATTAATTCCTAATATTTCAATTATCATTCGCTTTATATTTGCAAACGAATAAAGCATATTCCTAGACCAGACTTCGGAATTGACAAGAAAATTTTAAGACCGGTATACATAACCAAGAATGTTTAGCACGAAATGTATAATGTGCAAGTACTATTGGAAATAAATACCATTTCATAATGATATATCAATGTCTAAAATTTCGTTATTCTGGATACTCACCATTTCAGGTGAATAAGACTCAAAATCAAACTCAATAATCGAAATTGAAATATATGCGTCCTTCGAAATGTATGCTTTATTTTAATTGAAATTAAGATATACTAAAAGAAAAATTCCCCGCATCCCAGTTTTAAATAAAAATGGTTCTTACCTCAATTCATCTTTTTCGCTATCATCCAAAATAACATTTTCATTCTTCATCCCATCAAGGGCAGTATGTTTTTCCATTCTTCTTTGTTTTCGGTGTGGAAGATTTAAAAAAGTTGCCTTGAATCTTTTAACATTTTCCATTGACAATGAATTACTGAGAGAAGTTCCTGATCGCTTTCGAGAAGTAACATGTTCGTCATTCATGTTCCAAGAACTTTCCATTGTTCCTAATTTCCTACTTAAGAAAATTTTCCAAATTTGACTTGGGCTGCAAATTGAACCAGATAACTGGAATAGAAAGATATTTTAAACGTGATTTCGAACTTTATATATGTTAGCAAAGATGTTAAACTCGAAACCAAAATCTTTCTCTTTGTTCAATCAGGAAATTACTCTAGAACTAAGGCTCGTTAAATTCTCCAACTTTCGACTTTGAACCTGATGATTGATAAGCCAATCAGATATTTGCTGTTTTATTCAGAGATTAAGAATTTAATTCAAATTAACATTTATACTTTAATTTTAATTTATAAGATTTTATATTAATTATAATGAAAATCAGACAATTTTAATTTTCGAAAACTGGCTTAGAATTCATAATAAATATAAAAACGAGAATCATTTATTTCTCTATTATAATTTTACTATATATAATAATATAATATTATAGCACTATTCTAACATTTAGAGACTAAAGATCATTTTGTCTTTTAAGAAGTGTTGAGTGACCGAGTAATCGTAATATCGAGATTTAGCAAATACTACTGCAGAGTCTCATGCGATATGAAAAATATGTTTTGGTGCGTTTCCCAAAGGACTTTATACGTCACCTTTCATATAATAACCGCATAAACTAGCTAGTAGGACAGAGTAGGTTAGAAATCAATTCTTTAATTTACTAAAGTAATAAACACAGACATGATTATCATCCTGATTAAGCAATTAGCTAATCGTTAAGTAAAGTTATCGGTCTGTTTATAGAACAAAGTACCATAAGTATATTGACTTATAAATCCCACTTTGATATCAGACATACCTTATTTTCTAAAAGTACTCAACAAATGTATCTTACATAAAGTCGACAAACATTTGTAGAAATTTGATTTACAAGTGTAATAAGTGGTATTCCTCGAGTCAGTATTTAGAATGTATTGTGTATTAACATTCAAAGTTATTTTTATTTTAAGGATTTTGAGGCTGTACATGCAGGACTCAATGCATTTAGTTTACAAGTTTACTACATGCAAGCTAATGAAGTGTTAATTATGGATATCCCTAAATCTTCACACACTTTGTATGTGAAATTATCCATTCTTTGTCTTTTTGATTGATAACAATAACTTTAGATTACAAGAGAAATATAAAGGAATATATAAAGATACGAAGGACAATGCATGAAATATAAGATAAAGTTTATATAAAATCTAAAATATTTCAATAGAGGTGATGTTCAAACTTTACATAATATTAAGAGAACAATGACAGTGCCGAAGAGTTATTATTAAAGGCAAAGGAAATATAATAAACAATGTGTTCTAGACAACGAATTAGGAATGTTGCTAGTTGGTAATCCTCAATAGTATTGATCAAATGGAAAATACAAAGGAACTTCCAGAGTTCAATAAAGGACTTATGGTGGATGCGGGTCTGCTTGGAGCCAGGATTTTAAAAACAGCAGAACTGACTAGTATCTCAAATGGTGATATACCTCTGGTAATTAATCAGTAGAAAAATTTAGCATAATTTGATAAACTGGACGGTATGCATAACTTAAAATACGTTTTCTGCAACGTGTGATTGAATGTTGTTTCTGTTTCCATTCCATTCTATCTCCCAAAAAAAAAAAAATAATAAAAGTTATTTGCTGCTAGATAAAAGTAAAAAATTTAAAACCCGATTTAATTTCTTAACTATAGAGATGTCCCATAAATTTGTAAATATTGCAATAATTCATAAAATTCACAAAAATTGGTATATTAAAGTGAATTGCAAGGAGTATATTTTTCCTGTATTGCAGTGAAAAATATTTTAGTTCATATGTTCAGCAATAACAGGCATTTTACCACATGCTTCGTATGTGAGATGCCTGCAAATGAGAGTTCTATAAAACTCAGGGTGTACGCTAGCAGCTCCTAATGAACGCGTGCGAATTCCCAGTCGTTGGGGCGAACGAATTGTTTTTGTGAAAAGTTTGTCGCTGTGATGCTCACTTTGGTGGGTAACACACTGTTAGTGCAGTTGTTTTAGGTAAGCGGGGAAACGGCACCGGAAACCTTACGAAAGTTTCGAACGCAGAAAAGAATAAAGATCGTTCGATTTTCTATCATTCCTGCCAGAATGCAGTCTAATACGACGTTTTGTTGAAACTGGAAATTGGTCAGATCGGCCTTGCACTAAAACACCATTATTTGTTGTATAAATCCCCTATTAGCGTTGTGGTATCGCAAATAAATGCCCTTTGAACAGAATCAACAAGCATGTAATCCAGGTGTTCCCAACCTTTTTAGTCCACGTACTCCCTTGGCTTTTATTAAATTATCCGGTACCCCCTGTTCATTATAATAAGAAATAAATTCTTACGTTTGCCATACAGATTCAAAGAATATAAGAAATAAAATGTAATTCGGTAAATAAATCAATTACATTATCAGAAAATTGTAAAATCTTTATTAAACTGCAGTAAAATCGACTAGTGAGACCCTTAATTCTGTTTATTATCCACCAACAGTTTTATTCACGGTGCAGTTTTTGAAATAGATACCCGGATATCATGTTCAGGCTCCAGTTTGTTTCTTGTTTTGGACTTGATTGAAAACAGAATTGAGAATCCTGATTCACACAGATAAGTTGTTATAAATGGAACTATAGCCATGTAAGCACGTTTTGGTGATAAAGGGATATACTTCTTCACGTGTACACCAAACATTTTGTAACTTCATTGGTTGGAATTTAATTCGGAGTTTCTTGTTATTATGGAGATCGATTCGCTTGTCTTTCACTCGGTCATTGTCATTGATTTTTTTAAATCAATATGAAAAGGTTACATATCCAGATTTCATTCATTTGGTCAGGAGGAATTATTCTTGCAGTCCCTGTTTCAAAGTTTTTAAATGCAATATAATGCTATCATGAACTTCTTGTTTTAGTTCATATGCCTGATCCGAAGCGATTTCATCGAGAGATTTGAAATTGGCAGAGTTACCTAACTCTACCCTTCTTTCCCAGAGAGTCAATTTTTCTTTAAACGATTGTATCTTTTCTTCAGCCTTCCCGAGAAGGACATCTGTACCTTCCAGTGAACGGTTCACAGAATTAAGTATTCCAAATACATCAGAAAGATAAGCCAGAGAAATCTCAAACGTTGGGTATTTGAAATATGCAGCAAAAGCAGATTTTTTTCGACTAAAACAATGTCAATTAAATTTCTAAGTTCAAAAACCTTTCCTCTGGATAACCATCATATTTCTTAAGACTATTACACTTTTTTTGTATAATCTTTGTCAAGTAGCTTTATTTTATCCTCCTACATGTTTCGCCAATTTTTTTATTGGCTTCCTCAGCGAATATAAACTAGTAAGCTAAAATAAAATGAAGGTTACAGACAAGGTTATAACTGATGATTCTAATTCATACAAAAATTGGTATTGTGCGTGACAATGTGCGTGTCTCGTTAACGTGATTTATTCTTTATGGTTCATGACGTAATTGTTATGAAAGTTCATTTCTTCGATGTTTAATGATCTGATAAATGTTTTTCAAATTTCTGGTAAAATTAGACCTTAATTATTGTTTAGGTTTTCAGTTTTAGGCGACTGTAGCTGCTTCTTTAAAGGTTCTTGAATGGTAGTTATCTTCTATGTATGGCATGAGGCTCGTATCCTACTCAATGTGATGGTTAATAAAGGCAAAGTGGCATGAAAGGCTGAAATGTCTTGTCTGTTATTTCTGACATATCCTATGTGTTCTTTCTTTCTCGTTTCAAAGCTTCTAGAGGTCTGACCTACGTAACTAATACGACATGAGCAAGTTATATTATATACTCCATAGTACTTGTAGAATGGGTGAGGGTCTTTTGGTGATCTTAAAAATTTCCGAATAGTGTTGATTGGTTTGAATGCCACTGTGATCGTATGTGGTTTTAAAAGGTTAGCTAATTTTTTGGAAAGGTTGCACAAAAGGAATCGTAATTGTACTGATGTATTAGGCGTCATCACGTTGTCGATGTAGTATATCAGCAAAGAGAATCTTGTTGTAGAGTCTTTTTGGGTAACCATTTAAAGAAAGTTCTCTGGATATTGTGGTTAATTCCGTTAGTAGGTCATCCTTGTCTGTCGTATACTGTATAGCTCTTTTCTTGAGACTGTGGATAATGCTAAGTTTCTGAGCAATGTGATGAGCTGAGTTGAAATGGAGGTAACGTGCAGTATTTGTAGGTTTTCTGTATACAGATAGGTTGATACTATTATTACTATTATTATCATCATATTTCTTTATGAAGCAGCAGTACGATATGATCTGCTCCAACCTCTTCACACGAAGATGTAAACATACGGTGATTCAATGCTTTTGCTTTGATAAAATTCACAACTTGAACAACAACATTCAAAACGGCTTTCAACTTATGTGGAAGTGTTTTAGATACTAAAGCATACCGGTAAAGGATGCAATGGCATGTAAAAATATTTGGGTTGATTTCTTTAACTAAAGCGGTGAAACTTGATTTTTTACCCGCTATAGCGGGAGAACCGTCGTTACAATTAGATTCTACTAATTCCCATGAAAGGCCATTTGAATGAAAAAAATCATTCACCAAATTCATAATGTCCACTGCCTTTGTTGTTTCTTTCAAGGGTTTACAAAAAAGAAATTCCTCTTTTATTTCAATCTGATGTTATATCTAGTAAAAACAAGAACCTTCGCGCAGTTAGTGACATCAGTTGATTCATCCAACTGTAAACTAATTCTTGCCGAACTTTTCCTGATTTCGTCCACAACCTGTACACGTATGTCTTCTGATATTTTCTAATCCGATCACAAATTGTATTATTTGATTAATGGTATTTGTGCAATTTTCTCTTTTGCTTCTTTACCACACATCAACTCAGCCATGTCCGTAGCACACGGCTTCTTGACTAATGTCTCAGCAATTGTGTGTGGTTTCATTTGTTTGGCGACCCTCAATTCGACGCAACTGTCCTTCAGTGCTGGCTTCTTCGGGATAATAAATCCATTGTCATGAAGTGTGATATTCTTACCAAATCGTACTCGTTTTATTCTAAATGAGGATCTGACTCTAACGTGGCGGTGTCCTCATTTATGGCTTCATACTGCCATTGTTGAATATATTGGTGCATACGAAGCACTGCGGTTTTTGCACTATTACTTTTTCAAGCACAAAATAAAACCATATTGCACATATGAATCTTGGTAACAACATTTCATTGGCGGGGTCGTTCCTTTGGTCTGCAAAAATAATATTTTTTGTATATAAATCCTAATCTAACCTTTCATTTTAAAAGTAAGCTAAAAAATAAATACTATTTTTATGTGTGTAAGTCTTGATTTATCCTTTCATTTTTAGAATAGGCTATATAAGCTACTTACGATTAGATTAAAATTTAGTCAGCAAAAGTGAAATCGGCAAAAGTAATTCAGCTAACTTATGTTTTCAACAAAATCGTGTTTTGTGAGCATGTCGAAATGAAGCTGTTGGATGTGTACCATACCATACCCGATGTTCCTGTGGATAATTTGAGAGCAACACTGACGTTGAAAGACATAAGTGTTTTTAACTATTTTTGTTGACATTCAGCCTGCATAAGGGATGACAATGGACGATGTATATTGCGCGACAGGAGGTTCCTACTGGGATAACAGCTCCATGCCTTATATAGAAGAAGATTTTCGATGTAGAAACTTCAAAGAAGCCGCAATTATACAACTCTCTGGAGAAAATCTAAACAGAAATCAAGGAATTATTCTGAAAGAAATCTGGAAAAGCTTAATAAGTTAACTCAGATTACCAGAATTTTATTTTGATAAAAACTGTATAACAAGCTCAATAAACAATGATTGATACCTCATACGGAGGTAACAGATTTTTTTCTGATAAAACATACTAGTGTTGGTGGAAAGTGAATAGCGGTGGTGTAGATTATGGTGGCGGATGGAAGTGTTCTGGTGGATGCCTTCCCTCTATGAGTCTTTGGATTCCTTGTAGATGCCATGAAATACTCTTAATAATAAAATAATAATGATAACTCACGTTCCATGCTTATAATGTTACTCGTCAGTTTTAAATAGTTTGACTTTGTTACTCCATTCTTCATTTTTTACTAGTAAACGTTAGTGTGCACCGTTATACTTGTCCTGAAGAAGCTAGACAGAATAGCCGGTGAAACTTGTTGACAATTCGCGCATATCATTTACAAATATGTGGTGAACGAATATAACCTCAAGAAAAAGCTCAAGTTTTAAAACAATTTTGCTTTATATAGATGGCGCAGTTTGGAATTTGGATCTTGAAACTTTTTGGGAGATGGACCAAGTCCTTGACTTTTCACTTTTCATCTGATTTTAGCTTGTGTGTGTGTCAGGGGATTATTGTGGGTAATTTACCCGCTCATTCGGAGCACTGTAATCTGTGTTACGTTTCTCTTTGGATGCGGATTTAGGTTTTTTATATTGGAAACGGTCTGAGGGTTTGTATTCCGCTGCCTATCGAATTAGTTGATTTGGTTGATTAGATTAGTTGGTTATTTGTGATTGTATAGAATATATCTGATGCCTGTCATGTAGGTCTTGATATCTGGAAGTCTGGCTCCTTGGTGTAATTATAGGTTTCTGATGAACCAAGGAGAATTAAATGTCATCCTTGAGTATTTGTTCTGAGGACACTTTTGTTGTTTATGTTTAGGAAGCTGTTCTTATTCAACAGTGGAAATAGTTGTGCAATTTTGTAACTTGTTTTGGTGCAGGTACTATTTATGTGGGTCTTCCCATTCTGGTGCCTATCCAGATGAACACCTAGATACTTGGTAGAGTTGTGCCAAGGCGTGACTTTTCCAAATATTGGTATGCTTGTTTTCAGTTCTGCTTTACGTCAGGTGAAACGTACTACAGGGAGTTTTCCTGGGTTGATTGCGATACGCCATTTTTTGTACCAGTTCTCAAATTCGTGGACGGATCTGTGTAGCTTGTTTGAGGCTGGATGTGGATGGAGGGATCTGGCATAGAGAGTGGTGATGGATGGAGTCAACTTGGGGAGATCTGCTATGTATATGGAGAAGTGTAGGGGAGACAGCAGAGAACTTTGCGGGACTTGAGTCGTAACTCTCCTCTCTGTGGAACTGATTCCATTGTTCAGTTTTATTTTGAATTTTATTTTATTCAGATATCATTTGATAAGTAGTACTATTGGTAATTGCATTCCAACTTGGTGTAGTTTAAAAATTAGACCATAATGCCATATACTATCAAATGCTTGTGTTATGTCCAGGAAGGCGGCGCCAGAATGTTGGTACCATTCGAATCCTTGTGTGATGTGCATTCAACAACGCTGTAAATTTGAAGCGTTGTGGAGTGATATTTCCTAAAGCCGAATTACTCGTCTTGTATGACGCGATTGTTATTTGTTGACTCTTGATTCCGTGTGATTACAGTGGGTTCGGCTATCCTGCCTACACATGTTAGAAGGCTGACAGTTCTATAATTTTGAGGAAATTGTGTATTTTTCCCTGTGTTTGGAATTAGGAAGACATTTCCAAGCTTCCATCGCTCTGAAAAATAATTTAGCCGAAGGATCGCATTAGTGGTGGGTATCAGATGCATAATCCCTTCCTGCGGGAGTTCTGTGAGTGCCATGTTCGTTATTCCACCCGCAACCGGAGCATTTTTGTTGTTTAATTTTTTTATTATCTCATATGTTTCTGTTTGAAATATATGAGATCATAAGAAAATTAAACGGGTTTGTTGTTAGATTGCGATGAAACGTTTTTTGTAATTTTACACACTTCTGTTTGGATTTTCCTTATGAAATTAATATCTATATTTGTATAATTGGTGTTGCATTGACTTTCTAAGTTGTCTGCAAATACTTCTACTCTTTTCTCATCATTGTAGGCGACACTATATATACTTTGAATTGAAGGAAGTGTGTATCTCTTCGAACGAAGTCATCTGATCATTCTCCACAATTCTCCTCTGTGTTTAGGTGATATGTTTTGTTATTCCAAAGTTGGTTTCTGTGGACATTTATAGCATACCGAACATGGTTGTTTGTTGCTCTGTTACTGCTTATTTGCAGGATCCATCTTTCTGTGGTATTGTCTTTATAAACGTATTCATCGTTGAATTTTATAAGCAATGTGGGTTCTACTGTCGATTTTCTTGAGTTTACATAACGAAAAACCCGAGTTTTTCTCAGTCAAAAAGGATCACACAGCACATGGCATTTTAAGTCTAAAATCAGGACCACCACTACATGAGCATCAGCTCTTTTTGTTGTAATTGATTAACTTTAAAACAAAATCATAGAAAGTTCTTCTATGCTTACGAATTATTGTAAGGCTTATGGATTCATAAGCAACCAAAATGAAGATTCTAGATTCTGTCTCAGAAAATCTTTGATAATGTGCCAGAAGAGAACCTCATCATCCTGTTTTTCCTTTATCTTCTACAAATGGAATTCAGCACTGGGGAAAACGTTCAGCCAAATAATTGTTTTCGCTGTATTTTGTTTCTCGTTGTTTCAAGGCAATCATTATATTTTATTGTGCTTTGTAAATACTGACCATTAGCTCTACAGAGTGCCTCAGCCGGAAGGTGTCTTGAACGTATTGCACATAAGTATCTTAAAATTCTTAGAGCGTATTATATACGCTTCAAGAATTTTAACTATTAGATTATTGACTATAATTCAACACACTAAGGCTTTTTGTGCTATTAGCCTTGTTGTGACACTCATGCACAGAATTCAAAATTAAAGTTCTTGTATAATTAAAGCTCTTTAGATGACTCAACTATCAGCTACTTATTGGAGGAGAGGATTGGCCCGAAATGTTTGGCGTTTCTCCCTAGAATTTCCAGGTTATTTAATTATCTAACATTAAACGCACTGGCGATGCTGATGTGGAATGTTTACAAGTTCGTACAATGTCCTTCCTACGCATAGGATTATCATAAATATATAGAAGAATTTTGACGGAACAATTTGAGTTGATTCTTCCTCTTCTTCTCTCCCATAATCATAAATGGACTGTTGGGTCATTCATGGCTGGTAGATGATGTTCTTTGTTATCCTTCTCCAATCATCTATGTCTCTTGTTCTTGATGTCAGTTGAGATTGGGAGGAATGTGTTCATTTTTTGATGTTGTCATTCCATTTAATCGGTCCCTCACCCTTGATCCCGGAACGATTCCTTATAGTGTTTGCTTTGGAATTCCTTTCGTCCTCTCTACATGTCAGAACCATTTCATCTGTTTTCTTCTGATGACTGTCAGAATATTTTCCCTTTTTTCCGTCTATTAAATTAATCAGTTTCCGAACATTTTCTTTGTTTCGTGAGCAGTATAGGATATTCTCAAGTGTCTTCTGTAAGTTTTCATTTAAAAAAAAACAGGAGTCACCTCTCATCTTCCCTTAATAAAGTCAGTTTGATTTGATTACCTGAAAATATTTTAGATAAAGGTATTAAAGATTAATGGCGTATAATTTTGCAATTAAATCTTAACATAACTAAGACGTTAATGATAAAAGGCTAGTTAAAACGTTTCCAATAGACAGCATCAGTAATTATAGTATGGTATGTTCTGGGTATCATCGTGTATACATTAGTACCAAGACGTTTAGATGTGCACGTTGCTTAGTATTATTTGAGTGGGATTTTTGGTCGATTACTTCTGTGTTTGATGGTTATGATTTCAGTATGATATCAGATGATGAACAGGATTATGTATGCATAGCCTGATCTAAATGACTCATGATTGAGTTCGGTAATGTAAACCAGTAAACGAATATCTAGTCTGAACGACCTTACAACCAGAGCCGGCGGATGTGTGCATTCAGAGCATGCGCTGTATGCGGGCGCCGCTGCCGGGGAACGGTTCATAAGTTCATTTTTAAGAAACAAACTTTTTATCTTAAAAACAAAAAATTTTTATAATGATCAATATTAAAATAAATAAGGTCGGACACACAGAATAAACATTTTAAAAAATTGTATATTGCCGCCTCTTTGATCAGACGGCTGTTAGCGATTTTGCAGCGAGAGCAGACGCTTGTCTACAGAATGTTGTGTCTACTGCAGTAAGTGAAACGGTGAACATGCGCAGAAACGAATTTTCGTACAAAACATTTGTTGCTAGGTAAACCAGCCATATGGTACGCATCTCAGAAGGCTACTGACATTAGCGCAGTGCGGTCTATTATTTCGTCTCTGTATAGTGTTGTGTAATCATCTCTTGTGTGTATAAAATAGAAATGGAATCAACAATTAAAAAAAAAAAGTTATCGTGCACAAAATAAACGTCATGCTGCGAAAGAAGCAGTATTAAGAAACAAACTGTGGCTCTTAATAAATTTGTTAAATATTAAAATATTCTGATGCAGATTGTAACCAAATCCATACATCAGAAATCAGAATTGATGAAACGTGCACATCATCCAGTTTACATGAAAGTACTATTGCAACTATTGAACAAGATAACAAGATGCATTATTTAAGTGAAAAACAGTTAGGAGAAGATTTAGTTGTAGTTGACCACGAAACTAACACAAATGTTAGTCTCTCTAAATTTAGAAGATCCGGGTGAATGGGGAAATATTGATGAAAAATTACGAGTTGTTTTAATTGAAATGGGGCCTATTCAAAAGAGAAATATGATATATCCCAGAGATACATATGGTCGTAAATTTGGCGACATCTATTATAATAGAACAATGGAAAACGTGCGGCTCGTGCCAAGAATATGGCTCATTTATTCCGAAACTTTAAATTCTGTTTTTTGCTTTTGTTGCAAACTTTTCGCACCTACTGAATCAAGTATACTTGTAGAAGGTAATAACAATTGGAGAAATGTAAATACAACTTTGCATAAACATGAGACTAGTTTAACTCACATGAAAAATTTCTTAAAATGGAAGGAATTTGATAAAAATTTAAAAAATAAAACTACTATTGATTTCCAGACTCAAAGCATGTATGAAATGGAAAAAAAAACATTGGACGAGTGTTTTAGAACGCCTGATTGATTTTATAAAATTCCTTGGTAGCCAAAATTTAGCTTTTCGCGGAATCACGTGATAATTTATATGAAAGGAATAACGGTAATTTTTTAAAATTAGTCGCACTGTTTGAGAAGTTTGATCCCGTTATGGAAAATCATGTTGAAAGTGCCCTACAACGAAACAATAGAGTTATAAGAGTTTCTCTCTTATAACTTCGCATGATTTAACAGAATAAACCCTGTGAGTAAAATGCTTCAAGACAAAAATATGAACATTACACTTGCTTTAGAATCTATCGAAACCTCAAAAATATTCTTACAAGAGTATCATTCAGATTCAAATTTTAAAGAAGTTCTAAAAACGGCAAAATGACTGAGTGAACAGGTGGATGGAGTACAAGAATTTAAAACTGGTACGGAAGTTCGACGACGAAAGAAGACACGACAATTTGACTACGAGCTTCATGACGAAACGCCAGAAGATAAATTAGAGTGAATGTGTTTTATACACTTCTAGACGCTGCAGTGTGTTCGGTAATAGAACGTTTTGAACAACTAAAATCATATTATAATTTTAGTTGTTCAAAATTTGTAGTAATTAATACAAATTAATTACAACAAATTAATTACTACAAACTAAATGAAGATTTAGAAAAAATTGTGAGGATTTAGAGATTCTCTTGAAGGACGGTGACAATAAAGATGAAAATGCAATAGAACTATATGACGAGTTATATGCTTTCCAGGATATTTTTCGGAAGGATAATTTAAATATTCAAAACTCTTTCGATATTCTTAATTTTATTGTGTCCAATAATTTATCTTTCCCTAACTTCTCAATTGCTTTAAGAATACTATTAACCTCTTACTGTGTGTAGCGAGCGGAGAACGTTCCTTTTCCATGTTGAAATTGATTAAAACCTACTTAAGAACAAGTATGTCACAAATTAGGAGTTAATAGGTTGAAAACAGTTTGGCGTTAATAGGTTGAAAATGATATATGTGCTGAATTAGACGTTAAGACCATTATTTCTAATTTTGTGAATATGAAATCAAAAACCCTAAAATTTGAATTTAAAAAATGTCAAGTATATTTATCTAATTTAATTTATTTTCTGTTATTCTGTGAAGATTTTCTTTTTCGAATACTTATATTACATGTTCTACTTATTTCTGAATTATTTTCTTATTTTCTCATCTATCTTGAGTTTCTTTTATTTTCCTAAAAGATAGTTCCACTTATAAAAATTATTAAAAACTTTTTACAAGTTACTAAGAATTTAGTAACTTCTTCTACATCGTAACATGGAATTTAGGCTAAGTGGCCTGTTCCGATCTCATGCCATCACTTTATTGGTCTTCCGATTCTTATTTTCCCAATTATTTTGTATCTGTATAATATTTTTGATAGTCTGCTGTTGTCCATTCTATTTAAATGTTCTAGCAATTTTTGTTTATACTGTCTTATGTGTTACTTAATTGGTTTTATTTTCAGGGATTGTAAGATTTCTTCATTTGTTTTTTGGTCCCACTTGGTATATCCAGCTGTTTTTCTGAGGAACTTCATTTCTGCTGTTTGAATTCGTATTTCATCTTTCCTTTTCATGGTCCATGTTTCACTTCCGTATAGTAGAATTGGTTTTGTCAAGATATTATATAGTCTGATTCTAGTGTAGTTTTGTACTAGGCATGGGTTAAATATATTATTTATTACGCCGTTTACATTGACAAAGTTTGATATTTTATTGTCTGTGTCTTTTTCCTCTTCGTATGATAGATCACATCCCAAGTATCTGGAAGTATTTACTTGTTCTAATATTTTATCATCCATCACTATTTTACTTCTTATTGGGTTTTCTCCTTTGAATGCCATTATTTTTGTTTTTTATTTAGATATTATCATATTATATTGCTTTGAGATATCATTTAATGATCTTGTAAGTCATATTCTGATGTAGCTAATTCTATTTGATCATCTGCAAATAGTAGATGATCATTTCCGGGGTCATTTTTATACCAAATGGGTTATTCTGTTTTCCGATTGTTCTAATTTTATTTATATATACAGGGTGTCCCAAAATTCACGCAAGATTTAAATTTAGCCCCATTTGTGCGGTAAAGTGTTGCCAACGAGAAAAAATAGACAGCGTGACAGCTGACAGTTCAGGGTTATGAAAAATGGAGCGCTACACGAAAGAGCAACGCATTTTCATTGTTGAGCAATATTTTAAAAATAATGAAGGTTTGGCAGCTGCAGTTCGCAATTTTCATACAAAATATGGTCGGAATCGTGATTTATCTTCATCAACTGCGAAAAGGTTAATTAAAGCATTCAAAGAAACTGGATCAATTAGTGATCTTATACACTCTGGCCGTCCTTCAGCAAGTCGTTCAAAAGAAAACATCGAAGCAGTTCGTGAGAGTGTTGCTGAGACTCCAGGAACATCAATTCCGCACCGTGGTCTTGAATTGGGCATTTCAAGAAGCTCTCTACAACGTATGCTCACGAACGATTTGCATCTTTATGCTTACAAAGTTCAATTGACTCAAGAACTAAAGCCTGCTGACTACACATAGCGAAGAGAGTTCGTTGAATGGATTATGGAACAACAACAAGTGGATGCTTATTTTTCGAACAAAATCATCTTCAGCGATGAAGCTCATTTTCAACTTGATGGCTTCGTTAATCGACAAAATTTTCGCATTAGGTTTTTAGAAAATCCACGAGGGATTGTTGAGACACAAATGCATCCACAAAGTGCCAATGTTTGGTGCGGATTTTGGGCTGGAGGCATCATCGGTCCATTCTTCTTCGAAAATGCGGCTGGTAAGGCAATAAAAGTTAATGGCGTTCGCTATCGCGACATGATAATCCAGTTTTTTGTGCCTAAATTGCAAGATATGGATGTGGACGACATGTGGTTTCAACAAGATGGTGACACATGCCATAAAGCCCGAGAAACAATTCAATTACTGCATGAGCCATTTCCTGGTCGTGTAATTTCCCGTTTTGGTGATCAGAATTGGCCGCCCAGATCATGTGACTTAACGCCGTTGGACTTTTTTCTTTGGGGTTTTAAAGTCTAAGGTTAATGCCAACAAGCCCACGACCACCCACGCCTTGAAGTAGGAAATTGAGCGCTGTATCATTGAAATCCAGCCACATTTATGCAAAACGGTCATGGAAAATTTCGACAAAAGAGTGAATATGTGCCAGCAAAGCCGCGGAGGCCATTTACCCGATATGCTATTCCATGCATAACCCTATACTGTATACTTTATGAATCAATAAGAAATTACAATTTTTAATTAAAATCTGTGTTTTCTATCAAAATTACTTCTTGCGTGAATTTTGGGACACCCTGTATATTGAAAAGCAGAGGTGAGAAAGTACATCCTTGTTGTACACCTCTTGATAGATCTTTCCATTCTGAGATGTGTTCTAATTTAACTGCTATTTTATTTCCTGTATATATTTATTGAATAGTTTGTAAAAAATACTTAATATTTTAATATTAATATTTTATTAATATTTTTATTTATTATTTTATTAATATTAATATTGTTTAAAATATTAAATTGTTTAATATTTTAAACAATTTTTGTCTACTAATTTTGTCAAAGGCTTTCTCATAATCATTATAGGCCACGTGTGTTTCTTTTTGAAATTCTCTTCTCTTTTCTATTAATAATTTTAAGGTAAAAATTGAATCTATGCTGGAATCCGCCTTTTTGAAAACATTTTGTTCTTCTAGTAATTTGTTTTCTAAAATGCAGCTTAGTTTCTCTTTTAATATTCCTGCATATATTTTATATCCTGTATTCAGCAGGCTAATTACCCTATAATTAGTAACTTGTGAAATACAAAAATATTTTAGACTTTATTTCAAATAAATTTTAACTTTAATTAAAATTCATTTTAATTTTGTTAGCGATTCGGGCCGGTGAGAAGGCTATAATGTCTGTATCATTATATTCAACGATTAAAGTGAAGTGGCTTTATCAAAATTTGCTTTAAATTTGAGAATTTTTTGAATATTCGGGTTTTTAACGATTATCCTGCATAGTCATCACCCCCTTGTTCGTTGCATTTAGCGAAATAACGTGTGGCTGTTCTCTAGAATTTTATTTAAGAAATTTCAAATAATTTAAATTTTTATTATCGTAAAAGAACCACACACGCCCGGATAGTTACAGGGGGGCTTAGATAGAAAATGCATGCGGGCGACAAAGACTCTAGCGCCGGCACTTCTTACAACTATTTATTGTAGGGATTATTTTAATCACTGCCCTGAGGATGTATCGGAAAATTTTCTTCCGGGTTGAACAAAGTTGATTTTAAAATGTTAATATAGTCGGTGATCATAAAATTATTCTTCAACAGAGATAGAAATAAATACCTTCTATAAAAAGTAACAAACTTATTGTTATTGTAGCATTCTTGTTTTCCATTAAAGTCTAGCTACAGAGTGGGCATAAAATAACTTTCCATCTTTGGAGCCATCTGTAGCTAAAACCAATAAACTGAATGAGACCAAATTTTAATTGAGACTTTTGAAGGCATGGGGAGATGATTTCCGAAAAAAAAAAAAAAGGTCGTACTAAAATCGCCGATAGGGGAAATTTTGGCGCTGGCGGAGCAGAAAAAAAACGGATAATTACATTTAAGGCAGATAAAAATGGAATAATAACATTTCGACGGTGTAAGCGACAGCCGCGTCACTCATTCCAGCTGGGTGTACGGCGCGTTACAATGATAATAAGAATAATAATAATTAAACTAAAACAACAACTTGCGAGAGACAGAAATTAACGTAGTAATTGAACTCACAGGAAATAACGTTTTATTCATCCGAATCCGGGTCCCCTGGACCACATTCCCTATTTTCAATGTGCTGACCTTTCTATAGCATTCAGCGCTTGGACCAATACCGGTCGCTGTGTCCTCGAACACCTCAGTAGCTACGTCTGTTACTGTCACTTCTTTCACTGCTTTTCGTCCTCTGTCAGGTCTAACTCCTAGTGTTCCAGTTTCTTCAAACGTTTTAATCATACCTCTCAGTGCTACAGCTGACATAAGCCCTGTACGGAGGTTATGAAGCTTTCTAAATTCCCGAAGGGCCGCAACGGCATTGCACTGTTTAAGGTAAAACAGCTTAACAAGTAAAGCATGCTGAGGCAAGAAAGGACGCATGTTGAGCTCAATTCGTCAGTTTCGAATAAATGCCTGAACGTTACCAATCCTTTTTAAAGTGGAATTGGTGGCGCTGCTGCCGTACGCACAGTAAAATTTGCATAATCCTTTTTACCTGCTTTTACTGCAAATATTTGACTGATTTCGACTTCGCCAGTGCCAAAATTTCCCCTATCGGCGACTTCTGGTACTAAATCTTTTTTTCGCGGAAATCATCTCCTCATGCCTTGAAAAGTCTCAGTACAGAATTTTGTCTAATTCCGTTTATTGGTTTTACCTACAGATGCCTCCAAATTGGGAAAGTTATTTTATTGCCACCCTGTCCTGTTTCACTATTTTTAAAATATAATCTGACGAAAAAATGAGAGTTCAGCTTTAAGTAATCGTAAGCAGATTACTTAACCTTACTGCTACTCTTAAGAGGTATGTTTGATTAAATGTTGAGGGTGTTTGTCAATCTGTTAATTTTAATGGGGACTCAAAATTTCGGTTTGGTCCAATAGAGCAGAATTTCTGAAGAAAAAATTAACCCACCAATGGTACACATGGGTTATGGATTTTTGACCTTTCGTGGGCGACAGCAACATAAAATAACGCTTTAGTTCAGTACAGTCTTAATTAATGTATTTTCACTTTTCAATGTTTCCATTAGCATCACGCCAATGGAAACATTTTTATTTAATTTTAATTTTTATTGATACGTGGTTGGTTAAAAGTAATGACATAAATCTTATTATCATTCTTATCGACATGAATGTGATTACATTCATGTCGATAAGATGGAGGAAGGACAAAATACCTACAGACCCCATTTCACCATTCGGCGGATGAGCATAAAACTTCACTTTGCAGAAAGATCAAAATGTTCAGAAGAGGAGTAATATCCAGAGGGGAAATACTTTAGATGTTTTGAAATAAAGCGAAGGAAAATACTGATCTATTCATAATTGTAAGATACATTTTGAATCTAAAGACACAAAATGAGTTTTTTAATGTTGATCACTTTTGCGGTAAAGTGTCTTGTGGTTAAAATCGCTTTCTTAAAAGTGAACGCAAGCTGTCGTTTTAATAGTTGTCAAATAGGCACCCTGTGTGGGGGAATGTCAAATTGTTTTTGCCACAACGAAATATCACCTTAATTGCAGCGATCCGTTTCACAGGAGAGTTTTCACAACTTGAAGTTTGCTCAACTACCCTATTTAAATAATTTCGGAATTTTAGAGCTATATACAAGTTGGTAAATAAAGTTCTGAACAGTGGAATAACACCACTGTTGGGGAGAGAGATATTGTGCACCTTCAGACCAGATGCACCTTCTCACATATCTAGTTGTATGTGGAAAATGATACCATCTACAACTGCAATCACCTCTTGATTCGAAGAAAAACGCTGACCAGCGAATAACGTTTTATTTCTGGGAAGAGATAGAAGTCAGAGGGAGCCAAATCTGTGGAATACGGAGGACCTTCCAACAATTCATAATGTAGATCACTTAATTTTTCCATTGCCAAAACACTTTTGTGAGTAGGTACCTTGTCCTGATGAATGATGATTTTTTTCTTCTGCACATCGGTTCGTTTCTCACGACTTTTTTCGTCTAATCTGGTTAAAATATCATAATGATATTCCCGGGTTATTGTTTTACCCTTTCACAAATAAACAAAATGCCATTTATTATCCCCAAACACCGATGCCATGACTTTTCCTGCTGATTGAACCGACTTTGACTTCTTCAGCGCTGAAAAACCGCCTTCTGTTTACTGTTTTGACAGCTGTTTGGATTCCGGTAATGTGTACTGGAGAATCCAAGTATCATTCATAGTAATAAATCGATGCAAAAAATCAACTTTATTCTTGTTAAAACGCTCGAAGCACTGTTCAGAATTTTTCATGCAAGTGCGTTTTTGATTTGCTGTGAGCACGCGCGGCACCCATCTTGAAAAACTTTTTCATAAGCAATTCTTCATGCAAAATATATCCAGTTTCTTTTCAAATGCCTATAGTCTCAGCTATTTCGCGCTCTCTCTGGTCATACAATACCATAGCGTGCATTGAACAATGATTTCTGATGTTGTTACACTTTTTTGGACGTCCTTCACGCTAAGTTGTAGAGCTGATGCCCTTCCTCGATGAGCCTTTGGATTCCCTGGAGGTGTGATATAATATTTTATTTTTTTTTTATTGTTCTTTCAAATATTTACATATGTACAATGATCATCTATTCAGTATATTATTTTACAAGGTTCTGCCCTTTGTGCTACAGATAATGAGATTTAAATAGTAATGATGATAACAGTTTTTTTTTTATATAACAATCATAATAATAATTTACAATTATATTGTTCAGAGTTACATAAGTTGTGTAATATCACATGTTGTAGTTTACTTTTTTTTTTTTCAAGTTTGAAAAGGTGTGATTATACAACAGTATTTACACATATGCAATCTGAATATTATGTGTCCTTATTTTCACAAACATACGGTATAAACTCATGATTTACTTTTAAAATATTTTTTTTTTTTACATTGCATTCATTTGTTACAATCATTATATACATTACATTCATTTGTTTACATATGATACATTACTTACATTTGTTTACAGTGATATTTACATTACGTACATTGGTTTACATATAATATATACATTGGTTTTCTTGTGATACGTACATTACATGCATTTGGTTACATATGATACACCTTGGATGAGAACTAATTTTTTTTTCCTTTCATCCTCGAAGCTTAAATGTAAGCTTATCTGAGGATGACACCAGTTGGTTATTATGTATTTTTTTTTTTTGCTATGTTAGGATGCTACGGAATCTATGATTGAGATATTCGCGCGCGCGCACTCACACGCACACGCGCAGCCACACCCACTCACCCACACAACACACACAATAAATTGGAATGTACTGATGCATCGCTGAACTGGAAGCCTGAGCGAATATATTGTTTCATTAAGTTTGTATGGTATTTTGGGTGCGTGTTTCTTGTTCGTAGTATGTCCTTAGAGCTCTTTTCAGGCTATTGTAGTTTGTAAGGTTTCTGTATTCAAAAGGTAATTTGTTTATCATGTCTGGGATGTAGAAGTTTCGCGTAGCCTTTCCGTAGTGATTATTGTATTTATATGTGATATAATTAGTAGTCTGAGGTCTTGTTATACGGTATGTATTTCTAACTGTCCTGTAGTTGGCATCGAAATAATGTTTTAGCAAGGCTGCATAGTGACATAAATGTTTTCCTGTCAGTATTTTGTGTTCTGACATTGCAGTGTTTATGAGGTCGTGATTTTCTCTTTGTTCCCAAAAGA
Organism: Typopeltis vanoorti; assembly: GCF_054136105.1. Taxonomy (NCBI): domain Eukaryota; kingdom Metazoa; phylum Arthropoda; class Arachnida; order Uropygi; family Thelyphonidae; genus Typopeltis; species Typopeltis vanoorti. Next base: position 8,974,587 of record NC_143564.1, read on the forward strand.
TCAGTTTTGTTATTTTGTACTGTAGCGACATTAATCTATTTAATTTGTAGGGTGCACAGAAAGCATACGTTGTTATAGCGTATCTTAGTATATTTTAGCATAGTGCTTTGTATATTAGTGTGTTTAGGCGTATGGGAACTATGTCTTTTAATCTGCAGAGTTTGCCACTTATTGTTCGGAGTTTGTTGTGTAGATGTTTTGTATGGCTATTCCAGTTCATATCTGCATCGAGTTAAATTCCAAGGTATCGTATTGTTTCAACCTGAGTGATTGTAGTGGTTTTGCTGTTCTGTGTGTATTTTGTGTTGGAAAGTGGATGTTGGATAGATATATATTTGTTATCAACTGGTCGAGTCAGTGGATTTATGAATATATTTAATTTTCTCTTTTCTGAGTTTAGGTGTATGGAGTTTTTCGTGAGCCAGTCTATGATCAGATTTATATCATGTTGCATATTTGTTTGGGCTATGCTTGCGTTATTATGGATGGATATTATTGCTGTATCGTCTGCGTACTGGAATATCTTACCTTTGAGTGGGAACTGATTAATATCGTGAGTGTAAATGTTGAATAGAGTTGGAGAGAGTACGGCTCCCTGTGGCACTCCACAGGTTACTGGTATCTCTCTGCTTCGGTTTGATCCGATACGTGTGATATGGTTTCTATTTTGGAGGTAGTTTGTAAACCACCTGTGAAGAGGCCCGTCTATTCCAACATGCCTCAGCTTTTCTAACAAAGTTTGATGTGTAAGTGTATCGAATGCTTTGGTTAGATCTATAAAGACTACCATGGCTATTTTGTTTTTGTCTAAGGCGGTATTAATTATGTCTCTAAAGTCTTCCAAGAGAGATGTTGTTCCCTTATTTTTCTGAAAACCATATTGTGTTTTGGGGATAATATGAAAGGTCTCTGTTTATGCTGTGAGTTTCTTCAGTATGATCCGCTCCATAATTTGATTGATAATTGGTAATGTTTCTATGGGTCTGTAATTGCCTATTAAATATCTTTTTCCATGTTTGTGTATGGGTATGATTATGGCTGTCATTAGCGTACTTGGTATCTGTTCTGTTTTAAATATTTTATTCATTAGTTTTAGTAGGATTGGACTTAAACTAGTTGCATGTTGCTTTATATCTTTGGGTCTGATACCATCTATTCCTGGGCCTTTGTTTGGTTTGATTTGATGTATTGCTGAGAGAAGTTCTGCTTCTTTTATGGTTGGGAACCATAATGTCTGTTTTGATCGCAGTCCAAGTGGAGGGTCTCGTTTCGTGATTGGGGGAATATTTCTGTGAATTTCTTGGATGGAGTCTGCAAAGTATTGGTTAAAGTCATTTGCTAGTTGTTGGATAGGTTTTGCGTCTTTCATGAAACTGTGTTTTATGGTTTCGGAGGCAGTGGTGTTGGCAACAGAATCTAGCATCTCATTAATCAGATGCCAGGTTTGTTTCATGTTGTTTTGTGCGGAGGTTAGTTTGTCTCTGTAGTAGCTTCTTTTTGCATTTCTGATTTGTGTTGTGAGGCGATTCCTTGTTATCTTATATTCAGTTTTTAAGGTTGTGTTGATATCGCTTTAATTCTTTCCATAAAGCGTCCTTTCTGTGTATTTCTAGGATTAAGTTTTGTGTTATCCAAGGATTTCGTGATGTTTTTGATCGAATTCGGACTTTCTTTGTAGCTTTCTTATATATTTCCTCCAGTGTGAGTTTAATGTTGTTGTATAAGATATCTGCTGAATCTGAAGCCCGGTGTTCCCAGTCTGTTTTTCTTATTTCGTGGTTGACTATTTCCTCGTCTATTATTGTTTTCTGTCGTTTTTCTTCTGTGGGACATTGCATGGGTATTGTCTTGGTGTGCAGGTTTAGAGCGGTGAAGTAATGGTCTGCTACGTTGCACTTTATGACAGATGCAGTGTAACTATTTGGTGATGCTCGGACGTTTATATGGTCTAGAGAGGAGGCAGTGATAATATTTTCGAATATTTCTTCTCTAGTACATGATGTTATGTTGGTATTAGATTGTACATGGATAATGTGTCTAGGTATTGTACAATGTTGTTCTGGTTTTCATTTGCAATATTTATGTTTATGTCCACAATTATCATTAGGTGTTCGGTTGAGCATATTTCTTGGCTTGAAAGCCAGCAATTGAGTTCGTGTAAGAATTTTACCATATTTAGGTTTGGTGGCCTGTAAATAGTATTTAGTATTATGGGATGCTGTGTGTTCGTGGTATTAATGATTTCGAGGCAGAGGATTTCAGCATGCCCAAACTGATAGGCCATTTCTTTTGCTATTAATTTTTGTTTCATAAATATTAGTATTCCATCCCCTCTTCTTGTTTGGCGGCATGATCTATGTTGTTGGAAGCCTGGAATTTGGAAAGCAATCGCTTCATCATTAGTTACAGATACTTCTGTAAGAATTAATATATCAATAATATCAGTGTATTTCCTCAGATAAGCCTGTAATAATAACCAATGTTTTCGGATGCTTCTGATGTTAATATGCAAGATTGAGAGACCTCTCGCTTGTACTGTGTTTTGCTTCCATGCATCATGAGATTCGAAAGTACAATTACTGATGTATTCTGGTGTAATTACATCTAACTGATGGTTCACATTCATTTTTGTTGTGTTGAGATCTCCTTATTGAACTAAGTTAGAGTCTTTTGTTTCACTCTGGCAACCTGTCTATATCTTCGGAGCTTTTTATTTGTATAGACTTTGAAGTCTGTGACTTTCTCAAGAATATTTTGCCGTCTTTGTTCCATAAAAATTGATACTTTTTTCCTGTTCTTTCCTTTCTTGCTTGGTGCAAAAGATTCTGATTGAAAGGTGTTAAATATTCAGATAGAAAGATTGGCGTATTGTCTTGCGATGCATTTAAATCCTTGACTACTGTTTTTTTCAGTCTGCTGGCTTTTATGAGATTGTCTCTTGTAGCCTTGCTTGTCAGACGAACTATGACTGGTGCCGGTCGTGGCGAACCTTGTTTTCTGTTCTTCCTGGGAAACCGATTTATGGTCTGAATATCATTATGCTGTAAGGGGAGGTCAATTGCATGCCCTAACTTTAGAACTACGTCTCTGAGATTTTCTGTGGATTCTGTTTCTGGAAGACCGTTTATGACAAGGTCTTCTTTATGTTGTTGTTGGTTTAAAACTTCGTATTGTTGTTTGAGGGAATTAAATTCTTGATGGAGTTCCGATGTGTGCTACCTATCAGTTAATGCTGGTTTTAATGTCTTTTACCGTTTGTAAGACGTCTTCGACTTTTGAATTATTAAATTTAACAAACTCTTTGTATTCGATAATTTGTTTTGTTATTTCTTTATTCTGTCTATCAAATAGTTCTTGGACAAGATCTACCAAGCTGGCTTTTATATTTTCCAAACCTTTTTCTAGTAATAAATTAATGGAACTCAAATTATAAGACTCACCGGTGTTTTGTTGTTTGTTCAGTTTATCGTCCGATTCTGCCTCCGGCGTAATCAGTTGCGTCGTGAGTAGTGGCGTTTCTTTGTTCTCTCTACAGTTTAGGCACTTCTATTCTTCTCGTTTGGCATTGGATTTGCGTTGCCAGGTTGTTTCAGAAAGTCCAGAACATGTAAAGTGAAGGTTCTTATGGCATTTCCTGCAGGTTATGTAACATCCGTCAGACGGCAATTTCTTCTGACACTTGTTGCACTTCATGACTCTCTTTTCTTCCTCTGGACAGCTGCAAAGATGGCGACGTCCTTTGTTCTGTACTCGTTAGCAACCGCGGTGTACGCTTCAATTTTTTTTTAGCACACTCAGATTTTGGATTCCACTTGGCCGATTTCGATGAATTATATGTCTCTGTCTTCAGCGTGACAAGTAGAGATTTTTTATGGCACATTTAAATTAAAACAGGAGTTAGAGCCACATTAAAACTATAAAAACAGGACGAGCGATACGACCATGCAACCGTTCGTATGCCTACACAGCGCCCTCTCCTCAATAATAATAATAATAATAATAATAATAATAATAATAATAATATAATGAAATAATGTTCATGCATTGAGGGAGATATTAGTATTAAATGGAAGGAATATATTTCATAACGGAATACCAGTGGCTTGAGTTTCTCCATTTAGTGTTGTTTCTATAGTTTCATAAAAGGAGCAAGAAAATAATAAGAGTATGTGTATGCGGAATTGTCTGTTCAGATCACAACCAGTCATTACTGACATGTTCCAACATCATCATGTGCACAACTTACATGAAGAGGAGATGCAAGAATAAGAAAAACCCTGATTCACGATGTTATTATGGATAGTGATTTCTTTCCTATATAGAATTTGGCATAACATATTTGATTATCATACTGAAAAGAAAATTATTTGAGAAAGTTTAAATAACAAAAGACTTGGAAAAATTAGTAACAATATACTGTAGAAGATTTGTATCAACAAGGTGGCAAAATGTTCGGTTGGTTCATGAAAAATATCAGAAATGCAGGACAAGCTGAAGATAATGATATCCTAGATGATTGGAGTAATTAATTTAAAAGAAGGAGAAGTCAAACAAGTAGCGACAAAATAGCGATAGAAAATGTTAATCTTACAGTGAACCAAGAAAATTTTCAAAACCTGTAATATAAATAGGCTGTATGAATGGATAATATACGAATGCCGATATATGGAGCTGAAAAACGTTTACAATGGATGCATATTATGGTTCACGCGTTATGATCACAAGCGCTCACTGCAGATGATTCAAGCTGGCCTTTTACAGTACTTATCTGTAGAAGTTCAGATAGAAGTCAATGTGAGAGAATATTCTACTGAGTACTCCAAATTTATTCAAGCATAGTCGGAAGGATGTTAGAAAAATACTTGAAGAGAACCTTGGAGAAGAAAAATCTCGATTCAGAACAAAAATATTCTCAGATTTTCATTCTAAGACGGGTAACGTAAACATCATAGGAATATAACAAAGATCTGAAAAAGTTATGTGACAAGATACCGAGGGAAAAATCTCAAAAAGTACAGTAATATGATATAAAATGGACAGAATATCTAGTAACACATGGTCTTCATTTACTTTGCTAGTTAGCAGTTAGAAATGAAAAAATTACTAGAAAACGTTTTAGATAAAATCAAGTATGAGCAAAGGATGCACACTCTCTTCTCTCTATTCATTTTTGAAGGAAAGTTACTTTTAACCTAATAACTAAATTGGAGTGTTTAGTTCACCTCTTTTCTTTATATTAATGCGTTGGTCCACCTCTGGAGCTGGAGGAGGATCAGCAGTTGTTACACCCGCTCTATGTCCCACACATGTTCAATTTAGTTAGTCAGGGAAGTTTGGCGGTCGAGGCAATGGCGATTCATTGTCGGATTCCTGAAACCACTCCGTGGTTGTAGGAGCTCGATGACAAGTGCGTTGTGCTGTAGAGAGATGGCACTGTTGTCGCAGTAGATATGACGGAGATGTTCGACAAATAGAACCCTGAGTTCATTCAGTGTTTGTGGGATGATAACCAACGGGCATAAAGTGTGACGGGAAAAATCTCATCAGACCATAACATCACCTCCAATAGCATCTTGAATCTCAACTGTGCAAACAGGAGATAGGACTTCATGCCGTTTACACCCAATACATACCAACCCATCAGTATGGTGAAGCTGGAAACGGGACCCAATGCTACTTGTTGATTGTGATGCCCAGCTGTCATCATGGGTACCCTTGTCTTCGGCTGTAGAACTTCAGGCAAAGCAAGGTATGGTACATTTGGAAATGGGGCGACTTGCCTTGCTGTTGTAATGGTGCGTGAGCGCGCGTGACTGTTGCAAGTCGTTACTGAAATACGATTCGTGACAGCTGATATAATCTCTAGGATCAATCACGCGTTATTGCTCAATGTATGACCTGCGAGATATTTCTTCCTGGTTAAAGCAGTCCAGGTACACCTTTATAAGAGTAGTATGTGAACAACCAAAAACTACGGTTGCTTTTGAAACAGTGGCACTAGCCATCCGAGCCCAATTATATTTCTTCGGTCAAATTGTCTCACTTTGCGACGTTCACCATTATTGGCAAACCTTTACTGATTAAGTTGAAAAGTTGGGTGTGTTCATTTATAGTAGCTGCACGTGATATTGGTATCAGGTGGTACTTCGTCTTCGCGTTGAATATGTAAAACATGTTTTGGCGTTCTAATGCAAAGATCAGTGTAAGATTACCCTATTTGTGTTGAGTACAATAAATGTTAAGTTATACCAACTTTTTTTCTAACACTAAACAGAATTTCAATGCACTGTCATGTCTAAGGTATTAGGACCGCCATAACTCAGTAGTTTGGCATAAATCATGGTAAAATAAATTGTTATGTCTGATATGTTACTTCCTTTATGTTTACAAAGCACATGAAAATTTTATGTTTATAAACAGAGGACACTACGTTACGACAGGATTATATCGTTGGATCAAATTAAATGATCATTCGATCTTCTGTTATACATAGTGGATACAACGAGCCTCGCCTTCAGCCCAAGCGAGTCGCAAAATTGCACTGAGATCTGAGGTACAGTGACTTTGAAAGGCAGGGTACTGGCTACTTTCAAGTTTCTCGAACTAACACTGCTACTATTCTCCATGTAGATTGTAAATGTTTTCGAATATTTCAGCGGTTATAAACCAAACCAGAGTGCGTTAAACGAGTCACTTATTTTTAAATAAAATTCGCATTTCCAGAGCGAGGCTCTCATCATTGGTTCTACATCCTTCAAACCAATTGTCAGTCAAATGCTCTTAATAGAATGAGTTCTCTCCAAATAATGTATATTAAGTACGAAATTTCTCAGAGCTATTTGAATTACATTTAACAATGGTGCTGACGCAACGAAATTAAAAGTGAGGACGAAACCGTACGTTTTTGTGGTTTAACAATTCTTTGGAAGGATTTCGGTATTGAGACCACATCATGATATAATTAGTTAAATAAAAATAAGCAGTTATCACCAGACAAGTTTCTTAAAACCTTTATTTTTATCATAATGTGGTTTCAATACGGAAAAGTACCCACAGAAAAGTGAAGACACCACAAAACGGTGGATTTGGGGTATCCAAATTAAACCCGTAATTTAATTCTTTAAGGGAAATGTTCCATGTCTTCTTTGCTAGTTTGATATCAACGAGCATTACATTTCTTTACTGGTGAAGAGAGGTTTCAGAAACTTAGGATGTAGTTGTTTCTAGAAAATAATCTGTAGAAATATTATTCTGCAGCAGATTTTCTAAAACTCACTCTTTCCTCACTCACTCATCAGTAAATAAGCCACTCCAGTAATTATTTCAGTAGGTAACTGAAATCTTTTTTTAAACTTCAGTTGCATATCCACACCATTATGAAACTCAAAATGTGCAATCAATTTCATAGACTACATTTAAATCTGATCGAAAGTTATTCATATCGTACTAAACTTTAACATTATTTCGGCATAGTATTGTTGTTATGGAAAAGCTTTTTTAATTACTTTTTCTATCAATAAATTAAATTCTAATTATTAATTAGACACATACCTCTGGATAATAAACCGTTCTCTGTTATTTGAACAAAATTTAGTTTATTTTGTTAATAAGACATGGTAGAAAATCTACCGTACATTATTGATTTAAAAAGAACAAATTCATTTTGATCATTTCTGGCCCAGACACCGAAGCAAATTCGAAAAGGTCATTCTTGTATTTCCCATAGAAACCGTATGTTATCAGAGCATATACGATGAGAAAGTTGTATGCCTTTAAATTATCTCGATACCTTTTCTACGCCAGAGACCATATTTGAAATGTGTTGACCTCTTTCTAGAAGGTTTTCCAAGGCTGATCACCCATGTGAGTGGTGCCGTCTTTTTTGCTTGTGCGATACCAACGGACATTGCTTTTCCTTTCCTTTCCGAGTGAATACCGAGACATTTCCTCCTCTTTTTGCAATAGTTTTTCTGCAGACTTCTCGATTCTGATTAAAATAAAAAATACAGTTAGAACCAATAAAATACTAAATATTTTAAGGATCATTTACTTTAATTACACAATTTACTTACAGCGCAAATATGCAATTTGCCTTAAACAGCTTTCAGCTTTATTGCTGAGTACTTTGAATAATGTGTACACGTTGTACATTATTCGAATTATAAATGAAAACAGTACTATTTCATAATGAAATAACAATTCGTTCAGTATTCAGCATTTACTGTGCTTTGCTATTCTTAGAGAAGGAAATCAATTATTCTGAACAAGTATTAAAATATCTCAACCTAATGCAATTAAATAAGAAAATTAGATTATATGTGTTCTTCAGACATCATGCTTTATATTAATTGCAATTAAGATAAAGAAATCATGACACATTTGAATTATATTTAGTGAAAATTCTTACCTTATCACAACGTTTTCTTGATTTGCCAACACAACCTTTTTATTTCTCATTTCACTGAGTGCAGTAAGTATCCCAACCATTCTTTCCTTTTCCTTTGGGAGCTTTAAAACAGTTGCCTTGAAACTATTGGCATTTTCCTTTGGTTGAGGATTACTCTGTGGACTTCCTGGTCGTTCTCGGGTAAGAATACCTGCGTCGCTGATATAATTCAAGGAGATTATCTTTGAAATGCATACGCCTCTTTCTGGCAATCTTGGGCAGTTTTTCCAAGGCTCATCCCCCATGTGAGTGGAGTCATCTTTTTTGCTAGTGCGATACCAACGAACGACGGGTTTCTTTTCCTTATATAGGCACTTTTGTTCAGATTCTTTGTTTGTCTTTATTTTATCTTTAAATAGCTGATCTTCAGTAACATTCCTAATTAAAATAGGTAAATTCAATTAGTAAGAATTAATTCCTAATATTTCAATTATCATTCACTTTAAATTTTCAAACGAATAAAGCATATTTCTAGACCAGACTTCGGAATTCACAAGAAAATTTTAAGACCGGTATAACATAACCAAGAATGTTTAGTGCGAAATATATAATGTGCAAGTACTATTAAAAATGAGTATCATTTCATAATGACGTATCAATGTCTAAAATTTCGTTATTCTGGAAACTCACCATTTCAGGTGAGTAAGACTCAAAATCAAACCCAGTAATCGAAGTTAGAATATATGCGTCATTCGAAATTTATACTTTATTTTAAATGTAATTAAGTTATACTAAAAGAAAAATTCCCCGTATCCCAATTCTAACAAAAAATAGTTCTTACCTCAATACATCTTTTTCGCTATCATCCAAAATAACATTTTCATTCTTCATCCCATTAAGGGCAGTATGTTTGTCCATTCTTCTTTGTTTTCGGTGTGGAAGATTTAAAAAAGTTGTTTTAAATCTTTTAACATTTTCCTTTGACAATGAATTACTGAGAGGAGTACCTGGTCGCTTTCGGGAAGTAATATTTTCATAATTGTTGATCCGAGAACTTTCCATTGTTCCTAATTTCCTACTTAAGAAAATCTTCCAAATTTGACTTGGGCTGCAAATTAAACCAGATAACTGGAGTAGAAAGATAATTTAAACATGATTTCGAACTTTATATATGTTAGCAAAGATGTTAACCTCGAAATCAAAATATTTCGATTTGTCCAATCAGGAAATGTCATATTACTCTCGAACTGAAGCTCGTTAAATTCTCCGACTTTCGACTTTGAAACTGATGATTGATAAGCCAATCAGATATTTGCTGTTTTATTCACAGACTAAGCAATTAATTCAAATTAACTTTTATACTTTTATTTTAATTTATAAGATTTTATAATAATTATATGGAAAATCAGAAAATTTCAATTTTCGAAAACTGGCTTAGAATTCGTAATAAATTTAAAAACGAGAATGATTTATTTCTCTATTATAATTTTACTATATATAAAAATATACTATTATAGCAATATTTTAATATTTAGAGACTAAAGATCATTTAGTCTTTAAAGAAGTGTTGGATGATCGAGTAATCGTAATATCGAGATTTAGCAAATACTCCTGCAAATTCTCATGCGATATGAAAAATATGTTTTGGTGCGTTTCCCAAAGGGACCGGACTTTATTCTTCACCTTTCATATAATAACCGCATAAACTAGCTAGTAGGACAGAGTAGGTTAGAAATCAATTCATTAATTTACTAAACTAAACACACAAACATGATTACCATCCTGATTAAGCAATTAACTAATCGATAAGTTAAGTAATGGGTCTGTTTATTGAACAAAGTACCATAAGTATATTGACTTATAAATCCCACTTTAATAACAGACATAGCTTATTTTCTAAAAGTAGTCAACAAATGTATCTTACATAAAGTAAGATTCCTTGACAAAGATTTGTAGAAATTTGATTTACGTGTGTAATGAGTAGTATCGCTCGAGTCAGTATTTAGAATGTATTGTGTATTAACATTCAAAGTTATTTTTATTTTAAGGGTTTTGAGGCTGTACATGCAGGACTCAATACATTTAGTTTACAAGTTTACTACATGCAAGCTAATGAAGTGTTAATTATGGATATCCATAAATCTTCACACACTTTGTGTGTGAAATTATCCATTCTTTGTCTTTTTGATTGATAACAATAATTTAGATTACAAAAGAAATATAAATTAATATATAAAGATACGAAGGACAATGCATGAAATATAAGATAAAGTTTATATAAAATCTAAACTATTGCAATAGAGGAGATGTTCAAACTTTACATAATATTAAGAGAACAATGACGGTGCCGAAGAAGAGATATTATTAAAGGCAAAGGAAATATAATAAACAATGTGTTCTAGACAACGAATTAGGAATGTTGCTAGTCGGTAATCCTCAATAGTATTGATCAAATGGAAAATACAAAGGAACTTCCAGAGTTCGATAAAGGACTTAGGCTGGATGCGGGTCTGCTTGGAGCCAGGATTTTAAAAACAGCAGAGCTGACTAGTTTCTCAAATGGTGACATAGCTCTGGTGACTAATCAGTGGAAAAATTACCTACAAGGAGAGGTTTAGCATAATTTGATAAACTGAACGGTATGCATAACTTAAAATACGTTTTCTGCAACGTGTGATTGTAATGTTGTTTTTGTTTCCATTCCATTCTATCTCCAAAAAAAAAAATAATAGTAAAAGTTATTTACTGCTAGATAAAACTACAAAATTTAAACCCAATTTAATTTCTTAACTATACAGGTGTCCCATAAATTTGTAAATATTGCAATAACTCATAAAAATCACAAAAATTGTATATTAAAGGGAATTGCAAGGAGGATTTTTTTTCTCTTTGGCAGTGAAAAATAGTTTAGTTCAGATATTCAGCAATAATGGGCATTTTACCACATGCTTCATACGTGAGATGCCTGCAAATGAGAGTTCTATAAAACGCAGGGTGTACGCTGGCAGCTCCTAATGAACGCGTGCGAATTCCCAGTCGTTGGGGCGAACGAATTGTTTTTGTGAAAAGTTTGTCGCTGTGATGCTCACTTTGGTGGGTAACACATTGGTTGTGAAGTTATTTTCGGTCAGCGGGGAAACGGCACCGGAAACTTCACGAAAGTTTCGAACGCAGAAAAGAATAAAGATCGTTCGATTTTCTATCATTCCTGCCAGACTGCAGTCTAATTCGACGTTTTAATGAAACTGGCAATTGGTCAGATCGACTTTGCACTAAAAGACCATTATTTGTTGTATAAATCCCGTATCAGCGTTGTGGTATCTCAAATAAATGCCCTTTGAACAGAATCTACAAGCGTGTAATCCAGGGGTTCCCAAACTTTTTAGTCCCCGTACCCCCTTTGGCTTTTATTAAATTATCCGGTACCCCCTGTTCATTATAATAAGAAATAAATTCTTAAGTTTGCCATACAGATTCAAAGAATATAAGATATAAAATGTAATTCGGAAAATAAATCAATTACATTATCAGAAAATTGTAAAATCTTTATTATACTGCAGTAAAATCGACTAGTGAGACCCTTAATTCTGTTTATTATCCACCAACAGTTTTATTCTTGGTACAGTTTTTGAAATAAATACCCGCATATCATGTTCAGGCGCCAGTTTCTTTCTTGTTTTGGACTTGATTGAAAACAGAATTGAGAATCCTGATTCACACAGATAAGTTGTTATAAATGGAACTATAGCCATGTAAGCACGTTTTGGTGATAACGGGATATACATCTTCACTTGTACACCAAAAATTTTGTAACTTCATTGGTTGGAATTCAATTTGGAGTTTCTTGTTATTATGGAGAGTTTCTTGTTATTATGTTATTATCGCTTGTCTATCATTGGGTCGTTGTCATTGAATTTTTTAAATCAATATGAAAAGGTTACATATCCAGATTTCATTCATTTGGTCAGGAGGAATTATTCTTGCAAGTCCCTCTTTCAAAGTTTTTAAATGCAATATAATGCTATCATGAACTTCCTGTTTTAGTTCATATGCCTGATGCGAAGCGATTTCATCGAGAGATTTGAAATTGGCAGAGTCACCTAACTCTACCCTTCTTTCCCAGAGAGTCAATTTTTCTTTAAACGATTGTATCTTTTCTTCAGCCTTCCCGAGAAGAACATCTGTACCTTACAGTGAAACGTTCACAGAATTAAGAATTCCAAATACATCAGAAATATAAGCCAGAGAAATCTCAAACGGTGGATCTTTGAAATATGAAGCAAAAGCAGATTTATTTCGACTAAAAAAATGTCAATTAAATTTCTAAGTTCAAAAACCTTTCCTCTGGATAACCTTCATATTTCTTAAGACTATTACACTTTTTTTGGTATAATCTTTGTCAAGTAGCTTTATTTTATCCTCCTACATGTTTCGCCAATTTTTTTTTACCACACATCATCCTAACTATGTCCGTAGCACACGGCTTCTTGACTAATGTTTCAGCAATTGTATGTGGTTTCTTTCCTTTTTCGACCCTCAATTCGACTCAATTGTCCTTCAGTGCTGGCTTCTTCGGGGTAATACATCCATTATCATGAAGTGTTATATTCTTACCAAATCGTTCTCGTTTTATTCTAAATGAGGACTCTGACTCTAACGAGACAGTCCTCATTTATGGTTTCATACTGCCATTGCTGAATATACTGGTGCAAATGAAGCACTGCGGCTTTTGCACTCTTACTTTTTCAAGCACAAAAGTAAAGCCATATTGCACATATGAATCTTGGTAACAACGTTTCTTTGGCGTGGTCGTTCCTTGAGTCTGCAAAAATAATATTTTTTTGTATATAAATCCTAATCTAACCTTTCATTTTAAAAATAAGCTAAAAAATAAATAATATTTTTATGCGTGTAAGTCTTGATCTATCCTTTCATTTTTAGAATAGGCTATATAAACTACTTACGATTAGATTAAAATTTTATCAGCAAAAGTAATTTAGCTAACTTATGTTTATCACAAAAACGTGTTTACTGTGAGCATGTCGAAATGAAGCAGTTGGAGTGTGTACCATACCATACCATACCATACCATACCATACCATACCATACCATACCATACCCAATGTTCCAGTGGATTAATTTGAGTGCAACTCTAAAGTTGAAATACATAATTGTTTAACTTAATTTAAGGGGATAAAAATCCGTTATTGTTTTTCAGCCAGTAAGCGAAACTAAGATCGAAAACTACAATCTGAACGTTTCATGCCAACGAACTGTCGGTTTCATGCCAACGAACTGTCGGTGGATCCAAGCGTAAGTGACCACTTGGTAGTGCCACACCACGGCAACTCGTTGCAAAGGTGGAGCAAGTTCAATCACTATTCTTGACAAGCGTAAGTTACCACTTGGTAGTGCCACAACACGGCAACTCGTTGCAAAGGTGGATCAAGGTCACTCACTATCCTTGATATTTTCTCATAATGTAAAACACACAGCTCTTAGGAGATGTAGTACTGTTTTACATTATGAGGAGAGGTCACTACCCAGACCGGTTTCAACCTTATGAATAGGTGAAGCGGGCTCTAAAAATAAGACGATCCCGAAAGATCGCCCAACTCAGCGTTGTTCCACTCGATGACAGGCTCACCCCGTCACCGAGAAGAACTTCTCAGCATTGGCTCTACCCAGTGGCAGGCTCACCTCACCACCAAGCTGAGTCATAATCTCAGCGGTGGCCCCACTCAGAGACAGGCAAAAACCTACCTCCAAGTGGAGCCTTATAAAGCAAGATCCTCCCCGCACCGGTTTCCACCCTCATTGGGGTCTCATGAGTGAGTAGGTGGAATGGGAGTTCATATCTCATCATCATTGGCCTCTTTAGAGTCAAAAATTTGTGCTGAGCCAGCTTTGATAGTAAGAGAGGAGTAGAAAAGATAGAGTTGATAGTAGTAGGTAGTTAAAAGAGGCCTCAGTCGATCTACTTGGCCACACTCAAGAGTCATCGCCAAGCAGATTTCTGATATTTCCTCCCTCTATCCATTCTTTTCAGCTCTCGACGACCATGACTGGTCGTCGAGAGCTGAAAAGAATGGATAGAGGCGCGGACATCTGAAGAGATGACTCTCTTCAGATGTCTGGCCGGCGAAAGGAGTGAAAAACAAATGAAAGAGGACACTTAAAAAGAAGAACTGAGAAAGGACACAAGAAGTTACATATCACTAATAGCAAAGACAAAACGAAAAAACAACAACAACTGGGTGACATGAAAGGCCAATTTAAACTGAGGAGAGTGGGGGAAGAGCCTGGCCTGGGTGATGCAGTCCACAAGGAGCTGCAGCCTCGGTGTAAGTCTTCGCAGCCCAGGTTCTCAGGTTCTCAGGATTTTGTCCACACCTTGCTGTGTGGACAAAATTTAAACGAAACGAAACTTAGAGGAAAGGTTTTTTTTTTTTCCCCCTTCCCTGGCAGATCGTTACTAGGAGTCGACTGACTTGTTACGCGAGGTTTAAATCCTCCATCTGTCTATTGTTGTGGGTTTTAATGATGAGATCTGCTAATTTGTCTCCACGGACGTGGTTTAGCATGTAAAGGCCTCTGTGCAGTGCTAGTCCCACGTCGTCCTCTGCATCGATAAAATCATTGATCTCTTCAGGAGTGATTTCATCTATGTTATCGACAAACACGTCGTTCCATTCCGCACTGACGACTCTTGGCCCGTTTTGTCCTGTGATTATCAGTTGAAAGTCTCCGAATGTTTCTATTGCTGTTCGTAGTAACGCTTCCTCCTCGGGGAAGTCCTTTAACAGATGCAATATAGGTGCTAGGACAAACGTTGAATTTGTGGGTAGTATCCTTGGATTTCAGACAGGGTGCTACACACTGGGCTAGCGCATGTCCAGCCCCCATGCAGTTCCTGCACTTGTTCTTGGGGCGGTCCGCGCCTAAGTGTTCCAGTGATCTGCACCGAAAGCACTTTCTTTTTACGCCCGGGTAACTGACCATTACCCTGGCTGAACCGATCATGACAAAGTTTGGGATTTCTGCCTTCATCATGATCGAGAACGAAACTTCCACTGCGGAAAATCAGCGTCCATGCCAATTTTTATATCCCGGACGGTTCCCCATTTCGAGAAGACTTTTACTATTACATCCCTGTCTTCTTCTAAATATTCGAGCGGGAATCGATCAAATTGAGCTGTTTTGGAAACGCTTCCCACCAAAAAAGGATGAGAAAGTTTTCCTTTGCATTCTACTCCATTCAGCAGTTCCTCCCGTGTTGCAACGTCCGTGCAAACAACCTGAAATCTTCCACCCCCATAAGGTGTGAAACCGGAAATTTTGTCTGACCCTACTTTATCAATAATGGTTCTAGCAAACGTCCTCTTCTCGATCTCTGTATCTATTTCGAACCCGAGGGTTCTTACCCTCGGTAAAACCGAAGACATTATTTAAGGAAAGAAAGGAAGAAGACTTTCCAAGGATAGTCTATTCCTATAAAATAGCGGAATAACGTGTATAGGCCTAAAAAAAAAAACCACAACAAGAACAAAGGAATCTTACCAAGGCAGGACTTCAATCGGAGCTCTCTTTTCGGTTCTCCTAAACTGTTGCTGGAATCCGCTGGAACAGGTTTGAAGAAGAACTGGAACATGGAGCTTTCTCTCGGGGCCACTGAAAACAGGTCTCATCAGTGGGAGCTAGGCTAGTGCTAGAATATCAGAGTTTAAGTGAAAAGAACTTACGTACTTTTGCTATACGATTGCCAGAAAGGTGTGTCACTATAATATATTATAACATATTAACTAAGATGAAAAGCCAAACGGCTATTTTTTTCTGGCGAGATTGATAAGCTAAGGGGATAAAAATCCCTTATTGTTAGTCAGTAAGCAAAACTAAGATCAAAAACTACGATCTAAACGTTTCATGCCGACGAACTGTCGAGCCGTTTTGCTTTTCATCTTAGTTATGATATGTTATAATATAATATAGTGACATACCTTTCTGGCAATCGTATAGCAAAAGTATGTAAGTTCTTTTCACACTTCAAGATCAAACATTTTAAAATTACAGAGAATCCAAAACAAATGCCTTAGGATGATCCTGGATGCACCTTGGTTCATCAGAAATTCACAAATTCACCGAGAAACCGGCACTCCATACATCTCCTCTCTTCTTCGTGATCTTGCAGAAAAATTCTTCGTGAAGTCAAGTTCACATTCAAACCCACTAATCGTGCAAGCTGTCAATTACAATGAGACTGATTACTACAAACACAAAAGACCGAAGGCTATTCTTCTCTCAACTGATCATAGCTAACACTACTGCCCTCAGAGGGCGAGCTTAATTGCTCACAAATCTCCCATTCCCAAATAACTCTCATTACAGATAAAGGGGAATATGAAAAGCACTTGTGCTTCACCCATCCTGTCAGTAACGTCAATGGTCAATGGACTCTGACAGGTGAAAGTAAGATGGCGGCTCGCGTGTTAGTGTTTCGTGTAGTGTATTTATGATGGTGAATTGTGAATTTGACTGATAAGTTTTTAGAGATTTATGCTTATTCTTTAGTAATATCAGTTATTTGCTTGCTGCCATAAACAGGCAGTTTATTTTCCATACTGGTTTATCCAGGTAAGTCAACTGACTTTACAAAGGCGATACTCTAGGCCTACTACCATTAGTATCGCCATTGTTGTATTTTAACATCTTATTGCTGGTTGATACGCCTATGCTTGATATTGCAGGCAGTCCTTTGCGGCTGCGGGATATTTTACAAAAATTTCTGCTGGCAGGTCTTCAGACCTGCGGGATATTTTATTAACGCACATACGCAGTTAAATCGATATGAGTGTACCTGACCTAGACGTATTCACTGATTTGCTCGATAAAGAGCCAGCTCTTGAACTCATTGATAAACTCCAAAAGAAGTTCAAGCTGACATGGCCTACTAGCATGATGACTCCGACACTATTATCGAGTCACTTGATAAAAAGCTAGCACTCAGTTTTATTAAAAAGCTCCTCAAAAAGTTTGAACGGGATTGGCCCGGATACTTAAATTTGTATTGCTCACCTGAAGTCGATGCTGAGGAAAATGAAGACTCCCCTCAAATGGAGGAAAAACTCAATCTAGTTGTCTCTACCTCTAATCCTTCTGATCAAGAAGAAACCCACGCACGTAAGAAGAGAAAAATTCTTGCTGCTGAGTCAACAAATATTGTTGGTATGGACGAGGATGTTCCCATTTCAGATCCCTCTGTTTCCCCCAATGAAAAGGTGCCACCGATTATCCTAAGGGAAAAGCAGAGATGGTCATCACTCAGAACCATCATGGCTAATTCACAGATTCGTTACACGTCTGCTAAAAATTCAGACGAGGGAATACGTATCCAGCCCACCACGGTGGCTGACTATAGAAATCTTACAAAGGAACTGGACACTAGAGGAACCCAATATCACACATTTTCACTTGCCTCCGAAAAAAATCTGAAAGTAGTCTTACGTGGAGTCTCCGAGGATATTGACACAGATGAAATAGTTACTGACCTTAACCTACAGGAACTACCCCCCATAAAGGTTACTAGAATGTTTAGATCAAATAAGACACCTATGCCTTTAGTTTTAGTAGCAATTCATAACATTTACAAAGACATTTATAATTTAAAATCAATCTGTGGACTCAAAATCACCCCAGAACCATTGAGAAAGAAATCATCTTCTGGGCAGTGCCACCGAGGCCAAAAATTTGGCCATGCCCAGAAGCTATGCAAAGCCCAGTTCAAATGCCTAAAATGTGGCGAGAATCACCCCACAAACACCTGCGCCAAGCCAAAATCCACCCCGGCTAAGTGCGCTAATTGTGGGGTCCTCACCCTGCTAATTATAGAGGGTGTATACATCACCCCAAAAACAGATGTAATGATCCAAGTCATCAATCTACCTCGTCATCTAGTGCGAGAGTTCCTGAAGCTCAGGCTACTCAGTTCTCCAAGAGGGAAAACATGACAACAGGTGCTCGCCCATCATTAACTGAGCCCCTTAAGAAAACGAATCTTCAACATCAAGTAAGAACATATGCTGATGTGGCCCGCTCCAAACAGATAGTACAAACTCAGAACCGGAATCATCCACACTCAAATCTATCTGTTATCACCTCTTCTCTTGCAAACATGCTGCAGGATTTCAGCAACTCAAATCCATATTACATTCCAATCCATATTATCTGCACTCTCTGATGCATAGAAAAAAAAATCGTCCCAAACTCTCTTAGGATTATTGGTTGGAATGCCAACGGTATAAAAAAACAAACTGTTAGAAATCCAGGAATTTAATAATAGATACAACCCAGATATACTGCTAATTAATGAAACTCACCTGAGGCCTGCTGACACCCTGAAAATCAGAGGGTATCAGATTTACAGAAACGACAGGCTTGGGTATAGAGGTGGAGGTACAGCCACCCTTATCAAAAACTATATCAATCATCACTCAATAACCAACCCTACTACCACCAACCTCGAAATCACAGGAATCAATGTTCTCACAAACTCAATTGGAAACCTCAAAATGTTTTCTGCATACATCCCTCCATTAAAGACATTATTGTCATCATTGCTGGAGACCTCAATGCAAAGCATCCTGCTTGGAACAGTAAATCTACCAACAAAAATGGTCGCATCCTTTCTAGCTACACAGGATTAAACCATGCTGTTGTGGCTGGACCTACCGAACCAACTCATCTCAGTACATCTGGCACTGCTGATATCCTGGATATAGCCATCCTGCAAGACATTAAACTACAGTACAGCCTTACATTACTAAACGAGCTGTCGTCGGATCACAACCCAATTCTACTGCAATTGGGAGAACAAGAATGCCTGCGTCCTCCTTCTCATCCAGGCATATCGTGGGAGAGATTGTCTAAAGCACTTCGGGATCAAATTGGACCCGTCCCTCACATATGCACACCAGAAGATATGGAATCTGCAGTGGCTAGCCTCACCCAACAGATTAAGTCTGCTATAATGGTTGCATCCTACCAGAAACCTGTTCCCAAGCCTGATCGTTTGCCTGAGGACATTATGGACCTGATCAGAGAGAAGAGCAGAGCTAGGAAGAGATTTCATAACACTCGCGCATCTCAGGATAAGACAGTGCTTAACAGATTGAATGGAGCAGTAAGAGATGCACTTAAAACACACAGAAACGAAGTTTGGGATAAAAAGTTAGCCTCTATCTCACCTACTGATCACTCTATCTGAGGCCTACTGAGAAACATCAAAAATAAAACCAGATCCCTCCCCCTATAATCTCAAACCAGGGCCTAGTCCTCACAGATGCAGATAAGGCAGAAGCCATACTTAAAAATCTTGAGGATCGGTGCAAACCTTCTTATAACAACATTGATTTCAATCATCTGTACAAAATCCACAGACAGGTTAGGCATGCACTAAACCTCCAGGATACCAGTGCTGATCATATTGCACCTGCATCACCTGTTGAATTATATGCTTTTATTAAAAAACTTAAGAACAATAAAGCTCCTGGACCAGACAGCATCTCAAATAGGGTGATCAAGCTGCTGCCTCGAAAAGCTATAGTGCATCTGACCAGTATAATAAATGCAATCTTAAGACTTCACTATTTTCCTTCCACCTGGAAAATGGCTGATGTGATTCCTATACATAAGCCAGGCAAAGACTCACACTTACCGCAGAATTATCGTCCAATCAGTCTCATCCCCAATCTGGGTAAGGTTGCAGAGAAGGTCATCCTCTCACGACTCCAAACCTCAGTAAATGACCTAAACATCCTCCCTAAAGAACAGTTTGGATTTCGACAACACCATAGTACTACCCAACAAATCCACAGAATTGTGGAATATATCACCACCAGCTACAACTGGCGCCAGTGCACAGGAGCGGTATTCCTAGACCTATCTAAAGCATTTGATAAAATCTGGCATTTTGGACTCCTGCACAAACTTATCTCAGCCGGTATCTCACTAAAAATGGTTCATCTAATCCGTTCATATCTTCAGAATAGATCAATCCAAGTTAAATTAACGGTTCTACATCGTCCCAGCGCCATATCTTTGCTGGAGTGCTGCAGGGATCTCTACTGGCTCCATTGCTGTTTTCTGTATACATGTCAGACATCCAACACAATCCGATGACTTCCATTTTAGCACTGTATGCGGACGATACGGCAATACTAACCTGATCTCTCAGAACCAACTTCGTTACCAGAAAGCTTCAAGAAAATCTTCTAAAGCTGGAGGGTTGGTTCTCCAAGTGGAGATTGGAAGTCAACCCCCTGTAAAGCTCAGCGGTTCTCTTCTCAAAACGGCCAATGTCTCCTGCAGGAGATGTGTTACTATTCAATACTAAAATTCCCTGGCAGAAAGAAACAAATTACCTGGGTGTGATTCTCGACAAAAAGCTATCTTTCAACCAACATATCAAGTCTGCATGTGCAAAAGCATCTAAAGCCATAGCTCAGATCTACCCGCCAATTAATAGAAATAGCAAACTCAGCAACAGAATCAAATTGCAGCTATACCAGATGACGATTCGTCCTATAATCACCTATGCCTCTCCAGCCTGGAGCCACACCTCTAATACTAACATTATTAAGATACAGCGAGTGCAGAACAAGTGCTTGAGAATGATTTTGAACGCCCCGTGATATGTTAGAAATAATCAACTCCACAGAGACACAAATATTCCCTATATTCTCTCTTATCTACAATCCTTAGCTTCCAAATTTTTTCTAAACACGTCCACACATCCCAACGATTTGGTTCAACAAGCTGCAGCATACGAGCCAACGGACATATTTAAATATAGAAGACCAAAAACTATATTAGCCTCCTATAGCGATACATAATCTCCATGCCCATTCAGGGCGAGCAAACTGCTCGTAAATTTTACCCTCACTGGTAAAATTTTTACCCACGACAGATAGCGGGGAATATGAAAAGCATTTTGCTTCACCCTTAAAGAATAAATGTCAATTGTCAATTGTCACTCTGACAGGTCTAGCTACTCATGATGAGACCTCAGAAAAGGTTGAAACCGGTCTGGGTAGTGACGTCTCCTCATAATGTAAAACAGTACTACATCTCCTAAGAGCTGTGTGTGTTTTTACATTATGAGAAAATATCAAGAAAAGTGAAGGAGCTTGCTCCACCTTTGCTACGAGTTGCCGTGGTGTGGCATTACCAAGTGGTCAGTGGTTTCTTCGGCATGAAACGTTCAGATCGTTGTTTTCGATCTTAGTTTCGCTTACTAGCTGAAAAACAATAAGGGATTTCTATCCCCTTAACTTATCAACCTCGCCAGAAAAAAATATAGCCGTTTGGCTTTTCATCTTAGATATGTGTTTAGCTATTTTTGTTGACACTGAGCATGCATAAGGGATGACAATGGACGATGTATATTGCGCGACAGCAGGTTGCTACTGGGATAACAGCTCCATGCCTTATATACCAGAAGATTTTCGATGTAGAAACTTCAAAGAAGCCGCGATTGTACAACTCTCTGGAGAAAATCTAAACAAAAATCAAGGAATTATTCTGAAAGACATCGAGAAAAGCTTAATAAGTTAACTCAGCTTACCAGAATTTTATTTTGGTAAAAACTGTATAACGAGCTCAATAAACAATGATTGATACCTCATACGGAGGTAGCAGATTTTTTTCTGACAAAAAATACTATTGGTGGTGGAAAGTAAATGGCGCTGGTGTAGATTATGGTGACAGATGGAAGAGGTAGAGACGAAGTGTTGTGGTGGATGCCTTCCCTCTATGAGTCTTTAGATTCCTTGTAGGTAATGATAAACCACTTTCCATGCTTATAATATTACTCGTCAGTTTTAATTTATTTGACTGTGTTACTCCATTCTTCTTTTTTTACTAGTAAACGTTAGTGGGCACCGTTATACTTATCCTGAAGAAGCTAGACAGAATAGCAGGTGAAACTTGTTGACAATTTGCGCATATCATTTACAAATATGTGGTCAACGAATAGAACCTCAAAAAAAAAGCAGAAGTTTTAAAACACTTTTGCTTTATATAGATGGCGGGGTTTGGAATTTGGATCTTGAAACTTCTTTGGGAGATGGACCAAGTCCTTGACTTTTCATCTCTTCATCTGATTTTAGCTTGTGTGTGTGAGGGGATTATTGTGGGTAATTTACCCGCTCATTCTGAGCACTGTAAGCTTTTTACGTTTCTCTTTGGAAAGCGGATTTAGGTTTTTTATATTTGAAACGGTCTGAGGGTTTGTATTCCGCTGCCTGTCCAATTAGTTGATTTGGTTGAATAGTTGAGATGGTTATTTGTGATTGTGTAGAATATATCTGCAATGCCTATCATGTAGGTCTTGGTATCTGGAAGTTTGGCTCCTTGGTGTAACTGCAGGTTTCTGATGAACCAAGGGGAATTAAATGCCATCCTTGGGCATTTGTTCTGACGAGACTTTTGTTGTTTATGTTTAGGAAGCTGTTCTTATTTAAGAGTGGATATAGCTTTGCAATTGTCTAACTTGTTTTGACGGAGATACTATTTATGTGGGTCTTCCAATTCAGGCACCTATCCAGATGAACACCTAGATACTTTGTAGAGTTGTGCCAAGGAATGACTTTTCCAAATATTTGAATGCTTCTTTTCAGTTCTGCTTTACGTCTGGCGAAAAGTACTGCAGGGATTTTTCCTGGGTTGATTGCGATACGCCATTTTTTGTACCAGTTATCAGATTGGTGGACGGATCTCTGTAGCTTGTTTGAGGCTGGATGTGGACGGAGGGATCTGGTATAGAGAACGGTGATGGATGGAGACAACTTGGGAAGATCTGCTATGTATATGGAGAAGAGTAGGGGAGACAGCAGAGAACCTTGGGGAAGTTGAGTCGTAACTCTCCTCTCTGTGGATCTGATTCCATTGTTGAGTTTTATTTTAATTTTCCGTTATTCAGATATGATTTGATAAGTAAAACTAGTGGTAATGGGATTCAAACTTGGTGTAGTTTAAAAATTAGACCATAATGCCATATACTATCAAATGCTTGTGTTATGTCTACGAAGGCGGCGCCAGAATATTGATGCCATTCGAATCCTTGTGTGATGTATTCAACAACTCTGTAAATTTGAAGCGTTGTGGAGTGATAATCCTAAAGCCGAATTGCTCGTCTTGTATGACGCGATTGTTATTTGTTGACTCTTGATTCCGTGTGATTATAGCGGGTTCGGTTATCTTGCCTACACATGATCGAAGGCTGACAGTTCTATAATTTTAAGGAAACTGTGTATTTTTCCCTGCTTTTGGAATTAGGAAGACATTCCCAAGCTTCCATCTCTCTGGAAAATTATTTAACTGAAGGATAGCATTAGTGGTGACTATCAGATGCATAATCCCTTCACGCGGGAGTTGTTTGAGCGCCATGTTCGTTATTCCCTCCGCACCCGGAGCCTTTTTGTTGTTTAGTTTTCTTATGATCTCATATATTTCTGTTTGAAATATATGACATCATAAGAAAATTAAACGGGTTTGTTGTTAGATTGCGATGAAACGTTTTGTGTAATTTTACACACTTCTGTGTAGATTTTTCTTATGAAATTAATATCTATATTGGTATAATTGGTGTTGCATTTCTTTCTAAGTTGTCTGCAAATACTTCTGCCTTTTACTCATCATTGTAGGTGACACTATATTCACTTTGAATTGAAGGACGTGTGTATCTCTTCGAACGAAATCATCTGATCATTCTCCACAATTCTCCTCAGTATTTAGGTGATGTATTGTGTTATTCCAAAGTTGGTTTCTGTGGAACTGTAGAGCATACCGAACATGGTTTGTTGCTCTGTTAACGGATTGCTTATCTGTGGGATCCATTTTTCTGTGGTATTGTCTTCTTAAACGTAATCGTTGTTGAATTTATAAGCAATGTGGAAACTATTGCTGGCATTCTCATTAAAATGTTGTAATTTTTCGAGACAATTATTTTTGTGCATTCAGTGTACATTCAACATATGCTCTTTCAACGATATTCTTTTCACTAAATCTTTCCTTCCGTAATTTCGGTGCTTTGATAAAAGGTTATCTATCATATTTCTGCAGCAACATATATTTATATAAAGTGCCAACTGTTTTGCCGTGTATATTAATATGCGCACTCATATCGCTATTATCCGATGACGGTATCATTTACAAAAACCTACTATTTCATCGCCAGTTCGATACTGACAATGAAATTGGAAGTTTTGTACTGCCCGAAGGATGCAAGTTTGGTTTCTGCAGCCAGATCACTTAAAAAGAAATAAATTCAGTACACTCTCTTTGTCTCTCTATCTCATATTAATAAACAGAAGAAAGAATTTGTTAAATTCCTTAACCCATCAATATCATTCAATCTACAATAGGTTCACCATCTTTCGTGAATAGGTTTATCTCAAGTTCAACAAATAGGTTTATTCCAAGCTCTCAGTCAAAAAGGATCACACAGCACATGGCATTTTAAGACTAAAATCAGGACCACCACTTCCTGAGCATCTGATCTTTTTGTTGTAATTGATTAACTTTTAAACAAAATCATAGAACGTTCTTCTATGCTTACGAATTATTGTAAGGCTTATGGATTCATAAGCAACCTAATGAAAATGCTAGATTCTGTCTCAGAAAATCTTTGATAATGTGCCAGAAGAGAACCTCATCATCCTGTTTTTCCTTTATCTTCTACAAATGGAATTCAGCACTGGGGAAAAGGTTCAGCCAAATAATTGTTTAGGCTGTATTTTGTTTCTCGTTGTTTCAATGCAATCACTATATTTTACTGTCCTTTGTAAATACCGACCATTAGCTCTACAGAGTGCCTCAGCCGGAAGGTGTCGTGAGCGTATTGCGCATAAGTATCTTAAAATTCTTAGAGCGTATTATATACGTTTCAAGAATTTTAACTATTAGATTATTGACTGTAATTCAACACACTAAGGCTTTTTATGCTATTAGCCTTGTTATGACACTCATGCACAGAATTTAAAATTAAAGTTCTTGTATAATTAAAGCTCCTTAGATGATTCAACTACCAGCTGCTTATTGGAGGAGAGGATTGGCCCGAAATGTTTGGGGTTTCGCCCTAGAATTTCCAGGTTATTTAATTATTTAACATTAAACGCACTAGCGATGCTGATGTGGAACGTTTCCAAGTTCGTACAATGTCCTTCCTACGCATAGGATTATCATAAATATATAGAAGTATTTTGACGGAACAATTTGAGTTGATTCTTCTTCTTCTTCTTCTCTCTCATAATCCTAAATGGACTGTTCGGTCATTCATTGCTGGTAGATGATCTTCTTTGTTATCCTCCTCCAATCATCTATGTCTCTTGTTCTTGATGTCAATTGACATTGGGAGGAATTTGTCCATTTTTTTATGTTGTCATTTCATTTAATCGGTCCCTCATCCTTGATCCCGGAACGATTCCTTCTAGTGTTTGCTTTGGAATTACTTTCGCCCTCTCTACATATCAGAACCATTTCATCTGTTTTCTTCTGATGACTGTCAGAATATTTTCCATTTTTTCCGTCTATTAAATTAATCAGTTTCCGAACATTTTCATTGTTTCGTGAGCAGTATAGGAAATTCTCAAGAGTCTTCTGTAAATTTTCATTTAAAAAAAGCAGGATCAGCTCTCATCTTCCCTTAATAAAGTCAGTTTGATTTGATTACCTAAAAATATTGTCCTTAAACTCATCTTCTTTTCTCATATGTCGACATTTCATCAACGGTTGAATTATCAGCTTTTACCCGCTGAGACTAACGAACAAAATTCTCAGTGTCGACAGGTGCTGAAAATTCTCAAATTTTGGATACTTGGAGATAAAGGTATTAAAGATTAATGGCATATAATTTTGCAATTAAATCTTAACGTAACTAAGGCATTAATGATAAAAGGCTAGTTAAAACATTTCCAATAGACAGCATCAGTAATTATAGTATTGTATGTTTTGGGTATCATCGTGTATTCATTAGTACTAGGACGTTTAGATGTACACGTTGCTTAGTATTATTTGAGTGGGATTTGTGGTCGATAACTTGTGTGTTTGATGATTATGATTTCAGTATGATATCAGATGGTGAACAGGATTGTGTATGCATAGCCTGTTTGAAATGACTCATGATTGAGTTCGATAATGCCTACACCAGTAAACGAATATCTAGTCTGAACGATCTTACAACCAGGGCAGGCGGAAGTGGGCATGCAGAGCATGAGCTGTATGCCGGCGCCGCTGCCGGGGCACGGTTCATAAGTTCATTTTTAAGAAACAAACATTTTATCATAAAAACAAAAAATTCTTAGAATGATCAATATTAAAATAAATAAGGCCGGATACACAGAATAAAAATTTTAAAAAATTGTATATTGCCGCCGCATTGATCAGCCGGCTGTTTGCAATTTTGCAGCGAGAGCAGACGCATGTCTGAAAAATGTTGTGTCTACTGCAGTCTATCTAAAGTGAAACGGTGAACATGCACAGAAACGAATTTTCGTACAAAACATTTGTTGCTAGGTAAACCAGCCATATGGTACGCATCTCAGAAGGCTACTGACAGTAGCGCAGTGCGGACTATTATTACGTCTCTGTATAGTGTTGTTTAATCATCTCTTGTGTGTATAAAATAGAAATGGAATCAAAAATTAAAAAAAAAAAGTTATCGTGCACAAAATCGTAAGCGTCATGCTGAGAAAGAAGCAGTATTAAGAAACAAACTGGGGCTCTTAATAAATTTGTTAAATATTAAAATATTCTGATGCAGATTGTAACCAAATCCATATATCAGAAATCAGAATTGATGAACCGTGCACAACATCAAGTTTACATGAAAGTACTATTGCAACTATTGAACAAGATAACAAGACGCATGATTTAAGTGAAAAAGTGTTAGGAGAAGATTTAGTTGTAGTTGACCACGAAACTAACACAAATGTTAGTCTCTGTACATTTAGAAGATCCAGGTGAATGGGGAAATATTGATGAAAAATTACGAGTTGTTTTAATTGAAATGGGGCCTATTCAAAAGAAAAATATAATATATCCCAGAGATACATATGGTCATAAATATGGCGACACCTATTATAATAGAACAATGGAAAACGGGCGGCTCGTGCCAAGAATATGGCTCATTTATTCCGAAACTTTAAATTCTATTTTTTGCTTTGGTTGCAAACTTTTCGCACCTACTGAATCAAGTAGTCTTGTAGAAGGTTATAACGATTGGAGAAATGTAAATACAACTTTTCATAGACATGAGACTAGTTTAACTCGCATGAAGAATTTCCTAAAATGGAAGGAATTTGATAAAAATTTAAGAAACAAAGCTACTATTGATTTCCAAAGCATGTATGAAATGGAAAAGAAACATTGGACGAGTGTTTTAGAACGCCTGATTGAAATTATAAAATTCCTTGGTAGCCAAAATTTAGCTTTTCGCGGAATCACGTGATAATTTATATGAAAGGAATAACTGTAATTTTTTAAAATTAGTCCAACTGTTTGCGAAGTTTGATCCCGTTATGGAAAATCATGTTGAAAGGGCCCTACAACGAAACAATACAGTACACTATTTCAGTAAAGACAGTCGAATCGAAATATTGAAAACTTTCAGTAAAGCAATCAGGGATATAATTTTAGTATCAATTCGAAAATTAAACTTTCTTCCATATTTTTTCTGCACACCTGATGCAAGTAAAACAGAACGATTGACCATTATTATTATTCGCTTTGTTTCCTGTGACAATGGAATTGTGAAGATCAGGGAAAACATTTTAGGTTTTGCAGATATATCATATTCCACAGGAAGTGGTTTATGTGCAACAATAATGGAACAACAGGAAAAATGGAACATTCCCATTGAAGACAGGCGAGGTCAAGGGTATGACAATGCGGGAAAAAATATGGGCTCCAAATTTTGCTTTTGAACAAATAACATCGAGAAATTTACGTGCCATGCGCTGCTCATACTCTAAATTTAATCATTAACGATGCAGCCAAAATAAATGCAGATACAATTAATTTCTTTGCAATTATTCAAGATATATAAAATTTCTTTTCATTCTCTTACAAACGTTGGGCAATCCTTTTAAAGTTCGTAAAAATTTAACATTGAAACAGCCATCAGAAACGCGATGTGAAAGTAAAATTAATGCAACCCGCCCTCTACGATATCAGTTTGGAGAAATTTACGATGCACGTTTTGAAATTTTAAATAATGAAAATTATATTAAACTCAGCATGAAGGACGAACATTATGTGCTAAAATAAAGGACTACAAATTTATTTTCTCTCTTATAACTTGGCATGATTTAACAGAATAAACCCTGTGAGTAAAATACTTCAAGACAAAAATATGAACTTTACACTTGCTTTAGAATCTATCAAAAACTCAAAAAAATATTCATACAAGAGTATCATTCAGATACAAATTTTAAAGAAGTTCTAAAAACGGCAAAAGAACTGAGTGAAGAGGTGGATGGAGAACAAGAATTTAAAACTGGTACGGAAGTTCGACAAAGAAAAAAGACACGACAATTTGATTACGAGCATCATGACGAAACGCCACAATCGCCAGAAGATAAATTAGAGTGAATGTGTTTTATACACTTCTAGACGCTGCAGTGTGTTCGGTAATAGAACGTTTTGAACAACTAATATCATATTATGATAATTTCAATTTCTTGTATAGATTACTACAAATTAACAATGAAGATTTAGGAAAAAATTGTGACGATTTAGAGATTCTCTTGAAGGACAGTGACAATAAAGATGTAAATGCAATAGAACTATATGACGAGTTATATGCTTTCCGGGATATTTTTCGGAAGGATCATTTAAAAATTCACAACTCTTTCGATATTCTTAATTTTATTGTGTCCAATAATTTATCTTTCCCTAACTTCTCAATTGCTTTAAGAATACTATTAACCATACCTCTTACAGTGTGTAGCGAGCGGAGAACGTTTCTTTTCCATGTTGAAATTGATTAAAACCTACTTAAGAACAAGTATGTCACAAATTAGGAGTTAATAGGTTGAAAACAGTTTGGCGTTAATAGGTTGAAAATGATATATGTGCGGAATTAGACGTTAAGACCATTATTGCTAATTTTGTGAATATGAAATCAAAAACCCTAAAATTTGAATTTAAAAAATATCAAATATATTTATCTAATTTAATTTATTTTCTTTTATTCTGTGAAGATTTTCTTTTTCGAATACTTATATTACATGTTCTACTTATTTCTGAATTATTTTCTTATTTTCTCATCTATCTTGAGTTTCTTTTATTTTCCTAAAAGATAGTTCCACTTATAAAAATTATTAAAAACTTTTTACAAGTTAATAAGAATTTAGTAACTTCTTCTTCTTCTACATCCTAACATGGAATTTAGGCCAAGTGGCCTGTTTCGGTCTCATGCCATCTCTTTGTTGGTCTTCCGATTCTTATTTTCCCACTTATTTTGTATCTGTATAATATTTTTGGTAGTCTGCTGTTGTCCTTTCTATTTAAATGTTCTAGCCATTTTTGCATATACCGTCTTATGTATTAATTAATTGGTTTTATTTTCAGGGATTGTAAGATTTCTTCATTTGTTTTCTGGTCCCACTTGTTATATCCAGCTGTTTTTCTGAGGAACTTCATTTCTGCTGTTTGAATTCGTATTTCATCTTTCCTTTTCATTGTCCATGTTTCACTTCCGTATAGTAGAATTGGTTTTGACAATATATTATATAGTCTGCTTCTAGTGTGTTTTTGTACTAGGGATGGGTTAAATATATTATTTATTATGCCATTTACATTGACAAAGTTTGATATTTTAGAGTCTATATCTTTTTCTTCTTCGTATGATAGATCACATCCCAAGTATCTGAAAGTATTTACTTGTTCTAATATTTTATCATCTATCACCATTTTACTTCTTATTGGGTTTTCTCCTTTGAATGCCATTATTTTTGTTTTTTCTTTAGATATTGTCATATTATATTGCTTTGAGATATCATTTAATGATCTTGTAAGTCATCCTCTGATGTAGCTAATACTATTTGATCACCTGCAAATAGTAGTGTATCTATCTTCATTTGCGGGGTCTTTTTTATACCAAATGGGTTATTCTGTTTCCCGATTGTTCTAATTTTATTTATATATACAGGGAGTCCAAATTTCACGCAAGATTTAAATTTAGCGCCATTTGTGCGGTAAAGTGTTGCCAACGAGAAAAAATAGACAGCGTGACAGCTGACAGTTCAGGGTTATGAAAAACGGAGCGCTACACGAAAAAACAACGCATTTTCATTGTTGAGCAATATTTTAAAAATAATGAAGGTTTGGCAGCTACAGTTCGCAATTTTCGTACAAAATATGGTCCGAATAGTGATTTAAATTTATCAACTGCGAAAAGGTTGATTAAAAAATTCAAGGAAACTGGATCAATTAGTGATCTTATACACTCTGGCCGTCCTTCAGCAAGTCGTTAAACAGAAAACATCGAAGCAGTTCATGAGACTGTTGCTGAGACTCCAGGAACATCAATTCGGTACCGTGGTCTTGAATTGGGCATTTCGAGAAGCTCTCTACAGCGTATGCTCACGAATGATTTGCATCTTTATGCTTACAAAGTTGAATTGACTCAAGAACTGAGCCCTACTAACCACACATAGCGAAGAGAGTTCGTTCAATGGATTATAGAACAACAACAAGTGGATGCTTATTTTTCGAAGAAAATCTTCTTCAGTGATGAAGCTCATTTTCATCTTGATGGCGTCGTTAATCGACAATATTTTCGCATTAGGGGTTCAGAAAATCCACGAGTGATTGATGAGAAACAAATGCATCCACAAAGTGTCACTGTTTGGTGCGGATTTTGGGCTGGAGGCATCATCGGTCCATTCTTTTTCGAAAATGCGGCTGGTAAGGCAATAAAAGTTAATGGCGTTCGCTATCGCGACATGATAATCCAGTGTTTTGTGGCTAAATTGCAAGATATGGATGTCGACGACATGTGCTTTTAACAAGATGGTGACACATGCCATACAATCCGAGAAACAATTCAATTACTGCATGAGTCATTTCCTGGTCATGTAATTTCCCGTTTTGGTGATCAGAATTGGCCGCCCAGATCATGTGACTTAACGCCGTTGGACTTTTTTCTTTGGGGTTTTTTGAAGTCTAAGGTTTATGCCAACAAGACCACGACTACTCACGCCTTGAAGGAGCAAATTGAGCGCTGTATCAATGAAATCCAGCCACATTTATGCAAAACGCCAGCAAAGCCGTGGAGGCCATTTACCCGATATGCTATTCCATGCATAACCCTACACTGTATACTTTATGAATCAATAAGAAATTACAATTTTTAATTAAAAACCTGTGTTTTCTATCAAAATTACTTCTTGCGTGAATTTTGGGACACCCTGTATATTGAAAAGCAGAGGTGTGAAGGTACAACCTTGTTGTACACCTCTTGATAGATCTTTCCATTCTGAGATGTGTTCTAATTTAACTGCTATTTTATTTCCTGTATATATTTATTGAATAGTTTGTAAAAAATACTTAATATTTTAATATTAATATTTTATTAATATTTTTATTTATTATTTTATTAATATTGTTTAAAATATTAAACAGTATTAATAATTGTTTAATATTTTAAACAATTTTTGTTTACTAATTTTGTTAAAGGCTTTCTCATAATCAATATAGGCCATGTGTGTTTCTTTTTGAAATTCTCTTCTCTTTTCTATTAATAATTTTAAAGTAAAAATTGAATCTATGCAGGACTCCGCCTTTTTGGAAACCATTTTGTTCTTCTAGTAATTTGTTTTCTAAAATGCAGCTCAGTTTCTCTTTTAATATTCCTGCATATATATTATATCCTGTATTCAGCAGGCTAATTCCCCTATAATTAGTAACTTGTAAAATACAAAAATATTTTAAACTTTAGTTCAAATAAATTTTAACTTTAATTAAAATTCATTTTATTTTTTTTAGGGATTCGGGCCGGTGAGAAGGCTATAATGTCTGTATCATTATATTCAACGATTAAAGTGAAGTGGCTTTATCAAAATTTTCTTTAAATTTGAGAATTTTTTGAATATTCGGGTTTTTAACGATTATCCTGCATAGTCAACCCCCTTGTTCGTTGCATTTAGCTAAATAACGTGTGGCTGTTCTCTAGAATTTTATTTAAGAAATTTCAAATAATTTAAATTTTTATTATCGTAAAAGAACCACACACGCCCGGATAGTTACAGGGGCGCTTAGATAGAAATTGCATGCGGGCGACAAAGACTCTAGCGCCGGCACTGCTTACAACTATTTATTGTAGGGATTATTTTAATCACTGCCCTGAGGCTGTATCGCAAAATATTCTTCCTGGTTGAACAAAGTTGATTTTAAAATGTTAATATAGTCGGTGATCATAAAATTATTCTTCAACAGAGATAGAAATAAATACCTTCTATAAAAGGTACCCAACCCTATTTTTATTGTAGCATTCTTGTTTTCCATTAAAGTCTAGCTACAGAGTGGGCATAAAATAACTTTCCATCTTTGGAGCCATCTGTAGCTAAAACCAATAAACGGAATGAGACCAAATTTTAATTGAGCCTTTTAAAGGCATGGGGAGATGATTTCCGCAAATAAAAGATTTCGTACTAAAATTGCCGATAGGGGAAATTTTGGTGCTGGCGGAGCCAAAAAAAACGGATAATTACATTAAAGGCAGATAAAAAAGGAATAATAATATTTCGACGGTGTAAGCGACAGCCGCGTCACTTATTTCATCTGGATATACGGCGCGTTACAATGATAATAAGAATAATAATAATTAAACTAAAACAACAACTTGCGATAGACAGAAATTCATGTAGCAATTGAACTCACAGGAAATAATGTTTTATTCATCAGAACAGGGTCCCCTGGACCACATACACTATTCTCAATGTGCTGACCTTTCTATAGCATTGAGCGCTTGGACCAATACCGGTCGCTGTGTCGTCGAACACCTCAGTAGCTACGTCTGTTACTGTCACTTCTTGCACTGCTTTCCGTCCTCTGTCAGGTCTAACTCCTAGTGATCCAGTTTCTTCAAATATTTTAATCATAGCTCTCAGTGCTACAGCTGACATAGGCCCTGTAAGCAGGTTATGAAGCCTTCTAAATTCCCGAAGGGCCGCAACGGCATTGCACTGTTTAAGGTAAAACAGCTTAACAAGTAAAGCATGCTGAGGCAAGAAAGGACGCATGTTGAGCTCAATTCGTCAGTTTCGAATAACTGCCTGAACGTTATCAATCCTTTTTTAAGTGGAATTGGTGGCGCTGCTGCCACCTACGCACAGTAAAATTTGCATAATCCTTTTTACCTCCTTTTACTGCAAATATTTGACTGATATCGGCTTCGCCAGCGCAAAAACTTCCTCTATCGGCGACTTTTCGTACTAAATCTATTTTTAGCGGAAATCATCTCCCCATGCCTTGAAAAGTCTCAGTACAGAATTTGGTCTAATTCCGTTTATTGGTTTTAGCTACAGATGCCTTCGAATTTGGAAAGTTATTTTATGGCCATCCTGTGCTGTTTCACTATTTTTAAAATATAATCTGAAGAAAAAATGAGAGTTCAGCTTTAAGTAATCGTACGCAGATTACTTAACCTTACTGCTACTCTTGACAGGTGTGTTTGAAGAAATGTTGAGGGTATTTGTAAATCTGTTAATTTTAATGGGGACTCAAAAATTCTCTTTGGTCCTATAGAGCATAATATCTGAAGAAAAAAAAATTAACCCACCAATGGTACACATGGGTTATGGATTTCTGACCTTTCGTGAGCGACTGCAACATAAAATAATGCTTTAGTTCAGTACAGTCTTACATAATGGATTTTCACTTTTTAATGTTTCTAATACCGTCACGCTAATGGAAACATTTTTATATATTAAACAAAAAAAATAATTTGTTTATTTAATTTTAATTTTTATTGATTGAAGCCGATGCTTCAGTAAAAAAATTTACCTGAAATATTGATTTTTGTAACGTAGAAGAGCAGTTCTTGAATTCGATTCAAGCAAGTCTGGCTCCGCTTATCTTTTTCCATATTTATGCATAAAGCAGCATCCGCACCCCCTTTCTTTGCATGTATCTCTCACACTTCGTCACTTCCCTTTGATTCTTTAACTTCTTCGTTCCATTTGGGTGACGGGTTTAATCTGTGCTGAACAACTTTACCGATGTACATACATATGTGAATGCCGCGTTTTATTAACTTCGTGCAACCCGTAATACCAGTTATTAAATTTTAGGAAACGAATAGCAAGAAACAAACCTGTTCGTCAAAGCCAGGTCAGAATTCAATCAATTGAATTAGGAGAAGTTAGGACAATTAAAAATCATATATTGCTGTGTACTAATGGAAGATTTGTTTCTAAAGTTTCAACTCTCTCTCTCTCTCTATCTCGCATCACTGCTTGGCTGTAATTTAACTCTTTTGTTTGCGTATTTTAACGCATGGCTACTTAAATACTTCAAACTGAATTTTTAAATAAAATATTATAAGAAGGTTGTGTTTTTCGTGTGAGTAGAAATATGAGATGTACATTCACCTTAGTGAATGTCCTTAATATGAAAATGACCTTAGTATTAAAACATTTTTAATGGAGGAGAAAATGCAGTGGAAGAACACCGCTGATGGGAAGAGAGAGATTATGTACCTTCAGACGAGATGCACCTTCTCACAGTTCTAGATGTATGTGGAGAATAATGTGCATTCCATCTAGTCGAGCTGCATGTAGAGTTCAGTCAGTATTTAAATCGTTGTTTTTTTATTCTGCATAATTAAATTAATTTGTAAAAATTTACTTTAGTAATTTCAATTCAGGATACGAAGCATGCATACGGTAGCATTATTTATAATGCAAAATCTTTCATTAGACTTCCTGGATATTGCTATATTTAAAACTGCACACAGATAACAATATTACAAAATTACTATTATTCGCACAGGGTAGTCTGAGATCCTATTAGAATTGTTAAAGTGAAAATAAGTTAAAAATCTAAGTTATTAAGAAATGATTATGATATTGATAAGAAGATCAGTGTACCTGACGGATTGGGGAACAAATGATTTCCCTCTGAAGTCTCATAATCGTGTTGATACTAATAATAAGGATTCAAAGTTTGAATTGCCGTTTTCGTGTTAAGGTGTGAACTTGAATTAATATACGAGGGTGGTCTGAAAGGTTCTCGGCCTAGTAATGAATAAACGAATTTATAATTTGAAAATAATTTTTATTTTTCAACATAATTCATTTATTTCACCATAATAACATTTATTTCAGCGATTCTCCAGCGCCATTATCCGTCACTGTAGTAGTTTCCATTAAGATCTGGAAAATAATACCATCTACAGCTGCAATCACCTCTCGATTCGAAGAAAAACGCTGACCAGCGAATAACGTTTTATTTTTCGGAAGAGATAGAAGTCAGAGGGAGCCAAATTTGGCGAATACGGTGGACCTTCCAACAATTCATAGTGTAGATCCCTTAATTTTTCCATTGCCAAAACACTTTTGTGAGTAGGTGCATTATCCTGATGAATGATGATTTTTTTTTCTGCACATCGGGTCGTTTCCAACGACGTTTTTCGTCTAGTCTGGTTAAAATATCGTAATGATATTCACCGGTTATTATTTTATCCTTTTACAAGATAATTAATAAACACAATGCCATTTATTATCCCAAAACACCGATGCCATGACTTTTCCTGCTGATGGAACCGACTTTGACTTCTTCAGCGTTGAACAACCGTCTTCTGTTTACTATTTTGACTGCTGTTTGGATTCCGGTAATGTGTACTGGAGAATCCAAGTCTCATTTATAGTAATAAATCGATGCATAAAATCAACTTTATTCTTGTTAAAACGCTCGAAGCACTGTTCAGAATTTTTCATGCAAGTGCGTGTTTGATATGCTGTGAGCACGCGCGGCACCCATCTTGCAAAACTTTTTCATAAGCAATTCTTCATGCAAAATATATCCATGTTATTTTCAAATGCCTATAGTTTCAGCAATTTCGCGCACTCTCTGGTCATCCAATACCATAACATACGTTGATCAATGATTTCTGATGTTGTTACACTTTTTTGGACATCCTTCACGTGGAGTTGAAGAATCGATGCCCTCCCTCGATGAGCCTTTGGACTCCCTGGAGGTGTGATATAATAATAATAATAATAATAATAATAATTTTTTAAACACTTTATTATGTCTTGCATACATATAATAATTACATTATAAGATTATATACATTACAAAATTCAAAAATTCTAAAAATTACATACATATTTTTTTTTTATTGATCTATTAAATTATATATATATATATATATATATATATTTTTTTTTTTTCAATTTACACGTACAATAAACATCCTGAGTGACATTGCAACTTATAGTTTTATAGAATTCAGCACAAAGTGTTACATTTCTTATATTGGATTTCAATTAAAATTTTTTAAAAATACTTTTTGCCTCTGTATTATGTATTTACAACACATTTTCTTCTAATATTTACAATAAAGATTATACAGAATTTTTGAATATAGAATATACATATTAATAATAATAATATTTTTTTTTTTTAATAATGATAATATTTTATTGATTG
The DNA here is from genome assembly GCF_054136105.1 of Typopeltis vanoorti. Taxonomy (NCBI): domain Eukaryota; kingdom Metazoa; phylum Arthropoda; class Arachnida; order Uropygi; family Thelyphonidae; genus Typopeltis; species Typopeltis vanoorti. The sequence continues at coordinate 9,011,683 of NC_143564.1, forward strand.
CTGAAATATTTACACATACAATAAACATCTTCAGTGACATTGTAACTTATAATTTTACAGAATTCAGCAGCACTAAGTGCTGCATTTTCTACATTGGATTTCAATTAAAAATTTTAATAATACTTTTTTGCTTCTATATTATGTATTTACAACACATGTTCTTCTAATATTAACAATAAAGACTATACAGAATTTATGAATACAGAGTATACAGAATAATAATAATAATAATTATTAGATATATGTATATATATATATATATATATATATATTTTTTTTTTTTTTTAAGTTTGAGAAAGAATGATTATACATACAAATTTCTGCTTTTGCTTATAAGTATTACTTGTAGATGAGTGAGGCACGTTAATCCCACCTACTTCGAAGCTTGGGTTAGCTTTTATGAAGAGAGTGGGATTAAGCCTTCACTAGTTGTGTTGTTGCTGCTGTTTATGTATGGGATGTAGGCATTGGATGCTTGTGATTTGTGATGTGTATATTAGTGTTAATGGTTTCTTAACTTTGTTGGTATATTTTCCAGAGTTCGTTTTTTAATGTTCTGTAGTTATCTACGTGTTTTAACTTTCTTGGTAGGTTGTTGAGTTGCGTTGGTATCTGATGTGATCTCACAAATGAACCGTATGAGTTGTTGAAGGGTGTGGGGATGTAGAGAGTTGGTGTAGGTCGTGTTATACGATATGTGTCTCTGTTGTTTAGATAGATGATGTTGAAGTAATTCCTTGTTAATGTCATGTAGTGTTTCAGATTTTTAATGCTCAGAATTATGTGTATCGCCATTTGCTTGTCGGATATTGGTTGTTGTGTGTAAGGTGTCCAGATCACTGTTGACATGATTTTCCTGTGTAGAGCTTCTAATTTTGTTAGGTGGCTGTTTGATGTATTTTGCATAGACTGTTATTCCGTATCTTAGTAGGGATTCGCAGATACCGTGATATAGGAGTTTTTTTATGTTGGGTGGAATAATGTCTTTAACTTGGAAGAGTTTTGCTGTGATGATCCGGAGTTTGGTGTGTAGGTATTCTATATGTTTTGTCCATTTAAGATGGGAATCTATATAGAGACCGAGGTATTTTGCGTGTGTTATGAGTTTGATATCGGAACATTGGCAGGTATTTTTGTTGTTAATGCAGCGGTATGTGTGACAATGGATCGATAGTGATGCGGGGCGTATGATTCTTGGGTTATGTATTATCAACATCTGTGTTTTATAATAATAATAATAATAATAATAATAATAATAATAATAATAATAATAATAATAATATAATGAAATAATGTTCATGCATTGAGGGAGATATTAGTATTAAATGGAAGGAATATATTTCATAACGAAATACCAGTGGCTTCAGTATCTCCATTTACTCTTGTTTCTACAGTTTCATAAAGAAGCAAGAAAATAATAAGAGTATGTATATGCGGAATTTCTGTTCAGATCACAACCAGTCATTACTAACATGTTCCAACATCACTATGTGCACAATTTACAAAACGTGGAGATGCAAGAATAATAAAAACCCTGATTCACGATGTTATTATGGATAGTGATTTCTTTCCTATATAGAATTTGGCATAACATATTTGAATATCATACTGAAAAGAAAATTATTTGAGAAAGTTTAAATAACAGAAATCTTGTAAAAATTGGTAAGAATACTGTAGAAGATTTGTATCAACAAGGTGGCAAAATATTCGGTTGGTTAATGAAAACTATTAGAAATGAAGGAAAAGCTGAAGATAATGATATCCTAGATGATTGGAGTAATTGATTTTAAAGAAGTTGAAGTGAAGCATGTAGCGACAAAATAGCGATAGAAAATGTCAATCTTACAGTGAACCAAGAAAAATTACAAAACCTGTAATATGAACAGGCTGTAAGAATGTATAATATACGAATTCCGATATACGGAGCTGATAAACGTTTACAATGGATGCATATTATGGTTCACGCGTTATGATCACAAGCGCTCACTGCAGATGATTCAAGCTGGCCTTTTACAGTACTTATCTGTAGAAGTTCAAATAGAAGTAAATGTGAAAGAATATTCTACTGAGTACTCCAAATTTATTCAAGCATACTCGGAAGGATGTTAAGAAAAATACTTGTAGAGAACCTTGGGGAAGAAAAATCTCGATTCAGAACAAAAATGTTCTCAGATTTTCATTCTAAGAAGGGTAGCGTAAACATCATGGGAATATAACAAAGATCTAGAAAAGTTATGTGACAAGTTACCGAGGGAAAAATCTCAAACAAAAGTACAGTAATATGATATAAATTGGACAGAATATCTAGTAACACATGGTCTTCATTTACTTTGCTAGTTAGCAGTTAGAAATGGAAAAATTACTAGAAAACGTTTTAGATAAAATCAAGTATGAGCTAAGGACGCACACTGACTTCTCTCTTATTTTCATTCATTTATGAAGGAAAGTTACGTTTAACCTAATAACTAAATTGGAGTGTTTATTTCACCTCTTTTCTTTGTATATACCGATTTTACACTGGGTTATCTTTACATTAAGAACATCCATATCTGTTAATGTGTTGGTCCACCACTGGATCTAAGGAACAGCAGTTGTTACACCCGCTCTAGCATGTCCCACACATGTTCAATTTGGTTAGTCAGGGAAGTTTGGGGATTTATGAAATGTGGCGAATCGTTGACGGATTCCTGAAACCACTCCGTGGTTGTAGGAGCTCGATGACAAGTGCGTTGTTCTGTAGAAAGATGGCACTGTTGTCGCTGTAGATATGGATGGAGATGCTCGACAAATAGAACCCTGAGTTCATTCAGTGTTTGTGGGATGATAACCAACAGGCATAAAGTGTGACGGGAAAAATCTCATCAGACCATAACATCACCTCCACTAGCATCTTGAATCTCAACTGTGCAAACAGGAGATAGGACTTCATGCCGTTTTCGCCAAATATATGCCCACCCATCAGTATGGTGAAGCAGGAAATGGAACGCCGTGCTACTTGTTGATTGTAATGCCCAGCTGTCATCATGGATACCCTTGTCTCCGGCTATAGAACTTCAGGCAAAGCAAGGTATTGTACATTTGGTAATGGGCCGACTTGCCTTGCTGTTGTACCGGTGCGTGAGCTGTGTGACTGTTGCAAGTCGTTACTGAAATACGATTCGTGACAGCTGATGTAATCTCCAGGATTATTAACGCGTTATTGCTCAATGTATGACCTTCTGCGAGATATTTCTTCCTGATTAAACCAGTCCAGGTACACCTTTATAAGAGTAGTACGTGAACAACCAAAAAAACGGTTGCTTTCGAAACAGTGGCACTAGCCATTCGAGCCCAACTATATTTCTTCGGTCAAATTGTCTTACTTTGCGACGTTCACCATTATGGGCAAACCTTTACTGATTACGTTGAAAGGTTGGGTATGTCCATTTATAGTAGCTGCACGTGATATTGGTATCAGGTGGTACTTCGTCATCCTATTGAATATGTTCAGTGTATGATTATCCTATTTGTATTGAGAACAATAAATGTTACGTTATACCAAATTTTTTGTAACACTAAACAGAATTTCAATGCACTGTCATGTCTAAGGTATTAGGACCGCCATAACTCAGTAGTTTGGTATAAATCATGGTAAAATAAATTGTTATGTCTGATATATTACTTCCTTTATGTTTACACAGCACATGAAAATTTTATGTTTATAAACAGAGGACACTACGTTACGACAGGATTATATCGTTGGATCAAATTAAACGATCATTCTATCTTCTGTTATAAATAGTGGATACCACGAGACTCGCCTTCAGCCCAAACGAGTCGCAAAATTGCACTGAGACCTGAGGTACAGTGACGTTGAAAGGCAGGGTACTGGCTACTTTCGAGTTTCTCGAACTAACAATGCTACTATTCTCCATGTAGAGTGAAAATGTTTTCGAATATTTCAGCGGTTATAAACCAAACCAGAGAGCGTTAAACGAGTCACTTATATTTAAATAAAATTCGCATTTCCAGAGCGAGGCTCTCATCATTGGTTCTTAATAGAATGAGTTCTCTCCAAATAATGTATAATAAGTAAGCAGTTTCTCAGAGCTATTTGAATTACATTTAACAATGGTGCTGACGCAATGGAATTAAAAGTGAGGACGAAAACGTTCGTTTTTGTGATTTAACAGTTCTTCGGGAAGATTTCGGTATTGAGACCACATCATTACATAATTAGCTTAATAAAAATAAGCAGTTATCACCAGACAAGTTTCTTAAAACCTTTATTTATATCACAATGTGGTATCAATACTGAAAACTACCCACAGAAAAGTGAAGACACCACAAAACGATGGATTTTGAGTATCCAAATTAAATCCGTAATTTAATTCTTTAAGGGAAATGTTCCATGTCTTCTTTGCTAGTTTGATATCAACGAGCATTACATTTCTTGGTGAAGAGAGGTTTCAGAAACTTAGGATGTAGATGTTTCTAGAAAATAATCTGTATAAATTTTGTTCTGCAGCAGATTTTCTAAAACTCACTCTTTCCAATCATAGTTAATAATCCCCTCCAGTAACTATTTCGGTAGGTAAGAGTAATCTATTTTAAAACTTCAGTTGAATATCCACACTATTATGAAACTAAAAATATGCAATAAATTTCATAGACTACTGGTAAATCTCATCGAAAGTAACTCATATCGTACTAAACTTTAAAATTATTTCGGCATAGTCATGTTGTTATGGAAAAGCTTTTTTAATTACTTTTTTCTATCAATAAGTTAAATTGTAATTATTAATCAAAAACATACCTTTGGATTATAAACCGTTCTCTGATATTTGAAGAAAAGTGAGTTTATTTTGTTAATAAGACATGGTAGAAAAACTACCGTACATTATTCATTTAAAAGGAACAAATTCATTTTGATCATATCTGGCCCAGACACCGAAACATATTCGAAAATGTCATTCTTGTATTTCCCATAGAAACCGTATGATATCAGTGTATATACGATGAGAAAGTTGTATGCCTTTAAATTCTCCCAATATCTTTTCTACGGCAGAGACGATATTTGAAATGTGTTGACCTCTTTCTGGCAAGTGTTCCAAGGCTGATCACCCATGTGAGTGGTGCCGTCTTTTTTGCTAGTGCGATACCAACGGACGCTGCGTTTCCTTTCCTTACCGAATAAATATTGAGAAGTTGTTCCCTCTTTTTGCAATAGGATATCTGCAGACTTCCCGATTCTGAATAAAATAAAAAAATACATTTAGAATTAGTAAAATACTAAATATTTTAATCATCATTTACTTTAATTACACAATTTACCTACAGCGCAATTATGAAATTTGCCTTAAACTGCTTTCAGCATTATACGAATTATAAATGAAAACAATACTATTTCATAACGAAATAACAATTAATTCAGTATTCAGCATTTACTGTGATTTTTTATCATGTCTGAGAGAAGGAAATTATTTATTCTGAGCAAGTAATAAAATATCTCAATATAATGCAATTAAATACGAAAATTAGATTATATGCGCTCTTCAGAAATCGTGCTTTATATTAATTGCAATTAAGATAAAGAAATCATGACACATTTGAATTATATTTAGTGAAAATTCTTACCTTATCACAACGTTTTCTTGATTTGCCAACACAACCCTTTTATTTCTCATTTCACTGAGTGTAGGATGTATCCCAACCATTCTTTCCTTTTCCTTTGGGAGCTTTAAAACAGTTGCCTTGAAACTATTGGCATTTTCCTTTGGTTGAGGATTACACAGTGGACTTCCTGGTCGTTCTCGGGTAAGAATACTTGCGTCGCTGATATAATTCAATGAGATTATCTTTGAAATGTATTCGCCTCTTTCTGGCAATCTTGGGCAGTTTTTCCAAGGCTTATCCCCCATGTGAGTGGAGTCATCTTTTTTGCTAGTGCGATACCAACGAACGACAGGTTTCTTTTCTTTAAGTAGGCACTTTTGATCCGATTCTTTGTTTGTCTTTATTTTATCTTTAAATAGCTGATCTCCAGTAATATTCCTAATTAAAATAGGTAAATTCAATTAGTAAGAATTAATTCCTAATATTTCAATTATCATTCACTTTAAATTTGCAAACGAATAAAGCATATTTCTAGACCAGACTTCGGAATTGACAAGAAAAGTTTAAGACCGGTATACATAACCGAGAATGTTTAGCACGAAATACATAATGTGCAACTACTATTGGAAATAAGTAACATTTCATAATGACATATCAGTGTCTATAATTTCGTTATTCTGTAAACTCACCATTTCAGGTGAGTAAGACTCAAAATCAAACTCAATAATCGAAGGTGGAATATATGCGTCCTTCGAAATTTATGCTTTATTTTATATGTAATTAAGTTATGCTAAAAGAAAAATCCCCCGTATCCTAATTCTAACCAAAAATAGTTCTTACCTCAATTCATCTTTTTCACTATCATCCAAAATAACCTTTTCATTCTTCATCCCATCAAGGGCAGTATGTTTTTCCATTCTTCTTTGTTTTCGGTGTGGAAGATTTAAAAAAGTTGCCTTGAATCTTTTAACATTTTCCTTTGACAATGAATTACTGAGAGGAATTCCTGATCGCTTCCGAGAAGTAATACTTTTATCATTGTTGATCCGAGAACTTTCCATTGTTCGTAATTTCCTACTTAAGAAAATTTTCCAAATTTGACTTGGGCTGCAAATTAAACCAGATAACTGGAATAGAGAGATAATTTAAACGTGATTTCGAACTATATATATGTTATCAAAGATGTTAACCTCGAAATCAAAATCTTTCTCTTTGTCCAATCAGGAAATGTCATATTACTCTCGAACTAAGTTTCGTTAAATTCTCCAACTTTCCACTTTGAACCTGATGATTGATAAGCCACTCAGATATTTGCTGTTTTATTCAGAGATTAAGCAATTAATTCAAATTAACTTTTATACTTTAATTTTAATTTATAACATTTTATATTAATTATATGGAAAATCAGACAATTTCAATTTTCGAAAACTGGCTTAGAATTCGTAATAAATTTAAAAACGAGAATGATTTATTTCTCTATTATAATTTTACTATATATATGATAATATAATATTATAGCAATATTCTAATATTTAGAGGCTAAAGATCATTTTGTCTTTTAAGAAGTGTTGGGTGATCGAGTAATCGTAATATCGAGATTTAGCAAATACTCCTGCAAAATCTCATGCGATATGAAAAATATGTTTTGGTGCGTTTCCCAAAGGCACCGGGCTTTATACTTCACCTTTCATATAATAACCGCATAAACTAGCTAGTAGGACCGAGTAGGTTAGAAAACAATTCATTAATTTACTAAACTAATAAACACAGACATGATTATCATCCTTATTAAGCAATTAGCTAATCGTTAAGTAATCGGTCTGTTTATGGAACAAAGTACCATAAGTATATTGACTTATAAATCCCACTTTCATATCAGACATACCTTATTTTCTAGAAGTACTCAACAAATGTATCTTACATAAAGTAAGATTCCTCGACAAAGTTTGTAGAAATTTGATTTACGAATGTAATGAGTAGTATCGCTCGAGTCAGTATTTAGAATGTATTGTGTATTAACATTCAACGTTATTTTTATTTTAAGAATTTTGATGTTGTACATGCAGGACTCAATACATTTAGTTTACAAGTTTATTACATGCAAGCTAATGAAGTGTTAATTATGGATCTCCATAAATCTTCACACACTTTGTATGTGAAATTTTCCATTCTTTGTCTTTTTGATTGATAACAATAACATTAGATTTCAAGAGAAATATAAAGGAATATATAAGGTTACGAAGGACAATGCATGAAATATAAGATAAAGTTTATATAAAATCTAATATATTGGAATAGAGGTGATGTTCAAACTTTACATAATATTAAGAGAACAATGAGAGTGCCGAAGAAGAGATATTATTAAAGGCAAAGGAAATATAATAAACAATGTGTTCCAGACAGCGAATTAGGAATGTTGCTAGTCGGTAATCCTCAATAGCATTGATCAAATGTCAAAGGAACTTCCAGAGTTCGATAAAGGACTTATGGTGGATGCGGGTCTGTTTGGAGCCAGGATTTTAAAAACAGCAGAGCTGACTAGTTTCTCAAATCTTGACATACCTCTGGTGATTAATCAGCTGAAAAATTACCTACAAGGAGAGATTTAGCCTAATTTGATAAACTGGACGGTATGCATAACTTAAAATACGTTTTCTGCAACGTGTGATTGTAATGTTGTTTCTGTTTCCATTCCATTCTATCTCCAAAAAAAAAAAAAATGTAAAAGTTATTTGCTGCTAGATAAAACTACAAAATTTAAAACCCAATTTAATTTCTTAACTATAAAGGTGTCCCATAAATTTCTAAATATTGCAATAATTAATAAAAATCACAAAAATTGGTATATTAAAATGAATTGCAAGGAGGATTTTTTTTCCTTTTTGGCAGTGAAAAATATTTTAGTTCAGATATTCAGCAATAACGGGCATTTTACCACATGCTTCGTAAGTGAGATGCCTGCAAATGAGAGTTCTATAAAACGCAGGGTGTACGCTGGCAGCTCCTAATGAACGCGTGCGAATTCCCAGTCGTTGGGGTGAACGAATTGTTTTTGTGAAAAGTTTGTCCCTGTGATGTTCACTTTGGTGGGTAACACATTGTTAGTGAAGTTGTTTTCGGTAAACGGGGAAACGGCACCGGAAACCTTACGAAAGTTTCGAACGCAGAAAAGAATAAAGAACGTTCGATTTTCTATCATTCCTGCCAGACTGCAGTCTAATACGACGTTTTGATGAAACTGTAAATTGGTCAGATCGGTCTTGCACTGAAAGACCATTATTTGTTGTATAAAGCCCGTATCAGCGTTGTGGTATCGCAAATAAATGCAATTTGGACAGAATCAACAAGCGTGTAATCCAGGGGTTCCCAACCTTTTTGGTCCCCGTACCCCCTTGGCTTTTAGGTAATTATCCGGTACTCCCTGTTCATTATAATAAGAAATATATTCTTAAGTTTGCCATAGAGATTCAAAGAATATAAGAAATAAACAGCAATTCAGTAAATAAATCAATTACATTATCATAAAATTGTAAAATCTTTACTAAACTGCAGTAAAATCGACTAGTGAGACCCTTAATTCTGTTTCTTATCCACCAACAGTTTTATTCTTGGTACAGTTTTTGAAATAAATACCCGCATATCATGTTCAGACTCCAGTTTGTTTCTTGTTTTGGACTTGCTTGAAAACAGAATTGAGAATCCTGATTCACATAGATAAGTTGTTATAAATGGAACTATAGCCATATAAGCACATTTTGGTGTTAATGGGATATACTTCTCCACGTGTACACCTCAAATATTGTAACTTCATTGGTTGGAATTCAATTCGGAGTTTCTTGTTATTATGGAGATCGATTCGCTTGTCTTCCACTCGGTCGTTGTCATTGGTTTTTTTAAATGAATATGAAAACTTACATATCCAGACTTCATTCATTTGGTCAGGAGAAATTATTCTTGCAAGTCTCTCTTTCAAAGTTTTTAAATGCAATAAAATGCTATCAAGAAGGTCCTGTTTTAGTTCATTTGCCTGATCCGAAGCGATTTCATCGAGAGATTTGAAATTGGAAGAGTTACCTAACTCTACCCTTCTTTCCCAGAGAGTCAATTTTTCTTTAAACGATTATATCTTTTCTTCAGCCTTCCCGAGAAGGAGATCTGTACCTTCCAGTGAAATGTTCACAGAATTAAGAATTCCAAATACATCAGAACGATAAGCCAGAGAAATCTCAAACTTTGGATCTTTGAAATATGAAGCAAAAGCAGATTCTTTTTCAACTAAAAAAATGTCAATGAAATTTTTAAGTTCAAAAACCTTTCCTAAAATATTTCCTCTGGATAACCATATTTCTTTATGAAGCAGCAGTACGATATGATCTGCTCCATCCTCTCCACACAAAGATTTAAACACTCGGTGATTCCATGTTTTTGCTTTGATAAAATTCACAACTTGAACAACAACATTCAGAACAGCTTTCAACATATGTGGAAGTGTTTTAGATAGTAAAGCATACCGGTGAATGATGCAATAGCTTGTAAAAATATTTGGGTTGATTTCTTTAACTAAAGCGGTGAAACCTGATTTTTTCCCCGATATAGCGGGAGAACCGTCGGTACAATTAGATTCTACTAATTCATATGAAAGGCCATTTGAATGAAAAAAATCATTCACCAAATTTATAATGTCCACTGCCTTTGTTGTTTCCATCAAGGGGTTTACAAAAAAGAAATTCCTCTTTTATTTCATTCTGATGTTATATCTATAAAAACAAGAACCTGTGCGCAGTTAGAGACATCAGTTGATTCATCCAACTGTAAACTAATTCTTGCCGTACTTTTCTTAATTTCGTCCGCAACCTGTACACGTATGTCTTCTGATATTTTCTAATCCGATCACAAAGTGTATTATTTGATTAATGGTATTTGTGCAATTTTCTCTTTTGCTTCTTTACCACACATCAACTCAACCATGTCCGTAGCACACGGATTCTTGACTAATGTCTCAGCAATTGTATGTGGTTTCTTTTCTTTGGCGACCCTCAATTCGATCGTAAACTCTCCTCCAGTGCTGGCTTCTTCTGGGTAATAAATCCATTGTCATGAAGTGTGATATTCTTACCAACTCGTACTCGTTTTATTCTAAATGAGGACTCTGACTCTAACGTGACAGAGTCCTCATTTATGGCTTCATACTGCCATTGCTGAATATATTGGAGCAAATGAAGCACTGCGGCTTTTGCACTCTTACTTTTTTCAAGCACAAAAGTAAAACCATATTGCACATATGAATCTTCGTAACAACGTTTCTTTGGCGTGGTCATTTCTTGAGTCTGCAAAAATAATATTTTTTGTATATAAATCCTAATCTAACCTTTGATTTTAAAAATAAGCTAAAAAATAAATAATATTTTTATGTCTTGATCTATCCGTTCATCTTTAGAATAGGCTATATTAGCTACTTACGATTAGATTAAAATTTAGTCAGCAAAAGTGAAATCGGCAAACGTAATTTAGCTAGCTTATGTTTATATCAAAAACGTGTTTACTGTGAGCATGTCGAAATGAAGCAGTTGGAGTGTGTACCATACCATTCCCGATGTTCCTGTGGATTAATTTGAGAGCAACTCTGACGTTGAAAGACATAAGTGTTTAGCTATTTTTGTTGACACTGACCCTGCATAAGGGATGACTATAGACGATGTGTATTGCGAGACAGGAGGTTGCTGCTGGGTTAACAGCTCCATGCCTTATATAACAGAAGATTTTCGATGTAGAAACATCAAAGAAGCCACGATTGTACAACTCTCTGGAAAAAATCTAAACAGAAATCAAGGAATTATTCTGAAAGAGATCTGGAAAATCTTAATAAGTTAACTCAGCTTACCAGAATTTTATGTTGCTAAAAACTGTATAACGAGCTCAATAAACAATGATTGATACCTCATACGGAGGTAGCAGATTTTTTTCTGACAAAAATACTAGTGGTGGTGGTGGAAAGTAAATGGCGCTGGTATAGATTATGGTGACGGATGGAAGTGGTATAGACAAAAAGTGTTGTGGTGGATGCCTTCCCTCGATGAGTCTTTGGATTCCCTGTAGGTGCTACGAAATACTACTACTAATAAACATAATAATGATAAACCACGTTCCATGCTTATGATATTACTCGTCAGTTTTAATTTATTTGACTGTGATACTCCATTCTTCTTTTTTTACTAGTAGTAAACTTTAGTTTGGACCGTTCTACTTGTCCTGAAGAAGCTAGACAGAATAGCTGGTGAAACTTGTTGACAATTCGCGCATATCATTTACAAATATGTGGTGAACGAATAGAAGCTCAAGAAAAAGCTGAAGTTTTAAACACTTTTGCTTTATATAGATGGCGCGGTTTGGAATTTGGAACTTGCAACTTCTTTGGGAGATGGACCAAGTCTTTGACTTTTCATCTCTTCATCTGATTTTAGCTTGTGTGTGAGGGGTTTATTGTGGGTAATTTACGCGCTCATTCTGAGCATTGTAAGCTGTATTACGTTTCTCTTTGGATGGCAGATTTAGGTTTTTTATATTTGTAATGGTCTGAGGGTTTGTATTCCGCTGCCTGTCGAATTAGTTGATTAGTTGACTTAATTATCTGTGATTGTGAAGAATTATTCTGCAATGCCTTTCATGTAGGTCTTGATATCTGGAAGGTTGGCTTCTTGGTGTAACTGCAGGTTTCTGATGAATCAAGGGGAATTAAATGCCATCCTTGGGCATTTGTGCTGAGCAGACTTTTGTTGTTTATGTGTAGGAAGCTGTTCTTATTCAACAGTGGATATAGCTCTGCAATTGACTAACTTGTTTTGTAGGAGATATTATTTATGTGGGTCTTCCAATTAAGACACCTATCCAGATGAACACCTAGATACTTTGTAGAGTTGTGCCAAGGGATGACTTTTCCAAATATTTGTATGCTTCTTTTCAGTTCTGCTTTACGTCTGGCGAAAAGTACTGCAGGGATTTTTCCTGGGTTGATTGCGATACGCCATTTTTTGTACCAGTTCTTAAATTCGTGGACAGATCTCTGTGACTTGTTTGAGGGTGGATGTGGACGGAGGGATCTGGCATAGAGAGTGGTGATGGATGGAGACAACTTGGGAAGATCTGACATGTATATGGAGAAGAGTTGGGGAAACAGCAGAGAAACTTGGGGGACTTGAGTAGTAACTCTCCTCTCTGTGGATCTGATTCCATTGTTGAATTTTATTTTAAATTTTCTGTTATTCAGATATCATTTGATAAGTAGAACTATTGGTAATGAGATTCCAACTTGGTGTAGTTTAAAAATTAGACCATAATGCCATATACTATCAAATGCTTGTTATATCCAGGAAGACTTTGCCAGAATGTCGGTGCCATTCGAATACTTGTGTGATGTATTCAACAACTCTTTAAATTTGAAGCGTTGTGGAGTGATATTTCCTAAAGCCGAATTGAACCTTGATTACGTGTTATTATAGTGGGTTCGGCTCTCTTGCCTACACATGTTAGAAGGCTGACAGTTCTATAATTTTGAGAAAATTGTGTATTTTTCCCTGCTTTTGGAATTAGGAAGACATTCGCAATCTTCCATCTCTCTGGAAAAGAATTTACCCGAATGATCGCATTAGTGGTGACGATCAGATCCATAATCCCTTCACACGGGAGTTGTCTGAGCGCCATGATCGTTATTCCATCCGCACCCTTAGCCTTTTTCTTGTTTAGTTTTCATATTTTCTCATATATTTCTGTTGGTGACACGGGTTTGTTGTTAGATTGGGATGAAACGTTTTGAGTAATTTTACACACTTCTGTGTGGATTTTTCTTATGAAATTAATATCTATATTGGTATAATTGGAGTTGCATTGTCTTTCTAAGTTGTCTGCAAATACTGTGGCATTTTCCTCATCATTGTAGGTGACTCTATATTCACTTTGAATTGGAGGAAGTGTGTAACTCTTCGAACGAAGTCATCTGATCATTCTCCACAATTCTCCTCTGTGTTTAGGTGATGTATTTTGTTATTCCAAAGTTGATTTCCGTGGACCTTTAGAACATACCGAACATGGTTTGCTGCTCTGTTAACGGACTGCTTATCTGCGGGATCCATTGTTCTGTGGTATTGTCTTCTTAAACGTAATCTTCGTTGAATTTTATAAGCAACGTGGAAACTATTGCTGGCATTCTCATTAAAATGTTAAGTAATTTTTCGAGACAATTATTTTTGTGCATTCAGTGTACATTCAACATATGCTGGTTCAACGATATTCTTTTCACTAAATCTTTTCTTCCGTAATTTCAATGCTTTGATAAAAGGTTATCTTTCACATTTCTGCAGCAATATATATCCATACAAAGTGCCAACTTGAATTAAAAATCCGAATGCAGAATTTGTGCATGTTACGTTTGAACAATCCTGGATGTTGTCACGTTCACACTGTCCGAGGTCTGACTTAGGTATTTTTTTTATCAATGTTGAACAAACTTGGTGTAGAATTAGGCCCTGGTTTTTGTTGCGTTGGAGGTCTAAGCATATTAGCACCTACTTTAAATTTCCCAGTGAAACAGTTTTTTCGAAATAAGACATGTTTGTTTTATGCCAAAGTATATTATGGGCAGGGGAAGTTGTGTGGGATGATAGGCCTGATTTGTGTACTCTTCATTTTTGCACGTCTTTTTGGTGTTCGCTCATACGAATTCTCCTGATCTTCCCGCCTGGCCTACTTAGCAGGTGCCAGAGGAATAATGAATTTTATATACACCCGGTTTTTTAAAAGAGTGATGTGGAGGTTTTGGGGATGTAGAAATCTTGAATTTTTTTCCAGTAGTAGAACTTTAATGTTATGTTTGGTTAGTAATTTGGCCATTTAGTCTGTAATATTCTTGATGTATGGTAGCGTGATTGCATTCTTGAAATCTTGCTTTTGTGAGATGCTTGTAGGAGGTGTGTTGAGGGCTTTCTTGATTATCTTATGATCAAAACAAAAAAATAATAATAAATAAGTTTAATAAATACCTCGAGAGATAGAGCTTACAATATTTCCAGCACAGAAAATAAGAGAAATGAACAAATATATTATTTAACACAGATCTTCAGAAAAATAGTTTTGACCCGAAGATAATGTTTGAAATCTTGTTCTGTTGTAGTAAAAATTAAAACGAAATGAAATTATTTTTGAATCAACGGAATTGGAATTAAAAGTACATCGAAAAGAAACAGGAAACAAAATTTAGTTTTTTTTTTTTAAAGATTTCATCTTCTTCTGGAACAGTACACTACTCACATAAAATGAGACATTCAACGAACAAAGCTCGTACTTTGTGTTCCTCGAACGCTGAAGTGTGTTGAAGGAAACGATATTATGAGAGATATATTACTACACACATTTTGCGTCGTTCATTTAATGTGCACACGAAAGATAACAAATGACGCTCCACTTTGGATTATAAACTTGTCATACCGAACAGCCTTAGATAATCCTGCGATGCTCTGAGGGGAAGTCTTTTATTTATATTTAAGCGGCCTGATCTCGCTAAAGATGGATTTTCTAAAAAATAAAAATAAATTTCAATCGACTGACACTAAAAATGCTCTTCCAAATCACTCTGAAGTAACGTGTGTTGCGTACAACAAAATGCTGTACAGATAATAAGAAAAAAAGCCTATATTACTCTTTTAGCTAATACCTTCATGATACATTAATAGCTCTATCTTATAACGAGATGACTTTAAAATTGTTGTAGTAAATTGCTGAGTCGAAGTTTTTTTTTTACATTCACAGCGGATGATATGTAAAAAGTAATAACTTACTTGTACGAATCAGTAAATGTTTTGTATTTTAATTAAAGTTGCCACTTTCCACAGCGCACAAACAATAACATTAAAAACTTGTTCTCTGCCTATTACTGATGATACAATTTCATTCGCAGATGAAGTTTTATTCTGAACTTCGACGTTTATCTGACAAACATGAAATTTTCTCCCTCCACTGCAGAAACTGCTCCTCTACAGTTTCTGCGATGGAGGGAGAAAATTTCAGCAGTTTCTAGTGTGCAAAGGCAGAGAAGCCATCAAACTGAGAAGAATTTTTTTATTCAAACCAGTTAACGAAATCATAGAAATGATTCATGTAGCTTATGAACATGCCATCGTCTTGCGTATCACAAAGGAATTGACCACGCATCGAATGTACGAGTTGTAGAAATATTCTTTGTTTGCATGCTCACTCCAGGATAAACTGCGCTAATTATGCTGAATGAGAAATATTTAGGGAATTTTGCTTACATTTGATCTTTTTTTTAATTCCCAGAATATTCTGTTATTCATAGTGGGCTTTATTTTTACTCTTAGCTAGTTGATCGGCTAATATCTCGTAAGTAATTTTGTAATCCATTTAGTAACCAGTTTTAGACACTAATTTCTGAGACACTTCTGAGAGAGAGATTAGGCGATTATTAAAGGTTACCGAGAGCGGTGAAAAGACAGCAGGAAAAGGTCATTTAATGAGATTTAATGTTTCTTTACACTCGTGTAAGAAATTGAAAGAAAGAAACACGAGAAGCACCTCTGGTTTAAATTACGTAATGAAATAATCAGAATACAATTGCTAATACTTTACTTAATGTTAGTTGTTTCGAAGTACACAAGGAGAGTATTTTCAAGGAGAGAAGAGTAGAAATAATGGAGGGAGATGTTCTAGGGATTTAAATTTTGAAATTTAAAACTCATGAAATAGGCGTATCCCGGAGGAATTTATAAGCCAAGCTGTTAATAAATGCATGCATCGTAAAATTGAAGTGACAGAATGTTAAGTAATGATTTTATTTGTGGACAGCTATTCAGTGGGATAAGTAGCAAGTTACCGAACTGACTGAAAAGAAAGATCAGTGTGCATATGATATGATAAAGTTACGTGGTTCTACCTCAGTTTCTTCAAGACAATTATGACATCTTTGCTGCACACCCTTGCACCTGTAAGTATTAATTCTGGCAATGAAAACAAAATTCATGAAATACCTTCCTTCATTTTCATCAAAATATTTGTCCATGTTGATTAAACGTGCTTTATGTACAATACTACTATACATTTCTTTGCTCTCGTGGTATTTCAAGTCTAGATATCACAGTAAGCAGTAGTGGACACAAGCTATAAAACGAATTTTCATGCCCACATTATATCACTTAGTGCGTTCCCCATTCTTTCCTATTTATCAGTCTCTGAAGTAAAGAATATATTTAGATTTTTTCACAGACGGTTCAAATTCAACGTTTAATTTAATGTACCTGCTTTTCTGATTACATAATATCTAATTTGGCTCCACTGGAAGTGATAAATTGATGCACTATAAACACTACCAAACTTCATTCTTTGACACACATTTTAGCCGTCGACAAACTCCTATATATATCATTCGATGTATTGGTATGCTGAGTCAGATCTATTTCAATACACGGACACTGCTTATCCTGATTACAGTTACATCCTAAAACAAACTAATATCTCAGACCAATATCAATAAAACGTTTTGCAGTTGACAATGGCCATTCTGCTACTTTAATACTAAACTTAATCTCTTAATATCATAGGAAAAGTTTTCTCTGTTGTTGCAAACTATTTATATTTTAAACTATTGGAGGCCATTGAAAATAAGATAATTTAATTCGATAAGAATGATATCCTTATAGGATGAAATTTATTCTATTTATCAAATAAAATCCTTCATAAACTGACGTTATGAAAATATTGTTAACTAATAGATCTTTTTTTTTCTTTCTTTTAAGGTTACCCGGTGATCAGAACTCATATTTGTAAATTTAGGGACTTAATAGATCTTAGCTGTTAAGTTCTTTTCAAATTATTAATTAGAAGCATACCCCTAAATGATAAGAAATAAAACATACCCTGATATTTGAATTGTTGGTTTATTTTGTTAATAAGATATAGTAGAAAAACTACCGTATATTAAACATTTAAAAGGAACAAATTGATGTCAGTCATTTATGGCCACAGACATCGAAACTAATTCCAAAGAGTTGTCCCCACTCTTCGTCCTGCATTCCAAACTGAGGTCATTCTTGTACTTCCCACAGAAACTGCATATAATCAGTGCCTATACAATAAGAAAGCCTTTAAATTCTCCCATTTCCTTTTCTACACCAGAGACCATCCTTGAAATGCGCTGACCTCTTTCCGGCATAATTTCCAAGGCCGATCGCCCATGTGAGTGGAGTCGTCTCTTTTGCTAGTGCGATACCAACGGACGCTGCGTTTCCTTTCCTCAACGAGTGAACACTGAGAAATTGTTCCCTCTTTTTGCAATAGGTTTTCTAGAAACATCTCGTTCCTGATTAAAATAAAAAAATATCTTAGTACCATGAAAATACAGATAATTTAATTACGGATAATTCACTGGCAAGGTAAGTTTCAAAATTAATTGCATTAAAGAGATTTAAGAATTACTGCATACATTGTCGAATAGTTTCAATAAAGTGCATACGGTGAAATACGTTTGAACATTATTCGAATAATAAACGAAAGCAATATTAGTTCATAACTAAGTAAGAATCTGTTCATTATTGGGCATTTACATGACGGAAAGGCAGAATATTGAGCCTTTCCATCATGTCTCTAAGAAACAAATGATTCTAAAGAGGTGTTAATTTAAAATATGTGAATTATATTTAGGTGAAATTCTTACCTCATCAAAATGTTTTTTTGATTTTCCAATATAACCTTTTTATTCTTCATTTCAATGAATGCACTATGTATCCCACCCATTCTTTCCTTTCGGTGTGGGAGATTTAAAACAGTTGCCTTGAAACTTTTGGCATTTTCCTTTGATAGACGATTACTCAGTAGACTTCCTGGTAATTTTCGGGTAAGAATATTTGCGTCGCTTACATTATCCGATGAGACTATCTTTGAAATGCATTCTCCTCTTTCTGGAAATCTTGGAGAAATTTTCCAAGGCTTATCACCCATGTGAGTGGAGTCATCTTTTTTGCTAGTGCGATACCAACGAACGATGCTTTTCTTTTCCTTTCGTAAGCACTGATAATGATCAAGTTCCTTGTTTATCTTTATTTTCTCTTTCATTAGTAAATCTACTGTAACCGTCTCTTTTCTAATTAAAATGGAGAAATTCAATTAGTAACAAATTCAGGATATTTCAATTATCATTCACTTTAAATTTGCAAGCGAATAAAGCATAATCCGAGATCAGACTTCCGAATTGACAAGCAAATTTCACAAGTGATATACATAACCAAGAATTTTTAACATCAAGTACATAACGATTTAGTATCATTGGAAATTAATACAATTTCATATTGATGTACCAATGTCTGTTATTTTGCTATTCTGGAAACTCACCGTTTCAGGTGAGTTCCTCACTTTACTTGAATTTTAAACGGTTAAAATTCAAGTCCAGTAATCGAAGTGGAATGTAAGAGTCCTTCTGAAATTATGCTTTATGTTCACAGTAATTAAGATATGCCAAGGAAATATTCCCCGTATATTGCAGGTCTAATCGAAAACAGTTCTTACCTCATTATTTCGATTTCTGGATTTTCAAAAATAAACTTTTCATTCTTCATTCCATCACGAACAGTAAGTTTTTCCATTCTTCTTTGCTTTCGGTGTGGAAGATTTAAAAGAGTTGCCTTGAATCTTTTAACATTTTCCTTTGACAGAGAATTACTCAGAGCAGTTCCTGATCGCTTTCGAGAAGTAACATGTTCGTCATTCATGTTCCAAGAACTTTCCATTGTGCCTAATTTCCTAATTAAGAAAATCTTTTTCCAAATTTGACTGCTAGCTGCAAATTGAATCGGGTAACAGGAATAAATAGATAATTTAATGATTTCGAACTTTATATATGTCAGCATATTTGTTAACCTCGAAATCAAAATCTTTCGTTTTGTCCAATCAGGAAACGTCATCTTACTCTCGAACTAAGTCCCTTTAAATTCTTCTACTTCCGACTTTGTACCTGATGATTGATAATCTAATTAGATATTTGCTGTTTTATTAGGAGATTATGAATTGAATACAAATTAACTTTTATACTTTAATTTTTATTTATAAGATTTTGTAAATTAATTATATAGAAAATCAAAATTTTCAATTTTCTAAAACTGGTTTAGAACTCGTAATAAATTTAAAAACGAGAAGGATTTATTTTTCTATTATATTATAACTTTGCTATAATATTATAATATAATATTATAGCAATATTATTACTTTATATGTTATATTATTTTTAATATAACAATATTCTAACAAATAGAGACTAAAAGATCATTTAGTCTTGGAAGCAGTGTTGGGTTATCAAGAAATCGTAATATCAAGATTTAGCAAATATTCCTGCAAAATCTCATGCGATATGAAAAATATGTTTTGATGCGTTTTCCAATTGCGCCGGACTTTATGCTTCACGTTTCATATAATAACTGAATAAATTGCTAGTCATCAACTTGATGTTTAAGAAAGGCAAAATTTTCTAAATATATAGAACAAAAATACAAATTCCGTCCGTGTTTGATATTTATTAAAGGGGGAAAAAAACCACTCTTGACAAAGTAGATTAGAAATCATTTCATTAACTTACTAAACTAATAAACACAGACATCATTATCATCCTGATTAAGCAACTAGCGTTAACTAAAGTAATCAGTCTGTTTATGGAACAAAGTACCATTAGTATATGGACTTATAAATCCAACTTTCATATCAGACATACCTTATTTTCTAAAAGAACTCAACAAAGGTATCTTACATAAAATAAGATTCCTCGACAAAGATTTGTAGAATTTGATTTACGAGTATAATGAGTGGTATCGCTCGAGTCAGTATTTAGAATGTATTGTGTATTAACGTTCAAAGTTATTTTTATTTTAAGGATTTTGATGCTGTACATGCAGGACTCAATATTTAGTTTACAAGTTTACTACGAGCAAACTAATGAAGTGTGAATTATAGATATCCATAAATCTTCACACACTTTGTATATGAAATTATCCATTTTTTGACTTTTTTATTGATAAGAATAACATCGGATTACAAGAGAAATATCAAGGAATATATAAAGATACGAAGGACAATGCAAGAAATATAAGATATAGTTTATATAAAATCTAAAATATTGCAATAGAGGTGATATTCAAACTTTACATAATATTAGGAGAACAATGACAGCCAAGAAGAGGAGATATTATTAAAGTCAAACGATATATAATAAACAATTTTGTGCTAGGCATCGAATTAAGACTGTTGCTGGTCAGTAATCGTCAATAGTGTTGATCACAATAACAATGGATAAAACAAAGAATCTTTCCGAGTTCGATAAAGGGCTTATTGTAGATACCCGTCTATGTTCAAAAACATTTTGAAAACAGCAGAGCTGACTGTTTCTTAAAATATGACATATCGCTGGAGATTAATCAGTGGAAAAGTAACCTACAAGGAAAGGTTTAGCTTAATTTGAAAAATGGGTCTATATACATAGCTTAATAATACGTTCTGCAAAGTGTTAATTTTCGGACTGTAACTATGTTTCTGTTTCCATTTACTATATCAAAAAAAAAAAAAAACTAGCAAAAGTTGTATTTACTGTTAGATAAAACTACAAATTTTAAAATATTTTATTTCGTAAACATACATGTGCCCCATAAATTTGTAAATATTTCAATAAATTCATAAAAATCAGAAAAATTGTAGTGTGCGGTTTGCACGAAAGTGAACTGCAAGGAGGGGGGTTATTATTATTAGTATTATTGTTTTGTTTGTCAGGGGAAAATATTTGAGAAAATATTGCTGAAAAAATTTTCAGCAATAGCGGGTAATGCACCACATGCCTCATTCGTAAGTTGGGCGCAAATGAGAGTCCTATCAAACGCAAAGTGTACCGCTGGCAGCTCGTAACGAACGAGTGCAAATTCTCAGTTGTTGATGCGAACAGAAATGTTCGCATCAACACCTGACCAAATGATACTGAATTTGGTGGGTAACACATTGTTAGTAAAGTTGTTTTAAATAAGCGGGGAAACGGCAGCGGAAGCCTTACGAAAGTTTCGAACAGTGAAAAGAATGAAGTAAGTTCGATTTTCTATCACTCTTGGCAGTCTAATGCGACGTTTTGATGAAATTGGAAGTTGGTCAGATCACCATTACACCTGCAGACCAGCGTTACCCAAAACCCGTACCGGCATTGTGATATCGCCAATAAATTGGCTGCAGAATCAACAAGCGTGTAATCAGTGCATGGGAAAATCTTGTTCTGTTGCACTGCAAATTAAAACCAAATGACATTATTTTTGAATCAACAGAATCGGAAATAAAAGTATACCGAAGAGAAACAGGAAATAAAGTTTAGATTATTTTTCCAATTTTAAACTTTCATCTTCTTGTAGAAGCGTACACCACTCATATAAAATGAGGCATTCAACAAACAAAACTCGTACTTTGTGTTCCTTAAACACTGAAAGATATATTTCCTACATGCATTTTGCGTCGTTCGTTTTATGTGCACACGAAAGATAACAAATCACGCTTCACTTCGGAATATGAACTTCTCATACATACCAGCCGCGAACCCGAAGAGCCGCAGATAATCCTGCAGTGCTCTGATGGGGGAAATTTCTTATTAATATTTATGCGACCTCATTTCGGTAATGATGGATTTTCTAAAGAAAAACAACAAAAAAAACCATCACTCTTATTCCTCCAGAAAGAGATCCTGCGGCGTACAGAAACCTGAACACGCCACCTGAGATTAATAATAGTCAACATTCAATTTGATAACTAGAAATTGTAATAAATTTCAATCGACTTACACTTAAAACGCTCTTGCAAATCACTCTGAAGTACAGTGTATTGCTGAGATAAAATGCTGTACAGAAGATAAGAAAAAAGTATTTATTACTGTTTCAGTTAACATCCTCATGGTACATTAATAGTTCCATCTTATAAAACGAGATGACTTTAAAATTGTAATATTAACACTCCTATGCAGTAGTTTGTCAAATGAGTCGAATTTCTTTAAATGACCTTCTTCCTGCATTCACAATGGATGACATCTAAAGAGTCATGATCACGTATTTGTAAGATTCAGTAAATGTTTTGTGCTTTGCATACGGCTTGGCGATTTCCACAAACAGTAATATCAGAAACTTGTTCTGCGCCTTTCAGCGATGATACATTTTTCATTTGCAGACAACCTTTTATTCTGAACTTCGACGTTTATCTGACAAACATCAAATTGTCTCCCTCCAGGGCAGAAACTACTTACATTGGTAATTTTTTTTAAACATTTCCTCTCCTATTTGAGGAGCAGTTTCTCGTGTGTACAGACAGAGAAGCCATCAAACTGAGAATTTTTTGATTCAAACCAGATAACGAAATCAGAGAAATGATTGATGTAGCTTATGAACATGCCATCGTCTTGCGTATCAGGAAGGAATTCACCACGCATCGAGTGTACGAGTTGTAGAAATATTTTGTTCTGCAGGCTTACCTCAGGATGAAGGTTCTACTCAGAAAACGTCAGATAATTCTGGGCTTTCTTCTGGAAACTGGAATTCGTGTAGATTTTGTACAATAGGAGATCAATTTATGGCAAACACATAACTTTTATCGCCATTTCCTCGTTAGGTTTATTCTCTGTTTTCCCAAAATTGAATGGTGTAGACTATGGATGCGATGCCCTATATAACTATCTTATTCTTCTGCTTGATCCCTCAAAAGGTGCTCTTATCAATGATATCCAATCGCAAAAACGAATGTTTTTGTTATTATAGACCAGATATTTTTAAAAGAAACTTTCTTAAAACTTTACTGCAAAATCCACATACACAATAAAAATAACGTAAAACTACTTATTCAAAATACACTGAGGCTAATAAAGAACAAAACTTCAAACTTTGAAATGAATTCCTTATTTTCCTTTGTGGCAGAGCAAAAAATAAAGCCATTCTTGACTTATTCACTGCAGAAGTTTAAGCCGCAGTGTCTAGGTGGTCTTTTCGGCACTCATAAATGCTATTTCGTTTAATTTAGGTAAACAAAGACACGAATGATCGTCTCATTCGAAGATGTTTTCGTGTCATTGTTTCAAACGAGCTAATATTTGATGATTAGAAATACCATAAGCGCAGCATGACACATGATTATTATAAAATGACTGCTTTATTTCAAGAGCTTTGAACAATGGACGGTGCCAGTAGTGACATCTGTAAACGTTTGGAAAACCAGTTTTTTCACTAGGAAGCTTACGGCATTTATTTCCTGTGCATATAAATAGAATCTCTTCTGTATGTTCATTTATGTGTAAGAAACATTATCAGTGAGCGTATTTTGCTTCTCCCATGAACATTTTACATTTGTAAATTTAATACTTTAATAAAGTTATTCAGAAGTTCCTTTTTTCTGCTCTTTACAAAAAAAGTATCAGATTCTTAAGGATATTCGGCAGTATTAAATTTTTGAATCCAAGAGGAAATGCCATCAATCCACGGAGTAAATGTTGACGGACGGATTATTATCGTATTCCCGTATTATACTCAAGTTGACTACAGCAAAGTTTTCGAAAGAACTTTGTCTGTTTACTGGAAAAGTTCTTTGCTGAGGCGCAAGTTGCAGATATCGCAGTGGTGAACGCAAACTATAAAACGATTTGATATGCCCAAATTATTTTACGTAGTGCCTTTTGAGTGCATTCCTTCCATTCTTTGCTATCAACAGTCTCTAAAATCAAGAATACTTTGATTTTCTTCACAGACTGTTCAAAATCAATGTTTAGTTTAATCTACTTGCTTTTATGATTGCATAATACCTAATGTGGCTCCACATTAAATAATGTGAAGGTAGAAAGTTGATGTAGTATAAATTTTATACACTTCCAAACTTGATTCTTTGACACACATTTTAGTTCTCAACAAACACCTCTCTTTATATATATCATTCGGAAGTAGTGATATGCTGACTTAGCTATTTACTTACACGAACACTGCTTGTCCCGATTACAGTTGCATCCTAAAACAAACTAATATCTCAGTGGTAAATATCATAGAAGAGGGAGAGATTTTATTAAATGTCTGCACTAGATTTATCCGGAAATTAAAATTCAAAAGTCCAATATCAGTCCATTGATTGTAAAGAGGAAGTTGTCCTTGATCTGTTCTGATGATATATAATCAGAACAGATATGATTACTGATAAAAACACAATCACAGGGTTGTAACCGCTCCTCAGTTGATAGGAAGAAGCGGTGATAACCCTGTAATTGTTTTTGTCATTAATCATATATTTATAAGCTTTCTTTCTTTGCCAAATGTGAACAATCAGTTTATAAAGATTTGACCTGTCTCAGTCTTGTAGACTCAAACCCATATGTGCCATCAAGTTTGCTTTCTACGAAAACAAAATAATATAGAAGGCAAGATGACTTTACAATCTTATCTTAATACCTCTACATATACATAAATGCATACCATGAAAACGCATGTTTTCATGGTATGCATTTGTTACTTTTGTCATTTTATTGCTGTTTGGTCATCATAGCCAGAGATACTAATACGCTGATGAAAACTAAACCGGTCGATGGAAATTCCACCGTCTTCAATGAGAGTTTGCCATCTTTATTGAAATTCAAATATTTCTGCTTTTTATTTGGAGAATTAAGTAGTGGTGGTGAGGATGATATGTAGTTTGCGAAGTAGAGTAGTGTGCCCTCCCACGGTTTGTCATTGTTCTCCCTGGAGGTATCATGTAATAATTTAGGTCAAGATTTCAAAAGAGGAAAATAATCTCAAATGCTTGTTTATGCGTTAGGAGGCAGAAGATTATTTTAGTTGTGCTTAATATTATCCAGAGATTCGACTAAACTTAGGCCATTCCCAGGTTAGACGAATTTAAAAAAAAAATTAAAAACGCCTATGGTTAGACGAATTTAAAAGTTTATCTCCTAATATCATAGGAAATATTTTCTCTAGTTGTTGCGAATTGTTTATATTTGAATGTATTTCGCTAATGGAGTCCATTGAAAATAAGATAATTGGACCTCGAAATGAAGTCTGTTCATTAATTGCATTATTATTGATGTGGTTTCTTTAATTCGATAATTATTATTTATCGAATAAAATCTTTCATAAACTGACGTTTTGAGAAAATATTGCAAAATAAATAAATGTTAACTATTAACTTAATTCCAAACTATTAATTAGAACCATACCCCTAATGGTAAGAAATAAAACATACCCTGATATTTGAATAGTGGGTTTATTTTGTTAACAAGACATAGTAGAAAAACTACTCTACGTTTTTCATTTAAAAGGTACAAATTCATATCGATTATATCTGGCCACGGACACCGTAAGAAATTCGAACTTGTTGTCCTCCCCACATTTCCTTATGAAGGTCATTTTTGCAACTTCCCGTAGAAATAATATGTCACCAGTGTCTATAAATCAGAAAATTGTGTGCCTTTAAGTTCTCCAATTTCCTTTATATACCTGAGACGATATTTGAAATGCGTTGAGCTCTTTGTGCCAATTCCTGGGAAGTTTTCGAAGGCTAATCACCCATATGAGTGGTGCCGTCTTTTTTGCTAGTGCGCTACAGCGGACGCTACGCTTCCTTTCCTTACCAAGTGAATACTGTGAATTTGTTTCCTCTTTTTGCAATAGGATTTCTGGAAGCATCTCATTCCTGATTAGTATGAAAAAATACTGTTAGTACAATTAAAATACAGTAATAATAATTTATTGATTATTTATTTAATTACGGATAATTCACTTACAAGTCAAATTTCTAAATTGCCTTAATAGATCTCAGAATTACTGCATTTATTGCAGAATACTTTTGAATAATGTGAATAGGTTGAAGTTTATTCGAATAATAAATGAAAGGAATAATATTTCATAACGAAGTATGAATCTCTTCAATATCGAGAATTTCCCTGTGCTTTTTCGTCATGTCTCTTAGAACACTTGAGAAGAAAAGTAAGTTTTACTATGAGAAGTAAGACACTTGACCAAAGACTGCAGATGTGACACTCCTGAGAATGAGTATGGGCATGAATTGATGGCATTAATGGCAATATCATATTAAAAAGGAGGATATTAGGAGAGAACTTGATATTGTTATCAAAGCTAATCTCAGGTGGTATGGTCACTTAAACAGAGTGGAAGAGGAAGATTAGGAAAACACGTGTTCTCCACAAGGTTGACTTGAAAAGGATTCAGTTATGTAGTTTGTTTACAAAGATATAGTTGGGTTGATACAGTATAAAGTGCCTTACAAGACAAAAATATACGATATCTGATAATGTTTTAGTCTTGACAGGTAACTGAGTGATTAGAAGGAAAATTGTAGATAGAAAGTTAGTAATGATGTAAATTTATCATGTAGTACTATCATACGTGCACACCCTTCGATTGTACATGTCAGGAATTTGATGATGATATTTTAATTATAATTAGTTAAAATTCTTACCTCATCACAAGGTGTGCTTGATTTTCCAATATAACCTTTCTAATCTTCATTTCACTGATTGCCACACGTCACTGATCAGTAATGACTGGTTGTGATCTGAACAGATCACAACCAGTAATTACTAACATATTCCAACATCACGATGTGCACAATTTATATGGAGAGGAGATGCAAGAATAAGAAAAACTTTTATTTCCGATGTTATTATGGATAGTGATTTCTTTGCCATATAGAATTTGGTATAATATTTTTGAATATCATACTGAAAAGAAAATTATTTGAAAAAGTTTAAATAACAAAGGACTTGTAAAAATTAGTAAGAATATACTGTAGAAGATTTGTATCAACAAGGTGGCAACATATTCGGTTGGTTCATGAAAAATATTAGAAATGCAGGACAAGCTGAAGATAATGATTTCCTAGATGATTGGAGTAATTAATCTTAAAGAAGGTGAAGTGAAACAAGTAGCGACAGAAAATGTCAATCTTACAGTGAAACAAGAAAAAAATTCAAAAAATGTAATGTGAAAAGGCTGTAAGAATGGATAATTTACGAATGCCGAAATAAGGAACTGAAAAACGTTTACAATGGATGCATATTATGGTTCACACGTTATGATCACAAGCGCTCATTGCAGATGATTCAAGCTGGCCTTTTACAGTACTTATCTGCAGAGATTCAAATAAAAGTAAATGTAAGAAAATATTCTACTGAGTACTCTAAATTTATTCAAGCATACTCGGAAAGATGCTAAGAAAAATAGTTGAAGAGAACCTTGGAGAAGAAAATCTCAATTCAGAACAAAAACGTTTCTCAGATTTTCATTCTAAAACGGGTAGTGTAAACATCATGGGAATATAACAAAGATCTGGAAAAGTTATGTGACAAGTTACCAAGGGAAAAATCTCAAAAAAAAGTAGAGTAATATGATATAAATGGGAGAGAATATCTAGTAACACATGGTCTTCATTTACTTTGCCAGTTAGCAGTTAGAAATGAAAAAAATTACTATAAAACATTTTAGATAAAATCAAGTATGAGCTAAGGACGCACACGCTCTTCTCTCTTATTTTCATTTATTTATGAAGGAAAGTTAGGTTTAACCTAATAACTAAATTGGAGTGTTTATTTCAACCTCTTTTCTTTGTATATGCCGATTTTACACTGGGTTATCTTTACATTAAGAACAGCAACCAGATAATGCATTGGTCCACCTCGGGAGCTGGAGGAGGATCAGCAGTTCTTAAACTGGTTCTAGCATATTCCACACATATTCAATTTGTTTAGTCAGGGAAGTTTGGGGGTCGAGGCAATGTGGCGAATCGTTGTCGGGTTCCTGAAACCATTCCGTAGTTGTAGGAGCTCGATGGCAAGTACGTTGTTCTGTTGAAAGATGGCGCTGTTGTCGCTGTAGATATGGATGGAGATGCTCGAGTTCATTCAATGTTTGTGGGATGAAAACCAACGCGTATAAAGTGTGACGGGAAAAATCTCCCCAGACCATAACACCACCTCCACTAGCCTCTTGAATCTGAACTGTGCAAACAGGAGATAGGACTTCATACCGTTTACGCCAAATAGATACCCAGCCATCAGTATGGTGAAGCAGAAAACGGGACCCTATGCCACCTGTTGATTGTGATGCCCAGCTGTCATCATGGGTACCCTTGTCTCCGGCTGTAGAACTCAAGGCAAAGCAAGGTATGGTACATTTGGAAATGGGGCGACTTGCCTTGCTGTTGTACTCGTGCGTTAGCTGTGAGAGTGCTGCACATCTTTTACTGAGATAGAATTCGTGACAGCTGAAGTAATCTCTAGGATCAACCACGCGTAATTGCCCAATGTGAGACCTTCTGCGAGATATCTTTTCCTGGTTAAACCAGTCCAGGTACACCCGTATAACAGTAGTACGTGAACAACCAAAAAATAAGGCTGCTTTCGAAACAGTGGCACTAGTCATCAGAGCTCAACTATATTTCGTCGGTCAAATTGTCTCACTTTGCGACGTCCGCCATTATTGGCAAACTTTTACTGATTACGTTGAAAAGTTGGGTGTGTACATTTATAGTACTTCACGTGATATTGGTATCAGGTGGTACTTCGTCATCGCGTTGAATATGTAAAACAGGTTGGGGTGTTCTAATGCAAAGCTCAGTGTAAGATTACCCTATTTGTATTGAGAACAATAAATGTTAAGTTATACCAACTTTTTTCTAACACTAAACAGAATTTCAATGCACTGTCATGTCTAAGGTATTAAAGCCGCCATAACTCAGTAGTTTGTTATAAATCATGGTAAAACTAATTGTTATATCTGATATATTACTTCCTTTATGTTTATCAAATTAGAGAGCGTTAAACG
This sequence comes from Typopeltis vanoorti, assembly GCF_054136105.1. Taxonomy (NCBI): domain Eukaryota; kingdom Metazoa; phylum Arthropoda; class Arachnida; order Uropygi; family Thelyphonidae; genus Typopeltis; species Typopeltis vanoorti. Next base: position 9,041,148 of record NC_143564.1, read on the forward strand.
AGTCACTTATTTTTAAATAAAATTCGCATTTCCAGGGTGAGGCTCTAATCATTGGTTCTACATCCTTCAAACCAATTGTCAGTCAAATGCTCTGAATAGAATGAGTTCTCTCCAAATAATGTGTAATAAGTAACCAGCTTGTCAGAGCCATTTGCATTACACTCAGAAACGGTGGTGACCTAATAATTTTAAAATTCAGGACGAAGACAAACGTTTTTGTGGTTTAACAGTTCTTCGAGAAAATTTCGGTATTGAGACCACATCATGATATAATTAATTTAATAAAAATAAGCAGTTATCACCAGACAAGTTTCTTTAGTCGGAAGCCATATTTTAATTGCTTAATGTTATTAAAACCTTTATTTATATCATAATGTGATATAAATACTGAAAACGACCCACAGAAAAGTGAAGACACCCCAAAACGGTAGATTTGAAGTATCTAAATTAAACCCTTAATTTAATTTTTTAAGGCAAATGTTCCATGTCTTCTTTGCTAGTTTGATATGAACGAGCATTACATTTCTTTACTGATGAAGAAAGGTTTTCTGAAAGTTTGGATGTAGAAGTTTCTAGAAAATAATCTGAAGAAATTTTATTCTGCAGCAGATTTTCTAAAACTCACTCTTCCCAAACTTGAGTTAACAGCCCCCTCCAGTAATTATTTCAGTAGGTAATAGAAATCTATTTTAAAACTTCAGTTGCATATCCACACCATTATGAAACTCAAAATGTGCAATCAATTTCATAAACTACTGTTAAAACTCATCGAAAGTAACTCAGATCGTAGTAAACCTTAATATAATTTCGGCATAGTCGTGTTGTACTGGATAAGCTTTTTTAATTACTTTTATCTATCAATAAGTTAAATTCTAATTATTAATCAGAAACATACCTCTGGATAATAAAACGTTCTCTGATATTTGAATAAAATTGAGTTTATTTTGTTAATGACATGGTAGAAAAACTACCGTACATTACTCATTTAAAAGGAACAAATTCATTTTGATCATTTCTGGCCCAGACACCGAAACAAATTCAAAAAGGTCATTCTTGTTTTTCCCATAGAAACCGTATGTTATCAGTGTATATACGATGAGAAAGTTGTATGCCTTTAAATTCTCCTAATACCTTTTCTACGCCGGAGACCATATTTGAAATGTGTTGACCTCTTTCTGGCAAGTTTTCCAAGGCTGATCACCTATGTGAGTGATGCCGTCTCTTTTGCTAGTACGATACCACCGAACGCTGCGTTTCCTTTCCTCACCGAGAGAATACTGAGAAATTGTTCCCTCTTTTTGCAATAGATTTTCTTGAAACATCTCGATCCTGATTAAAATAAAAAAAATCTTAATACCATGAAAATACAGATAATTTAATTACGGATAATTCACTGGCAAGGTAAGTTTCCAAATTAATTGCATTAAAGAGATTTAAGAATTACTGCATAGATTGTCGAATAGTTTTAATAAAGTGCATACGTTGATTTGAACATTATTCGAATAATAAAGGAAAGCAATATTAGTTCATAACTAAGTAAGAATCTGTTCATTATTGGGCATTTACATGACGGAAAGGCAGAATATTGAGCCTTTCCATCATGTCTCTATGAAACAAATGATTCTAAAGAGGTATTAATTTAAAATATGTGAATTATATTTAGTTGAAATTCTTACCTCATCAAAATGTTTTCTTGATTTTCCAATATAACCTTTTTATTCTTCATTTCAATGAATGCACTATGTATCCCACCCATCCTTTCCTTTCGGTGTGGGAGATTTAAAACAGTTGCCTTGAAACTTTTGGCATTTTCCTTTGGTAGACGATTACTCAGTGGACTTCCTGGTAATTTTCGGGTAAGAATATTTGCCTCGCTTACATTATCCGATGTGACTATCTTTGAAATGCATTCTCCTCTTTCTGGAAATCTTGGAGAAATTTTCCAAGGCTTATCACCCATGTGAGTGAAGTCATCTTTTTTACTAGTGCGATACCAACGAACGGTGCTTTTCCTTTCCTTTCGTAAGCACTGATAATGATCATGTTGCTTGTTTATATTTATTTTCTCTTTCATTAGTAAATCTACTGTAACCATCTCTTTTCTATTTAAAATGGAGAAATTCGATTAGTAACAAATTCATGATATTTCAATTATCATTCACTTTAAATTTGCAAGAGAATAAAGCATAATCCGAGATCAGACTTCCGAATTGACAAACAAATTTCACAAGTGATATACACAACCAAGAATTTTTAGCATCAAGTACATAACGATTTAGTACCATTGGAAATTAATACAATTTCATATTGAAGTACCAATGTCTGATATTTCGCTATTCTGGAAACTCACCGTTTCAGGTGAGTTCCTCACTTTACTTGAATTTTAAACGGTTAAAATTCAAGTCCAGTAATCGAAGTGGAATGTAAGAGTCCTTCGGAAATTATGCTTTATGTTCACTGTAATTAAGATATGCCAAGGAAATATTCCCCATATATTGCAGGTCTAATCGAAAACAGTTCTTACCTCATTATTTCGATTTCTGGATTTTCCAAATAAACCTTTTCATTCTTCATTCCATCACGAACAGTAAGTTTTTCCATACTTCTTTGCTTTCGGTGTGGAAGATTTAAAAGAGTTGCCTTGAATCTTTTAACATTTTCCTTTGACAGAGAATTACTCAGAGCAGTTCCTGATCGCTTTCGAGAAGTAACATGTTCGTCATTCATGTTCCAAGAACTTTCCATTGTGCCTAATTTCCTAATTAAGAAAATCTTTTTCCAAATTTGACTGCTAGCCGCAAATTGAACCTGATAACAGGAATAAATAGATAATTTAAAGATTTCGAACTTTATATATGTCAGCATATTTGTTAACCTCGAAATCAAAATCTTTCGTTTTGTCCAATCAGGAAACGTCATCTTACTCTCGAACTAAGTCCCTTTAAATTCTTCTACTTCCGACTTTGTACCTGATGATTGATAATCTAATTAGATATTTGCTGTTTTATTAGGAGATTATGAATTGAATACAAATTAATTTTTATACTTTAATTTTCATTTATAAGATTTTGTAAATTAATTATATAGAAAATCAAAATTTTCAATTTTCTAAAACTGGTTTAGAACTCGTAATAAATTTAAAAACGAGAAGGATTTATTTCTCTCTTATATTATAACTTTGCTATAATATTATAATATAATATAATAGCGATATTATTACTTTATATGTTATATTATTATTAATACAGTAATATTCTAACAAATAGAGACTAAAAGATCATTTAGTCTAGAAAGAAGTGTTTGGTTATCGAGAAATCGTAATATCAAGAGTTAACAAATATTCCTGCAAAATCTCATGCGATATGAAAAATATGTTTTGATGCGCCGGACTTTATGCTTCACGTTTCATATAATAACTGAATAAATTGCTAGTCATCAACTTGATGTTTAAGAAAGGCAAAATTTTCTAAATATATAGAACAAAAATACAAATTCCGTCCGTGTTTGATATTTATTAAAGGGGGAAAAACCACTCTTTACAAAGTAGATTAGAAATCATTTCATTAACTTACTAAACTAATAAACACAGACATCATTATCATCCTGATTAAGCAACCAGCGTTAACTAAAGTAATCAGTCTGTTTATGGAACAAATTACCATAAGAATGTTGACTTATAAATCCCACTTTCATATCAGACATACCTTATTTTCTAAAAGTACTCAACAAAGGTATCTTACATAAAGTAAGATTCCTCGACAAAGATTTGTAGAATTTGATTTATGAGTATAATGAGTGATATCGCTCGAGTCAGTATTTAGAATGTATTGTGCATTAATGTTCAAAGTTATTTTTATTTTAAGGATTTTGATGCTGTACATGCAGGACTCAATACATTTAGTTTACAAGTTTACTACGAGCAAACTAATGAAGTGTGAATTATGGATATCCATAAATCTCTGATGTGCATACCTGTCCTGAAGCAGATTTTATTACAGAACATCAGCTAGTTAGAGTCGAAGTATGACTAAGACTCCGATAACTTCCAGGTCAGGCACATTCCACTAGATTGGAAGTTAGAGTAATTCCTAGTGGATTCACAGAAGAAACATCAACTCAATTGGATGATGTTTTCCACCAATGAGGAGAACACTCCAGACATGCTTTGGGAAGGAATGAAGTTGATAATACAGGATACAGTGAAGTATCTCGGTCCAATAAGAAGACCAAGAGACCCATGGATATCAGATTCAATATGGGAACTAATCAAAAGAAGGCGGTTGGAAAAAGAAAGAGACACAGAGACTGAAGAATATAAAAAATTACATCGATAAAGTAGGACAAGGAAAAGTTCTGTACTAATAAATGTAAAGAGAGTTCCAGATGAGGAGGCACAATTATAAAAGGATGTTTTATTTAGTTCGTGACTTAAAGCACAAGTTTAAGCCTAAATTGAATGTCATCAAAGAGAGGAATGGAGCATAACTAACAGAAGATTTGGAAATAAAAAAAAGATGGAAAGAATACTGTGGAGAACTATACAGTAGAGAGAATAAAGAAAATGTGGAGCCCTCTCACCAGGAAAATTTTGATTTGGAACCTCCTCCACTTAGGAATGAAGTTGAAAGAGCAGTTAAGCAGGTTAACAGCAATAAGGCCCCGGTGGACAGAAGGATTAGACTGTTTCATAGATTGATCTCAAGGATATGGGAGAGAGGATCATGGCCTGGAGACCGGAAGAAGTCGGTTTTCATAGTACTACATAAGAAAGGTGATATGAAGGCGTGCAACAACTATAGAACTATCAGTCTGATATCTTATGCAAGCAAAATATTATCAAAGATCATGCTAAATAAGATTGAGGCCAAAGTTGAGGCAGAGATACCCTCGGAACGAGCAGGTTTTAAGAAAGGTAAGGGCACTACAGAAGAGTGCCTTTGCCTTAGACAGATTATAGAAAAATATAAAGAATTCAGACTCCCTCTGGTAATGTGTTTCTTAGACTACTCTAAAGCTTTTGACTGTGTTGAGCATGTGAAACTGTGGGAAGTAATGAAAAGAATGGGTTTTCCTCAACACACTATCAGGTTGATAGCCAACTTGTACAGGGAACAAGAAGCTACAGTAAGAATAGGTATTGGATTGACTGACTGGCTTCAAGTTGGAAAAGGAGTTAGGCAAAGATGTTTACTTTCTCCTCACTTGTTTAGTATATGTGCTGAGGACATCATGCGTGAAGCATTGGATGAGCTCAGGACAGGAAATAGGATAGGAGGTAGATTGATCAGTAATCTGAGGTATGCTGATGATACAGTACTCCTTTGTAATGACATGGAAGAACTAGGACTAATTCTTGACAAGATCAGTAATAACAGAGGGCTTCAGCCCAATCCTAGCAAGACAAAGATTATGGTTCTCAAAGGAAATACAAACAGAGAAACTCTTGAGAAACAAGTGTACCTTAATGGAGAAAGAATCGAGGAAGTCAGCAAGTTTGAGTAACTGGGACCCATTATAAATGTGAAGAATTGTTGTTCAGAAGAAGGTTATGAATGGCTAAAACAACAGTCAGACCTGTCTAAAATCTGGAAGGATGGATCTATCTCCATGGGAACAAAGTTGAGGATTTTGGATGCAGTTGTTTTTCCAACAGGACTTATGGATGTGAGACTTGAAACCTAAAGAAGTCAGATAAGAAACGGATATCTGCTTTTAATATGTGGTGTTTCAGAAGGCTGTTGAGGATATCATATACTGAAAGGAGTACAAATGAATGGGTATTAGAAAAGATCAGTAGAACTTTAAGGCTCCTTAAAGATATTGACAGAAGAAAGTTACAATATTTTGGACACATAGAAAGGATGGAAAGGAACTTCTCAGAACAGCAATAGAAGGTAAAGTTCCTGGAAAAAGAGGCAGGGGTAGACCAGCAATGAGATGGTTGAGGTCGCCAGAAAAGCATACGACAGGACTGCATGACGAGGCCTGGTAATATAAATTGTAATATAAATGTTCTACATTTTATATTACAATTTATATTGTATTGTAAAATGTAGAACAATTTTATCTCAACGTAGGAATTTGTTTTTCATATGTAAGTGTATCATTCTTTTAATTCATCTTTCCAGACATTAATTAATCAAAATCAACTCAAAAGAGACATTTCAACCGGTGAGAGAAGTAATCATCCAAATTTCTTCGTGCATCTCATTAGACGTAACAAGAAAGTTAGTAAGAAATAAAATTGCGTATTCTGTTATGCTGTGTATTCCTTTTAAAGGATAAATCAGATTGGTTAAGTTACATGTTAGTATTAAAGTGCGTAGTGGAGAAAAGAAAATCCAAACTCATTTATAATAAAATTGTTTCGACTTTAAAAATATACACGTATTTTTATTTTTTTAGTTTTTCTGTCTGCTTTTCGGTAATTACGTACTTTCCTAAAGCATTCACTGTTTCTTCTTAGAAAACAGCAAAATCAGTATTATTTGATTATGCTATTGACAATGAACGGATAAATTTTATTAGTTATCATTGATTTGTCATGCCGGTTTTCATTTTGTTTGTGCTCTGCATCAGGTGAAAAGTGGATGAAACCAAGAGGAGGGAGAGAAAACAGTTTTTCCTGCTCTCTGTTGGTTCACGGTTACACAGCTGCCATCTATTGATTTCGTCATCACGGTTCTCGCCTCTTACAAGTTTGACTGCTGAATTCGTCCTCCATGCTAATGTTAGAGTTTTGTTTTTGCAAAACTTCCAGCAGGAATGTTGGTGTACGCACCTTCCTGATCAGAACTGTTCAGAAGATATAAGAGACCTCATGTTATTTTTTACAAACGATATGACAATGAAAGCTGTTGCAAGTATGACCCCTGTTCATCATTTAAATCCAAGAAGTTTTGCGTTTGTAGCAATGCAAGTTTCAGCGAATAAGTTACGGAAGCAAAAATTGATTTGTTTCATTCTTTGTTCTTACGCTATATGCTAAACTAGGGCTGTTCAACGCGGAGCTCCGCGTTGAACAGCCCTAGTTTAGCATATAGCCCATGGCAAAGAGCCCTAGTTTAGCATATAGCCCATGGCAAAGAGCCCTAGTTTAGCATATAGCCCATGGCAAAGAGCTCCGCGGGCCACCTGTGGCACGCGGAGCTCTTTGCCATGGCCCGCCGGCCATTTTGAAAAAATAACTACTTAACATTATAACGCGATTAAATAATAAATAATTTCAATGAAGTCCGCGGGCCACTAAGCTATACTGCGGTATTTAGAATTGTAAGAGGCTTTCCAGATTCACAAAGAAAGCTGTGCATTTGATCCTTTACATAAAATCCTATAAAAATAAATATTAAATAGACATGCTTCTTCAGCCATCTACCAGCGCCAAGCGGTACTACTTAAGTACTAGTACTAACGTCGCAGGTAGATGGCTGAAGCAGTAATTCGTTCGAGTACACTGTCTAATGCCTTCCAGATACATCTCGAAGGTTCTCGATTCTTCGTTAGTTTCATATAAATACAATAGGATCTCATTCACAGTCAGTCGTGAACAGTGTGATATTCGTATATAAGAGCACGCAGGTTCGTCGTGTCAGCCATAGCCTATTGTGGGTTTATATTGCCAGGCTTTTTTTTTTATTAGTGTGAGACATATTCAGTGGATAATAACCGTTACACGGCCATTTTGGATCACTTTTTGGGTTCACTTTCCATCACTATTGCGTGTACGAGTAAAAAGCGTACATAAAGTGATTCTTGGCGGGTTTTGAATGAAAAGTGGACCAATTTGTGTTTTGTGCAGATCGACGATAAGCCAGTGTGTTTAATTTGTTGTGAGTCAGTGTCAGTATCAAAAGAATACAATATAAAACTACACTATGAGACAAAGCATGCGTTCAATTTCGATCACATTCACGGAAGGCTTCGTGTGGACAAAGTGAACCGTCTCCAAATTGATTTAAAATTCCAGCAGTTCCGTTTAAAAGGCAGAGGGAAGAGAGCGAAGTGTGAGTCAAAGTAAGTTATGTAACAGCTGAAAAAATTGCTAAAAATCAAAAGCCTTCTTAGACCGCGAGTTTGTGAAAGAGTGTCTCATCGCCGCTGGGGATATTCTGTGCCCAAATAATAAGGAAGTGTTTAAAAATCCTAGTTTGTCTGGGATAACTGTAGCACGACCTGTTGAAGAACTTGCCAATGACATTGAAGGAACTTTAAAAAAAACGGTCGTCCGAATTTACGTCATACTCACTTGCTTTAGATGAGAGCACAGACGTGAAGGATATAGCACAACTGGCTATCTTTGTTCGTGTCATTGATCAGCAATTCCACGTGACAGAAGAACTGCTAGCGCTCACACCTATGTAGGGAACGACGAAAGGTACTGATATTCTTGAAGCTGCCAAGAAAACGTTCCAACGTTTCGACCTCAGCTTAGCCAACCTCGAAGGTGTGGTAACCGATGGAAAAGAACGATGGGTTTGTTCCGCTGCTACGGAAAGAACCGGAACTAGAAGGAAAAGATTTCGTCCATTACCACTTTTTAATCCAGCAGGAGAATTTGTGCGCGAAAACTATTGGATTTGAGAATGTCATTAAAGTTATTGTGACTGTCGTCAACATTATCAGGGCAAGAGGATTGAATCATCGTCAATTCCAAGAGCTTTTGACCCATGAGTGCGAAGCAGATTACGACGATGTGGTTTATTATAGTGATGTGCGTTGGTTGAGCAGAGGGAAGATTCTTAAAAGAATATTTGACTTAAGGAGCGAAATGCAGCAGTTCATGCAAAGCAAAGGGAATCCGATTGCGCAATTTAACGATCCGAAGTGGATGACAGACTTTGCCTTTGTGACAGACATCTTGCATATGAATGACCTAAATACGCGGGTACAATCCAAAGATCAACTGTTGCACACTCTGTTTGATCACATCAAAGCTTTTGTGGCTAAGCTCAAACTTTGGGAGGCACAACTCGCAAAAAAAGACTCATTTTCAGCTTCTCGCTGAGTCCAACTGTTCGTTTCTTGATCTCGATTCTTGACGTTACAAAATTAGCTGTGTTGCGATCTTCCTTAGATTTATTTTCAATGAAATTCAGTGTCAATTCTGCCGAAATGCCAGGTTCAGTACACATGGAGCTGCATGAACTCCAAAACAACTCTTCTTTGAGAGGAAAATGATTCAATGTGCCCTTGTTTACATTTTACAAAGCCTAAGTTTCTGAGGATGCATTCCCTAATTTTGCCAGCATGCTTTGAAGATGTGCGCTTTGATAGGGAACACATACTGATGTGAGCAGTTCTTCTCCAGAATGAAGCATATGAAGTCCAAAACAAGAACTCAGATTATGGACCAACATCTCGAGAATGCTCTGCGCATAGATACTTCCAACATTGATGCTAACATCGACAAGCTAGTCAAGGAAAAACATTGCCAAGTTTCCCATTAACATTGTAAAAAATGAATGTTTTTTATTAAATTATCTTTATCCAAGTATTGATTGTATTTACTTATCATGAACCAGACTCCCACCTATGCTCTTAAAGCTGAGTTTGTTTATTTTTATAGGGTTTCATGTACAGTATCAAATGCCAGGCGTTCCTTGTGAATCTAGAAATCATCTTAGAATTCTAAATACTGAAGTATAGCTTAGTGGCCCGCTGTCTTCATTGAAATTTTTACTGTGGCCCGCACTGTCTGAAAGGTTGAAGTCCCCTGTGCTGAACTATTTGTATCTAACTATCGAAGAGATGATCCGTGACTTACGCATGACTTTTATGACCCAGAAAGTCAATAGTGACCGCAATTCTTATCAAACAATTGAGTCCGCTGCTGCTACAATCCGACTAATGCGTTTTCGAAACAAGATATCATAGCAATGGTTACATTGCCTCGACTTGTTGGACTACTTTTAACAATGTGTTACCTCCACCAACGAGAAAGAAACCGAGCTCCCTTTCAGTAATATTTCAAGGAAAGCTCCAGGGATCAGTTATTGTGTAAATAAGAGATGAGATGAAAGCATTCGGTTATTGGGTCATCAATAGATAGCTCGCTCTCAGATACAGAACGCACTTTAGAACTGTTGTTCTATGAGTGGATAATACTTCTATATCTATCCACAAAACACTGAAGTCTATAGATCATCAGTACCGCACATGGACTAAGAGCGGAAATCCTGCTCTAGATAGTGAATGATTAACCATTTCATGCTACGTGAGACCCCTAATAAGTGAGGGGGTGGATCTTATTACACCAAAAAATGACCTTATCTTTCACCTGGACGTTCATAAAGCATCCATGCTTACAGTGGGATTTGAATGGGCAGCAGACTGTTGGAGTGCGTGGACGTCACCCACTCAATAAACAAGGTTTAGCAACAGTGCTACATGCAATATATTGTTGTGCTACAAGCTTATGAGTTTAGCAACAGCATTATATTAATTGCACTAAAGCACTGATAACAAGAAATGTTATCTTATATAGGTAAGACATTCACAGTATTGCTGTTTATTGTGTATACTAAAAATCATTGAATTAAAACTTACATTAAAATAAAAAGTAATTCTGCGTTTCAAATAATTTAAATATAATGCTATAAGATATTTCATGTAAATCCAGAACTAACGTGGAGAGAAAAATGTAAGCTCTTATCCGCTATAAGATGTTGTAACAATTGGCGAAAATATGTTTTCTCGTACAGTTTGTATTATGAATTTTACTTGGGATGCTTTAAAATGGATAGATAGCTTTTAAAATATCAAACGGAGGACAGATTTTAAATAAAAAAAATAGAATATTGTTATAATAGCTCTAAATCAGAAAAAAAAACTTTTTCAGTAATATAAGCATGAGATGAATTACTCATTTTTTAAAAAGGAATAGGAGCCAATTCTGAAACAATGGAAGAATTTTGTACGCATAATATTGAGGTTTTTTTTAAATTGCCATTCTTGCAAAATTCTGGATTTTAGAAATCTGAATATTAAATTTGTTAAATTTTATTGTTCATCAAAACTCCTGTATCTTATGTAGTACAGAGGAGTCTGCCCAACAGGAGATCGACTAGTCTTAATCTCTTGTGTGTTCGTTTATTAGGAAAACCTAAGAACACAATTTTCATCAATAAGTAAACAATGAGAGTCCTTATGATGAAGTAACAGAGCAATAAAACTTGGAATGAGATGGTTCTGGTAATCCTAGAAAATCAAAGAATGATGAAAGCAATCTCTCCTCCCGATAATGTATGTGTTTGTATGTGAGTGACAGTTTAGTGTGATATAAGTGAACGGAAAGTGGATAGAACATTTCCATATACTGGTCTTTCTTAAACCTAAAGCAGATCGCATATGCAATGTTTATGTCGGTATGCATACATCGCATTAATCGAAGATATGGAAGTCATCCTGATATTTAATAAATTTCTCTATTAGTTTAGAAAACTCCAGAATGCGAATTTGATGAATGAAGCTTGTCTCAATTTAGCAAGACATGCGACAGTGCAATATCCGAATTTTTTAGGTACAAATTGAATTCCGATTGGATAAGCAGAGCATCAGAAGTGACAGAGGGGCAGGAGTATTAAATAGATTGCAAATATGAGGTCACAATGGAAGCATTTTTGGCACAAATCTATATAGAATTGTATAATAATCTTAATAGAAGTTTATTCTGAAGTGATCGGATGATAATGTACAATTTAATTGTTCACGAGAAAAGTATTTGCCCAGAAAATAACTTTGAAAAAACGAATGCGTGTTTTATTATTGAAGGACTCATCGATACAGATTACAGAAATTACACGACAAAGATGGAGAACGAATACTAGGAGATCGATGCCCTTCTAAGCAGTTTTATTAGTTGGTTTAAAGATAATTAGGGAAGAATAATGCTCTGCTTTTGCCTCAATTTTTTTTCTACCTACTTTTGGAGCTATTTTGACAATTTTGTGTCCTTGAAAAAGTCCGTTGCTAGTTCAGGTGTAGAGGTTATACTTCCTGTCGTTCTTTGCACTTCAACGTTGTTGCATTTTTCAAAGATCTCGCTTCTCCTTCGATTTGTCTTCGAGTGTCCATTTATCCTTTCATTTTAAAAGAACCACGTCTGTCCTCAAGTGTTTGAGAGAGTAACTATTTGTGCTTATGATGAAGTGCGATTCCTAAATCTCAGTAAATTTAATTACTCAATGGTTTATTTTAATTTTTGTAAGTGATCGAGTAGATTTTACAATCCAGTCGATCAGTCATTATATAACTGCATGAAGTCTAATGCATTTCTATAATTAATTTTAAGGATTTAAGAGAAAGTCACGTCTGAGTATAACATTATGATTTTCTGAATATCCCGCTACCATTTTAACCAGTTATATTTATTGTCTGATTGGGACCATTTTTTATTATCTTTTCACAAATATGACGTTATTTAATGACTTCCTACACTTAGTTTACGATTCTTATTCTTATTTTATACTTTTAGTTTATTGATGGTATTTAAGAATAATTTCTCACCTTATTCGGTTTCAGTCTTTTGTGATTTTGAAAAGATATGCGATTTACAAATATGGAATCGCATTGTATGCCACATTTCGAAAGTAAACATTCTTGAAAAATGCGGATGGCATTTGTAATAGTCAAATTAATAAGCACGAAAATGTGTGTATTTCGTAATTTTTGAATGCTGAGTGTTTGTGTTTATAATTTAAAAAATGCAAAACTTGCACTTTCGTAGTTAACTATTAGAGAGAGTTCCTTGCTACGTGATGTATGCTTTTCTATTTCACTGTGTAGGGTTCTGCTTTCTGCTTTTTTCTGTTGTAAGAATATGTCACTGTTATATGTGCGTGTGTGTGCGTGTGCACGCGCAGCTAGTTTCACCTTAGATTAAAGGTATGATTGTGCTTTCAAGCGTTGCCAATTTCGTTTTTTTTTTATTCACTATCAGTCTCAATCTTGCTTTTTCTTATGAGAATATCGACCCAACTTTTACTGCATCTGAAAATCAAGGAGTGCTTTTATGAAACGAACATTTTTGTTTAAAGGCGAAAAAAATGTCAACCATACGGTCATTTCAATGAAGTTTATATCATGTGTGACGTCACATGTTTGAAAAGTCTTTCGGTGTATGCATGTCGCTTCGTAGCTCATAGGTGTTGTAAGGCTCACCCTTTGTTCAAGGCCTAAAAGAAGCAGCACAAAAACGTTAAACAGCTGTTTTAAAGAAAGATCTGCGAGAAAGGAAGAGCTGGAAGGAACAGCTTTGTGTGCTCATTCTAATAAAGACTGGAAATACGAACTGTTTTTGTTAAAATTTTATTTATTTACTTATTTATTTTTCATATTTTGTACGCAGTCATTTTTTCTGTCCTTTTTGTGAGATAGATTATATAACCCCAGTTTATATAACTTCACAAAAAACCTAATTTATTTTAATAGCAAGTGTAATGGAAGCTTTCAGCTGTGCCAAAGAGTTAGATGTCTATTTAAAAAAATCAATTTTTCTCGTTACAGATGCATGCATTTGCTTTCTGCCTTTGTCAACAATCTATTTCCCCTTAAATTTGGAAAAAATCCTACCAGAGAGTGGGATTTGTATTTTTCTGTTCACGTCTTTGGACTACAAAACAAACTCGTGATTTTCTCTCAAAATGATTTCTTTAATCGCGCCGTCGTCTCGAAGGGCTTTTGCGTCGTTTGTTATTTGAGGTTTGCATTAATTTGTGTGCGTTAATTGCAATTTTACGCAATTTAAGGAACCGCCCCAAAATTACGTGCTGGTGAAATAACACGCTGCTTTCCACTAGAATCAGTTATTACTATATCGGTGCAAACCTGTTCGAACAGGTCCTAGCAAAACCCGCAACACGCAATTACTGTTTATTTAAGGGAGAATCTAAGGAATTCGTCCAGGCCATTTTAAATCGGACGCCAAATTAGCTAAGATGGTAAAAAATATTTAAGGACACTGTTGATATTTCTAAATACTGTATTAAGGAAATCCGAGCACTTTTATAAATAAGTACGTTAGGCTGATGAAGAATATCTTATTTTTCGGACGATGAGACGCGCCCCAAATTTATGAGACGGAATTTTAGAAAAAAATATTTTATTATATAAAAATATTTACAAATTCTTACTTAATTTTTATTTATTGTTACAATCATTTGTATTAGCAATATTCAATTCATCTTCACTCTCGGTACTATCACTCGTCTCGTTAATGTCACGGTTCGTATTACTTTCGTCTGAACTATTGTTGTCACTCCCTTCAAAAACTGCGTCATCTTCTGTACCATCCATCGCATTACTTATCCCGCATTTCTTAAATGACTTTATAATCATCTCTTCTTTCACAGCTTCCCATGAATTTTTCACCCAGGTACATACTTCTGAAATTGTTGGCCGTTTCATACGTCCTGTTGCTGTAACATCGTGATTTGGCTTTGCCATCCATTTGTTCCACTCTTCCAGCATAAAAGTTTTGAATGGTTTATTAATAGATCCATCCAAGGATTGTAATTGACTTGTAAGGCCTCCAGGAATGACAGCTAATTCTGTATTCATTTCTTTTAGAAGCTTCTTGGTTGATTCTGTTTTATGCGCTCTGAATTGATCCCACACTAACATCGCAGGCTTTTTAAACAACGCACCTGGACGTTTTTCCCATATCTTTTATATCCATAATTTCATTCCTGTTTCGTCCATCCAGCCTTTATCTTGAACGTGGATAATAATGCCACGAGGAATTTCATCTCTCGGTAACGTTTTTCTCTTGAAGATTAACATGGGGGGGGTAGTTTTGTTCCGTCCGCGCAATAAGCTAAAACTACAGTGTAGTGAGTTTTTTCGTGACCTGTTGTTTTGATCACTATTGATTTGGCCTTTTTAATCTACTCTCCGATTTGAAGGAACATCAAAAGTTAGAGGCACTTCATCCATGTTCGCAATTTGATTAAGCTCAAAGTTAAATTTCCTTCTCGCTGATATGACAAATCTATGGAATTCTATAATTTCAGCTTCATAGTCAGCCGGCATTTTTTGGGCTAGAGTTGTTTTTGTACGCATGCATAACCCGTGTCTTTTCATAAATTTAAAACGCCAAGACGGTGAACCGGTAAAATCTAAAATTTCATTAGCAGTTGCCCATTGTTTCGCTTCAAAAATTACCATTTTCGTAGAAACAGATATTCCCATGATTTGTTACCCAATTTTTCGTTTGTACTTCTAACTTCTAATTCTGGCCATTTTTCTACGTGCGAACGGAATGTTTTCTTGTGTTTGTATAGCAGTTTTAATTGTTCCTCTTGTTTTCTCCACTCGCGAACCATTTTTTCTATTGGTAGTGGACCAAAATGTCTTTCCGTTGCTCTATTTCCATATTATTTTGCATAATTTATCACATTTAATTTATAACTCACGTTATATGAAAGTAGTTTTTGTTTTACACTCGTTTTTCTCCAATTTTAAGATAAAAATTTTAACGACTTATAAAAAATAATTCAAACGAACCGTACAAAAGCGCATGTATTTACACACTAATCAGTACTTATGCTCTAAATCAGTGATTCGCTCACATGCAGCGAGATAACTTAGGTACCTACCTTCAGTGGCATACTTACTAATTTTATTAACATATTGGGCCAGTAATTGAACTTCGCTAACAGCTTCGGTACAGTGTAAAGATTTGTATTTTGATGTTACCTTCGGACCATAAGACGCACCCAATTTTAAGTCGATTTTTCTATGTAAAAAGGTGCGTCTTATGGTGCGAAAAATACGGTACATCATAATTTAGTTGAGAAAGCATCTGAGAGTATGGAGATTCATAAATCCTATATTGCCGGAAATTCTGCAAAAGGCTACCCATCTTTCTATAGGAATGTTGATTTCGAGCTACGCTCAAGTTAGAAACAAAAATTTCGAATTTGTAGAAATATTAAGAGGACTTATTTTTATATCAAATATTTACGAAGAATGTTACAATAAGAGGTTTAAACCCACTTTCTATACAGCAACGTAACTAATCACGTGTGTAATGTTGAAATTTGATCCATTCTTCGGGTAATCTATCGTAAAATTAATATTTCATTCCTAAATTCTTAATTCAAAATTCTAAGATTGAAAATCATTGGATACTAGTGCATGTTGCAGTCCTCATAATAGCAGTCATTGTTGTTTTTCAGATAAGGCATTTTCAGCAGATTACTTTATCAAATGATATAAAATTAAATTTGTTGTTGTTCCTGTTTGAATTCAGCCGTGGGCCGGTCGGATCGCACTGGAATTGGGAATAAGGGAGAGAGACATTCCTTCTTCGTTATACAGACTTATTGCGCACGGGTAAAGAGTTATTTTTAATGACATGCTATCCGGGAGCACAAAAGGAATTTATTCAAGAACTAAGTTTACAGTTCGATGAAGGACCTACTTCAGATGTTTAGTGAAATTAATGTTTGCTTTAAACTCGAATTCATATTTCAATATTGACCGAAAGAAATGCTTTAATTTAATGATCTGATCCACTGGTATTAAATTAAACTACTATACTAGCGAATCGAGAACTGCCTACAGTTTCTGAACGTATTATTCTGAACCCATTTGTTTCCGATTTTCCATTCAAATTCCTACCTTAAATTTCCTTATTGTTTCTAAGAAATTTTACAATGAAAGGTCTGACAAAAATCAAAGCCTTACTTCCACATCAAATATTGTCATATGGGATATCTACGGTAAATAACAATTTCGGGACATCAAAAAAAAGATTTTAAGAAGATATTTTGAAAATGTCATCTGTATTCCGTTTTGGTGCTATGAAGATATAACTGAATATTATTAACAATTTTTTCAATTTATTCTACCTACGGAATAAAACGAGAATTTGTTTCTTAAGAATCAAAGTGCTAGTGATTTTCTACTAAGAAAATGCATTTAGGGAAAATGAGATTGAAGTGGAACTTTGAAATGCATGAAGCTTTTACCTCGGCTTTAACCGAAACGTCAATAAATAAACACACTATTGATATATTGATTTGGAGTGTCACATACACTAATTATGCGTTGCCATTGCCGAGTCACATCACAAAACTCTTACCAGTATTTCTTCCCACGATGAACAATCAGCGAAGAAGGAAACGTTCTTAAAACAGGAAATTTGCTAACTTGAAAGCAGATGAATTTGAACACACAAACCCAGGAGACAGAAAATCCATAAAGAATTCTTCAATGTAAGAAGAGTAATGTATTTCGGGCGATAGATGATTTTCATCTCTCGATGCGATACTACAACTTTTACTTTGTGGGATAAAGTGACTTCAAAATGTTCCGTGTCGTGTCCCTAAAGTAAAACACGTTACAGCACTACGATATTGGTGGTTTAGAAATATTTCACGAGTGAGATTGCCTTAAATCTGTGCATTCACACTGACCATAAACAGGCTGGAAAGAATGCACAATAATACGAATCTGGTTTCGAAGGGGTATTCCGAATGCTATACTTAAATCTCGGCTTATAACAATTTAATTGAATTTATCATTTAACTCCACGACTTCTTGCAAGAAAGAAAAGAAATCATCCTCAGAGAGCTACTTTGATAAGAGAATTGCAAATGAAGTTTTGTAAAAATATCTCATCCCACTTTCTTCAATTGAATTTCTCCAAAAGTTTATTACTAATAATCTACTGAATTTTTTCGCTTACTTTACGGTTGCAAGGCTTCCCCTCTTGCCGGATACCCTGATTTTCATTCCGAAAAACAGGCAGATAAATTGTGGAGTACCCTTAACAGGAGTTGCTCCTTATAAAGTTCCACTCAACCATACGAGCCATTTCGTTTAAAATAAGCAATGGTTATGCTTACATTATTCTGATATTCCATTTCCAAATACACATTATTAATGCACGCGTAATTTTTATGTTGTTTACGCCCTCGAAAGGTTATTAGTAAAACTGTAGTAAATTTGTAGCGTGGATGGGATAAGGATTTTTTCTATTTTCATCATTTTTATCAAGAGGATTTCGAGACCATCTATATTTAATATCTGAATAGTCCCGAAAACCCTGCTCTAGAGACCAGATACGAAACTTTTTCAAGCCGCTAGAGGCCTCAATAAGCAGGGTGGGGGGGGGGGGGTTCTCACACCAGGCGATGAAGTTCATTTCCCACCTCAAGACAATCACAAACATCCATGCCCATAGAGGGAGTCGAACCCGACCTGTTGGTTTGGGGACGGAAACGCTACCAACCAAACAATCAGGCCATTTTGCTCTAATGAGATCCGAAGCCGTTTCTCAAAGTAGATTTTACTTGATTGGATAAATGACTCATTTATTATGCTCACTGAGCTGGTAGAGAGAGTGAGGTAATGGCTGTCACTAACACAATGTCAGCTTACCTAGAATACTGGCAGATTATAAACCACTCTTACAATCCTCAGGCTGTCTTCCCTTCTTTCTTCAGTTATCTTTCAAAGTACATTGTATTAAAGCCACGTATTGGCGGTAGGAGCATGGCCTATTGGTATATGAAACCTTTTTTTTTTTTTTTGCATTCCTTCTGAACTTGGTCTTTGTCATTGCTCAATATTCGCATCCTTCATACGCCTAGAGAACAGCAATTTTTCGGTTTATGAAAAAGTCAAAGGAGTAATCTATACATCCATGGTAATTAATATTCAGGAACAGTATCAGGATATTTAACAGTTCGTTTTGTTATGAACCAGAAGTCCAGTATAGGTTAGTTTGGACTGGTCAGTTTGCTACAGAAAGAAAACCAATCGCAACTGCTCAGATGTTAAAATTAAGAAAAATTAAATCTATCTTTCTAAAATGCAAAATAAATACAGTACTGTGGAACGTCTCAAAATTAATGAAATCAATTTTGTAACCTATAAGTATAGTGTAAATAACAGACTACTAGGTGCTTTGATTCAAATCATATTTTAGGATCAAAAGGTCAATTTGGCGCTAAATAAGAGGTCATGGTTATGAAACCTAGTTATGTCGGAATTTTTCTTAGACTACTAGGATTCAGCTACACGAATAACTTGTCAGATGAGTAGAGTGTCATAATGACCGTTGCTGACATGAACTTGGCCTGCGTGCACGTGTATTCGCCTTTTATTAGTGCGTTTAAGTTTCAATGGTCTGCGAACTGTTTTGAACAATTTGGTTCTCATCAGAGACCAGGAAGAAAGATTTAGAGCACAAAAGCCCTTTAACTGTAGCAGTCATCTAAAAATACAAATGGATATATCCTTTTACATATATCCTTTATACAAATATAATATCCTTTATAAACATAATTATAGTATTGTTTTTTAGTAATTTACTTGCGCACATAAAGGCTGGTGATAATTGAATGGTCGGTTACATGCTATATATGTATAAAATAATTATACGGTCAAGTCTGAAGAATATTAGTAAAAACATTCTATATAATGCAAAAAGAAGACATCGCCTGACATATTATTCAGGCGATGTCTTCTGTACCTAGTGAAGGATGGACATTTCATATTCTTTGTAATACTTCAGCTTATAAAAAAACAGATCGCACATGTGAGGAATCTTACATAGTAGCTGCAGTAATATTTTATAGTATTGAACAACTTTAAAGATTATGTTGTGTTTTCCTTTTATATTCTCAAATGGTTCGTCCCATTCGAGACTAGTTTGCCATTACTAATATGTCAAGGTTTGTTTGTAGTTGAGATTACAATTAATGAGAAAGTTACTTAGTGTTTGACTTCACTGTGCGTGTTATGTTTTGAACCAAGGAAGACGAATATGCATCTGTCAATAAGTGAGCAGCACATTTCAGTTGTAGCTCTGAAGCTAATTAGCACTGCTTATTTGAACAGTTCGTATACCATCCGATATTAGATGAAGTAATCCAACCAGGTTAAAGCTAAATGTGAATTACAGTCATCTAACATTTATTATCTGATGATGAAGCACGTTCTGTTATAAATTAGGCATCTACGATATCAAAACAATGCTCTATATTTTGTGTACTCTGTAGAAAAAAAATCAGCGAACCGGAAGGAAGAATACATTGGTGACCACCAGTAAGCAGACAGACGTTTGTTACGCCATATCGCAACAGCTTAATTTACTCAACTCAGTTGGGATATCCTTTATTTATGAGTCAAATTGCTGTCATGTGACTTTAATAGTAGAGAAAACTACAAATAATTTCTGGCAGTGCACGAATTTGTTTTCTCTTATATATTTCCTTCTGTTTAAAATTCTTATTATAGTAATCGCGGTTAGCCTAGTAGCAGCTGTGCGCTTCGCAACCATATGCCCGGGGAAGGAGTGTCCCAGGTTCGATTCCCGTTGACGACGTGAGGAGCTTAAGGATTTTCTTCAGGCATAGCCAAGTTAGCCGGTCGTGGACAGCATGGTTTTTTCCGCAAGTTTATCTGGAGTTTTTCATCCGGCAAGCAGGCAAACCGGCCCGTGAACACACAGGATACAGCCATAGGATACAGTACGGCAAGGAAGGCAACGGGAAACCACCTTGCTCATAATCATCTCCCTAGTATGGTATCATATAGCTACCCCCCACCAGCCTTATGGCAGAAGGGAATAGATAGATAGATTACAGTAATGTCAAATCCTCCTTGGATGAAAAGATCCGTTTTTTTATTATTATTTATTTATTATAATAATGTTGGGTCCATATTCGAGAGGTTGGCTGGTCAACCTATAGTACGTTAGTACCGTGTATGGGTGGTGGGTTGGGAAAGAAGAAACTTGTTTACATTTGATTAAAAGCCTGTATGTTGTATTCCTTAAGACATACGTCAGGGAGAAGACTGTTCCACAGTACCTCAGTAGCAGGGATGAAGAAGGAGGAAAACAAACTTCTTCTGTGTGTTTCAAGATGTACCGTGAAAGGATGTTGAGAGTCAGCTGTACTTGTTCCAATGGGCTTTGTACAGAGCGGTGGAATTATTCATGCTGTTTCAAATGAACATTTCGCATGAAAATATTTATAGAACATACAAATTTCAGAGATCAAGCGTCTATGTGAAAGTGAGGGGAGCAAGTTGGTGAGAGATGGGTCATTTATCAGTCTAATTGCTCTCCATCCTATGAGAGGAACAGTTATTTACAAAATACAAGGTGGATGGGTATTTCATAGAGAGAGAGAGAATTATTCATTTCAAATAACATGCATTGTTCGTAATTATTATTATTACAAGAGACTTCCATAGAGTCAGGAATTCATCGAGGCTACATTCTACTCGTATTATGTTATAATTTATTGAATAGATTCACATTATCTGCACTCACAATCTCCATGGCAAGCTGTGCCAGTTATGAACCAACACCGTATGAGAAAACAATCGAGCATTCATCTCTTTCTTGACGTACACACATTCTCAGGTTCCATGGGTACTCTCTGGTCTCCGCATCTTCCATAAAATGAAAACATATCGTATGATGCTTTCATCTGAACTTAATAAAATTAAGTCTGAAAAACGAAATTATTTCAGTATAATTCAACAATATTGTCTACAGAGGAACCCTTTCAAATTTGATTAGAAATGAATAAGAACGTTAGCATCACAATTTACCTTTTCTAAAGGACGCAATTTTAATTAATCCCGTTATTTAGAGATTTTAGTGCGGAGAATGCTTCATTTTTGCTCTTCTAATATGTGGATTTTATTCCTTACTAGAATATGATTGGGATATGCATATATGCATGAAAAAAATTCCGTGTGTAAAAAAAAATCATGACTCATGTGATTACTTAAAACTTTCAGATTCGATCGTTTTTCCCTTCACTAGCCTCTTCCCTTTTATAACCAACTCATCTCTGTTAATTGAACCGACTGGGAATGGAGGGATGGAGTGCCTTTTCTTCATTTATATTCTTTCGACTTTGTGTTGATAGTCGAAAGAAAAGATTCGATAAAGAATGAGAATAATTGTTCTTATATTTATTTAGTTATATTTTAAATTATTAGAATAAAACGTGCTAAAAGGGGTATCATTTAGCATAAAATTCCTAAAAGAAACGATAATAAATATGCATTCTGTCAGGGTTTGAGAGGCAAAGAGGCAAAGCAGTATTTTCCATTCAAACTTAGATGCAAATCTGAGAATAGTCTTGCTTGAAATAGATGAACAGACTGCTAAAAAGGCTTTTATCTTCGCTTTTAATTGCAGCTGTTGATTTAAGGATTAACAGGTACATTTTCCAAAATATATAAATTGTTTTTCCTCCATAGCACTTGGGTTAATCAATCAGTAAAGGGGCCTGAACACATGCAATTTAGGCAATATATCATGACTTCATAGCGTTAGTTGCTACTGCATGTAATTCCAGCTAGACCCAAGCTACCTTCCTCTGAAATCAATGGAAATACATCTAAGAACTCAAAGAACTATTACAGGGACTTCTAAACTAAAGAGAATTAGCAGATTGCATTCCCTGGTGTTGGAGAAGTATTCCTCCTCAGAAATTCCGATGTTTCATTCTGCAAACTAGCCAGAAGAAGATTCTCACTTGACCGATAAACTGCTCTATTTTCATAGGATTAGTTGCTTCCTCTCTACTTTACAAAACTCCACAATCCTTTGAAATATGCTCATGCGCAGAAGTACTGCTGTAAATGAAATTGTTTTCAACAAGAAAAAACTGGTTAAATCATCTCGGTTCCGATGATTTTATTAAGAAAAAAAAATATTCTTCAGCAAGGATCATTATTTTGTGAGATACAATTTACTAAGAAGGTAACTTTTTCATCGGTGTGTATGCAATTTATCTGTATTGTTAAAATTCTGTGAATCATTGCTAAAAGGAAATAAAAAGGATTTATTTTTTCTGTATGCCACTACCGAGTTTGCTGATATATTTATGGTGTGTGTTGCTGAGAAAGCGACTTCCCCTTTCCACTAGTTAAAAAAATACTTCGTATTTTAGGCACTCTTGATTCATTCAAGACTCCAAATTTCTTTGTTTCTCTCCCTCTCTCTCTCTCTCTCTCTCTCTGACATTCGCTCGAATAAAATTGTGGAGTCTAAATTCACGGCCATTTTTTTTCGACTGCCGACATGCACAATTTTCTAACACGAGTTGGGAAATTAGAAGCTTTTTTTTCTTTCTTTTCTGCTGATTTAAAAGCAACAATAAAAGTGTAAGATACCGCTTACTCGTGTCCAATGTTTGCAAGTGGTCAACAAGTTTACCAAACTTTTACGTGTCGTCTTGCATCATAACAGAGATAAATTAGGTTGGTATTGGAGAGTGCAATTATTCCTCACACTGGATACAGCCCGATTGTGATCCAGTTATATTCCTTCGCACCTAAGAATCGCTGTCACACTCAGCTGAAGTCTTCGTAATCAGATTATGAACGCGTTCGAGTAATTACTTCGTCGAACATCAAAATGCTGACAGTGATTTTCTTCTGTAAAATTCTGGCTGGATTAGTAATTAAGGAGGAAGGAGAAGCTTGTGTGTTGGTATACTGACACTGCCTTACCATTTGAGTTCAACTAATTAAGTGCTAACAATCTTGCTCTCAGAGCAAATACAAAGCTATATATCACTAAAGTATCCGATACAAATTTTCCAGAAATACTTTCCCTTTGCGAGTGTTAATTGGAAACTATTCAAATAGGATAATCTATTTCAGTGTAGAATATAAACTTTTAAGATAATACAATACGTATAGCGATATCCTTCTCTCAAGATATGAAGAGCAAAATATACTCTTCAAGAAGTCTTTATTTATGAAAGGAGATCTCGTTTTGCGAAATGGTTGAATCACCTCTTTTTAAGAAAATAACATATTATTGTTAATTAAATGGCTTTTTCAAGTTGTTTATTTTTTCACAGCATCAAGAGCGGATTTTGCAACCTTCTAGAATATTTAGTCTTTCGGCTTATCATATGGTTTCTGATAATTGTCAGCATTAATGTATTCATAATTATATATTTTGCTCTGCATATGAGATGTTCCAATCATCTAAGTTTGTTCCTTCCTGCGAAGTTTACTCCCTTTGCCCCCTATAGACGGGTTCTTTGTGATTCTGGAGAATCAGTTCGTGTTACTGAAGATGTGAAATAATTTCTCACTGAACGTGCTATCGCCTTCTTTCATTTACTAAGTGGATCGAATTTCATATAACTTCCCTTTTGATTGCAGTCTGGTCAGTTCTCCAGCGCCTTTGTTAACTGGATGGAGGTTCGCACTCCTCTGCTGCACTGCGCTATCCATTACATTTTACGAGCAGCCTATCTGATATAGATTATCGTTATTAATCTACCATTAACTCTTCTGTCGTATTTGATATGAAATGTTTGAATAAAATCTTAAATTGTGGCTGAATCTAAAGAAAGAGCGGCCTAGGGAAAATTGTATTTTGAGATGTGTAATTTCAAAACGTATTTCACCATAAAATGCAAAAGATCCGATGATTTTCAATATCATAAAATAACCATGCCTATTTAAATATTAAGGGTTATATGATCGATCCAAGTAGGCCCACGACTTAGCTTTAATTCTAAAAATTTCTCTGCTAACCGTTTTTCCTGAGCGATTTAAATAGGCCCAGTGGATAGATAACAGTGACCTCTCACCAAGTCCTGATTAGCTTTCTGACTAAAGTCCTTACAACACCGAACAGATCCTAACGTTTAAAATATGGCTTAAACCCCTGCATGGACCAACCCCTGCAAATCAAACCCCTGCAACCCCTGCAAAGCCCTTTCGCAGTTCGAAAGGGCTTATTGTGGATACCCGTTTGGCTGGAGCCACGATTTTGAAAACAGCAGAGCTGACTGATTTCTCAAAAGGAGAGATGTCCCGAGTGTTTGTCAGTAGCAAAATAACTCGCGTAGCTTTTCTTTGGAAAGTAATTGTGGTCCTAAGACAGCCTGTCAGAAACGTGGTCGCCATCGTTTGAAAAGCATTTCATGAAGGCTGTTCCCGACCAATATCGAACACTATGAGCAGGGAATTGAAGAAAATCAGTAATGACTACAGTGGTGTCAGGAACACCGTGACTGGAAGACGTCATGTGGTCCATCTAGTGACGATTTGACTTGTCCTATACCGACAGTAGGATAGGCAGAGTTTGGGAATGTTCCTGCAATATTTACTTTTCACCTAGCAAGTGTTTCTTGGACGACAATGTTACTATTCATTTGTGGTGGTTCTGTGAGTATGAGAGCGATTTCAATCAACGTCCCTAACCATCACCAAGCAGGGATCCGAACCTTATTGAGAATGTATGGGATATATTGAAAAAACACCGGGGGAGCAAAGTCCTCTTCCGTCAAATCTCAGATAGTTAATGGACTGTCTGGTGAAGGCATGCCACTCGCATGTGGTAGACGTAGATGCAATCCAGCACATTTTGAATCTATGCCAAACCGCATGTGTGTTGGAAGTAGGGGTAAAGGTGGTTCAACATGATATTGAATAAGTTTCTAGTTCAGTCGCCGGTATATGCATTTTCTTCTGATTACAAAATAAAACGATCAGTCCTTTCTGTACTGTTTAAGTTAATAAAGAATTGTCAAAAAAGAAAAGGGGGGAGAAACATATACCATTGAAGAATGGGATCTCTTCTTTCATGAAACTAAGAACAAGGAATGTTTTTGGTAAATCTATCCACTTTTTTATATTGCTACATATGGATCATTTTTTAATCAGTAAGATATTTTTCTGTTGATTTAATTTTATAGTTGAGTATTTTGACTTAAATAAGTATCCAGAATTTTGCTGTATTGTATTTACTTATGCAGTAATTTTTCTACTCAGATAAGAGATAAGGCGACTTCAGCTTTTAAATATTATTACTATTATTATTATAATTTACATTCAACATTTACACTCACGATATTAATCAGCTACCTCTCAAAGGTAAGATATTCAAATACACAGACGATAAAGCAATAATAACCATCCATAATAACGCATGCATAGTCCAAACAAATATGCAACATTACAAATCTGCTCATAGACTGGCTCACAAAAACCTCCATACAAAATTAATGATATTCGGAAATCCACTGACTTCACCAGTTGATAACAAATATATAACCATCCAACATCCACTTTCCAACAAAAAAAAAAAAACAGAACAGCAAAACCACTACAATCACTCAGGTTGAAACAATACGATACCTTGGAATTTACTTCGAAGCAGATATGAACTGGAATAGCCACATAAACCATCTACACAAAAAGCTCCGAACAATAACTGGCAAATTCTACAGGTTAAAAGACATAGTTCCCACACGCCTAAAAACACTAATATACAAAGCACTATACCAAAATACACTAAGATACACTATAACAAGGTATGCTTTCGGTGCACCCTAAAAACTAAATATATTAATGTCGCTACAGTACAAAATGATAAAACTGATCTTTTGGAAACAAAGAGACAATAACGACTTTATATACATTGCAATGTCAGAACACAAAATACTGATAGCAAATATTTATGTCACAATGCAGCCTTGCTAA
Source organism: Typopeltis vanoorti (assembly GCF_054136105.1). NCBI lineage: Eukaryota > Metazoa > Arthropoda > Arachnida > Uropygi > Thelyphonidae > Typopeltis > Typopeltis vanoorti. The sequence goes on from NC_143564.1 coordinate 9,067,635, forward strand.
AACATAATTTCGATGCCAACTACAGGACAGTCAGAAATACATACCGTATAACAAGACCTCAGGCAACTAATTATATCACATATAAATACAATAATCACTATGGAAAGGCCACGCGAAATTTCTACATCGCAGACATGATAAACAAATTACCTTTTGAATACAGAAACCTTACAAACTACAATAGCCTGAAAAGAGCACTAAGCACATATTATGAACAAGAAACACGCAATCAAAATATCATACAAACTCAATGAAACACAATATATTCGTTCAGCCTTCCAGTTCAGTGACGCATCAATACATTCCAAGTTAGTGTGTGCGTGCGTGCGTGCGAATTTCTCAACTAACGGCTGCAGAGGAAATCAAGCCTATTAAACGTAGATTTCGTTTCATAGCTTCACAACACAGCAAACAAACGAATAAATAATAACCGGTGTCATCCTCAGATAAGCTCACAAATAAGCTTCCAGGATGAAAGTTGAGAAATAACATCTCATCCAAGATAAAAATAAATAAATAAATATATAAAATAAAAATATGTATCACATGCAATCAAATATATGTAATGTATGTATCATATGTCATAAATTATCGTAATTATTATTGCGAAAAAAAGTTATTATTATTATTATTAATTATCAGAATACATATATGTATCATATGTAAACAAATGTATGTAATGTTGTATAACAAAAACTATGTAATGTATGTATCATGTGTAATAAATTATTATTATTATTATTATTATTAAAAAAAAGAAAATTATTATGCTCAACCGAATACCTAATGATAATTGGCGATATAAACATAAATATTGCAAACGAAAACCAGAACAACACTCTACAATACCTAGACACGCTCTCCATGTATAATCTAATACCAACATAACATCGTGTACTAGAGAAGAAATATTCGGAAATATTATCACTGCCTCCTGTCTAGATCATATAAACGTCCAAGCACCACCAAACAGTTACACTGCATCCGTCATAAAATGCAAAGTAACAGATCATTACTTCACCGCTCTAAACCTGCACACAAAGACAATAATCATGCAATGTCCCACAGAAGAAAAGCGACAGAAACAATAATAGACGAAGAAATATCAACCACGAAATAAGAAAAACAGACTGGGAACACCTGACATCAGATTCCGCAGATATCTTATACAACAACATAAAACTGACGCTTGAGGAAATATATAAGAAAGCTGTAAAGAAAGTCAGAATTTGTTCAAAACCAATACACAATGCTTGGATAACATAAAACGTAATCCCTGAAATACACAGAAAGGACGCTTTATGGAAGGAATTAAAGAGATATCCAAATAACACAACTTTCAAAACTGAATATAAGATATCAAGGAATATCTTATATTCAGTTTATCTTATATTACAACACAAATCAGAAATGCAAAAAGAAGCTACTACAGAGACAAACTAACCTCTGCACAAAACAACACGAAACAAACCTGGCATCTGATCAATGAGATGCTAGATTCTGTTCCCAACACCACCCCCTCCGAAACCATAACACACAGCTTCATGAAAGACGCAAATCCTATCAAACAACTAGCAAATCACTTTAACCATTACTTTGCAGTCTCCATCCGAGAACTGCACATAAATATTCCCCCACTCTCAAAACGAGACCCTCCACTTGGACCACAATCAAAACAGGCATTATGGTTCCCAACAATAAAAGAAGCAGAACGTCTCTCTGCAGTACATCAAATCAAACCAAAAAAAGTCCCAGGAACTGATGGTATAAGACCAAAAGATATCAAGCAACATGCAACTAGCTTAAGTCCTATCTTGCTAAAATTAATAAATAAAATATTTAAAACAGAACAGATACCAAGTACGCTAATGACCGCCATAATCACACCCATACACAAACATGGAAAAAGAATTTTAATAGGCAATTATGGACCCATAGCAACATTACCAATTATCAATCAAATTATGGAGCGGATCATACTGAAGAAACTCACAGCATAAACAGAGACCTTTCATATTATCCTCAAAACACAATATGGTTTTCAGAAAAATAAGGGAACAACATCTCTCTTGGAAGACTTTACAGACGTAATTAATACTGTCTTAGACAAAAACAAAATTGCCATGGTAGTCTTTATTGGTCTAACTAAAGCATTCGATACAGTCACACATCAAACCTTGTTAGAAAAGCTGAGGCATGTTGGAATAGATGGGCCTCTGCACATGTGGTTTACAAAATACCGTCAAAATAAAACGAAACGCATATCACACGTATCGGGTCAAACCGAAGCAGAGAGCTACCAGTAACCTGTGGAGTACCACAGGGAGCTATACTCTCCCAAATCTATTCAACATTTACACGCACGAAATAATCAGCTACCTCTCAAAGGTAAGATATTCAAATATGCAGACGATACAGCTATAATATCGAACCATAATAACGCAAGCATAGCCCAAACAAATATGCAACATGACATAAATTTGATTATAGACTGGCTCACAAGAAACTCCATACACCTAAACTCAGAAAAGACAAAATTAATGATATTCAGAAATTCACTGACTCGACTAGTTGATAACAAATATATAACTATCCAACATCCACTTTCCAACATAAAAAACACAGAACAGGAAAACCACTACAATCACTGAGGCTGAAACAATACGATACCTTGGAATTTACTTCGATGCATATATGAACTGGAATAGCCACATAAACCATCTACACAACAAACTCCGAACAGTAAGTGGCAAACTCTACAGGTTAAAAGACATAGTTCCCATAATTCGCATAGTTCCCATAATTCGCATAGTTCCCATACGACCTCAAGCAACTAATTATATCACATATAAATACAATAATCACTATGGAAAGGCCACGCGAAACTTCTACATCCCAGACATGATAAACAAATTACCTTTTGAATACAGAAACCTTACAAACTACAATAGCCTGAAAAGAGCGCTAACGACATAATGAACAAGAAACATGCACCCAAAATACTATACAAACTCAAAGAAACACAATATATTCGTTCAGGCTTCCAGTTCAGCGATGATGCATGAAGACATTCAAAGTTGTCGTATGTTTGGGTGTGTGTGTGCGTGTGTGCATGCGTGTGAGAATTTCTTAATCAACGGCTGCAGTGGAAATCAAGCCAATTAAACATAGATTTCATTTCTTCGCTTCTCAACACAGCAAATAAACCAATAAATAATAACTAGTGTCAACCTCAGATAAGCTCACAAATAAGCTTCGAGGATGAAAGTTGAGAAAATACATTTCATCTCATAAAAGATAAAAATAAAAAATAAATAAAAAAAAATAATAATGAATATATCATATGTAATCAAATGCATGAAATGTACGTATGACATGTAAACAAATATATGTAATGTTCTATCATATGTAATGATAAGTATGTAATGTTCTATCATATGTAATGATAAGTATGTAATGTTCTATCATATGTAATGAGAAGTATGTAATGTTCTATCATATGTAATGCTAAGTATGTAATGTATGTATCATATTTCATAAATTATTATAATTATTATTGGGAAAAAATTATTATTATTATTATCAGAATACCTGAATATATCAAATGTAAAGAAATGCATGTAGTGTTGTATCATACGTAAACAAATGTAAGTAATGTTGTTTCATATGTAAACAAATGTATGTAATGTTGTATCATACATAATCAAAACTATGTAATGTATGCATCATATGAAATAAATAATTATTATTATTATTATTATTATTATTATTATTATTATTATTATTATTATTATTATTATTATTATTAAAAACAATTATCTGAGACCTCCAGGGAGTCAAGAAGGAGTTAACCTCCATGGATGTCCCCGTGTTCTCTCCCCCCCTTCCATATAACGAAAAATTTCATCATTTGAAATGCTATCACACTGAAAAGTTTATAGACCATTGAAAAGTTTATAGACCACTATCATATCACTCCTCTTTCTCCTGTTAACTAGAGTCTGCAGTCCACATACTCGCAATCCGTCCGCGTAATCTAAATCCCATAATCCAGATATAATCTTCGTAACTCTTCTTTGCACCCTTTCCACAACTTTTCTATTCCCTTGGAACCCGGAAGACCAAATCTGCGCACATAAGACCACACCTGGACTTATCAAAGTCCAGGTGTGGTCTTATCAAAGCCTTATAAAGAGGCAAAATTACTTCCTTATTGTCATGGTTCGCTTGAATATAGCAATTATCCTCAGAGTTGAATTTGCAACTTTTGCTATGTGATCTTTGAGCTTTAAATTCATATCCACCAATACACCAAGATCCCTTATCTCTTCAGTTTCTTGTAGCATAACCCCGCTAATATAATATGCCGCTGGAACTCTAATCATGCCAAAGCGCATAACTTTACACTTACCAACATTAAACTGGTAGTCATTTTCGCTTGCCCAGATTTCCAGGCTATTCAAATCATTTTGTAATTGCTGAATATCAGTAGCATCCTGATTGTCCTGCCTATCTTTGCATCATCGGCAAACAATTTCAAATCTGATAATAGACCCTGCTTGATGTCATTAATGTATAGATTGAACAATAATGGCCCAAAGATGGAACCCTGAAGTACACCACTGGTTACCTTAAATCTGGCAGATTCACACTCACTGTATAACACTTTTTGATATCTGTCTCTCAACCGTCTCCTGATCCAAGTCAATAGAATATATTCCAATCCCATATTCTCCAGTATACGCAACAGCCTATCGTGTGGTATCCTATCAAATGCCTTAGAAAAATCCAACATTATAATAGTATATCCATTCCCTTTATCTAACTCGGCCGTAACTTTGTTATAAAATATGAGCAAATTGCTAAAACATCACCTTCCTTTAGTAAACCTATGCTGTTCCCTGAAGAGTATAGAATGCTTGTTTACCCATTTCTTTATGCGAGTTCTTTCCAACTTCTCTAAAATGTTGACTACAACACCAGAGATACTAATAGGTCGGTAGTTAGACACGTCAGTTTTGGCACTACCCTTGTGCAATGGAACTATCATACATTCCTTCAATGCCTGTGGTATCATTCGTGAGCTGAGACTCAAGTTATATAAATGTGTGAAAGGTCCCAATTCAGCTGAATATTCCTTTAGCAAATATGCTGATATTCCATCTGTCCCTATTGACAAATTTTTATCCAGGTTATGCAAGAGATCTTCAACCTCATTTTCATGAATCTCTAACTCTTCATCCAACGTAGCAGTAGTACTGTGCACACCATGCTACATACACATACATACAACATGATATATCTTAGCAAAGTGAGCACTCATTAACGGAACAATCTCCTTAGCTTCCGACACTCGTGTACCATCTGCATTCAATATAGTTAATCTTCCACATTCATTCTTTCTTTTGCTTGCAGTATAACGATAAAATTCTTTCGGATTGCCTTTAGCTTGCATGGCCAATTTCTTTTCATACTCCGTTTTAACTTTTCTCACAATAATCGTTACTTTTCTTGCCTGAGCTTTATGTATTTCATAACTCCTCTCATTCTTATTCTCACGATATTCTTTCCACATTATCTTCTTGTGGATCTCTTGCGTAATAAGGCTGCACATCCATTTCACTCGTAACCTATTTATTCTTCTAACACTAGGGATATATTGAGATACCGCCTCATTCAAGCACTTTTTCAAAGATTCTCATGCATTGCTGACATTTTTTCCATTCAGTAACTGATAACATGGGACCAAGGATAGTATTCTTCTAGGTTGATAATAATTTCCAGCTTTGTAATTCAGTATGTAACCTGATCTAATGGGAACATCCGTATAAATAGATACTTCCCAAGAAAGAACAGTATGATCACTTTCACCTATTGGTGGTAAAATAGCCATATTCTTGACAGAGATCACTTCTGACGCTATGAGCAAATCCAACACTATTTGACCTCAAGTTCCTTCTTTCACATGTTGCTTCAGAAAGTTGTCTCGCAACAATTCAATAAATTCCCCTTCTTTCTTATCACGAGATTTCTCTTCTACTCAATCAATGTTTGGAAAATTAGTCACCCATCATGAGCATTCGTTTCGTACCAATAAGACTAAATTGGCGACGCATTCTTTGTCCCCTACAACAGAGCCTCCAGGTCTGTAGCAACACCCCACCATATATTTCATTTTGTTAACCTCCACTTCACACCAGATAGACTCAAACTCATCACTACATGTGACATTGTTACCCTCATTATTTTCTTGTATTTCTACCCTAACTGGACTTAAGTCATCTGATATCATTAGTAGCACTCCTTCTCCTCTCCTATCTCTTCTGTTATTCCTAAAAATAGTATATCCCTTACACTCGATCCCACTTACCATATCTGATTCTGGTAGCCAGGTTTCACTAATGCCAACAATCCTAGGCCACATCGTATTCAATAAAGCAACGAACTCATCCCCTTTGTTTCTAATGTTCCTGGCATTTGTGTATAGACATAATAAATTACGACCTAGTCTATTCTTATAAGTAGATATGCTATGTATTTGGCCTTGTTCTAGAATTTTCTCTTTTCCCTTCCCAGACATACTTAAAAGGTCCGAACCCAAAGCATATTTTTCCACTCCTTCGACACATTCATAACCACTTTCAAAGGCTTCATATTTTTATCACGTTCTATACCATAGCTAAACTTTCACACACATTTTCCCCATTCCTGCAATATTTAATTGGGTTTCAATCATTTGTGTCCAAATTCCAATGTTACAGCACATTCAGACTCTTATAAAGGCTTTGCTGTCGATGTTAATAAGAAGGATAAGTATTAAATTCCATCTCAAGTTTCTGATTTTCCCACAGCTTTCTACCTATTCACAGTACTAGTGCACTGCAACTTCTATATTTTGTTATGTACTGGATTACCCCAAAAAGGTAACGAAATTTCTGAGCAGGTGAAGAGTTGATTATCTTTTAACAAAGAGGGGATGGGTTGAGACGGGTATTAAAACACCCCGGAAACTTGGAAATTCGAAGGAAAACTAATGTTTTCTACAGGAATCACTCAGCTTCGACCCACAAATAAAACAGAAGGAAAAGTAAGAAAAATTCATTACCGAGAAAAATTTATCCTGATTTTTAGTTCGACGTAATACGCAGAGTTAATTAGTTGTATAATAGATAAGTCCGTTCTTAATTAGTTACTTAATAGAATGGGTAGTTCTTATAACAAACGAAGGAAATTGCACCACATAAAAAATCTCCAGACCAGTAAAGATTATTTTTTTATAATTCAACCTTTACAGAGTTCTTTATTTCTAGGTATTCTTAAATTCAAAGGAATATTCAACTATTTTTTGGATATGGAATGCTCTAGTCATCGTTTTATCTACTTTTTTCAGCTTTCAGTCTCATTTAAGAGTTTTTCGCCAACCAATTGATCCAAAATTATCAAAATCATTTTCCTTAAGCTGAGTCAAAGTATTCGCGTAGTTATAAAAAAGGACAAAGTAGACATTTTTACTCACTCAAATAAAAAGACAGCCTTACTCTTTTTTTTTTGTCTACATTAAAATAGATATCTAGTTAACAACAAAATCGACTAAGTATATAAATAGAAATTAGAAACTGAAATATCCCTGGAATCTAAAGATGATAATGAGCAGAAAGTTCACAAGGAAAGAAAGAACGTGCCCATTAAATGAAAATTTTCCAATCATAATTTTGGGAGTAATGAAAACGCAAAGATATGCATACACAGAAAACGCACAATTTAGGATAAATGTTTATCGATGTACTATGACGTAACATGGATTAAACCATTCAAATAAAATTCAAAACCTCGGACAGTTTCAATCTATTATTATTTAATTAGTGCCTATTCAAGGTATTTTACTGCAAAACTAAGATATAACCTGTGATATAAATTCTAAGAAGTGAAAGGCTCAATTCCCTTTTCACAGGCAAACTTAACACCCCTCTAGTTAGTTTAACTTAAGAAATTTGTGGATGTTTATATTTCAAAATACCTCCTGCTGATCCAAAAGAGGTTTTGTTGCAATACCATTTAATTTAATAAATAAACAAAAAGTCTTGCAATGAAAATATGTCAATTCGCTGTCAGAAGCGCGTTATAGACCTTTTTATTCAGTAGGAGATGCGATGTCGAATACAACTGAGTCGATTCTAGAACGAGAACTAATAAACGGAATCACGTGCTATCAGAATGAATTGTAAAAGCTTGGCATGTTCGGAACAGTCAGGTTCAGGAGATGCAGATTTGTAATATGTTTTCAATCATATATTTTATAATCGGTGTACATTAAGTTTCACAGCACTTCCTGCTTTGAATGGGAAGGTAAATTCTGTCCATTAAATACACGCTCCACTAAAGGCGCTTAAGATGCGGCAGGTAATTTATAACAGTTTCACTTGTGACAATTCATCGAACGGCTCCTCTGTATATCTTCTCTTCGAGGCCTCTCATAACAATTACGGTTGAAAAGAGCAAATTCACAGCTTTCAATTAACTTGATCGATTGCCCGTAACAAGGTGCATAATTAGAGGGAGATCCTGGAGAAATCTGATTCCGGTAGCATGGTCGATGACGCAAGCGTTGTAGTTCATTTCTGTCCTTACTTGGGAAGAGTAGAATTCACTGTCAGCTTTGCTGAGAAAGTTCAGAGGAGCAAACCACAACTGCTTTGCTAACACTTAAATGAATATTTCACAACTCAAAGTTTTTTCCGTAACTTTTGTGCAGTATAGCATTAAGCATAAAGTTGATTTCGATCGTTGAATTTCAGAAATACTACTTGATGTAAATTTGGCTTGTGTTAGGAAAATCTTTAGTGAAGTCTTTATGTAATAAATATTGCGCGGTATAATGTATCTTATGTGCAGTCGAATTATATCAGTTGGGTGGAAATCGCCCCTGAAATTTATTTTCTAAATATTCGCAATAAATTACTGAGAACTCATAAAGTAGTATAAGTAAGGGCCCACTCCTACGAGAATAACGGAATTTTCTCAGCTCAGCTTTTATGGCAGGAGTGTTAATGTACGAACTTCATTACTGTACCTCAGATCCCAAAGGGATAATTCAAAGAACATAAAATGTTTAGTGCAAATAACTTCATGGAAGTTTGAAAGCTCTTCTAACAAGAAAAATTGTGAACATTATCTGTATAATGAAAAGTTGTTTCTTATTTGTTCATATCTTCATTAAAAATGAAGATCATTCACCGAAGCAAGACCGAAGTTATAACCTCACATGTACATTAGCTGAACCAAGGAACAGGTGTTTCCTTCGTTTCAGTGGGGCTGAACTTTTGAATGGGTGCCCAAATTGAAGAATTATAAGGCCGATGTAGAGGTTATTCGCCTGCCAAAAAGTTATAATTTACGGCTACTGGTGGAAGAAGCAATATTAATCTGACAGTGCCACTTTCTGCACTAAGAATTCGGGTTTTTAATTAATATTTATATACGTTGAGATCCGTGCTCATAATGATATAAACATGTTTTATGATGAGTCAAGTATTGTCGCATCGGTTGATAAATTATCTGTAGTTCTTTTTAAGTTGAGTCTCCATAGCTCAGTCAGTATAGAAGAAGCCCTTTTTCGGAAAGACCTGGGTTTGATTTCTGTCAGTGAGGAACTAAAGGTGAATCATATGAAAATAGGGGGTTTTCACATGGAAACTCGTGTTTTTCGTCCAGAAGAAGCAAACCGGCCGGTGAACACACGCTTCTACAGAGATAGGACACACGACACACCGTGATGCACGGGACTAAGCACCTTATCCTTGAAATACGGTCACAGTTAGATGAATAGAAATCCTCGACATCACAAGGTAAAAGAGGAGGAAAGGAATACGATTAAGATATTTTTAAGTTAATAACTGAAACAGCAAATGATTTTCCTTCCGCAAATTAAATCTTGTTCTATTAATAACATAGAAAAGATCCAAATGACCACAGAAAATGCAACACAACCAAGACCATAACAGGCTCCAATTCTGAGCATGATTCTTTTTTAATACACCAATCTGATAGTGCATTTCGATTGAAATGCACTACCCCGTCTGCTGGAAAGGAATTTTTCACTTTTCAGAAGAGGGGCTGGACCCTGAAACTTTGGTACTCGATTAACTCACTCTCCTTCAAATGAAATGAAATGTCGGTTCATCGGAACGAGAACCGACATCCGCCATTATCTGTAGAATATCTGCAAATATTCTGGAGAAATAATACACTGTATGCGCAAATGTGGTGTTTCTCATTTGGATCTGTTTTTTCTCTGCTTTAACCAATTTTTATGTTGTATTCCAGAGATGTAATTCCTGCATTTCACGTGCAGAATATCAGCAGCAACAATTTCAACAGAATGTCATAAAGCATCCTAAATATTCCAGGAAATTTGAATGATATATTTGGGTAATTTAAATTTTTTTATGACATTCCAAACATTTTTCAACATAAATAGACAGCTAGTCAATACGACCGTATAATTGTTGAAAGCTGGTTATAGCTACAAGATAGCTTGATGTTCTCTGTCTTTGTTTTTCCATAATGTATTCTTGTTTCAACAGAAACTTGTGTTTTGACAGCTAAACTAATATATCAAAACAACGTTTTGATCAACTTGAATAGGGAAAACATAATGATAGTCCACGGGACACGAACGTAAAGTTAATTATTCTAAAGTCATCTTAAGCTGCGATCTCTTCATGGCATAGGACTAGCAGAAAGAGTGCTAGCGAGACTATAGCTTTCACGTAAAATTATACACCTCTAGATTTTAATGTTTTCTAAATACTGATTTTTATCTCTGCATATTTTTGCAACAATCGCATAGTTAAAATTTTGTACCGCATGAAATATAGCAGCGAAGATATAAAATAGTATTTTTCTCATTTTAGTAACATCAGTGTGCCAAATATTTTATATTCTGCATTGTTAGAGAATCGAGGAAATTAATGTCATTAGTATCTATTGACTGATTAGGTCCCCCCTTTTACGTTCAGTCGACAGACGTACTTCCAACTTGATAACTGTTTAATTATAAATTTTAATTATAAAGCCCTATCATTCACCTACTTAGGGAATGAAATGAAAAATTGCACAACACGACACCTAGCGGAAATCCAAAGATAACATCGTAAAATGACTCAACTTTTAATTAACCAAATAATTTCCAAGTTGCTTACTTTTTTTTTTTTTTGCCTTTTATATTCAAACAGGACATTCATTCTGCCCCGTTCTGTCTCTATCTAAACGAAGAATCCAAAGTCCTGTTCTTTCCTTGAAAGATCATTGCGTACAAGAAACATTAAAACTTGTAATGCGACCATAATTTAACTTTAATATTGCAAAAGTTGTTCAGAAAAATGGAAAACACCATAACATAAGTGTTATATATTTTTCGTAGTATATGAACATCATTGGCATTAAGTCCTAAATGCAACAATTTACATACTTTCGAGAACATTCTAAGATCTATTAGCTTCTCAACCGTATTTAGTAGTTGCGTTTCGAAATCTCAAGTAAATATTGGTTTTAATTGAGATTATTAATGCCCTCATTTAACGAGCCAGTTTCATTAAAACCTTGCGATATTGCAGGAAAAATAAAATCTGCTGGTTTGGGAAAGGGAGTAATTCATTATTTATTAAAATAATTACTTCGTTTATTACACCGATTTTTTCCTCTCCATTATAAATATTGAAAAATGTTGAATTGCAAAATGGCTATTTTTTTTCTTTCAATTTTGTTAATTCAATATTTGTGTTGACTAACAGCTGCTACTCATACACGAAAAACTCAGTAAATAGAGGGTCACTCTATATTTCGAACTCCTTAATTTATGTTACCTCTCTGTCTCAAATACTGATTTTGAGACACTAGGCGGTAATTTATACATTTTTTTTCAATCGAGTTTGGGTATTTCTATTTGACTTTTTTGAATCACTAACTGTTCGTGTACACAGTTCTGCTTCATTCCCGTGAATATACTGAGGCTATTTTACAGTTTGAATTTTTTTGTCTTCGAAATATATTTCTGCATTATTGTTCCACACGGACGTGCCGTGTCTGAACGATATTAGTAGCTCGCTAATGCGCAGTACTCTCAAGAACGAAGTTCAAAATATGATTTGTCAACAGGAAGGTTACAAAATGTCTGCCTCTTTTGTTATTTTTCAATTTTTTCAGTTTATTTAAAAATGTTTGCAGTATGTATCGGATATGTTGAGTTGACAGCTTGTTCAGCTATTAGCGTAATAAGCACAGGCAAAAGAATTCGGTTTGGTGGCGTAATGACAGCAACACAAACCGGTAACGCAGTGGCTTTTATTTTAGTGTAAGTAGTGGCAATGTCTCTCTCTCTCTCTCTCTCTCTCTCTCTCTCTCTCCCTGTCGCATTTTCTAAATTACAGAAAATAGCTCTTCTAACTATTCGTGTAAGTGGAATAAGTGACGTGCCTTCGAGCTGCGAAGATCAACACGAACTACCGATGTCCACGCTAATGGATTAAAAAAAAATAATAATAAAAAATAAAAAATATATATATATATATTGCTATATATGAAATAAAAATTGCTATAATATGAAAACGCGCGTCAAGGAATTGATTATGATTACCTTATATTGCTTTCATATTACTGCATCTTACTTTTGTCTCAGTGAGTTACATATATATATATATTTTTTTTTTATTTATTTATTTATTTTTTTTTTTTATTTTGGTTATGCTTTACTGCCCAGTGAACAAATGCTTCAGTAGTATCATAGAAAACAACTCTGACAAATAAGTATACACTTAGGAAAGTCTTAGTAAGACTACTTACACTTAATAATACTTAGGAAAGACTTCACATTTTTAATAATGAATATGGACATGATTAGACCTTGACATATCATTCTAAACTGATATGTTTTATTGTATTGAAAAATTGAAAGATATAATGACGAAAACCAAAAATATTTGTTTGTAAATCCGAAAACATTTCATACTAAATATTTAAACACGCAAATCCATGCCTTTCTTTAGAGGAACGTAAGAAGTGCATTTTTCACCAGTCCGAGTGGTGACATTTTAGGGCATGATACTAATAACATATGTATTCATATATCATATTTCTTCCTGAGAGTAGTCTGATAAATATCATTCGCATTAACATTAGTGTAGACGGTGAAAATAAATAAATATAAAAAAGCCGAATAAATAGATCCAGTTGGTAGGGAGAGGGTGTCTCTCCATGCTGCTGACACGAATGATTTTCTTCTTGATGCCATTTTTCGTATACAGCCTGGTTATCGGCAAGTTGCTTTTCAAAATACCTTCTAGATTTATCGAACAGGATTCGACATTAGTACCTTGAACGCATCTGTGTGTACAGTTTTACAGCTGAACGTCTTGATTTCAGAGATTTTTTCTTTATTATTCTAAATAAGATCAGCTTTAATATGAATTTAAAAAAATGACTGAACCCAACTCTGGCATATTTCCAGACATTACAGAAAAAACACATTCATATCGATTGGCTTCCTTTCCGTTCAGAAAATGTCAAGTGTAATTTATCAGAAAAGATACTTTACTGATATAAGTTATTCTTGAAGATGCTGTAAATTTATATTTACTGAATTAAAAAAGTAAATCCGATTAGCATGCATGAATTGATGTATTGTGGTTAAGACAGCGTTCGCTTATATTGGAAAATAGGTGTAGTCCCCAGACATGATTTTATCACTACAATATGAAATAGGTGGTCAAAAGAGTGGATAGTGAGTTATAGTATTTTAAAGAGATGATAAAGCATATTATTCCGATCAAGATTGGACCAAGAAACTGTCGCTTTCCTGATTCTAAGTAGAATTATTTGTATATGAATGTAATCAGTATTTCTCATTTGCGGAATTAAAAATCTGAGGTAATTCTTGGAGACAAAATCCAATTTATTTATTTGTGCAAAATATAGATTTAATTTGGCATTAAGAAAATTTACAGTCCATATGTGGTCGAACCTGCAAGCAAGCCTTTCATTCTCTGATATTTCTAACCGTTTTGGCATCACCAGTATCGCAACTATTGAAGAAAATTCTGAACTTCAAACATCAGGCATATGCGGCTTTTCAATGATGTCATTGCCATTTTTAAAAGTGCATAATAAAATTTTCTCAGAGAGAATTGAGTTAGTGTATTCAGAGTGTAATCACATAAAATTGAAAAGCTGATGTAATTCATAATCGTAAACATGAATATCCAACTCTAAACGCCTACGTTTTAATATGTTGTAAGCTAATCATTTGTATCGTGCACGATTATTTTATTGCAGAAAGACTTAATATATATTTCGTTACATATAATTAAAATTTATAATCTGAGAAAGTAGATCGATATCTGCAAACGAAATTTCATACTTCGCAAAGGTTGAGTTATTCCTCCTGTTATTCAATGGCATATCGCAACTGGGCATTTTATTGACTGCACTCAAGTAAGAAGAACAAACCTTTCTTGGGAGAGGAAAGACGTAAATAACGTGGTCATTAACTGAGTTAAATTCAAATGAGTAGCAGAAAATTAAGAAGGAAACGCACATTAAGATTTCAACAAAAGAACGCCAAAGAATTTTCAGAGTAACAAAGAATTAACAGATTTGGAACGTTTATTGACTTGACTAAGGACAAAGGATTCGTACATGAGACAATGCCCCTTTCTTTAATCTGCCAGAAGACACTTTCTTAAGCGAGGTTACAGCAGAGGAAGAAACAAAGTACAGGACGAAGTTAATTTACTTTGGAAGAATCTTTGTAATGAAGTACACAATCATCGACATAGAAACAAGATCAGACGCTGTCAGCAAAGTCAGACATGGAACTCTCAGGCAAATTAAGAGAATGACATCGAAAAAAATAATTATAAGCGGAACAATCGACTAATGAAACGGGTTATCTTCGATGCTACTAGAGCCACCTGTCGACAACTTGTAGCAAAACGAGATTTTCTGCTGACTGGTAAAATTTTATTTCAGATATTTCAGTGTCAGAAATGCCTCACTCATCACCAACTAAACAAAATGCCTCCTGGATACTTAAAAAACCTAGTTCTGTATTTCTTCTAGTATTTTTCGAACCACATTTTGAATAGAGCAGTCCTCAGACAAGAAAATTACCACAGATTAAGTATGACATGTTATTTATCCTTGGTTGGAAACTCCTGCAGTTCGATTCCCCGTCTGTGACCCAAGGAATCATCATTATGGCTTTTCAGTTAAACGTGATCCCCACATTTCTACAGATATACTTACTCTTTGAGAAATGCAGCAGAGGAATATAAATCTGGCTGCATTAAAGTGCCTGAAACTCTTAATACAGGGACTCAACCCATCTCATCCAACTTAACACGACAAGAGTAAGAAATTAAAAATATTACACCATCACTGAATTTAGAATAAAATATTGTTCTCCAGAATAAATTGTCTCAGGTTTGGTTCCTCATCGGACAATATTAAAAGAAACATTAAAATATTTCACAACAGCCAAGTGGTAAAGGAAAACAAATATTTGATTCTTTAACGATACTTTTGACATAATGATTAGAAATATATACACGTTTACACAATAATAATGTTTAATTTGCTAAATATTTCGGTCTGAATATTACAAACCATCTTCAGTGGCTACATAGGAATATTGCTATGTAGCCACTGAAGATGGTTTGTAATATTCAGACCGAAATATTTAGCAAATTAAACATTATTCTTGTACAAACGTGTATATATTTCTTTTCAAAACAAATATTACCTTTTCATTTGTAATTTCCTTCGTATTTGAAAAATCCTAGATTAGCTCGGAAAGGAAACAAAGAATACTTATCCAATTTCGAAAGGATGTGACATGAAAACTTCAATTAATTTCCAGCCCAGTTCAAACTAGCTGTAAGCAGAGGTGTTTTCCTTGTGTGTCGCGGGACAAATTAGGAAACTTCCAGCTTAGCACATCATTTCTGTACGTCTAACCAGACGATAGAGTGGCAAAACAGCTCCATGCCATATGTGGATGAACTACAGACATCGTTTATTCAAGGAAGCCACAATAGTGTTAATAACCGGCGGAAACCTTAACAGAAATCAGGGTGTAATCCTAAACAGTTCGTAGAAAAACCTGATCCTCTCTCTAAATCAATCTGAACTACAGCTAGCCAGTAATCATATTATACGTTTACAACAAACACGCATGCGTGATAATGAATAAGAACAATAACGCCTCTCTGTCACGTGAACGTGTAACCTTAGCTACTAGTTGGTTTGCAACGTTTTTTATATGTTCCTTTCAATTTGCATTTACTAGTTTTTATGTCTTTCCGTAAACGCCTTGAAAAAGCCAGACAGTTTTCTGGCGAAACTGGTAGGCTATAATGTAGTTTGTTTGTAAATTGGTCAGTATTAAATAAGTTTGTATTTTAGTTCTTCCTTCTCCCATTTTAAACATCTTGAGAGGAAGATAAGTTGTTGCTATTATAATTTTTCTCCCTCATATCCTTAGTTTATACAGCAGTTGTTGTTACAGAGTCGAGAGTGAAATAGTACACTCTTACTGGAAGAACTGAGTTACTAGGATCGTGGTCGTAGGATGAGTATCCCACGACACTCATCCTACGACCGCAGTGGTCTTGGTGCTTATCTGACAAAAGAACAACAACATACTATTTGATAAGCATTCATCAATCGTTCTGAATTAGTCACTTATTATTACACTGCATGTGTGAATACAATAATAAGACAATAATAAGAGTTCATTAGAGATAAGTGCTCAATTAAATGACATTCCATTTAATGCTGTTCCATCCTGCATCCCAATATAAGAGTATACTAAATCCAGCATGCTATGTATTGGGAATCAAGCAGCACTATTGGCTCTTTATGAAGTATACCACTCCAAAAAGCGCTAATACTGCAAGCATTCGTTTTTGATATCTTTTCTTTCCTCTTTTAAGATGCGCAATTTAGTCAAATTTGATCTGTTAGAAACAAAAACTGACCTTTTGTCCTTTGATTTCTCCAACCAGAGTGGATGACGAACATCGACTCCCTTCACATAACTTTCGAACTTTGATACTTGGTAGACTTCTGTGGAGCACAAAGGACCTGTCTCCTTTAATAGCTTGATATAAAGATCCAAAACGTTAAGTTTTTTCGCTGTGAAGGGATGTAAATTATACTTCTGTGTAAGAAAGTTTACTTTCTGCAGATACAATGGCTATCCAGTCCTGTCGTATCCACAAGTCATGCACGTGACAAATTAGAGAAGTATTTTTCCACGACAGGATTGAAAAGAATTTTGAAATTTTGTACATGAACGAATTCCAGTTATCTCTAGAAGAAGAAGAAGAA
Organism: Typopeltis vanoorti; assembly: GCF_054136105.1. Lineage (NCBI taxonomy): Eukaryota > Metazoa > Arthropoda > Arachnida > Uropygi > Thelyphonidae > Typopeltis > Typopeltis vanoorti. The sequence goes on from NC_143564.1 coordinate 9,085,020, forward strand.
GTAGAAGAAAGCAAAACATCAGTAAATATCGTAGCAAAAGAAAAATTGTTTGTATGTGCCACAAGATTTTCAGTTATATTTTACGGTTTTGATCAATTCGGTCTCCAGATAGACTTTGTTAGTCCGGTAAATCTTAAAGTAACAAGAAACGAAGACGTGTCATTTTGTTGCTTCAATCGCTAGAATACCTCGAATAGAAGCATTTCAAGGCAGTACATTTTTGTAGTAACATGTTTTACTTCAAGTAGCCGCTAGATCTCAAATAGAAAAAAAAATGTCCTTGAGGACAATGTTATATCGTTATAGATGGCTGCAACAGAGGACACCTTCCTTGAAAAATCTTTCATGAGGCAACAGTGTACCAGAAAGGTAAACACTTCGCTTATACTGAAATTTCTTTTTTTATATGAAAGTGATGAGCTATAACATATAATCATCATCGGGCTTCGATGCAGTGCAATTCGGTCAGTACTCAAATGAAAATTTTGACTTGCCTCCATTCTGTAAATGCAGCTAAGAAATGGAATCATTTCTAAATGGAATCATTTTGAGGTAGTAGATGAATGTAATCACTTGCGTAGTAAATAAGTCAGTATCAGGGGCGATCAGTATATGTTTCTTATAGAAGGTGTTAAAGTGGAACCTGTAGTTCATAAATTTCCCAAATTAATATGATGAGCCCCTAAAGGAATGCTCAGTATAGTACTAGAATGTTATGGGTGTGAGTCAGTCTTCATGGCATAATGTTAGATCAACAGGGACAATCAGCAGGGTATTGTAATTTTGTTCTAGTTCTGGCCAATTCATGATGCGAACGTGTGACTCATTTGAAATCTTTTATGAGTAAGATTGTCACAAAACAATAACTCAGAATTTTAATCCAAAGTTAGATAAGAGTTCACGCTGAAGGACAATCGCATCACACCCTTATAGATCCCTTATTAGACTGACCTAAAACTCAGCCAAATGGAAATGGTGGCAGTTAGCAACACAGAGATAAAACATAGATGAAGAAATGGACTGTGAGTTCTCTGAAATAATTCAGAAAAACAGTATTACGGAAGTTATAAATACAGTGATTAATATTTAGATAGTTTCGATCTGTATAACATAAAGAAAGTGATGACCGATTGTTGGCAAAAAACGTTTTCAAACCACCTTGAGGGCTTACGACAGACAGAATGGTAGTCACACCGTCTGATGAGAATCACCTACTCCTAAAACACAAAACTCCACTTAGCCAACCGGGCTGGTAATTTATTCATTTACTCTATTATGCAGTTCATTCTCCCTGCTTTATTTGACTATGGAAAATTAGCTGAGAACACCTACTAGAAGCCATCAAACATGCCAATGATTAAGTCAGGCTTCCACCTGCTTCTCCTAAACGTAGTTGTTTAGAAAACGCATCTCGGTGTGATTAAACTGCCCTTTCGATATTTTGAGAAGCACTTAGTGAACAGATTCAGTCTAGTGAGCATAATATTAATAATAGGATTGCAATATCCACACGATACAATTTGCTTAGTGAATCGCGTGTCATGAATCTTCTAGTAGTATCTTCCAACTCCGAATAATATTGGTGATTTGTTTCAAATCTGAAACTAAATAAAACCCATTACTGCAATGAACACAAATCCCAGGTGGCGTTCTTTGTGAGAAATTTCAAATCAATGCCGATTCACCAGAAGCTAAGCTTACTGTTATGCCAATTGTACTGGAATATATCATAAAGATTCGAAAATCATTTTACCGTTTACTGAATTTTCTAAATTGCAATAATAGATTCCAGCATTTTACAGCGAGCAAGATAGTTAGAATAACTATAGTTGATTAAGAACAACAAAGCACTTGAATCATAATACATCATTCGTGGACAAAAGAAATGCTCTCAATTAAGAACAATTGCTTCTGTTATTGTTATTCTCTTGAGCTGAGCAACAAATTTACAGACAGGGTAATGCACTAATTTCATGCCAATGTGTTTGGTATTGCATTTGACTAATAATGATGCTGGAAATGACCATAAATGAACAGACCACCTACATAGCAGTGGCCTTCGTTGATTAATGTTTATTTGTGAAGTAAGTGCTAATAGCAGAGCTGGATTGGAATATTCCTGTTCCAAAAAATCATCTTCCCAGTTTCTCATGGATTTATTTGCTCTAGAAAAGAACAAATAAATCTATGCGTGGTGAATTATTCCTTACAGTAGCTTAATTCGTATCCATAGCGTATTTTTATGCATTTTCTTTCATTGTTTTCCCGACAACGAACTTAATCTTGCAGATACCAAAAATGCTCCAATTTTAATGCTCGTCTTAAAATGGAATCTGTTAGGGGAGGAAGATGGTGTTTGGGTAATCAAAGACTGTATTTCTTCTGTGTGAAAATATAAAATGCCGACAGTTAAAATAACGGGTTTTTAGATAAAGTAGATTTAGATTTGCTATCCCACATTCATTTACCTTAAGAATTTGATGATCGATTATTTTTCTTGTTTATGAAAACAAACAACAGCAAAAAAAAATAGTTGGGAACCACCGATCTATAAGTTAGTCTAACTCATGGTAACTATATATATGCGAACAACAAGTATTTAGTTGAAACGTGCCTAAATAACAAAGCGCACTTACTTTCTCCATCTTTCTAACGAAGGAGAGGTGACTAGAACAGGAATGGTCATCATTGATCCTATAAATACTATTTGGTTCTATGGAAAAGGAACACAGGAAATGCGTCTTGGATCACTAATGATAAAGTTCTAATGTAATGAGAAGATGCAACGAAATACGTAACTCCTGTTGATTTATTCTCTGATTATTAAACTATTTTCTCCAAACGCCAACATCGTTCATTTTCTCCCTAACAATGAAGTCAATTCTTGTCAACTTTTTATTCTTTCTAATCCCACCTGGACTGGTTTCTGGTCAACATGGTGTTAAGTATGCCGATTCCTCTGTTTTCGTGTTTATCGAGTGCTGAATATATTTACAAGAAGAAATTTTGGTCCTGCAATTTTTCTTGAAGGGAGCCTCTTTTAGTATGAACCAATTTTTTAAAAAGAAAACATTTTTATCATTGAAAGCATTTACATAAAAGGTTTATGTAATTATCTAACATATAGTTTGATATTAGAACACATTTTAAATGCATTTTCTTGAAAATATCATCTTTCCTTGATGTTTATATAAAAGGTGAAACTACTTTAAAACTCAAATTTGTTAATTATAATACAAAGTTTATTTTGAAAAAATAGTCCAAAACATAAGAACATTGTCCCTTGCCCAAATTCCGTACTGATTTCTTGTCCCTTGCTACGCGTTAGTCAGATATTCGTACTACCCTTTCATATTCAAGCACTTCTAGATTTAGACAATATTTTGCGAATTTCCTACAATATCTTAGCCATCCAGTTTATTATCGAAAATGGTAATCAAGGGAAATTTCTTGATAAGCCCATTGACGTGTTTCTTCTTTTCCTTTTAAAAAACTCTAAAATATATATATCGCGCGCACGCGTGCACACACACACACACACACACACACACACACACACACACACACACACACACACACACACACACACACACACACACACACACACACACACACACACACACGTTATACTATATACTACTGTTACCTTTATTTATTTATTTATAAATGTCTAGTCCAGAAAGCTAATATAGTGCCTCATATGTCATCCCATGCGTCTATATGACTTTCAGGAGGTTTAAAAATTGAATTTGTTCATTACTTTATATAAAATATTGATTTATTCTTTCAAATTAAAATGCATGAAATCATTTTATTTTTAGAAAGTAATGTAATGCATTGAACAGTTACTTAAAGAAAACAAAAGACCCCAAAAAGAAATGGCATTCACTACGAAATCGCAGTTTTTGAAATATCTAATCAGCCTCCTGATAACTTATTTGAGTGACAGAAAAATCCAATGACATATTTGTATCGAGCTGACTCGATATTATTTCATAAACACTTAAATTCTGCAAATTTCTAATCTACTCCTCCATTAACCATATTAAAACAGGAGCTTTAATGTTTGCATTTAGAATTCTATCTTTCCAATTTAAATGCGTTTTGAGCAGATCTTTTGAGTACATAAACTGAGCAATAATATTAATAAATCAGTAACTAATATTATTCTTTATCCGAGATCCGTTATTTTTCTATTGCCATGGATACACTGAAAGACATTGATATTTTGTTTAAGTCTATAATTTGTCCACGTTTCTTCTCTACCCAGATTTTCGTGCATTTAAGAGACACATAACAATTCTTTTATGAACAGGAACCCGGTGACCTTCCAACGATATCTCTGTTCTACTCTACTTTGTACAGATGTATATTTCCATTACTTTGATACCTTTTTTCCCCTTCACTAGTGCTGTCTAATTTTACGTTCTATTTTAAACAGATATTTTGGAAGCACCAATTAATTAAGCTCAAGTTTTCCTGAAATCTGAACCTATTCTTGAATATATGTTACTTCCAATTTTGTATTGTGGAGTTTTAAAAATGTTTGTTACAAACAAATTATCCAGCCACTGAGAACTGCATTTGTTCCGTCCGTTAAACGGTTTTAATTCTGGAACATGTAGTTGGAAGAGCACGAATATTTCGTTTCATATGTTACCAATTGCTGCAAGTTTGCTTCGCAGGAGGCTAATTACACTGTTAGGAGTTAGGCACAGTTTCACCAAATGTTGACATCAATTCATCGTTCACTTTAAATTTCTAACAAACTCACTTGATAAGAGTTTTTTTCTTTAAAATTTGAGTGAAACATTCTGTTAAAAATAGAATCTTTCTCACAAACAGAAATTGTTTGCGTCGATACTCATCGTTTGTAATTACAGCCGAATTTGAATGAAAAATTGAGATGATGCATGCCGGAATGCAAGTTAAAAATACTTTTTATATAATGATTCTGCTGAATATTTATTTACTGAAAATATATAATCAGAACAGAATATCCCTTCAATCATTAATATCTAATTAGGAATCTATGGCTTATGTTATCACTTATATAAGCACTATATTATATACGCTCATGGTAAGAGAAAAAGTGATCGTTTGGGAGAATAAGAAAAACTGTTGATAATGCTGGATTGTGCTTCTAAAAATCTTTACTCTCGAGTGGGGGGGGTGTCTTCCTAGTGAATTTATGCTTTATATATAGTGAAATAAATAATCATTTGAACTTGAAGCACAGCGAAAGCTCCCTCCCCCCCAAATGGAAATAGTAAAAATTCTTGTATTTGTATACTTCCAGTATTAGTAAAGAGAACTAATGGCGAATCCGATCTAATATTTTTAATAAAGAACGGATTTCACTTTATTCATTCCTAATATTAAGAATTAACTTTGATGGAATCGTTTTTAATGGTTCTATAACATATATTAGATCTACTAAACAGTAATGAACCACATTTTTTATATCCGTTGGTTATTTCACTTACTGTGATGCTGTTATCCCGTAAAATGTTGTAATGGACTCTTTTGGAAGTGTAATTAATGTTTCTCTTACTATAAGCGTATATAATATAGTACTTATATAAGTGATGACTTGGACCATAGATTCGTACGGAGATATTAATTATTGGAAAGGTATACTATTTAGAAGAATAACAATAAAAACAATAGAGTATTATTAACTTCCATTCAGAATATTTTTATCACATTGCCTTTTTTTCTTCTCGCGTTTTCATCAGAGAATATGGGCAAACAAAAGAGAAAATTTAACACAGGTCAGTTAAGACATAAAGATGTAATTGAAACAAAACGGAACTGTCTAATGAAATTCAAGAAACCAGTCACATTAGTAGTAGTCTGTTAAATCTTAAACAATCTCTGAACTCTCCTTTAGGGACCAAACATCGAACTGATGTTTTTCAAGAGAACCTCATTCCTCCGGTAATGTAAATACCAATGTCAGCATTACAGCAGGCAATGAAAATCGCGTAGTGGGAGTCATACCCGGGAGAGATTTTTAATAGCCGAACTACGTAATTAGAGTGGTTAATGAATAAAATAAAGAATCTGATTAGATTCTAGCTCTTTCTGATACTTATGTCACAAAGTATTTTATAAAAGTATATTTTTACCAAATGCAGAAAAGACACTTCCTTCTATTTTTATTCTCGCTTGACTTGAGAAAAAAAGGTATGTTTTGTTTCTGGATTGCATCTCCCACTACCACCACAAACACTCACAGTTTTTATTTTATTTTTTTTAGCCGGAATTCCTAAGACCTAATATTTGTCAGATGCAGACAGGCAGAGATGTGAACACACTCTTCAGATCGGGAAAGATAGGAAGTTTGGTGGCACTTGTTCAGTTTTCTTGTAGATATGGAGGTGAGTGATGGTCGCGGCTGTCATGGGCACACATCAGAAAGATAGGCATTCAAGGCGCAAGAGAAGTGACAGAGCGCCGAGAAGGAGCGTCTTGAAAATAAATCACCGAGTGAAGGAAGACATGAAGGGAATTTGGCCACTGCAGTGAAACAGCAGATTGTAGAAATACCATGTTTAATCCTCTTGTGGTGCGCTTTCTCCGAAAAACCCATAAAGCATGTGCGCCCCCTCATCAAATAAACCAAAGACATTACATTCATTTGAAATGTTCGCTGAAGTAAAGCTCTTTATATTTTTATTTCAACTTTCTTTAATAATTGAAATTCTATTCAATTCTATAGATATTGAAAAATTTTTGAAATAAAACAGAGCATTATTTCAATCAAAAGCAAACGATTACTATCCGCTTTTCAAAACTCCAACTCATTTTTAATGGGTGAAGGAACATCTCTTCTTTCATTTTCTCTTGTAAGCGTTATCCATTTATTGAATTATACGAAGGTTTCTTTTATTTGAAAATTAAGGTATGCCCTGAATACAGTTCTGTTAGCTTATTTAAAACGGTATTTTTTTTTTTAATAATTGGTAATGCTCCGTTTCCAAATTTAAAAAAAAAAAAATCTGTTTTTCATTATTTGTTTGGTAAGACGACAAAATATAGCCTTGGAATTGTTCAGAATGTGTTTTAAAGGATGAATTATTTAGATATGAATAGGCTTAATTTTCTGTTTTCCTTCCGTTTTTTTTATTGCATTTTCGTTTCGATTTTACGTAGATTATAATGCTTTAACAATGTACATTATTTGTGCATGGAAATGCCTTAACAGTGCTTTCATATTCTTGGTATCATATTTAATCTAAATATGATATTCTGCCAGCAAATGATTTTCTCCTGTTTCTTAGCTTAACATGCACTGCACTATCCTCATCTCTATATACCTGACATGTACTAAGTAAACAAATATTTATATTATCTAGCTCTTTCTCAGAGTATGCTGCATGAAATTCATCTACGTTCGAAAGACATGCTGGGTTCTAATCCTCTTGGCGATGAGAGGAACTTATTCTTTACTGTTCTTTTGTAATCTAGATTAATTTATCCGGTATCAAAAGGAGAGATGTCATTATTTTCTTCTCGAAGTGAACTTGGATTCCCCTCCTTCTAAACCGGGATAATTGGATTAAAATAAGAATGTTTAGCCAGTTTTTTCAATACATTTTACAAACAAAACTGCTTTTTGGCAATTCAAGCAGCTTTAATAACCTTCTGGTATAAAAACATCTGCAAATGTCTGAGCATGTTAAAAATCTTTGATCCCTTTAGAATACAACTTTCAACAGCTTGTGTAATATTTGAAATCCGAAATCGGCCAAGTATGAAATATTGGCTCCAGTTCGAAAATCTTGAGACAAGCATCCATTCCTTAGTGCTATATTTGAGGTGCAATTATTACGTAGATGGTCCCATTTCTATTTGTTCATTACAGCTTGTAAGAAACACCTACAATCTTCTTGAAGAACGCCACTCTTCTTGAAAGCCCAAACTCTAGCAAAAATGATTACCATTAATTTTGAGTTCAGTTGCAACCTTCTTAAAACTACTTCCCTAAGCCATCTCATAGCCTTCTTTCCTTTGATCTCAATAATTATCTCTAAGATAAGCATTTTCTCTAAAGAAGTTGCTTGCTAAAACCATTTTCTTTTAGTGAAATTTCTTACTGGCTTTATCCACATTATCATGTTAATGATATTGGATGAATCGTGATATTCAGAGCTACATTTTATTTAGAAAGTTATACATTGCTTTTGGTAAGCATTGTACAATGTTGATTATAAACTATCACTCAGTTTGAAATTCATCCTTAAATATCCACTATCAGAATGGGCAGGTCTCGAAATATGGGCTTACTTGAGAAACATTAAGAGAATTCAAACTGGAAACTTCCCCTTGTAAATCAATTTTTTTTCATTTAATAATTACTTAAAGATATTCGTAGAAGTGATTACAGACCTATGTTATTCAAAAACATTAGCTATTTAATCCATTTCCATCTCACGCGTTATGGTATTCATCATTAAATAAATGTTATAGGATTTTTTTTATCTCTTGAGATTTCATGAATTTCCGATCAATGCCAAGATACTCATTTTAATCAAAATAATTAAAATAGGCAAAAATGTTAATTTCACATGCAAACGATTTTCTTGCGACTTCCGGTGAAATTAGCAGATGTTCGTTAATACATAGCAAACGCCACTAAATAAATAAATATTTAAAAGTATATTTTTTTGCTTTTATTTCTGTATTCATTTCGTTAATGTCCGATTTGTAGATTTGAGAACTCCCCTTGGCTTTTGTTATTCAAAGGAACTTGAAGCAAAACTTGAATTTTTCAGTAGACAACCAGCGAGGAAGAGTTTTTAGTTTTGAGAAGAGATAGAAGTCAGAGTGAGCCAAATCTGGGGAATAGGGTGGATGTTCCAACAATTCATTTTCATTCAATATATCTCAAACGCATTATTTCTTGTTCTACTTTCTGTCAATTTCTTTTCCTCAGAAACTATGATAAGATTAGAGGAAAATGATCTGCTTTAATCTATGTTTAGTTTTCCGATTTGTAGGTGTTTAAGATGATTAACGCAAACCGCACTTCTGTGGTGAAAAATGTATCATTGAATAGCAAAATAAAGTGAATAGCAATTAGGCATTTCATTGCAGTCATATAGAATGTCACCATATTTTTAATGTTTTGGTTTTTATTAAAATAAAGATCACAAACTAACATTTTCTCTCTTCCATCATCTATGTGGATGATGATGAGGCCGAATGAACTCTTTCCACTTCTGTCTGTCCCGGGAGAGTACGAACAATTCTGTCCAGTTTGGTGTCGCTTGTTGTGATTTGGTTTTCAGGTCCTCTGTTATTTTGTCTATCCGTCTAATGTTGGGCCGTCCTTTGGATGTTTTACCTTCCAACGTTTTATTCAGGGCTTTAGATGGTAGTCTTTCTGTTGCCATTCTGGTTACATGGCCAAACCATCGCAGTCTTCTTTCTTGGATTTTGTCTATTATTGTTATTTCTTGTTTTAGTCGTTTCCTTATGTATTCGTTTCTTAGTCGATCCAGCAGAGATACTCTAAGTAATCTTCTTAGCCAACCCATTTCAGTAACTAATATTTTTTTCTCTTCAAAATTTTTTGAGATTCCAGCATTCACTTCCATAGAGGAGTATTTGGAGGACCATTGTTTCATAGATTCTTACTTTTGTTACTTGTTTGATGTCTCTTGACTGCCATATTTTATTAAGTCGTCCAAAAGTTTGGGATGCTTGACTGATTCGTCTGTTTATATCTTTTATAATTTCACCATTGTACTCAATAACTCCTCTAAGGTAGGTGAAGTTTTCTACCTGCTCTAGATTCTTACTATCAATTTCAATTTTCAGATTGGTGCTTCTTTTTCCTATTTGAATAATTTTTGTTTTGTCTATATTTATGTTTAATCCAGATTTTATACACTCCTCTTTTATTTTATAAGAAATTCGCTGTAGATTTGCTTCTGTGCTTGCAAGTTATTCAATGTCGTCTGCAAATTTAAAATTTGTCACATTTTTCCCATATATTTTGATTCCGGAGTCTTCATTGTTTAAGGCCTTATTCGTTGCTTCTTCCAGTGTAAGACTGAAGAGGTCTGGTGACAGATTGCATCCCTGTATTACTCAGTTCTCTGCGTGGAACCAGTTGGTTAAGGTGTCCTCCATTCCTACTGCGCTTTCAGATTTCTCATACAGATTCTTTATTATTCTTATATAGTATTATACTAACATAGTATGTAAATAATGGTCGTCGATTTGCTTTGATCTAAGCTAAGAGATTGTTACACAACGAACTAATCTAAGTATAAAATGCCTGGGGTAGATACATCTGGAGAATTATGCATTTTCTGTTAATGACATGTTATCCAATGGTTTTCGGAGGCAACGACTTCTGTACCCCAATGCAGGCCTCTAGGGCAGAGAGAAAAAATAAATATCTTGAACTGATTTAAAAAAGATCACTTTGTTACTTTTTTCTTAATTTGAAATGGAAGCTGAAATGACTTGAAATTATTTTCAGCCTCAGTTCGGTCACCTAATCCTTGGTTTGTAATGCTGGAGTTCATGTCTCCCCACTAGGAAACAGCTGCTTTTCAAATGAAAGCAAATTCGAAAATCATCTTGAAAAAAAAAAGCGTACACTCACTGCTCAGAGCACACAACTGACAGACAGAACATGCTATGCGGTAAGATTAACAACCTATAATAGCAATTAGCTTTCCATAGAGCCAATCCATGATAGTGAAAGGCCGCAAAAATAACTGCATTAAGAAAGGATGATAAACGCATTGGGACTATTTCAGATCTCCGTAAACATGCTGCGAATATAACCGTCTAAGTTTAAATATTGAATGATTGCAAAGATTGTGAAAAATCTGCACGGCTCTTTTCCTTAATATAATTCTCAAGGAAAGAACTTCAGAGCCATGAGCATTTGTTTGTTGTAAGAACATGATCTAATATTTCGCAATCCCTTATTAATGTCGGCTAATATACGCACAAAACACATTCAAAGTTTTTAATTTAATAAGGTCGGTTGCATATTTAGTCTCTTAAGTAGGATTATACGATAACCATTGGGCTCAACACACTACTCAGTCGAATATTATCCAAAAAAGCAGTTGAAAGTAATTTTGAACCTCTTTCACCAAGCTCTTGTTATTTTATCAGTTTTCTTGAACTAACGTTTTTTTCATGCAGGAGGATCTTTTTCTTTTTTTATATGCGAACTCCACTAAGCATGCCAGTTTAAGCTAGCGCGCTGCAACCCATTCACGATAATAGCGCACCTCGAAGGGCGAGCATCTATTAAGGTCAAGTTATTCCCCTTCCCAATAAGAACTTGCTTAATGGATTGCATCATAGTTCGGTTTCCCACCTTCTCCAGGAATAGAAGAAACAAAATATAACTAAACCAATCGGAATATATTCTGCTTCTTTAAGTTTTCATTAAAATAAAGTGATTCTCTTTTCATGGAAGCTACCGTCGCCATAAATATATCATAATAAATCTGATACTCATTATACCGATATAATGGTGAGCAGTTAGATGGGACTAGAAAAAAAAAATGTACAAATTCATTTCTTGCAGTGATATATTTATTATTTCTTTCAACTTTCTGTTTGGTTTTGAGATTTGAGGAGTAACGCAAGCTATAATGTTAAATTGAACTAGAATTTAGGTGCAAATGACGTTTTTTCTTTTTAAAATTTCGCTCATTTAGACTCCATCCAAATGTATTTTCATTTCATTACATAGAATAATCTGTTTTCCTACATAGTGCGGCAGACTTGGATTGAATAAAACTTGGGAACATCTTGGGAGATATTTCCAAGCTTAAAAAGCGTACATTATATAATTCTGTTAGAGTACCTTAAGGTAGCGTGATAAGATGATATGTCAGAAAGCTCTAATCCGAAAGAATTAGCGCTTTCTGACATATCATCTAAAGGACAGATCTAAAGGTCATTATTTCCATTTTCAAAGTTACATTATGGTGTCTTAAAATGTTTCCCAACATTTTTGCTCAGAATATTCTTAAGCTGAATAGCACCTTTTATATGTGTAGCAATTCTTGTAGCAAGTTCCAATAATGATATACTATGCTATACATACTGCACCATATATAAAATTATAATCGCAAATATAACATATGTGTTTGTACAGGACTCAACAAATACCAAAACCCTACTAACTCAAGATCTACATAATTTTTTTTATGATATCCCAATAAAATCTATAGGAGTTCCATAACTTTATTATTGGTGCTGCATCTGTGTCTTCCTAACTTGAAGACGATTTTGTTTAAAAATTTATTTTTTTATTGAACAAAGACATTCTGTGTTTTGTATATAGTTTAGCAGGTACTCGCAACGAGCGAGTGGGCAAGAGTATTTGTCGAGTTTTGTGTTTCAGTATGTATGATAAAATCTCAATGAATTGTTTTAAATATACAGTAGTTGAAATAAAAGTTCGTTGAAATTATTTCAACGAACTTTTAAAAACATCCAGTCTCATACAAGGTGGAGGGGATACCTGTAATTCCGGTTTTTCCTTCTGCAAAGGATTCAACTGAAAGAAGTAACCCGCCTGTCTTATACTCTAAGTTGCTTAGAAATAATAAAATTAGCGATCTTCTCTGGAAACCTTTACAACTTCGTGACAATTTCGACTCTACAGAACATTCCTAACCCTTCCACTGCTCATCCTTCGCAATTTCAGGTTTCTCCTAAGTGTAGCGAGGTTGTTTCTTTCGCGTACCCTGTTCCTTCTGTACACAAGATAACATCACTGAACTATAAGTTCAGGTTCTGCTGTTAATAAAGTCATATACCCCTCATTTTACAAATTTTGCGCTACTCGAGTATTCCATTCTTCGAAATCGTTCACGATTCAATGCAAATGATGTGTTCCATCCCTTCTACATGCAGACTAACTCCAATTTTTTTTCTATACGAAATTTACATGTGGCTTTGAAAAGCTAATTTATTATATTCGGATTGATTGTAGCTGGAAAAGAAATATATCGTGGTTTCGCACCGAACTATTTCTGACATGCGTTCTTCATTTAGTTTTTGCTGATCCTTGGAGAACCAATTAAGGGACTGAAGCTTTGATAAAGGAGGGAATTACAAATGGAATCACAGATGAAAGAGGTCGTGTTGGAAGGAAAATTTTCAATAATGGTTCGTAGCAAGTAACGAGATAAAAAAAAATGAAATAAATTCGAAGAAAAGGATAAATTACAAGATAGCCGGAATAAATGCTGAAGTAGAACGAGCCAAATATTTGAAAGTGAAAAAAGTGATGGAAAACCAATTATGTCTGATGTCAGTGCCCTAACATGCTGATATCTCCCCGAAATACACTACTTTCAAGGTACATAATTAAATTTTCACATTTATAAAATAAGTTATAAGCCGACTGCCTCAAAATTCCATTGCTATTCAGTAGCAGATAATTACATCCTGCAAGATTTAAGATAATTAAAAATAAATAAAAAAAATCTTTACATCCACACAAACGCACACGCCACTGACGTGCTTATAGTTCCCACTTTACTCAACTCCACTTTACTCCACTCAACATAAAGACATCAGTTCAATCGAAAATTTGTGTAAGGAGAGCCAGTAACGTTTATTGAAATCTAACAAGATTTTTAAACAGCATAAACGTAACGGAAAAATTATGAGGCATTTGTCCTGATTCAAATTAACAAATGACAACTGTAACTTGCTATTCTACCATCTTTAAATAAATAGATCGATATATTCGAATGATAATCTTTTTTGCGTGTCTTTTCCAAGAACTCGGGAATAATCGTGTAAAAGAGGGCATTTAAAGCAAGAATTAATAATTCAACTGCTCCAACTAAATCGGAATTGTAAGCTAATAAATGTTTCAAAACAATCGCTTTCTTCAAGAGAGAATATGGATTGCACAGAAAGATAACTGAAGCTAGAATATATGTTAACGACGAAATATGTTTAGCTATTTCTTATATTGATGTACTTCGAACAACTACAACAAACCAGTAGAGAAATTTTGAATATTCAGGGCAGAAAAATGTTATGCTGCTGATAATAGGACACTGAAACTTCCTATAAAGCTCACATAAATTTCATTTTCAATAGTTGCAGCGATGAAAAATCAGAGAACCTAGCCAGCCATTAATATGCGTCCAGGATAGAAGAGAGATTCCACTTGTGCTAACCATTTGAATGATTTTATCAAGTAGCTGATATCAAATCCATATGAAAATAGGGAAACATTACAGAAGCTATTTTTATAATAAATAAAGTGAATTTTCAAGCCGCAGAAAGGGTTTAAAATTTTGTTCCCCAATAAACATGCTTTGAAAATTTTAAAGTAATATGAAATTCACTTTTATATTCGATAGAATTTATCTATAAATAAATAAAAAATTGACACCATTTTATTACTCCCTAACAGTAGAGTAGGAATTGGCTTAGCGCTACAAAATATCTGGTGATTTTTGTTAAAACAATTTCGTCTCTAACTTGGACCAATTTTTGTAATGTTTATGCGCATTTAGGTATACGATCGTTAACATGATTTTCTATTTGTGATTATACAAATATTAATGGGCATTTACAGGCCTGGCTGGAAGTTCATAGAAATTCCAGTGTAGACTTTCAGCTTTTTATTTCGAAAGAAAGCACTCCTGTATCAAATATTGTTTGATACTTCTTTATTTATAATAGTTCAAGAATTCAGTTTATCATTTCCAACCTCACATTTGGCTTCTTTTTAAATTCTTTTCAATTATTTTGCTGCCGCTTAAGTTTTCATATTCTTAACGCGATGAGTCATTTGCTTCGGACACAAACTCCAGTGCCTCTTAGCATGTTATTATCCAATTCCAAAAATGAACGTTTAGGTAAAAAAAAAAAAAAAATGTAAACTTGCAGGTAAAATGAGGAACCTATTTCATTTAGATGAGAATCTTAAAAGGAAATCATAAAACGCACGATGGTTTTCTATCTCGTGAGTTTATTGCTGCAGTGGTGTTCACTCATAATTTTCTTTTAAACCTTCGTGCTCAAAGAAGAGAAAGAACTTCGTTCGATTAGCACGTTTAGCGAACTAAAATTGCTGCCATTGCCATAAATACCTGCACGAGCCTCCCGAGTATGCTGCTGTTTTGCACCGCAAGTGCAACTAATGACATATTTAAAGCTCCGATGTTTTAAACACAACATTATTGGAAACCCATCCCGGAAGCAAATGCTGGGATGGATTTTCCCTTCATTAAGTCACCTAATGATGTAGATTAGCATACTTGCTACTCTGTAAGCGAGCACGCACCCAATTTTCTGCCTAATAAAGAAACGTCTTTTGCCATATGATTCTGCGAAGAATAAAGTAACTGCATAATGGTTTAAAATTTTATTAATAAACTCAGATGGAAGTCAAAGATATTTAAAATCGCGGATGTAGGACACAAAATGAAAACCTATTCTTCCTCCCATTTTCAGATAGAATGAATATAATTACGGAAGCTTTCTGACCTGACAGAACACTCGTTAGCTTTTTAGACCAAAACGCTTTCCCAAGTTTCCGTTTTCTTCACTTGTAATCAGCTTCTTAAATATCAGTGAAATCAATTTTGATGTACCGATGACTCCACCAATGAAAAGCGACAGATAAAATTTAAATATAAAAATAATATTTTGATCTTTCAATTTTATAATTGAAACGCACTAATTCGACTGTAGAACTATGATATTGAGTTCTACAATCGAATTGAGTTTCAGAGTTAAACATTCGAGTTTACAGTGTGTGGGGGCTGGTGGAGGACTGTCTGCCAGATAAAATGACACCGAAACCAGCAGAAGAAATTTTAGAAAAATTCTAATATGCGAGTCGAGCTTACAATGCTATTTCGTTTGAAGAGTTGTAGAGCTATGGAAGGAATGCCATTTTCACAGTTCTCTAGACCCCTTATTAAGTAGAAAAATATATTAAATAATTCAAAATGCGATATGAATCTTCCAGAAAATTTTCAAGCAGCTCTTCTGCTTGTCTACTCAACTGGTAAGCATCGCTATATCTAGAAACAAAACTTCGAAGACTTAACTACCTTATTCGTATCAGCATTTCAGTGTATCTCACTTGAGAGAAATTAAGAGTACGCGCCTTGTGAACATCTTCGGCCATGGTCGTATTTCGTACCCTTCTAGGTACACCATCCAGTAGTTCGTGATAGCATGAATCTTATTTTGAACAATTCAGCAAAACTCCCGCTACATGAACTGTTATTGGAATAACTGTTATAGGAATAGCCTTCATGATGTATCAGAGACACATCATGACGTTTCAAATAATGCACTGGCGTGTGATGAAAAAGAAATGGCTGAGGAGGATTGCATGAGTCTCTGCATTCACGCTTCAAGTCATTACCAACCGAAGCGCTAACCGTTACACCTCAGTCGCTAAGCTTAACGTTTAAGCATCCATGAAATCGACTCACCCATACCAATGGGAATGGCTTCATCAGCGTAATTTGTCGCTCGCATGACGGACCGGTAAATCTCTTTCGAAAAGAACGAACCTGTTGAATATCTAAATAAATAATTAAGTTCTGTTTTTATCACTTATTCGCCCACGTTCATTTCCGGTTTGATGTTTGTTTTCTTTTTGACACGAATTTGGACCAACTGAACTTCTTTCATCTTAACTTTTGTCCGAGATTAGGATCTTTACGTTCTGCAAAACAACTTCTGAATAATATTAATAAAATTATTTTTTTGAACTATAAATGTGCATCATGATCGCGAGTTTAAAATAATAATTTCATGCAAAATTTTGGTGCGAATTAGAATGCAACTCGAGTGGTTTATCGTAATGATTATACATATCCAACAATTCAGTGTTTGTAATCTGAAAACGGTGACTTCTTACTGAGGAGATGTACTTGCTCATGCCATGAAAAATGAGGCGAGTGTAGTCGCCGAAACTGAACCCATATGTTAGGGAAAAATTCTGACTACTTATTAAATGATTTTGTATTCAATGCTGAAGAAAATATCAATTACAGATTGAATCCTGTTCGAGGCGATGCCACTTCAAAACGGAAAAGAAACAGCATTACTCCGTCACAAGTATATAAATATGTACGTCACTTAATTACATCGCTCGTATTACTTTGCATGTCATTTTCATTTGATTTTATTACTCCTCCATTTATCGCATTCAGATGCCAGGAAAATTAAGGAATCTGTGATTAACGTGGTACACAACAGTTTATTTCGTCACAAGAATATTCGTAGATTATTCTTATGACGAAATAAAGTTTGTTGTTTATGAAATGAGAAATTCTCATATTTATGAGAGTAATTTAATTTAGTATTCTTGTTATCTTTACTTCCTTTGTGTTCATATTTGTAGTTGACTCCCTGCGGTTACTTTTTCTTAAATTCCTCAAGCAAGTGAAGAATTCCCAAAAAGAAACATTTGTTCTTGTCAGTTGCCTGAAGCCAAATACTTATCGCGTTCCAGTTCTGATGGTTCTTTCTGCTAGCTTTTATTCTTTTAGTGCAAGCAAGTTTATTATGCTGGGTCTTTCTTGATAAATGCATAAAGAAAACCAGTAAATGTGAAAGGAATCATCGCATGAAATAAACATCGAAGAGATGATAGCAGCATTTAAAGCTTTCTGATGAATGCACACGAAATGCATCACGAGTTTTATAAGCGAGAGAGAGAGAGAGATGTTATCATAATTCTCTTTATTTGATATGTATGCAGAGTGCATTAACTTTGCATTAAGCTGGTGACACTTACTAGAACCGAATACGTAAAAATAAATATTGATTCGCTACCACTGAGAATACTTTGAACTGTAGTGACATTTAATGAAACTAAACCAGTTGAGGCAATTTCTAGAATAAAATCGAAGGTAAGAATGCTTATTCTTGCACGAATACACGTATATCCTTTGATATACGTGTAGTCGTATATCGGATATTTTTGATATTTTTATTTGAATCCCACCCACATAATAATATAAACATACCGTGGGTGTGGAAAAGGTTGGATAATACTGACATTATAGACACCAAATATAGACCGTCTTTCTATCCGCTTCAGGTCTCCAATAATGGAGGGTGGTGGTGACAAAACTGTTACTTAGACTCGCAAACATCCATGACATTGAAGATTCGAATTACCAGCCTGTTGGATGGAGATGGATTGACTCTGTGCCTACTTTGTCAACCATGCACGCAGTCGCATTCTTGAAATATTTCAGCGAAGATACTACTCTGAACTTGAATTTGAAACAATTTCGCTTTCTTGGTAACTTCAATTCAGCCATCTTTTTCGGGAGAAGACGAAAAGAGGACTGCATGAAAATGTCTATCCTTAAATAAATTAATATTTGACTGATATTTATGCAGCAGATTTGAAATAATCCCTCCATTCCAACCAGTTCTAATTCCACACCACATAAACTGAGCAAAAATACGTGAGCATTTGCAGAGAATCCTATATATGCGATTTTAAAGTCTTAAGAGGAATATACTAGTGGAAAAAAATAAATATCCCAATTCCAACCAAATCACTGAGTGTCCAGTGTGTCTCTCCTAGAATTCAGTACATAAAGACGAAACTGGCATACCACAGCAGGAGAGAAGAGACCTGCCATCGAGATTTATATTTTTTTTACAGCCTGATAACTAAGTATATCTCCTCCGGCAACACGAAAGACATAGATAACGGGCAAAATATCTTATCGGCCCTTAGATTTGTAAGCCATATTTCAAATGAATGAAAATAGCGAAGATGAGCATGGAGAAAGTAAAGAAAAAATGATAATCTAAACAGAACAGATCTTGGACTTACGACATGAGTCAAACGCTTGTGACATGCGCAGTTACCCGAATCATTGTGTGCTTGATTTTGAGGATTGTCTAGAAGAAATTAAAACTTAAGACAGAACTGCATTGTCTTCTTCTTACCATAAACACTGAAGTTTATTTTCGAAGATCTCTCAAATTGATGAAATATTGTGGTGGTGATACAAGAACAAAGCAAACATTTTAAGACAGACATTTTACTTGTTTTTATTCATCTATCCCGTAACGCTCTAAAGCATGCCAAAATAGTAACTTTCTACCAAAATCTTATATTTTATTCTTCGAAGAATTTAGATAAGCTTACGTCCCTCAAGAGCAGCGCTGCTTCCTAGATTCTATTTTCCTTCAAACTCCAGCTGTCAAGTGGCGACTTTGTCTTCCTCACTCATCTGCCTTAGTGGGTACTATGCTTTTCTTCTGGAAAAAAGCGATGGTTAAATACAGTGCCTGTCTGCTGGTGAAGAACAGAAAATTTTCTGCGAGGAACTCTCACTGAATTCTAGAAAAATACAGAGCTGTCATTTGGAAGTCTTGCGATATCTCATAACAAGGGCAGAAGGGAAGTAAACACTATTTTATTATTTTCCCTGCAGTGAGAAGCATCAGATATTCACAGCAGCAAATCTGTTTTGTTGATTCATAAATTCCTCTCTCTCTCTCTCTCTCTCTCTCTCTGCTGATGTGTACACGCGCTGAGCTTTATTTATGTTGACAGCTGAATCTAAGCGAAGAACTTAATTTTGAATATACAGTTGTTTGCGATTGGTAGCCTCGCCTCATGAATTAGCGGGAAAGACCAGTAAACTTGACTAAATGATTTTTAAGATAAATATTTAATACCTCTTTTTATTTTCCTATATGGAATTATTCATTTATCATAAAGTAATAAGTTGATTATACCTGAAGAATTTCACCTTCATTTTGTAATCAGAGTTGCAGTTTATGAAAACAAGCAGCAATCATTAGCTTGTAGGACTGTCAGAGTTGGCTATAAGAAACGTATCTTTAGATAGAAATCGGTTCCCATCCCATCTGGAATGAGACACTCTTATAAAAGCATTTGAAGATGAGTTATCTACTGTCATATGAAGGTGGGAGTTTCACTTTTGCAGAATTGAATTTTTACATCAACCCCACAAAATATACCACTCAGCTGCACAGGACACATAATCAGTATAATATGTGATCTGTGGCTTTTGTTGTAAAAGCGAATCACAACCACAATCTGGACTACAGGGAAGATTCTGCAGAACTATCCAAACAATGTTTTTCAACTTTTTTGTTATAATACACTCTGCTATACCTTTTACTGTCTTGAACCGCACTAACATCAAAGCCACGCAATGGCGTAAAAGTGGACAACATTCCAAGAGTTTCGAATAATTTTAAATCTAAACAATTCTTCGGTTTTCAAATTGGGCGCCTTTTGGTAAGGATGAAAGGAAGCATTTATAAGACAGCTCTTAATATGGTTTGATTACTAATAAAATGTCTGTAGTAATAGAATTCCATATTCTTATTTATGAGACATATTTCTTTGCATATTTACAAAAGCACTAAATTATGCATGTAGGCATTTCCTTGTTCATTACTCAACGCCTATCACGCCTTGCTATAATAAGGAGATGGCGCACCTTTCACCTTCTCTGGATGATTGCTACGCCCTTTCTCTTTTGTGGAAACCTGCACCACATTACATCCCCTCCAGTTAACACTCGACAAGGTAACTCGTTTGTGTGTGAGATCCATGCATTTCACGTGAACTTTCTCTTAAGGCAAACATCTTTGACAATTCTTCCATTCTTATGAAACTAGAAATATTTTTATCGTAATCAGACGGGAGGGTGTTGCTGCTATTTTCATGAAATAAATGTCCAAATAAATGGAAAATAATTGTTGATAACAGAGGAACTTATGTGGCAATTGAATTGATAATTTATTCAGATACCAAGTTTAGATTCGAGTTAGGTAAAATCCTGAGAAAGAACTGTTGCTCAGAATATTTGAAAAGAAACGATCTAAATGATCTTTTAGCAATAGTATCCTGTTTTGGATTTTAGAATGAAGACAACTTATAATCATGGAATAAATCGAATGCAAAAATGCCTCAACCTCTTTCAGGAAACTTTTTGTATGAAGTACGTATTTTCTTATCAAATTATTTCAGCTCCTTATTAGCACAATTCATTGAAATGGTTTGTCGTGTTTCAGCATCAGAATTAATAAAGCCTTTTCGCAGATATGAAACATTCATATGATTAAAAATAATAATTGATTCTACAGAAGAAAACTATTTATTTCACGGCTATCATTTAAATAAGAACTTCCTTTAAGGGCAAGGTTGCACCCTATTTTTATTACCATTAAACCATACTAATAACTTCTCATCAATGCTAACCACACATTGACTCTTTTCAAAGTCATAAGAGATGGCAGCCAAGTAGAACAACCTTAAGGAGTGTGAAGGTTCTCCTTAAGGCATCCAGCAGTCATTTACTGAATTACATGGAAACGGGAAGAATGCGCTCCGTTATGCGAAATCTTTACACTATGGGACCTATTTGAGAAATGAGCTGATTTTCATGAATGTTCTGCTTTAAAAAGATATTAACTTTTTAGATGATCCTGCGTGTGAATGTTATGGTAACACACGTGGAGTATGAGCGAGTCTTTTACTTTCTTCCAGCAAGCAGATTACTTAGAAGATGCTTTCTGTAAGTCAAGTGTATTACTGACACTGATCTATAGGCAGGAGGACTTTGGCGAAGTAGTCCTCCATTAGATGAAGATTAATTCTTCTCTGAAACTATTTCCGTATTTTTCTCGTAACTCAACGTGGAACGTGGTCATTATTTCTGCAGCAGTCGAAGGAACAGAAATAAGAGGCAATTTAGTCGAGACGAACCATTTGAAGGGATGATCAATGTCATTTAACGAAACGAGTTAAAACAACGATGCGATATGTTGTTGGAATCATTTTCAGAACTCTACAATTCAAAAGATTTTTAAAGAGAATGCCGATAACACAACTTCCACAGTAATGCGACACTAGACAAAGAACTTCATCTCCCACCTAAAGACAATAAAAAACGTTTCTGCCCACAGCGAGACTCGAATTTATGCATGCGAGACTCAAATGCATAAATAGCGGAACTATTTATGCATTTGAGCGGATTAATTGTCTCAGATTATCACAGGAAAAGGAAAGATAAATTTTTTTTCACTTTGTTACAAAATATACTTGCAGAGAAATTATATTCTATTTTAATTATTTACCATTACATAGCATACTTTGTATGTGAAGCACCTTCACAAATGGCTTATTGGATTATACAGGCTATTAAACTTATATTAGTTGCCTTAGTATCCCATAATACAAAGCACATGTCTTTTCATACGCATATGATGGTACATTAGGAGTGGTGTCGCTCTTCTTATTTTCGTATTGATTTAAACCTCCGAGGTCTGATAGATAAAAATAGCAGCACAGAAGTAATGCAGGTCTTTTTTCCACATACAAATAGCAATATGGTGTATCACCTTATTATTCACAATATTACAAAGTATATTAATTCACGAAGAACTGCATTCTTGTTGAATATAATTTAAAGATTACTAATCAACTATTTATCATAAGTTCCATTTTAATAATTTAAGAGAAAAGATATTTAACGAAGTGAATATATTCCGCTTCTCAGTTTATGTACGTGCTATAACAAACAATCGAACTCCGTGCAATAATTATAAAAAGTTAAATAAATCCAACTTGTAGCACTGTTAGACGAAATTATTTGTTTCTAACATTAATGTATGGGTGTGACAGATATAATTCCAAGATTTTTGTCTTGACCATTCTTAAACTGTGTCTAAAAGGGACTGCAGTTCATAACAAATAGGTACGCATCTACTCTTGGAGTATAAAGGTTAATATATATCAGCGAGATATTTAAGTAGGAAATGTATAGATTGTTTTTTAAAACAAAAACTTGGAAGTACCTTGATGCAACGTTGTCATACATCCAAGCCCGTTTAAGTATATCGCTTTAACATTTATCAGCAGAAAAACGATCAACTTTTATGTACCTTGCATTAAGTGAAACTCGCGTCGGTATTGAGAGAATGGGCCAAAGTGACGTTACAGAATAAAATAAAATAAAAAAAGGGCGGTAATGGATATCAGATGGCCCCTAATATCTGGCAGACAAATATCGATAAGCACAACCTCCTTTCTTTATGATAAATCTGGAGTTTCCTCACTTTATAGGAGCGAGCAGCTATTGTCGATGATGTGATTGTCTAAATGCGACTGACTATCAAGTGGAAGAGAGAAAAATATCATCATTCGCCCAATTCAAGATTGCTGGGTACTGCCCGGGGTATTTTAGAATCGTGTCCTTACAAGGGTAAGCATTCATATAAATAAAAGAGACACAGAGAGAGAGAGAGAGAGAGAGAGAGAGATGATAGGTTAAAATCCACACTTTCTGCATAGAATATCTTCTCTGCTCTGTATCAGTAACAGAATGATTCCTTCGTTTACTTGAAGGTTGATGGGAACAATTACAAGAAACTTTCACGCTGATTCCTTAGATATTCCTCTTCACCAATGTTTGTCAGTAACCTTGCATTGTAATAGTTCGGTTCCTTCTGAAAACGATGAGCATAATTCTCAAGTGTGTGTACTCTTGCTAACCTTGATTTGTCATATCTGCGATTGGACGAGGTAAGCACCTTAGACCGCAATCAGTAGATGCCGCGTTGATTTCTGGATAGCGTTGAACAGTTAGTCGGTAATCAAGCTACGAAATCAGGCTACGTTAGAATTGCTCATAACTGCTATAATTTCTTCTCGTTTTTCATTTGCTTTTTCGTATCATGTACCAATTTCGCTGATTTTTATTAATTGAACGTTTCCTTCTCTCCCCCCCCCCCCAGTTGGCCTCTTTATTTTAAACTGTGCCTTCCTTTTCTACATTTTGCATATCTCAGTAATAGTTTTAGAAACTAACTTTCACATTTTTTTAAATTTTTTTTCGAGTATCCTAATATACTTATGTTGTATTCTACACTCTTCTATTTTTTATGTGGTTGTAGATGTCCATGGCATTGTGGTTCTTTTATTCGTGGTGATGTTGAGGGTAATGTCAGCATTTCATCTGGCTTGTGGTGTTATTTTTTCAATCCGTTTACTCGATCGCTTCACTAATAGACTTTATTTTTTAATCCACGCAATAATGTTTTGAAGTATTTTTGTCTCCTGTTTTTATAACTATTAGTGATGATATGGGTTACAGCTTTGCCTGTTTGGTGTTACTTTTATCTTGTATTCATTTTTGTTTTATGTGCGTGCGTGTTTTCATATGGTTGTTCTTTTTATTATTGGTCTGCGAGTGTTATTGTTATGCATTTTTTTTCTACAAAAAACCTTACAAGGTCATTTCCAAACGCCTCTAGCCGGTTTTTCCCAAAATGTGCCATTCTTTTATTGAACATCTAGCAAATCTTGTTCTAATATAAAGAACGATGGAGAATTCTTTCTTTATATTATTAATGATATTCAAAATTATACAAAACAAATGGATATACCAACTTAACGATGAAAATAAACTTGAATTTTTTTTCCAAGATTCTCACACTGTTAGACTCTAAATCATGCACTACAATCAACATCTACTGAACTAAAAGTGTAATCACGTTTCTAGTGTAAAAGTATGTTTCAAGACATCGAGAGAACAATCTAATTACTATTGCATATAAGATAACATTCTCAGTGCATTCACATCACTCCTGACTTGTATCACGAGCAAGACATTGGCAAAACTATTATGTTACCATCTTTCTTTCTCTCCCTCGCCTCAAAAGAGTAAATTCGTTTTACAGTGCGAAAAACCTGAAACATTTATGGAGAAAATTGCAGAACACGGAAAGATCTTGAATATGATTAAACTCATCTGATGAGCAAGATATAATAAATAAAAATAATTTAAATATTTTAGGATATTCAATGCCACATCAGCTTCAGCTGAAACTATTCAGTGGATACTTTTATCTGATAAATATTGCCTCTGAGTTGTTTTATATTTCCTGATATAGCCTAAATGAACAACTGACATTCATAATGTAATAACATCTGCATTTCTGAATCAATTAAAGCAGCCAGCGAGTGACTTCTCGAGAACTTCCTTGCACTTTCGCGCGATAACTATTAATCAATGAAGTCATTTGCTGAAATATTTACATACATGAATAAAATTTTCAAGCATACATTTTCATTTATATCAATTGATTTCTAAGGTCGTGTTGGTGTTTTATGGTTTTGCGTCATCGTCGCACTTTCGTATGCAGTTCGTCTTAGAGCACTTGTTAGAAAACACAATCAATTAACCTTTTCATGGCTCGATACACTGACACGTGTTTCGAGACAGACAGTGTGGCGACTTGATAAAAATCGATGGGTGGCAGATGTTTACTCACTAGCAGCTCTGAAAACATTTTTTGCTTTCTTTTCCGCTGTAGGGTATGATGCTTTTACGTTTTTATGAAAAATTTTTTCCTATTATTTAACCTTCTCTTTGATTATCAAGGAAAGTAATGAAGAGGTGTTTTTTTTTTTCACCCAGATTCAACAAATTTTTTTTTCTTTCTATCATGTTTTAGACGAGTCGCCGCAAAGGTGATAGTTTTATCATTCTGGATGTTGCACATTTGTTTTGGCGGAAAAAAATGTCATTTTGTGGGCACCGTAGGAAATATTTTATCCATTTATTTTTAACATCAAATTACAATTTCTTTTTATTAGTTGCAGAAATATTTACAGTCTTCAAGATATAGCAAAATAGTTTCTCCATGAAATATATTAACTGGATTTTTATGTGACTGTTCTATGTGAAGTATTTGAAATATAGCAGTGTAGATTCTGATCTAAGTGCGATATAAATGCTAGAAGTTGTTAAATTACATATCGAAGCCAGTAATTCAAATCTTATTCTGAATAACATTTTCTAAGCATATACTCTGAATGTACGTAATAAACTGCCTGAGGGATTTTAGTTTCACTGAAACTAAAATCCCACTGAACCACCCACTGCATAAAAAATTCGCAGTGGGTGGTTCGTCTCCCACCGGGAATCAAAATCATTTACCGCTGAAAGACATTCACATTTGTGCCCACTGCGGATTCGGTCGCACGTCTTTTTAGCAAATGTTTCAACGGAACTTTTTTTAAGGCATTTTAAGCACTCCGATGAACAAAATGAACCATAAATAGCATAAAAATGTTTGAAGTTTGGACTCGGTAGAAGGATTTTGGGATTACATAACTCTTGGCCTATCCTCAGTGGTAGTTCTCGGATGGTTTTGCAACCATATTACCGGCCGCCTGTCTGGAGTTGGAGATTTTCCGACATGATCCTGTATTTTGTGCTATCAGTGGTAGTAATGTCGTGTAGTTGTAGGATTGTGTAAGGGAGACGACGAGTTTAGTGGAATAGTTTACCCTCCCACGTGAGTCCTTGGACTCCTTAGACGTGTCATGTAATAATAAAAAATAGTTTGTGAAACATTATTTCATAAATCTATTATCCCGCACAGAACTTAGATCTCATCCCTATAGGAAAACTTTATGGCGAAAACCCGCTTCGAATGTGAGTCAGATTAGTATATCGAACAATACAGGGACTGTTAATCGAGGAGGGGTGGATTGTGTTGTTACCACCCAGAAGAATTGATTATCTCCACATCTTATTTGTATTTTGCACACCTAAGGAAGAAGAACAGTTCCGTCAATCTATTTGAGGGTGTGGGGTCTTTGATTCTGAATCTCATCGAATTGTTGCTTTACTTGGAAATGTTGATTTAAGGCTCGCAAAGTTATTTTATTTCCAAATGATCTGATAATTGTCTATTTGATAGGAGTCCATTATTTCCGTGATAATTCTATTTAATTTATTGCAACGATAAATGAAATTGTTAATATAATATACTCGACTGCTTCAATCATAGCACGGATATCATCGGAAAAGTAAGCTGTACAATTTCTGGTGCTCCTATATGCTCTTACACTCAGGTTATTATATATATTATTTATATAATAATTTTTCTGTAATCAATTCTAAAATAATATAAAGTAAAACGCAATTTAAAGAATATTTAAAAGTTCCTTTTATTGGTGATAACGTGCAAGTTCTTGCTGTGTATGTTTATTTTTATTTTTTTTGGAAAAATGAGAAGTCTGATTATAAGCATATCAAAATATTGATATGTCTATAATCAGACTGTTAATTGCATTCTATAATGGTGTGATTTTTATATTTAAATAATAGATAAATAATCATAGTAAATTCCTGTGCGATTTCTAGTTCTTTTCTTTGAAATTACTTTTCATGAAAATATCCGATTGCGTCAGATATGCTGCTTATGCATTTTAAGGAGATAACAGGATGAAGACTTTTAAAACAACTTTGGAATCTCCTAGAAAGAAATCACGAAAGATTTCTTGAAAATGTAATGAAATTCTGTCCAAGGATTGCCATCCCTCTAACAGGACTCTCAGAGAGTCCTGTTAGAGGGATGACAGAAATGGTCAGAGATATAGAGCCGCATGGCAAACATTTCATACGGAACTCAACCAGACATCTCACGGATGAAAAAGCGGAACAGGGCTGCCACCTTTTTTTAATGTGATTTACCCATAGAAAGAAAAAACTACATCGTCATACATCATATTTATAAACTTAGACGGTTGCTCTC
Organism: Typopeltis vanoorti; assembly: GCF_054136105.1. Lineage (NCBI taxonomy): Eukaryota > Metazoa > Arthropoda > Arachnida > Uropygi > Thelyphonidae > Typopeltis > Typopeltis vanoorti. The sequence continues at coordinate 9,112,626 of NC_143564.1, forward strand.
AGATAGGATATAAATAACAAAGATCTTTTGAAAATGCAATCCAGAAGAATCCGGATTATATATTTGACTTGTTATTCTACAGACTACCTTAAAATTTAAAATCTATAAACCATTGCAAATATTTATAAACAAAATAAGTCTGTGGGATTTTAAGTATCAGCTGAAATGAGCGCGTATAGCTTTAAGTCCAACTGGAATGACATGTGCTGCATATTAACAACCTTTGGTCTAAGAATCTGTAAATTTAACCATCTGTAGGCGTGAGCCAGTGTTTCTTTCTTTTTTTTTTTTTTTCTTATCCAGTAGTCATTTTTTGACGGTGCAGGTGGAGAAGGCTGATCATAATCAGGAATGATTTTACAACAGGAAACGTTTTATTTTGACTATTGTTTGCTTGGCCTCATTACAATTAATGTATGAAATATTAATATAGTTAATATTGGAAATTAACTTGGTTTATTACCTGTTTCCAGTAATTTTTAATTCGCAAAATTTCTGTCACAATGAGGTAACGGCGCAGTCCTCAAATTATTCCATCAGGTCGGAATCATTTCGATGTTTGTCCTTATTCAGAAAGGCCACCACGAGATTTTATTCTTCAAATTTTTATCAGGTGTATTGCGTTTAGTGATTAGTGATCAAATGACTAAAACCTGATACATGAAATTGTAGAATTTCAGACATTGCTCTACTTTCTTTATTTTTTCCCATTTTCCAAGGACATCAGTTATATCGCAAGCAAACCATACGCCGACGTTTTATCAGAATTCATGAAACATTTCTTGTAACTAACGTCAGCAAATTTCGACATCTTCTAGAAGTAAACAGCAAATTAAGTTCACGGATGGACTTGCCACAGGTAATCGTTTTTTTTTTTTTTTCAAAAATTAATCGAATCAAGTAGTATATCTGTTTTGAATAGATATGCAGTGTAGTTTGTTTCTAAATGGTAGATTAGCATGTCTTTATCTGCAAAATCGTCGATTGACATAACATTATCTGTAGTTCTAATGATAATTCACACACGTCGATTTTTCCGACATCTGGAGCTTAAGTTCTATGGAACAGAAGAGTTTCATAGAACTCTCCTGTTCCTTTCGTAAATGAAAATATTTTTATTGAAAACGTAATACGCTATAGTCAGTGTCGTGGCGTGAGTAGGAGGCGCCCTTGTGCAAAACGTTTTTCAGCGCCCCCATAAAATAAGTTTCCATGAAACATTTTTGCGAAAAACTTTACTTTGTTAAAAGTACAAAACAGTTTCTACGCACACATAAAAATAAATTTTATTTAACAGTAGTAGAACATTATGTAATCACTGAAATTCATTAATAAGGAATTTTTAATAATAAAAATTTTCAAAAATGTTTATCCCTTGATATATAAATACAACAGAATATATATATATATATATATATATATATATATATATATATATATATATACATATTTCGGTGACAATGTTGCCACAATAATTTTTATTTCTTTTATTTATTTTTTTGGGGGGGGGGGATTACATAATGAGTTCGATATGTGTGTCAAAATCGGATAGCTTAGATATCCGATATTGGCACACTCGTGAAATCAGACGCATGCAGCTGCTTAACAATAGAACTTCAACACGGACTGTAGCTGCAGTTCAAAGCTAAATGAATTTTATAATAGTCGTTTATATATATATATATTCTATTACTGGTTCTTGGAGTACAAAAGAAATGAAGAATAATTTCTTCATTTCTTTTGTGATCAAATAGTGTTTTGATCCATACATTAAGACTGGTAGGGCTAATGTATTGTATACTTTTAGCCTGGTTTATTTTTGAACTAGGTTTGGTTTAAATATAGAGTTAATTACACCTCTTATTTTTAAATATTTTGCAATTTTTACGTTTATATCTTTTTCATTTTTATACGTGATCGTACATCCTAGGTAGTTAAATGAATTTACCTGTTCTAAGATCTTGTTATCTATTACTGTCTTAGTTCTTGCTGGATCTTGTCCTTTTAAGGCCATAGTTTTTGATTTTCTGTTGATATTATCATACCATAATCTTTGGATATCTCATTTAGATCTAAAATAGCTTTCTGTAGTTTATCTTCAGAATTTGTAATTATTGTTTGGTCGTCGGCAAAGAGGAGAGTGTTTAAGTTTACAGTAGGAGAAAGTTAAATTCCTTGATGTAAATTTTTATTCCATTTTATTATTATTTCATTTAAGTAGATATTAAAAAGAGTTTCTGAGAGGGGACATCCCTGTCGGACCCCTTGGTTTATCTCTCTCGTATATGATAGCTCGTGATTTAGTCTTATTTGTATTTGATTATTTTCATATATACTTGTGATAGCTTTTAGGATATTATTTGGTATTTGTCTTCCTTTTAATATGTTAAATAATATGTTTCTTTAAACTTTGTCAAATGCTTTTTCAAAGTCAATAAATGCAATATGTGTTTCTAAATTGTATTCTCTTCTTTTCTCTATGATTAATTTTAGGAAAAAGGCCGGGTCTATACATGATCGTCCTTTTCTAAATCCATTCTGTACTTCTAAAATAAAATTTTCGGAATATTTCATTAGTTTGCTATTTAAGATTCTGCTATATATTTTGTAACAGGAATTTAGTATACTGATTATAACAGGAATATATAACGGGAATTTAGTATACTGATACCTCTATAGGTCATCTCTATTACCTTTCTTAAAGATAGGAATCGCAATTGCTTTTTTCCATTCTATTGGGGGGATACCAGTTGAATAAATTTTATTTAAAAATAATACGAGTCTTTCTTTGAATCTAGTTCCTGCATATTTATATAGTTCTGAACCTAGTTTATCTTCTCCAGGTGCTTTTCCGTTTCTTGTTTCTTTCAGGCTGATTTCTAATTCTTCTTTAGTTATTTCCTTTTCATTTTCATTAATTGTTTGCCAGTTTTCTGTTTTAAAATATTTGTCTGTCCACAATTCTGTGTAGTAATTTAGAAATTCTTGTAATTTCAATTCAGTGTTTAATTTTATGTTTTCTTTGGTGTCTTTATTTAAGTGTTTCAAAATTTTATATACATTGTGTTTATTTTATATAAATCATGTTCTGAATTAGAAACAAATTTGTTTCATGATTCTCTATGTCTTTTTCTGACTTCTCTTTTAGCTATGGCTCTTATTCTTTTATATACTATTTCATCTTCTAATCTTTTACTGAATAACCATTTATGATAGGCTTCTTTTTTCTTTTTGATTATTTCTTTCATTGTATCATCCCAGATCTTCAGCTTTTTCCTTTTATTGAATTTTTTGGTCTTTCCTAAGCTTTCATTTGCTGCTGCATTTAGTATTTTTTATATTAAGCCATTCTATTTCTATTTATTCATTTTGTTTTATTTTGTCTAGATATTGGTTAATTCTTTGTTCATATAGCTATTGTACATTTATGTTATTCATTAGTCTAGTTTTATAAACAAATGTTTCAATTTTTCTTTCTGTTCTTGTTACTTGTAGCCATTTAGGTGGTAATCTTAATTTTATTTTAACAACGAAGTGGTCACTGCTTATTTCATATCCTCTGTGAACTCTGACATCTAGTGAAAATTTTGATGTCTTTTCATTTAGTATAAAGTAATCTAATATTGATTTTCATCCTCTTGCTGCCCAAGTATATTTATGTATGTCTTTATTTTTATAGAAGAATTCATTATTTTTAAGTTATTATAAACTACAAAGTCAATCAATTTTTTTACCATTCCTGTTTAGCGTATGTTCGCTATGTATTCCTATATTATTATTAATTTTCGTGTTTCCAATTCTTGCATTTAAGTCTCCTGCTGATATATATATATATATATATATATATATATATATATATATATATATATATATATATATATATATATATATATATATATAAACAAAAATTACTTTTATTTTAATATAAAAAGCAATATTACATAACTTTGGATATATTCTTTTATCTCCAAATTATCCAAATGCTTTAGTCGCTACAAAATGTTTAATAATATCTTTAATGTCTAATGAATCCATAATATTATTTTCAATTGATATAATTGATAAACCCGTTAGACGCTCTCCAGACATTGTTAACCTCAAATAATTTTTTATTAATTTCAGTTCTGAAAAACCTCTTTCCCCTGATGCTACGAATATTGATAGTGTTCAATAAATACGCATCACAATCGCAGTATTCGGAAACGTGCCACTTAATTTATTTTCGTATGTATAATTTAAAACATCCTGAGGATCCGAATCTTTTTTAATAAAACATTGCAAAATTTTTAATTCCTCAAATAAAGTCATATCATCAATATCGCGATTGTCGCTCAGTTTTAAGTGCAAATCTTTACAATGTTTCATTAAATCTTCATCGCTCCAATCTTTTAATTTGCTAATGTCTCTTATAACTTTAAAGTCCTCGCTATGTTGTTTTAAAAGTATGAATCTTTCCGTGACTGAAGTTATTGTCGTGTCTAAAATCGCGAAAAAAAAATTTATTTTAACAAAGTATAAAGAGCTAATAAGCTTCATTTCGGCAATGAAACCATTACTTAAATTAAGGGGATATTGAATCCCACATAGTTTTAAAACCGAATAAGAAACTCAAAGATTGGAATCAGAGAGTTTCTTGCCGAATATAGTAAACTATAAAGTATCGGCGGACACTAGCGTTAGCCAATGCAAGTGATCCTAGTACATAGTACAATGTACTAGGATCACTTGCATTGGCTAACGCTAGTGTCCGCTGATACTTTATAGTTTACTATATTCGGCAAGAAACTCTCTGATTCCAATCTTTGAGTTTCTTATTCGGTTTTAAAACTATGTGGGATTCAATATCCCCTTAATTTAAGTTTATTTTAACATTTTGTTTACGATCATGCATTGTCTCATCTGATGCTTCGTAACCAAACATTTTTGTTTTTGTTCTTTTGCGAATGTCTGGAAAAATAGAATCAATATTAAGATCGTTTGCTACTTCTTTTGCAGTTCTAATAATAATTTTCAAAATGTTGGTCTGTTCGGCGATTATTTAATTCTTGTATAACATAATCAAGATTTTCTGTAATTTTTCCTATATCAAATGTTGTATTCTGCATTATTTTGCTTGCAGCATTTAGGAGACTTAAGATTTCCTACCAAACATGAACAGAGCAAATAAATTTAAACGAATAAATCTTTGAAATGAAGTTGTCTGTCTGAACTCTAGAATCGATATCTTTAGTTTCATCTTCCGTAATATCAAAAAGAGCCTGGTAAATTTCCTTGATATTATTTTTAAGTGGCTTTATTGCTTCTACTCTACTTTCCCACCTAGTAGCAGAAAGTGGTTTAAAAGTTAAAACACGAATATGTTTTTTTAATATAGCCCAACGCTTCACAGATATTGAAAAATAATTATATAATTCCTGTATTACCCAAAACAATTTTACAGTTTCACAGGATGTCTTAGCTCCATCATTAACTACCAAATTTAATGAATGGGCAGCACACGGAATAAAAAAGCCCTTGAATTTATTTCAAGGATTTTTTCCTGCAGTCCATTATGTTTACCTCGTATATTTGAACAGTTAACATAAGCTTGGCCGCGTAAATCCGAAATGTTAATATTCAATCATTTTAAATATTTTTTTTAATTGAAATAGTCCTTGCTCAGTGGTATCTTCTATCTATCTTCTGCTATATTTGTATCTTTATTTTGATTACCAAATCTAATAATAACAGATAATTGTTCTGTATAGCTTATATCCGGAGTAGTGTCAAGAATTAATGAATAATATTTCGCCTCTTTAACCATTTCTAAAATGTTTTGTTTTATAGCTTCAGAAATTATACGGATGATTTCATTTTGTATTTTATCACCTAAATAATGAGCAATGTTCCTTTTCTGTGATGTTTGGATGCGATGCAAGTGTTCTGCCATTATCGAATCATTCAGGAAAACAAAACTTACCAAGAAGATTTTATTCTCCATCACTTCTTCTGTCCACGTGTTTCCTTGTGTGCAATCAAAGTTATCTACCCAAATAGAGTCATCTTCTTTCCCATTATATCAAGCGAAAATTAAAAACTTGAGATAAATAATGAACAAACCTTGACAAATTACTAATGAGAAGTGAAAGATGTGCGCGATTGTAGGCTAGTAGAGAAAAAGCAACTATTAAGAAGTGCATATGATTGGTGCGGTATTAAAAAAAGATCGCGCGACCCAAACAAAACAAGCTGACAATTGAATTGAAATGCTAATTCTCATAAACCGATTGCCATAATATGTGAAATGCATTCACTATATATTTCTTAGTTTTATCACGTTCATGACGAGATAGTGTCAAGCAAAAATATATGTAGCACCTGCAACATGTGGTTTGCTCCAGTCTATACAGCAGAGGAGATGTGATTATTAGTTAGTGTTTATATATTCCCAGTTGTCTCTAATTCCACTGTTTGTTGAGAAATATATTACACGGTCTACAAATGTCTGTGAACCTTATTCAGTGATATGATAAAATGAATTGTTTTTCGTATTTCGGCAGTATAGTTACTGTTGTGAAGGGCAAGTGGTATGGGTGACGCTTTGAACAAGATCAAGATCAAGTTAAGATAAGGAATCGTGACGTGATAGGTTGTTTATTTGATAACGTCGTTGTGGGCGTGACGTCATGCGACTGGAATGTTTGGAATTTCCCTCGGGGTGTACGTTTCATTGACGTGAGTTCTTGTGTTTTGGTTCGCGTATGGAATTATGGGTAATGGTAGAGATAAGGATTCCTGTTATGATTGGTTGGAGACTTTGAAACAGATCAAGATCAAGATAAGATAAGGGATCGTGATGTGAATGGCTGTTGTTATCAGATGAAGATAAGTGATGCGATTTGTTATTTGTAAATAAGTGACGTCATTTGTTAGTTGTAAATAAGTGACGTTATTGTTTGAATGGAAAAGGGAGATATATTAGTGGATAAGGAATCGTATCGTGATTGGTGGGACACTTCTGACAAGATCAAGATCAAGATAAGATAAGAATCGTGATGATATGTGTTTGGAAATTTCTGGGAAACATATGTCTCTCTGTGATATCACATGCTGTTTTGGTGTGGCTATGGAATTGTGGGCGATGTTTTTCAGAGAAGATATCTTGGAATTTTCGCAGCGTGACACACATCCGTCATTGTCGTCACGTTTTGTGTTTGCTTGTCTATAGATGGGTGTACTAATTTTCCAATACATTTTGGGGTATTTCTTTCTTGTTAAAGGGTGGGAATTCTTAGAATAGAGTTGTGACAGTGGCAATGATTAGGTTTTCCTGAATAATTTAATTATATGCTGGTGACCCTCGGACACACACACACACACACACACATTAGGCATGAAAAGTCGCTAATGTATCCATGTTGATACTCTAATATGTACAGTATAATTATTCTTATGAAAAAAAACTATTAAGTATTAGAATTACGTTTACCAATGTATACGAGCAAGTGAGAAAACATGTTTCTACATGTATACGAACATGCAGAAACATGTTCGTGAATCATCTGTATGAAAGTTTCATTTTGGAAGGAACCATCAGGGTTAAGGGTCAGGTAAACAGAACTATAAGGAAAAACAAACGAGTGAAGTGTCTTTGCAGCTACAGCAATTCGTTCATCTCGTGCAGCTATCGTAATGTGTTATGGTGATTTGTATCCAGGAAAGTAAAGTAAAGTAAAATAATGGGTGAGCCACAAAAGTCATTGAAATTTTCTTTCTTCAGGAAAATAGCACGAGTCAAAACACTTCTCATGGCTCTAAAAGGATGGAAACCGATTATTATTTTAGAAAACACGTACATGTGATGTATTTATCCACGATCACTTGGGAAAAATTATGCAGGAAGTGGTCTAATATCCTCGGCTACTTGCGAAGAGGAGTTCACTAGGAAATGGACCACGGTGAGTGTTATATTCTAAAATGCCAAGATGGGGAACTAATACTTGATGATACAGGAGATGATGGAAGTAAGGTTTTTTCCTATTAGTTGTGAAGAAGCTGAGAGGTTTTCACCAAAAATGTACAACACTGATAAGCATTTACTATTTTTGTAAACTGAATTACCATCTATTCGTATCATGGGGAAATTATCACTAATCATTTAAATTCATCAATGGTAAAATTAGACTTTCAAGATTTTATCCAATTCAATAAAGATTCTTTATTTTGGGACCTTTATGAAGATTTTACAAAAACTGTTTGTGTATATTTGCTCACTAAAGAATACACAGAATGTCTAGGGAGGCATGATGTCATTTCCAGACTGACACAATATCAAATGTATGAAAGTGTGGTTACCATGGTATCAGATTTAAAAACTCTTTTGTGTGACCAGCTATTTTGATGTAATGTAACCAAGAAACACCAGTGAGTAACAGAAATTTTATTCATTAAACTCTTTGGAAAATGCTCAGAGTATAAACTAAATATTGTGAAATATTTTTAGGTAATTACATTTTTCGATTTTTTCTCAGATCATATACTTGTAAATAGTATTTCAGCAAAATAAAATATGCATTTATAAAGATAAATGAACAAAGATGTGCTTTTGTTGGGTTTTTCCACAGTGTATCTTTTACTCAGTTATTCTGATTAGAACTTGATATTTAAATCGACAACTTTATACCTTAATGCAATTCTGTTTAATTATTTTTAAAAAAATCATACTGTGAAATTAATGCCAGGAATGGGAAAAAAAGTGTTGAAAACTGATATCCATGTATTGATTATTTTAGAAATTGTCTAATGCTACTTATTGATATTGTTTGAGTTATCTGAAAACAATTCGTTCATGTAATCGAAAATCCGAGCTGTTAGAATTTGGTTGTTTTACAGAGATATACCAGATAATTAACCCAAAAACATGACTTAAACTCAAAGTTTGGTATAGAAAAAATGCTTGTACTCTCCAGATAACACATATACAAATTTTACCTTTCCCCACACAAAGTAAGATAAAAACACACCAACAATATATCCAGCAGCATGTGAAAACATGTTGTTGAGTCATCTGCGCAAAAGGTTCATTTTTGAAGGAACGGTCAGGGTAGGGCATGGTAAGTGCAAACAGTACTATAAGAAAATACCATAGAGTCGAATGACTTTGGACTTAAGGTAATCGTTCATCCACTGTAGCTGCTGTTTGGTGTTTGGTAATGTAAAAATAATGGGTGAGCCACAAAATTCTTTGAAAGTTTCTTTGTGAAAAGTTCTAATTGTTTAGAATTTTGTTACAAAATGTTAACATGAAATATACGATCAGAGCTAATAATCAGTGAAATAATAATAATAATAAATAAATAACTATTTATTTGTGGTGCTATATGAAGTAATCTAAGAAAAAGAAGAATGAAGGAAAACGATTATGAGAAATCGACAGTTGGTGATAAATACGAATTTTCAGTTATCATTGGGATAATTGATGTACAATTTCTTTTTTAATAAGACTTCCAATTTATTTCCTAAAGAAATTTTTATTTCTGATGGAATTATTGTAAGATATTCATTGACAAAATCACCTTGTAGTTGGAAAGAATTACATGAAAGAGTTAAAAAACAGAATTCTTGGTTAATAAAATATAATTATCAGCTGAAGTGGGAAATTGGTTCACTATCTCTAGACAAACGAAGAACATGGATGATAGAATCAACATGCAAATATCATATATTACTCGCCAAAGGAAGAGAAAAATCAAAAACATTAACGAGGTTAATAAGGAGGCCTGTTCTTGATTTAAATGAAATTGGATGCCCAAAACATGAAAACATAACGTGTACTTTTAAATGCTTTTGGAAACATAACGAAAGATTCTGTGCTTTTAATAATTCTCTGAAGTATATGTATTGGATTCAAATAAATAAATACACAACTCTTAATTTTACTACAGTAATTCATTCCCAACGTTCACCAGAAGAAAATTAACTTTCAGATGAGAATCTGTCAAAAACCACATGATGGCAATTACACAAACATGGGGAGAACCTTATATTTTTCACTTTATTTATTTTCTGTATGTTAGATCCAGTAAATACAATTTGTAAATAATAATTTATTCAAATAAAATGTATAAATTTAAATGAACAAATTGGGTGTCGTTGATGTGTTATACAAATTTAAGACCATAACATTTCTTTTTTTTTCTCCTTGTAAAATCTCATGCCACAAACTATCCAGAGACTTTTTTTTTTAAATCCACTCAATGAAACTGTGTCAACCCTTTGAATCAAAAGGAAATGGGTATTAAATTAATAGGGAGAATTTTAGTGGAGAATATTTCACCTGAAAAGTGACAATTTGTTTATTATATATATAGATACCTGTCTCTTTTTCGCTTTATTTAATTTCTGTATGTTAGATTCAGTAAATACAATTTGTTAATAATATTAGAGTCAAAACATAGAAATTAACGAAGTATATATTACAGAGCTAATATTCATTTGAAATAATAAGAAATAACTATTTATTTGTTGTGCTGGCAAAAGAAATTTCTAAAAGAAAATACTATGGCAAGTTCAAAACCTTGTTTGCCGCATATCCGTTATTTGAAATTACTAATGCCAAAGGAAAAAAATAAAATAAATTTAAGTTACAGAAATAGGTTAAGAGCACAAGGAATCGCTGGTAAAATTAATAGTCAATATTGGTTTAAAAAAACAAATGTAAGCATTAATTTACTACAGCAATTATTTCCCATGGGAACGAAGAGTTCCAACCTAAACACACGATTTTCCACCTACGTACAACAAATTGGCTACCGGATAAGAGAGATATCTTTAAGATAAGACGTAATGAGAAATCTGCAGTGTTTGAAAATAAATTCACATACATTTTATTTATTTATTAATTTGGCTCAGTAATTCTGTTAGGATATGTAGTTAAACTTAATTTTAAAAGTAAAATAGAGAAAATAACCAATCAATCAATCTGGAAAAAAAATCATTTCATTTGTCAGAATTCCACTCTGAATTCGAAACAGGAAATAATACTTAACCTAAAAGAAATGGCACATAGACTTTCCCATTAAGCTTCGGAAAACATGGCATGAGCAACTGTTGGAAGGAATTAATACGGAGAACCAATGGATAGAAATCTAAATTAAGTACACAACTGCTTTTCTGATTATTTACAGAAATATCTTTCAACTCCTATGTTTTGTGTGTTTTTGTGCTGTCAATATATGTTAGCCCCAGTAACCTATAGTGAAAAGTCAACTGCATTTTCAGACTTTTGTTTTTGTTCTGTGCTGTGAATATATGTTAAAAATCAACAATTTGGAATATGCAGAAAACCTAGATAGTACCAAGATGTTCCCATTCTGGAAAGAAAAGTAAGTTAATTTTTTTTAACTTAAACATAACAACTGATAATTGTAATTTCAATAATCATTGCTCGTATAAATTGGTAAACGTAATTCTGATACTGAGTAGTTTTTTTCATAAGAATAAACATTGGGTACATATTAGAGTATCAACATGGATACATTAGCGACTTTTCATGTCTAATGTGTGTGTGTGTGTGTGTGTGTGTGTGTGTGTGTGTGTGTGTGTGTTCGAGGGTCACCAGCATATAATTAAATTATTAAGAAAAACCTAATCATTGCCGCCATCACAACTCTACTCTAAGAATTCCCACCCTTTAACAGGAAAAGAATACCCGAAAATGTATTGGAAAATTAGTACACCCATCTATAGACAACCAAACACAAAACATGACGACCATGACAGATGTCTGTCACCCTGAGAAAATTCCAAGTTATCTTATCTGAAAAACATCGCCCACAATTCCATAGCTAAACCAAAACACGATGTGATATCACAGAGAGACATATGTTTCCCAGAAATTTCAAAACACATAACGTAACGTTATGTGTTTGGAAATAACGTCCTTATCTTATCTTGATCTTGATCTTGTTTAAAGTGTCCCACCAATCACGACACGATTCCTTATCCACTAATATATCTCCCTTTTTCCATTCAAACAATAACGTCACTTATTTACAACTAACAAATGACGTCACTTTTCTTCATCTGATAACAACAAACATTCACGTCACGATTCCTTATCTTATCTTGATCTGGTTCAAAGTGTCTCACCAATCACAACATGAATCCTTATCTCTACCATCACCCATAATTCCATACGTGAACCAAAACACAAGAACTCACGTCACTGACATATATGCCCCCAGGTAAATTCCATATATTCCAATCGCATGACGTCACGCCCAGAATGCTGCCGTCAAATAAACAACCAATCACGTAACGATTCCTTATCTTATCTTGATCTTGATCTTGTTCAAAGCATCACCCATACTACTAGGGCGTATTGTTTACTGCAGGGAGTAAAATTTGAAAATCGGAGCGTTAGTGATTCGCAATTTGAGTAGGAGAATTCATGCATAATAAAATTTAATATATACATAGACTATAAAAGTTTATGAAATTCACATCGTATGATACTTTATGGTTTGTTTCCTTAAGTATCTAATAAGTGGGTTCTAAAATGTTTAGTTTTAGTATGTATGACTAATTTTTTTATTAATAAAATATAATAAGCACATATTTAACTGTCAGTGGGAAATGGCGCTTTTTTATTTGCCAAACTAAACGCTGTATTTTTGTAAAATACCATGTTGTGGTAATACGGCTGAACGAGCGCCCTTAGGCAGGCTGCCTCTATGCTACACCGTGTCGACGGTATGAATTCACTATCTGTCTTAAACTAACAATTTCCGCTAAAAATATAATAAACAATAGAGAATATTTATACAATTTTCGCTGAGTCGAAGCTTTCTCTATGGAATAAAATCTGTGGTAATAATAATAACGTTTCACTTCAAACGAATTATAAAAAACTGGTGATGTATTAAGTTAAATATGTGTTAGATTATTTGGAATTCATAATTATTTGACTGATTTAAAATTTCATTTTTATTGCATTAACTATAATTTGTAATTGTGATATTTATGAGTACGATATAATTCAAGAATAAGAAAATTTCTATATATATATATATATATATATATTATTATTTCCCATTATGAAATGGCGCCCTTGTGCGGCGCACAATCTGCACAACTACACGGCTCGGCCCTGGCTACAGTAGATGACAATTTGGAATTCGTTTCTTTCTTTTTAATTTAGGGGATCAAGTTCCAAACGAACAGAATATGCAACCCAGCTGTTGCTATAAGTGCGTTAATATTTACGGAGTAAATGGAGCCACGTTTATTCTGTCATTAATTTTGTCCTTTTAGTCATGTAGAGAAGTTGGATTTTACCGTATATTTTATCTTTTATGTATCGTACGTAGTAAATTTGTATCATGAAAAAAATAAAACATAAAAAACAGACAATCATAGGTATTACAAAGTGACCAGAAATGTTTTCTTTTTATACTCACCCTCCAGTTCTTCTAGAAGTTTCTGATTGCACCCTGTTTCTTTGCATTGCTAATTTCTTTAAACTGGTTACCTGTTAGTTATGACTAGGCAGCTTTGGATACCTGAACAGCTTAATTTCTCACTCTTTATTAAATCACATTTTGAGTTACATGAAACGCGTTCAAAATAGAAACCTTTCTAATAAAACGAAAATAGATTGTAAGATCGTTATTTGAACTTCTGTAGCTCAGTTGGTTCCGACGAAGCTTTTTTGGGCGGAAAGAGTTCGTGGAACTGCCTCGTGGTCACACACACGCGCACACACATTCACCTGCGGTCAGAATACTATTGGACAAGGAGCGCAACGGCAAACCACTTATTCAGTAATAGTTTTATGTAGCGTTGCTACCTAGCAAACCACTGAGGTGCCGGATAATCCATGCAGCAAATAAGAAAAATAGATCATAAACTCGCCATAAACGCATGTCCTTGAGGTGTTATGTAATGATAATAATAATAAAACATCGGTTTCTTGTTTTTGCTATGATATTTCATAAAGGGCAATAGCGTTTCTTCAGACCACTTAAACATTATTTTTGGACATAATTTTGGGTTCGTATTTCTGGAAGAATTCTTTGTTTCCACCCATCAATCATCATCATGATTTTTATCTTTATAATTTTATAAAAAATACGAATATTTGCAAACATATTTTTCGCCCTACCAAATCGATTTCATTCAACAGAAAATTATTTTATTCGTTTAAGATTCCAGTTATGGTTACTTTTAAATAGTCATACAACAGGGAACATTGAATGCGAGATTATTTGACTCCCGTTTTTATTATATACTTGAGAACCAATTGTATTCTTACGCGTTGTTACTGCAGTTATTGGAGAGACACTCAAATTATGTAGTGTAGTATTTAAAATTTAATAATTCGATTTTTCAATAAAATTTTTATCTAATTCATTATTACAGAAATTGAAATAAATGAGAGTAAAAAGGGAATCAAAATCCTAGTAGCAAATATTTAGCCCTTTAAGCCCAAATAACTTTTCTAAAATGAATTTTCCTTTCCTCCATTACAGGAACAACAATTAAGACCCCTTACGCTGCCATTTTTATAAGAACTTTGTTTCGATATCTAACTATAATTTAAAATCCAAGACGTAATTACTGACATGTTCTGAACATGTCCATCCTAATTTCGCCGAGATCGTTATGACCTGAAATATTAAATTCTGACCAGACGGTGATATTTATGAAATACATTACCCAAATTAAAGTACAAGGCTTGTAATTTGATGTTTACTCACTAGTTGCAAAAACATAATTTTTGTTAAACCCGTTGGTATAAATTGAAAATCATGTGTATGGGTTTTGCGACTTCATGGATTGGAAATCAGGTAGAGTTATATGCTTGCACTGTTGTGTGGGTTTCTCGGTATGGACGATGTTTCCTTGAAGGTTCCTCGGTTAACATTCCGAATTAAGACCGTGATCTGTTGAGGTCAGTAAGAGGAATAGCGTGCTTATTATCAGAATTCCGTTTTCAAATTAATACCGCCGTTACTGCAGCCACTAAGTGACATTGCGTGATCACTTATGGCCGAGTTTTCACAGCTTGAAAGACCTGAGCGCTTTAGAGTAAATAGGGATAATTTAATATGCACGGGAGCGAACTCATACCTGTCAGTTGAGGATGATTAACAGCTGACACTAATTCAGCAATTATGTCAGCGGAACTTGCTGTAACCAGAGTCTCTCCTGCGTCGGTAGTATAATATTCAAATCCCGAAATCTCCTCTCGTGGCGATAAACAAATTTCTTCAGTCAAGTTGACTGAATATTAATTAAATATTAATAATCTTCAAATAGAGATCCAGCTACACTCATGGGTCAATTTGTTTTGTACAAATTATTACTGGTCTGTTACTGGTCTCGATAACATATAAAACTACACGCTTCCAAATTATAATTCAAATGAATTCTTTATGAGAATGCAATATTTTTCATTGTGATTTTGCCTTCCTATTTGAGGATCAATTTATCCTCAAATGGGAAGAATACGAATCTTCATCCTGTTTCAAACAAAAATTCGCTTATTGTCACTGCTTCTGAATATGTATGCTATTTGTCTGGTACGCCTACGGCAACAAAGCGCAACCTCATTGTCTTAATCACTTCACGAAGAATGGCTGAACTGATCTTCAAGATATCTTGTTTACAGTAATAATACTTAGCGCAATGCTATTGGCACTTCCTGTGTGCCCCAATTTCCGTTTAATTATTCGTATACGGCTAATGTAACTCAATAGCTACATTAGTTGGTGAAACTAATTGGTATAACATAGTTGTTTATCATATGTACTTGAACAATACAGTCCCATTAGAAGTCATTCCAGAGCTTTTATGGTCAAGAAAATTTAACGTTTTTTTAACATGAATAGAATCCATGGGGAAACCAAACGAAAGGTACGCCGTTTTGAACTCCTTAAATGTACAAAAGCCAAACCATTAAATCATTTAATTTTTTTGAAGAGATGTCGGAACAACAAGATTATTCCAAAGTTTCTATTTTTTAAAGAACAATTTCATTCAAGACGAGCGAAACATATTTATTTTAAAACATCTTTGGCACTTCTACGTGAACGGATACAGCATACCAGATTTCTTTTAAGCCAAATAGATTTAGAATGTTATCAGATTTATGATGAATAGCTATTTCTATAACGTGCTGTTTCCTTGAAAGTTTTTCTGAGTTCGATGTCCTTGCTTGCCAAATTTTACTTAAATGGTGAATCTTCTCTTCCTATAATGCGTCAAATATTTTTCTTTACACTTTCTACTTCTTATGTGATTATTTGTATGTTTATTGAATGTCAAAATTTCCATTTTGTTTGTTATGAAATGTTATTGAGTTCTATAGTTCTATCTTAGATTAGTAATATGCAAGCATAATTTTGCCAGTTGTATTCCATAAGGAAAGAATGAACGAAACCAAATACAGACTCACCATTCCTAAAAAGGTAAGACTGCCCTGCCACACTTCACGATTTCTGTATGGCAAAACATCACTGAGAAATCCACTTGAGTTAATAAACATAATTGAATGATGTTTGTGAGCATTTGGAATAAGTGTTTAAATAAGTCACTCTTAAGTGAGAGCTGTAATTCGAAAACCTCAACGAGGTTACAAGAGTTAAGTCGAGGTAAAATCGAGTAGCATTTGTGACATATTTTGCATTTCCTGAACTTCCTGCGATGTTTATTCAATGAACTCCATACAGTTTATTTTACCTCAGTCATGATAAAATTAATAATGAAGAGCTAATTAAAAACTTTTCCTATGTTTCCGATAATTGTACTCCATAATTTAAAATGATGGAGTACAAAGAACGCGTAGCTTTGCCAGCTATTCAAGTATTTATAACACGAAGTAAGCTTCTAGTATTCTTACGTAATATCACGTTTCTTAATTTCTAGCGATGCTTCTTCGGATACAGCAACTGCGAAGGCTTATTACCTCGACTAAGCCAACTTCGTCGAGAAGATGAAGCGAACAAAGAAGTCACTAATATATGGGTTTTCGCAAAACTAACTTCGCCATCTTCTTTGATTGTCTCTCTGCTAAGAAGGCTTCCTAATATTCTCTGCTAGTGGCTGCGCGAATTGCTTCGTCGTAAGGAAGGACCTGAAATCTCGCAGTTACCGATCCCATTGTGTTGAACACGAGAAAAACAGGAAGTCCTCAGTAGCAAAGTCAATCTTATAAGAACAACGAGAAGATTTTATACATGCTTAGAAAATTGGCACACCAAGTTATTTATAGCTGTTGAGACAAAAGAGGATAAAAACGTTTTGCTCTTAGAGAGAAGCCAAAAAAAAACAAAAAATGTTGTGGAAGTACTTTTATCGATAGTGTTCCACCGAACGATTAGTTCTCTGACAAAAGTTTTCATTTTTTCGAAGATTTTGCAAAATGGATAGAATTAACAAAACTTAAGAAATCGAAACGGTTTCTGATGAGCACAATAATGCAGATATCGATAGTATTAAATAAACAGCGAAGTGCGGGACATATGAAAACCCCGATAAATAAAGAAAAGCAATTAGCTTCTAAAGACACTGGTTATTAATTATTACCTCTTGTAGATGCTATACTACTACGAGGATTTAAAATAAAAATTAAAGTATAGGGGGAATTGCCATTGACAAGCAAATACCGACAGTGGTTAAATTGAAAATTAAAATACAGCTGAAAGAAACGTAGCTCCTTTTACCTGCTACTTGTTAGCATCTTGGAGATTGGAAGACTGTATCGAGTCCTATCATCATCGAGCTCAGAATCGCATTCTATTCACAATACGTTTGTTTCTGAGTGTAGACCCTGATCTTACATCTTTTAACTGAGGGAAGAAATGAAATCTCTCTTCTGTAGCTGCTGGCGACTATTTTTGTAAAATTCCTACCAAACATAGCTCTAAATCTTAAATGGATTAGACCTTTGAATGAAGCAATTGGTAGACAATCCTGAATATTCATTTAAGATTCACTTAAGTAGGAAGATTCTTAAACCGAACATTAAAAGGTGTCAACCTCTTATTGACATTCACAGGCATCTGTAATCACAGTTGGTGGTGTGAAGAGATTTTTCATACACAACCAACAAATCTCGGCTGCTCTCTCATTAGGTTGACATTTCCTTCATCTATATTAAGTTTTAAATTCTCTAATATGCGTGCTTCAGAATATCTAACAGAAAATTGTTTATTCTGCTTCTAGAAACTCACAGAACAAGGGTTCAGGAAGCAAGAACCTTCAAAATAGTTTTTGGCTTAATTTATGTAGTGACAGAAGTCCTGAGAGAGAGAGAGAGAGAGAGAACTATTCGTAAGAATAGCGAGACAAACTCGCCGGTGTTTCTCAAAATTATTAATTGAAGTATGTCTCTCTTATCCAAAAAAATTAATATCAGCTATGCAAAATGAGGTAAATTCTTAATTCTTTTAACTCATTCGGAATGATTAAGAAATGGTATCCATTTAATATTTTCTAAGTTATTACAAAAAAATTTCTTCTCCAAAAAGATCAATTTTTAATACTTAATAAAAGACTAAACCTGGAAGCAAAACATTCTCCTCGTTTACTTCACTCGACAGCAAGAAGTAATTTATCTACTGTCTACCCATTTGCTGCTCGAAGTTTAAAATGCCAATAATTAACGATTTTTTTTAAAAAAAATACACTTTATTGGCTCTTTTCGCAGTATTCAAATATAGATGTGATAGAGTCATCAATAGATTCAAACTCACGAAAAAGTTAGTTTCGTCATCGCTACCACCACCACCGAGAATACGATCCGACCATGTTTAAAAGATATATACAGGAGAAACAACTTAAATGGTACTGAAACGCATGCAATAAACCCAACATATTTTCCCCAAGATCACAAAAGAGTGGATAAAGTGAAACATCATTTATTACAATTTTGCAAATGCTATTTATTTAATTATTTTCATTTTAATGTGATGCAAGTATAACATCATATAAGACATTGCTAGGAATTCTAATTTTATAGCATAATCGTTCAACGATGTTTTCAAATATAGTTTTTATCTCTTATACATCTCAATTTTATAGCTCATATAAAATATATGTATGCAGCTATTTTTGTTATATGCAGCTCTAGCGTGTCGCTAATGCAATCACCAGGATGACTCGATATTCTTTTAAATAGAAAGGCTCGAGTCATGTCTGAAACTCGAGCAGTTTTTTCCGAGAGAACTGAAGATCAGTTAACCAGTTCCATGCGATGGCGGCAAGAAATTAATCTAGAATTAACCTGGAATTAATCTTAGCAATCTGTTGACCCGAAGTCCTTTACTAAGGACTTCGGGTCAACAGATTGCTAAGATTAATTCCAGGAAAGTCTGCCATAATAATTAGCACTGCATTCCGATTTACTGAACAGGAAGTACTGTAGGCGTGATCAAAGTACTCGTAACTGCGAATGGATATCATAAGAAAGAGAATTTTATAACAATACTTAACTAGAAAAAAATTAGGAATTTCTAACAGAAATGCCTTTTTAGATAAATTGACTAAATTAATTAATTCTCTATACCCCCCCCCTAAAAAATGGGCGGTGTAGAGAACTAATGAAATCTGCAGATCAATAATACATTTATAAAATGTATTATTGAAATGGCTGTTTACCTCAGAAAACGGGATCAAATCATCTGTCATAATCCTTGTCATTTATCCTTCTTCGTGTCTGAACTTTGATGTTAGGGGCATTATCTTTACCTCGTTACGGTTGCTTTACGGTCGCAACTTTACGCTACGGTCGCAGCAACGTGATGCGACACGTCTGTAAAGTATTGGAAATTCCGTAGCTTAATGGCAAATGTAACTAATCTATGTCGTGTGCTTGTCCTCTACGTCCAATAAACCCTCCATAGCGATGTTGACAGTCGGATTGGATTTTCGTGCTCGTAAACTCTGGCTGTTCTGTGTTTCTGCATGAACGTGATCCAATAGAAGTTACAAGAGAAATACCTTGGAAATCTTAGCTACTAATAGGAGTGCTTATTGTATCTTCGCTATTATTATAGGAGCAGTCGTCTGTCGTATATTTCTCAAACCTTTATCAGCTTGGTCTGTGCTAGTTGGAAAATTTGGTCCATTTTGGGGATGCTAATAAGCTCAGAGATGAAATCTGCTTTATCAACAGCATTGATCTGCCTCGACTATGAGAAACATTTAATATATTCGGAAGATAATTTGTTGCTCGTACTTAAGACAGGATCGTCTTATGTTTCGGTTATTGTGGGGTGCGATAAGTGAAATGTGTTCCCCTAAGAAAGGTACGATTCATAAATCTGTTCATGATTGTTTCACAGAATATTCGCTAATAATTGTCAGAATGATTTGTACCTGATAAATTACCCGACGTGAAACGGGTGAATTTATCAGGTACATATATCTTAACCTTAATAAAACTGTACATCTAGAATAAATTTTCTATATCATGGAACACAGAAAATTAATTTTTAATAAAGTAAGATAACTAACACAATACACATCGAACTAAGACATATGACTGTTGGCCAAATGGGTAACGTATCAGCTCCCCAAGCAAAAGACAGGGCTCGAATCTCACTGTAGGCATTGATGTTCGTGATTACCTTATAAATTCAGAGAGTGGAATCTTAACACTTCTAGCAGAGATGGCACTCACAAATCACGGAAGTGAACATATAACGGCCGAGGAGACGGCAACATGACCTCAAATAGTAACTTGGATCTTAACACGTTTCCAATTGAGTCGACTGAATTGTCAACTGCATCCTCATGGTATCTTGATGATGCTAACTGAATATTTTGACAGAACATTGATCGAACACTAGTTTAATACCGGGCTGAGTAGTTCATTTTCAAATTCTAATTATGAAAGCTTGATATAGAAGGAAGTTTCGGGCAGTGTAAGATCGGGCTGCAGATGCTTGTCAAATCAGTTCTCTTTAAGATACTTTTTGTTAAAACTTAACGAAAAAGATCTATTGACAAGCATTGATTTTTTATTTAATTTTTTGCTTGAGTTATAAATCATTTATTTAAAATATTAAGTTGAGTTTGTAATTTTCAGTTGTCGAGTGGGTCATTTCAAAAGTCACAGAAAGGGGTTTTAAAGTAACACATGAAAGTCTGTCATGCGATATGCAATTAAAATGAATCAAGCATTAACCCTGAATAATTGAATTTTATGCAACATTCTAAAGTTATTTTTTATCTGTTATACCACTGCTTAAACTTTCTAAACACGTCATATGTCTTCAAATTATACTACTATGCTATGTAATTCCAGTATTCGATAGCGTAATTCATTTTTATGTTCATTAAATGAGAGTAGCAGAGACAAGTTTCGTAATGAAATTATATCGAATGTGCTATGATTATATCAAACATCGAATGCACTAAAATACCAATTACCTAAACTGCAACTTTACTTCTTGTAAACGACAAGTTGTTTACAAGAAGTATACAACTTGTGTGGATGGCTTGGAATTATAATCAACTTAATAAAACATGGCAAAATTATAGCTTGTCTTAAGTCTCATAATATCAATACTTCGCCATCGTACATGGCGAACTGTGAGAAAATCATTTTCTGAATAAAAGATTTATTTACTTCCAATATGGAGATTGAAGATAAATTAGGAAGGTCAAATCGAGTTACGCCATTCCCTTTAAACCTCATTGTTTATTTGTGGATGTTGTCGTGAAGTATGTTTAACGTTTAGGTTTGTCTGATGTTGGTATTATGTTACTTCTGTGTGTGTTTAATAAAAGATTCTTTATCGCAAACATGGCGCTGTTTTCCCTGTTCCCGAGTGGTGTTAGGTTTCCGGTTTCGTTGACTATGCGTGAGAGAGCAGTAACTGTTGGCAAAGTTATTTTACATTTCCTTATTTAATAGTGATATGTAAAGCTTTCTACACCCTCCTAAGCTGTAATAAACATCATTTTGCCAAATAATTGAAAGTAATCTATAAAAAATAAGCAGTGCTCCGATCGCATAAAAGTAGACAATGTCTTTGCTTGCTCTTCTAGTAGAAATTGCACACATGAAATATTAGCAACATTCTTAAAGAATATCTGTCAAATAAAAATAAATCTTCTCACCGTTATCCACATCCACTCCCCTCCATCCCCTTTGTCACCCACGTGCTATTCCCAACCACGATCAAAGCTTCGATTATTATTTGTACTGTCGTCTTATTTCATTCGCTATCTTAGAGCTTCCTCGTCACTATATTATCGTTTGTGATAGCCTACAGAAGCAAACTCACACGACGAAGACAGATGCTTGTCCATTCAAGCATCTGTCTTGTGATTTACGGATATGCTACACGAAGTGTCATTTAGTGGCATGGTGTGAAAATGTCCCGACCGCACTCCGTCGCGTTATTTATGGTAGCTTTTCTCCCCCTTTTTTTTTTAAGGCTGTAATGAATCATTTAATTTTTTATTATAATTACGGCTATTTTGCCTGCTTCAGTTTAGGAGTGCCCCTGTTTAAATGTCATTGGCTATTTACTCACGGATTCTTAGGGCATTGTAGATGTAAATTTACCAAAACGTATATGTAGCATAAGGAAGAGAAATTTAGATCGAATTTTTTTTTCCAGTAATATATATATATATAAACATATATATTATATTATTATATTATATAGGGTAGGAAAGGGTGAAAGGGTTGATTTATATATATATATATATATATATATATATATATATATAGGGAGAGGGAAGGGGAAAGGGGGTTGACGGGATGCGGTCCGTTTCGACTATTCTTGGTCGTCATCTGAACACATTGGGAAAGTGGATGCTATGTCAGGTCGGGTAGGTGCTTCTGTTTTTGAAGTGTTAGTGTTATCGCCTATTGGTCGGGATTGTGCACTCTCGTACTAAACTAACGCCCATTGACATTATTAACTTAATAAAACTAATAATCTCGGCAAACTTCTTCAAGTTCAACAACAACATGTACATCCAAATCTTCGGACTTCCCATGGGCCAAAACATCAGTGGACAACTAGCGGAATTATTCCTAGCACATATAGAATCACTCCTACTCCACCCTTCCCTTACCCCCGGCATCGCCTTTTATGGCAGATACGTAGACGATACTCTGTGCATTGGTAATCCCACACACACATCACCACCTTAAAAACATCCCTAAACAGTTACGCAACAGATTAAAATTCACCACAGAAACCGAACAGAACAAATCCATCAATTTCTTAAACTTGACATTAACCAGAACACACAACAAAATAGCCACGAAAGATACCACAAACCCTCGCATATCGGAAACTACCTCCATTTTCCCTCATACCATCCATATTCTGTTAAAAAATCTGTCATCTTATCACAATTCATAAATGCTTACAAATTTTCAACCAATCAGAGTAATGTAAACGCAGAAATAAAAAAACTAACACAGATCTTCATAAATCGCAACTATCCTACACAACTGATTAACTACGCAAATAAGACAGCAAAAAACCGCCAAAACAACCCAAGTACCAAAACGAACTTCCCAACACAAAAAATTATCAAACTACCATACACCCAAAACACATACAAAGCTTATAAATACATCTTCAAACATACTGACTACAAACTGGTATTCACCACAAACCAAATATTTTATAAACCGCATAGTATTTTTGCAGATTTACATACCAGATAATCTGATATTGTACATTCGATTTAGATTTTCTAACCATTTTGTTTATATTTATTTATATAGTTTTTAACGTGTTTTAAATATCAGGGATTGTAAGCTTTCTTCATTTCTTTTATGGTTCCAATTTTAATCTCCAGTTGGTTTTCTGAAAAATTACATTTCTGCTGTTTAATCCGTTTTTCATTCTTCTTTTATTTTATTTCATTCTTTATATAATAAAGTTGGTTTAGACAAAATGTTATATAATCTGATTCTGATGTGTTTTTATACTGGAATGGCTTAAATATATTATTTGCTATGCCGCTTACTTTAACAAAGTTTGATGTTTTTATGTCTATCTTTTCATCTTCATATAATAAGTAGCATCACAGGTATCTGGAAGTATTTACTTTCTTATTATCTATTTTATTATCTTTTAATATTCTTTTATTATCTATCACTATTTTGATTTTCCCCTCTGAAAGCCTTCTTGCCTTTACTTTTGATGTTCTCGAATTATATCGTTCGGAAATTTCACTTAATGATTTCACTAATCCCTGTAGATCATGTCTTTATTTATTTGTATACGAAATATATATATACATACATATATATGGGAATAAATTTTTAACTTGGGTATATTGTATATTAGGATAACCAAGCAATTTTATATGCTTGGTCATTTTAGCTCCTAATCCCAAGTATGCAAACAATTAAGTTTGCGCCTGAAACAAAGTTCAAGTCTAAAGATGGTACAACACCAGGGCAACTCATTGTAAAGGTGGTTAAAGCTTTGATCACTATTCTTAGTATTTTCCCATAATGTAAAGCACATCTCACTAGAAGATGTATACTGCAATGCATTATGGGTGGGGTCACTACCCAGACCGGTTTCGACCTTTTTTGAGGTCTCCTCAGTGAGTAGCTAGACCCTAAATACCAAGGTTTTAGTAATACAAAGCCTTATCAACTTTACCTATATAAGTTGCAACAAGGTGTATTAAGTTTTAATAAAAATCTCTGGAGGAGATATTGATGGGAATAAATTTTTAACTTGGGTATATTGTATATTAGGATAACCAAGCAATTTTATATGCTTGGTCATTTTAGCTCCTAATCCCAAGTATGCAAACAATTAAGTTTGCGCCTGAAACAAAGTTCAAGTCTAAAGATGGTACAACACCAGGGCAACTCATTGTAAAGGTGGTTAAAGCTTTGATCACTATTCTTAGTATTTTCCCATAATGTAAAGCACATCTCACTAGAAGATGTATACTGCAATGCATTATGGGTGGGGTCACTACCCAGACCGGTTTCGACCTTTTTTGAGGTCTCCTCAGTGAGTAGCTAGACCCTAAATACCAAGGTTTTAGTAATAAAATCCCATCAATATCTCCTCCAGAGATTTTTATTAAAACTTAATACACCTTGTTGCAACTTATATAGGTAAAGTTGATAAGGCTTTGTATTACTAAAACCTTGGTATTTAGGGTCTAGCTACTCACTGAGGAGACCTCAAAAAAGGTCGAAACCGGTCTGGGTAGTGACCCCACCCATAATGCATTGCAGTATACATCTTCTAGTGAGATGTGCTTTACATTATGGGAAAATACTAAGAATAGTGATCAAAGCTTTAACCACCTTTACAATGAGTTGCCCTGGTGTTGTACCATCTTTAGACTTGAACTTTGTTTCAGGCGCAAACTTAATTGTTTGCATACTTGGGATTAGGAGCTAAAATGACCAAGCATATAAAATTGCTTGGTTATCCTAATATACATATATATATATATATATATATATATTGAAAATTGAAAAACAGAGGTGATAGGCTACCTCCTTGCCGTAATAATCTTTCCATTTTGATATATATATTTATATAAATTGGGATCATTGTTGTTTGGAGTTTTGGATAATTCAGACCATCTTAAAGAATTTCAGGAGTCTTTCCTTAAATTTTTCACAAGCATCTTTGCAGATTTTCATGTTTATATTGCTTTCTTCTGCTAGTTTCCTATTTTTCATCTTATTTATTATATTATTGAGTTCAGACATCGTAATGTCTTTTTAGATCATTCTATGTGGTAAAAAGTTTACTTCTTTATTATCAGTGCAGAGATTTTATAATAAGTTATCAATATTTCTAAATCTATTGTTTCTTTTTTCCTTTTCTTTTATTTCTTTGTTCATGTATTTCATTTTAAAAAGGGCCGTGGAAAATTAATATTCAGTTTATCGTCTTGAAGTATGCATTGTGTGATGAATATTCGTTTCATACTAATGTTTAGTTGGTTTCTGCCAAAATTAGTTACGTTGACAGTTGCTCTTATTTATATTTGTTTTTATATTAATTTTACATTAATGGACATTAATAGTTATACTAATGTCCTTGAGACAATCATTGTGATCAAAAACGGATATTCTGTTGAAATATTTTAGCGTTTTTTGTCGAAATTTTTGTCCAGTTCACATTATTTCATATAATTTAAAGTGTCTAACTGAGCTTGACAGAACACTGAAGGCAATCCAATGTTTGAAAGGGGACTATGAATATGTCCAAAATAATCACTGTTTTTCTGCTACTAAATTTTTTCGACCAGCTCACACTGATCCGCACAAAAAAAATACTATTCATTTTTCTCCATCGGAGAATGAATTTTCCTGATTTTCTTTTCCGAATAACAGACATCACATAAATTAATGAAATTCTACATTAAGACAGAAACTACAAAAGCTTCATTCTTTTTTTTTTATCAGGAACTATTAAAGAATGGAATGGACAGGAAAAATCGACGATTATTTTTGCCTTAGTAAGAAATGAAATTTTCAAAATCAAATTCTGTTCGCTTTCTATAAAATTATAAAGAGTATTTATTAATATGCTATTTTGCCCTTTTAATTCTTTAAGTAGGACAATATTTTTCATCATTATTCATTATATCATAACCGGGCCTTTTTTGAAATTATTATACGAAAAATATATACGTTTGTGCATGAGCACATCCCAGCAGTTTAGACTTTTTTAATTAGGTACGTTCCTCGGGATGTTATGCTTACGAAAATTTGCGCCAATGAAATTTTAGGAAGTTTTACTTCGTTACTTAAATTGAATTTCTGATTTTGGAAAAAAATCCTAAGTGAGCTAAAAGAGTTTTCTTACAAGAAATGACTGCTAAGTATAGCAATGGCTAACTGATGTTATATTTAGGAAGGAATTTAAAAACTGTGATCATTTAAGGAGAGAATTTCGATGTAAGGGAAACAACAAGAAAACATAATATTTCTCAGTTGTTTTTAATCTCTGATTACTTCCCATAACGCATCTAAAACGTAAAATCATCGTAAAAATCGACAAACGGCTTATTATGATCAAACGTAGATTGTCCTAATGTGGTAAGTTTAGGTTATTGGCATATTTATTGCAGTTATATGTATATAAAATAGTACCAAACTTTTCTTTTGATAATCCCTCCGGTAAAATATGGTGTCATATCTTATATTATCATCATGGGTAGGTGAGGGTTAAATAATAAATCTAACCTGCTACTCTAGAGACTAAATACGATAGAACTGCTTGCGTGTACTCTTTGAAATTACTTTTTTCATTGACAAAAATTGGTGGTTGGAAAGGAGACGTTCTGGTCTGTGGTAAATTGTGCAAGAGGAGAAAGTTCCAATAATCCAATAAATGTATGCTATAATTCATTAAATATATTCGGAATGAATATATCCAAAATCCTTACAAAAATTGTATTTTTGAAGAGGTATACGCAGGCCTATTAATGATTGTATGTGTAGTAAATGAAAAAAAAATTCTTTTAGGTTGGTGGATTGCTCTTGCTCAAAATTCACAAAAACTGTTCCGTCTTGAACTTCACCTGTATAGAACTCTCATGACATGAACTTAACTTCGACACTAAAAATTGGATCCAGGAACACAAAATCAATACTTTCTATCGATAATCTTGTCGTAACAGTAAGTACTTTTGGAGAGAGTCCAGTTCCTTGAGCACATAATTAAAAGTTTAACTACTTTACACTCGGAGATACTAGGTCTTCGATAGCAGTAGACCTTTCGGAAGAATCTATAAATGTTGCTAAACATTTCTTCTGAAAAACGTGTTTCTTCATAAGTTTTTGAGTGAGAGAGAAAGCTATATTCTTTATTCGCGAGGAAGACCTCGAATAATAATTCCTTTTCTGTATTTTCTCAGTTCATACTTTCTGCATTTCAAAATGTGTGTTCCCACTGATGCTAGGTATTTAAATGACTAGAAAAATGAACATTTCCATTAATCACAGAAAGGGTCGGGTATGCTCCTTGTGCTTTCAATATTGTAGTTTTTATTTTAAGATCATATTTCCTTGCAATGTTCTTGATGAAAATCAGCAACAGTTAGTGATAAGATATATTAACATGTTCCTAAGGAAAGCATTTCAAGTTTGTATATTTCAGACAACTATTCTATAGATTAATTAAAATTTCCGTGTACCTGATAATTTAGAAATCTTTTGCAGACAATTATAACACAGCTTACCTTAAATATTGAGATTTTTCGATCTCTAATTTACAATTTATATTTCGAGCTTTATCTGCGGGTATTCCAAAATTATAAGAGTGCGTGTTCTTGTTTAATCAACTTTTAAGTACTTGCGTTATCTGTCTTAGTTTGCGTCAGTGCACATGTATGAAGATAACATCGGATATATTTTATCAGCAATCCCCAATGGAAATGCAGTTTTTAATTCACAGTTTCTACCCAAAGAATGTTACCCTCACCAACAGTGTAAAGTGTTCGTTTTCAATCGTTGGGAAACATTCAACTACTTCTCATTGAAAATAATCTGAATTTAGGATATAAATTTTGGTACCTTCACTCTTTCGTTTTCAACTTACTAAAACTGTCTGAATAAATGGACTGATAAACTATTACCTCTAATAAATATATTGGAGGAAGTAATTTACCTCGATTTCATAAAATATTTTCTGAAAACATTGTATGTTTCAACTATCTTTTTAATAACCGTATTGCTTTCGAAAGATAAACAAAGCAATCCAACCGAACGCATAATAAATGCTTACATATGAAGTACTTCTAGCTGAGTACAATATCACACATTCCCAACTTCAAAATCGTTTTCCTTGAACTGTAGAAATACAAAAAGAGCGCATTCATGTAGTACACGGAATCTGAAAGAAATGAATGACCCTTTTAGATACGAGTAGACGCACCGCAAAAGTTAATATAGCTCGTCACACCTACTGCCTGAAAGGAACCATTACGATTTTCGTGTTTCTCAAGCATAGAAACAAACTACCAACAAGGTCGTGAAATGTCTGACATTTCAAAGATTATTCTCAGATGTATTCACAGACCTAATGACCATGTCCAGGAGATGCAGTTTCCCTAGGAACAAATTCTTTCACTGGTGCCAACAGAGTAGATTCTACCTATTGATCCGATACCAACACGGTTATAGAGTGGGGGGGGATGCACAGATTCTTAAGTGGGTTGTTATCGGTTAAAGATTTGACGGGTAATACACGATGTAATCAAACTCTACATGCATCATGTTACTCTGCCCTGATATCAATGGTAATATTTGTTAGCCAAATATTTGATAATTTTCGAATGTATACTATACGCGGCTGTGGTCAAGTTTGGAATTTCTGATGGATTGGCTTTTAATTTAGCCGAAAGGCATGCGTAGATGAAACAATATTCGAACGAATTTGAAAATTTCTCATAAGCTGTTGTCTAAGTGTGAGAAGTTAAGTACAATTTTCTCATCTCATCTTCCTTTTACCCTCTTTTACCTTGGGGTGTCGAGAGTTTATTAATCATCGGACCTCAAACCGTTCACAGAATTACTACACCGGGGCGTAGGTCAGCCCTACACCCCGGTGTATCCTATGTCCTATAATGTTGAATTCTCAAGGCCAGTTTGCCTGCTTTGCGGGATGAAAAACCCCTGAATAAACTGGGGAAAAACCCCTACTCCTAAATCCTACTCTAAAGTCCATGCTAGACTGGCTAACTTGGCTATGGCTGAGGAAGAGCATTCAGTTCCTCACGTCACAGACGGGAATCGAATCTAGGACACTCCTTCCCCAGGTATATGGTTGAGAAGAGCAGAGCCACTAGACTAACCGCGTGGACAGTCCATTTTTGTCTTTTGTAAATATAATCCCAAATGAGACAAACCTACCTGAGAACAAACACACTTAATATACTTAAAATACAAATTTTCGAATATAAGTTTCGTCATACAAACCAATCAAACTGAATTACTAACGATGGCTTAGTGCATTACCTCAAGAGAAGAAAAAAACTTAAGTATCGATTTTATTGTAACTGATTCCTACAATACAACTGTATTAAAGAAGAAATTGAGTGACGTTAATACCACCTTCCCTAGTAGTTCATTAAATGATGGTTTACATTAAAGGACTAAGGGTTCGAATTTGTCGTTTAGCATACAATTTGTAAAACATTTTTTCTTTAAGGAAATTCAAGAGGTACGTGAGTTTATAAGGTTTGTCTTTATTTAAAAAACGTCGTTGAGATTTCTCATGCAAGGGGAAAACTATATGCATATTTTAAAATTAACTTTTGAATAAGATCGATGGTAATTATGATTATTCTACATTTTTAAAACAAACTGAACACACCGCATAGA
The DNA here is from genome assembly GCF_054136105.1 of Typopeltis vanoorti. Lineage (NCBI taxonomy): Eukaryota > Metazoa > Arthropoda > Arachnida > Uropygi > Thelyphonidae > Typopeltis > Typopeltis vanoorti. Next base: position 9,142,966 of record NC_143564.1, read on the forward strand.
TAAAAAGCGAAAACAAATGTGTGAGGATGTTCTGGATTGGATATTTCTTGTATAAGAAATGCGTTTTAAAATGATTATCTACTGACCTTTTTGAGCTGTGATCGATGGCAATGAGTGTTCAAGAAAGAAATCGCTTTGTAGATACTGTACTGTATATATAGTGTGTGTGTGTGTGTGTGTGTGTGTGTGTGTGTGTGTGTGTGTGTGTGTGTGTGTGTGTGTGTGTGTGTGTGTGTGTGTGTGTGTGTGTTCACTATATTTAATCTAAGATGACCTAAAATAAGACCGAACGGTTTTTAGAATATTTTCCTTTCGATTATTTTGTCCAATGAGAATTGTAATGGAAGGTTTTTCAACTAAAATTACTTTTCCCAAGTTTTCAATTGGTAATGCTGTCAATATAAGAATGGAATTCGTTGGTCTGAGATATCGTAGGCCATGAAAGTCGTAAAGAAACAATAACTAGCAGTAATTAAATTTCAATGCATGAGATCACAAGATGCTTAAAAGGATGCTGACTTAAAGCCAAAACTGCATAAGTGTCGTCAAACGTTTGCTTTGTAGCTTATGTCTAGATCCGTCAACTAGTTGTTGAAAACCCCACTAAATTTTTTATGAAAACAGATCTGCTTTTGGACATCTGGAGATATCAAAAGCAGATCTGTGTATCCTGTGTAGTTAGAGCATTGCTTATGAAAGTTTTCGGCACTTTTATAGGAATGCTTTGTTTGAATTCCCTTGCAGGAATTGTAAATTCTAAAACTATCTTCGGGATATTTCTTTACATAATATGCACGCACAAAGGAAGCAGAACACACACACACACACACACACACACACACAGAGAGAGAGAGAGAGAGAGAGAGAGAGAGAGAGAGAGAGAGAGAGAGAGAGCAAAGCTGCCAAAATATTAATGGTCAAGTTTGAAGTTTTGTTTGCTATTTTTGGCAAATGGGCTCCAGGAGAGCTTCCTTTCCAATGTGGGTTTTATGAAAAGAAAAGTTTCAATGTCTTACATTGTCCAGAAATAATTAATGAAGAAGACAGTACTTTGCCCAATTACTATTTGACTATACTACGAAGGAAACTTCAACATTTCCCGTAGAGGAAATCGTACTATTTCTCACGAATTAAAGAAAATAAAGACCCTAACTATGGATTATATCAGCCATTTTGAAACTGAATGGTGAGTATAAAGGGTGGATATTTTAAATATTTGTACATCATCAAAAAGTAAATTGTTTCGTTAATCATCATGCATAATGAGGCTGGTATGCATATACATTGAAGTTTTTAAGTTCAGAATAAAAAAAGAGTCTTGTAACGCCTATTTATTCGCTCCAACTTTAGGAAATAAGTGGGCATTCGTATCCATCAGAAATAGTCGTCCTAACGCCTGTTTGATTTTAAGATATCGTGGAGACAGTGCGACAGACAATTGCCAGAGTGGGCGATCTTAATCAGTCGTGTTTAAAAACAGATTAATTGTTTATGATCCTGAACACTTTCTTCTGGCTGAATAGCATTACGGTATAACGAATGTTACCACAATTAAAGTCACACGGAAACGCAGAGCCAAAGATAAATATAGATATCTTAATGTTGAGGATAGTTTAAAGGTTTTTCTGCCTTTTAAGAGACAAATTCTCTAAAATTAACATACGCATATTCTAGACACATTTTACACCCCAAAATACTGTAGTTATTTTCAGAATAAAATGCTGTTAGCAAATAATTAAAATAATTAAAACGAATATCTCTTCACGTCTGTGCACTTTTCAGCAACTGACATTTGCATTGTTGCCAGATTTACTTCTGTCGATTTTAGATTTATAGTCCTAAGCCTGATTATTGATACAGAGAATATTTATTCAGTATTCAAAAGAAAACTAATTAAGAGTGTGCAAGTTTTGACGAGGGAAAAAGTGCTTATTTTTTCAGTTAATGGTAATATACGTAGTCGAATTAGTCTAAATACGTGTTAATCTAAAAGAAAGAAACTAAATATTTGGCAAAGCCGCCCTCAAAAGGGGTCTTGCCTGTACATCGCTATTTGATTTCTTGTACGCTACATTAAGTACGTGGTGTTGTCTTCCATGAAATTACTTAGCTCATTCCAGCTGCCACACAAAAACTATTACGCTTCTAGCACGGGTTTCATCATTGCAGTTCTCTTGTTTATCTAGCATCTCTTGATGCTAGATAAACAAGAGACAGACACGCATTCCCTTTTCTTAGAGGGAATGCGTGTCTGTGTGCGTGAAGAAAAAAAAGGAACAAAATACTCGCCTGATGTCGTGCGTTTCTCTGATTAAGCAACTACTTGAGAACAGATTAGAAGTGTACTATATGTTTCGTCATGAAAACGACATCTATTGTTTATTCCAAAATGGCTGCATCAGTTTAATTTCAGGCCAACTTACAAAAAATAATTTACTAGTTTGTTTGTTTTTCCAACATTGGTAACTAAAATTGATACAATATATAATTTGCTTAATTGTTAGATAAAGGTGAGATCAATTCACTGAATTATACAAATGTATATGAATTGTATAGCCTGTTGGAGTCTTATCAGACGGAACCCTCTCTCTGGTTGAAAAGCAAATAGGCGAGTTCGACTTCCTTCTAGAATTCGAAGCACGTTCATATGAGATTTGAAAAAACTGAAGTTACGTTCCTCTGCATACGAAGGTGACAAACTGTTTCTTCTCGAAAAGTTGGGCTCTTTTTCCTTAAAAATATATAGTCAATATACCTACCAATTTAATAGAAAGCGAACATGAAATTAGCATCCTGTCATTAGTAAAATTAAATTTAAGTTATTGGGTATAGCAGTAGGCGTTATATTTTACCTCTTCATACTGAATGTACAAACAAGTAGCTAAAAGGACAAACGAAAGATTTAAAAAAGATTAAATAAATGAAATGTGTTTATACGATGTAAACGTTGATTGATAAAACATATTATTCACTTATGTACGCAAATATGTATTTGCAGATGCATATAAAATAAGAATACAGATATTTTCTCAGATCTCCAGGCTATAAATATTGTTTACTCGTAATTTAAACCATAGCTGAATCTATTTTTTTAAAATTTGAGTTTAATTCTTTAGGCGTTATTGGCCTGGTGATGGTGAATTTGGTATGCATTCACAAACACGGATGTTTGTGAATGTCTTCATATGGGAGATGAAGTTCATCACAGAGTGCGGGCCACTACCATGTAAACATGGTAGTGACAACAATGGTTTATAAAAACAATGGCAAGTGCATTCTAATATTTACTTTCGAGGAGTGTTACTGTACCTTTCTGAAATGCACCAAGTAATGTTTGCTACTCATCACCCATTTAATAGTTATCATTTACAAGATTTTCCTGCAGCAAGTTGTTTTTCCTAAACTTACCCATTTCTTATAGGGAAAGGTCAAAGGAAAATTGGTATACTTTTATAGATACGAAATTTTATAGAGAGATAACTGGTATTGATAACTTGGATTTCGGGTGATCTAAAATATATTACTATTAATTTCTAGAGGTTCAAACTGCCCACCAATATCTAACACTTGACTAGAATATATTCGGAGCAGCAGTCGTGGACTGAAAACAAAATATCTTATTCAAATTTTTGCGATAATGAAATCACTTAATTGAATGTTATGTCGATACCATCATGGGTATTAAAATATTGGAAGTGTATATCACGTAGTTGCAAGATTAGGGAAAGGATAACAAATAGTTTATCTTCTCTTCATGTTTAATTTTATACTCGTATTTCTGAAATATTCACAGTCGTCTTAAAAAATTAAAAAAAATTATGATTACTTTCACAGATTTGATCAAACACACCAAGAGATATTATAATATCTAGAAACTTGGAAAATCTGAATTTTGACTCCATATGGAGTCAAAATCAATTTTTTTCATATAGAATGTTGAAGCTCCCGTCTGTTTATCTCTCCTGATTAAATTAATTCACGAGCTCCCTTTTAAGCAATTTACTTACTGGTATATATGGAACGAAAACAAACCGAGATATCGGTGAACTTTCAAGCTTATATTTAGTTTTTCTTGGAAAACAGTCTTATTCCTGTCGTTTATCTGCCACTTTATATACAGTAGTACAGTTTGATGTGCTTAGTGCGTCCTAATTTAGTATTTTCCTTTTGTTCTTATATGTGGAGGTTATTGATGATGCTGAAAGACTGGAAAGGTTGCCGAGTTCAACGCATTTCATAAAAGAAATCTGTGCTTTCTACAATTATTCTATCGAATTTATTCGTTGCGACAAGTTTCATATGTAAATATTCTTTCATTTGATGTATACGCACTTATAAATTCATCGTGAGACCTCTGTTGGAGGGAAATGTATTGAAGTTTAAACCAATTTCGGTCCTCATAAGCAAATGTATAAAGATAAATGTGTATCTAGGGATTACGTAAGATGCTAAGCGACCTATGGAAATCCTTAAGATATCGAAAGAGTGCTTTGATATATTTTAATAGCACTGAATTCCGGTATTGTTGGTTCAATAAACCCAGCGAATTCATTAGATTAAGGCGATAAATATTTGTGCAAGGAGCCGAATAAAACAATCAAAAAGGCTCTGATTTACAAATATTTAATCCAGAGAACATTTTCAAAAAAATAAGGAAATCGTTAATTTTCAAATAACAAAACATTATTTTTGCAAAAATAATATAATTCCTTAAGAGGATTGGAGGATAACTTTGCATTCACCCTGACAGACTGAAAGTTTTTAATTTGAACCTAGATGATAACTGCCTCAATCTTTCCGACAAGATGTACATTTCAGAACTTCATCCCATTGTAGTTATTTGTATTTTTCCACACTTTGTTTGATAACTATTTAACTATTACATGTAAATTTCTGTATAAGAATCAAAATTTCGTTCGACAGAAAATAAAGATGAACTTGTCTAATACCGATCTTCCTCTCATACAAACATCCGGTTTTTTCTGTGTGTGTGTGTATGCATAGTGAGAAGTATGTTTTATTTTGAAGTGCGTCCATCCAGCTCTGGGATCTGTCGGTTACTCCTTGTGTCTGAATACTTATCATTGCTGTTTTCCGCACAGATGACAGATCCGGCCATCCCTCTTCGCCACTGTCGGAAAAGGAAATTGAATAAAGCAGCCGCAGAGACCGTTCCTTGGAGCCTGAGTGCGCGGATCACGCGCGTTTCTTGCCAGTTGGGCTCCCCCCCCCCCCTTCTGAGTGCCGTTGTGATGAATGAATTGGACGAAATTTCGAAAGAAACCTAAAGTTAACCGAAAGGGAAAAAAATACAATACATGGCATCGCAAGAGGTCGAGTAAATGGAGGGGGGCTACATAGATGCCGCTTCTTTTCGAGCAATAGAAATTGCTTTTCTCGAAGACAACATATCAATTAGAAAGTCTTTTAGAAATTAGAATGGATGCATATCTTCATATGGTTTACATTTTTGAAAGAAGCAAGCAGCGTAGTCTGATAGAAAATTTGTTACGGTGGGAAATTTTTCAATTATCATCTCGGGATGTGAAATAAATTTAAAGAATGTGTTGCTTTTGTAGCGAAGATGTTTGTGCTGCTGTTGTTTACTTGAATCCATTTGAAAAAAAAAATGCTTTGTTATCTCGCTCATCAGTTATCACCAAATGACTAAGACAGCAGCCCACGGTGTTCCATTTTCCATTTATATAAATTTGAATCCAATCGGTCAGTTTATGTCGTTTGCAGAAATCAAAAATGTATAATTTCGTTTCTGAGACCATTCATGCACACAATCCCACGTGAAAAATATTTATTTAGCAACTGTATAAAAATGTAGACTAAATTAACTCAGCATAAGTTTACCGATTTATGAAGCTGAATACTTGCCTACAGTTACATTAAATTTATAACGATAAGATGACATCACAAGATATTACACTTAAAATATACTCATGTTCAAAAAAACTGCTTCATCTTACATATAGTTTTCAAGAGTTAAATGGTTATTTTCGTGGGTTTACCATTAGATATTTCGTTCTGGTGCATCATCTATCATTTCTACGGGTTTCAATATAATGTAATAGTTGATGGTATTGCGCCAGAATTTTTATGCTATAAATAGGAAGCAAGAGCTAGTTTTTCACATTTCTGCGAGGTGAAGTTAACACCTCGCAGAAAGCGTGTGATTCAAGCTTTGATTAGAGAAGGCTATACCTCTCCTGAAATACATAAAAGGGTGTCCTGTAGTCAATCGACTCTGGTATGGTTGCCATGCTGATGGAACTCGGCTCTGATGAAAGCAAGAAAGAGATTGGAAGAAGGTCACTGTCTACACCATACCAAGATCGAGTTCTAAAGTGACTCAACCTCACAAATCGCCGTGCGTTGTCCGGGAAACTGAAACGGGACTGCGAAGAACAAACAAGAGTTGTGGCAAGCTTTGTAACTGGAAGACTTATTCGACAGGAACTGATAGCCAGATGCTCTAAAAAGAAGCGCTTGCTAACAAAAAAAAAAATAATAAATAAAAATTACATTGAATCAGTTAGATCAGTGCAAAGAGCATGCTAAATGGGACCCCTGGTCAGTGGAAAAGAAATGTTTTCTGACGAGAAAAAGTTTAACATGCAGGGTGCCGATTGCAGACACAGTTCCAAGGCGATCAGAGGAAAAATTCAACCCTGACTGTCTGGTGTCAACAGTCAGATGATCTGCATGTGGCATCATGGTGTTGGTCGCTTGCATTTCACAAAAGGTTTAGTGAATGCAGAAATGGACCAGAAAATTTTAGAAGAATTGCTCCCTAATATCAGAGACCACTTTAGTGTAATGACGAACTGCATCTTTCAGGATGTCTCTGCCCTTTGTCATAGGGGGGAAAAGTGTAAGTAATGCTATTATAACCCGCAATATACCATACAAATTGAATTTAATACTTCAAAAAAACTTCAATGAAGAGATAAATAATTTTCATCCTCGCGAGCTACCAATGTCATAATTTATTTTAAGGTTTGCGGTATTAGAAGCCCGTGATCTACCTGCAGTTATTCTACCAGATCTTCAACCATTCATATGAATAATTCCCATTGCAGGGTGAGAAAAGGAAATGTCACAGACGGATGCCAATACCGCCAGTGCAAATTACTATATACCTCTAGAATATAATTTTGAAAATGATACCGAACTTTTTTTTCTATGACTTTCTGGCAACATTTGATTCAAATCTTAAATAATCACTCTGAGTGATAATGAATTTCAACACTTTAAGGTGTAAAATGCTATACATTAAATTACCTATATGTTTTTCCAGAAAGGATGCTTTTTCCAATGAATTCTTATAGTTATGTTTTGATTAGTTTTATTTTTTCGTATTTTGCAGAGCGCAGGTTCTGATATTAGTTATAGAAAGCTCATAAGATTTGTTGTGGAAAATATTTAATGCAATCTGCGATTTATAAAAAGTAAAGCCCATTAACAGGAAGGAAGGGTTATTTTATTGATCATTCGGGAGAATAAAGAAAACTTCACAAGAGTAAATGAATAAGTTACATCTGTCCTCTGCAGGATACCCGCAAACACTGCTCCCTGGGTATACAGTATGTAGTTGATATTATTCTTCTAAGATGGCTTACGCTGCGCGGTCTACTCGTACTTGTCTGTACCAACTTTCGTAAACAAACTTTTAGTTCTGGGTCTCCCTTGGATACAATGGTTTTCAATTATTAGTCTTTTCTATTCGTTGATTTCAAATACGAAAGTGTTTGTATATTTAACACGAATTCACTCCCTTGGCTTCTTACAATATTCAAACGATCTTCGGTTAATAATCACTCGATAATCGCATTGACGTTACTTTTTTTTTCCGTATTGAAAGGTAATGTTATGATTGCAATTACCTCATAATTTTAGTGTTGTATTGTCCTTGGGCGCGAATAATGTAAAACAAATGGTCACCAGCCTATCTGAAAACGCTATATCAATTAATTTGCTAAATAAAATGAAAGAAGGATACATGTTATATAGAGCGAATCCACAACTGTGTGTAATTGGGAAAGGATAAGAGGACATCATCCTTGGAAGCTGAGAATGAAGGCCGCCAAGAAGGGTGTGAGAGCTAGATTTTTCTCTCAGAGGGTGGTGCATGATTGGAATGGATTGCCATTGGATGTTGCGAGTGCAAGTAGTGTGAATGAATTCCAGAATGAGTATGATAGCTGGTGTGTGTAGCATGTGGCCCCCCTCGATACGTCTCTGACTCCCTGGAGGTCTCTCTTAATATTAAAAATAATTGCCTTTAGATATTCGTTGACTAGATTTGCACGTTCAGAGTGTAGAACATATCGTTTGCTTTCTTAAGTCTCGGTCGATCCTGGTGTCAGAAATATTGAGCTTTTCGTAACAGGTTAGAGTCGCATATAACTGCGAAAAAATGTATCGGTTGATGCCGTTAGTGCATTAACGCAGCTAACGTTAACCTCTGGTGTAAGAATTACTACAAATTGGGAAAAAGTTAATTCTTTAAATTATGTAAATGTTCTTGAGAGGCAAACTTGAGGAATCAAATCATTTTCTCAGAAAATTGGAGCAACGAAAATTTGTTTAAAAAAATGAGTGGAGAAATAAAAATTGATTTAGCTCAAAACCGAAGCTGTAAAACTGCTTTAACTAGAAAACCGGGGCAATAAAATGTTTTTATATTGAATACTTCTTTATTGATATAAGTTAACAAAAGCTCTAATAACCAAGGTAGCGTAATGTAGGAAACTGCTGTTGAAAGTACTTCCCAGAATGTTATACTGAAGTTGAGAGTTAGAATATTTAGTAAGAAATTTCTCTCACCGCCTTTACTTGAATTCTCCTGTAAGGCATTTGTCACGAATTTTTGTGCTCTTCACGACTTGCTTCCTTCAACTAGTGAAATAAAGTTTTGAGAACATCTTTCACGCGTGACTAATGCCTAATATTGATGTGAGGAATGGATTCGAGATGGAACTTATCTTCATTTACGATATTCTGTATTCTGTTCGTAAGAATATCACAGTAGTTAATGATTTCAAGTATTTTAAATGTTTTTCTCTACTTTTGTAACAACAAACAACCCTCCGTAAAATAGTTGCACATTTCGTTATTGTGAAAAGGAAAAATCTTTCATAAGGATACTTAGAAAACCAGAGTTTTCCAAGGAGACTTTTGTACAATACCCTTGTAAGAAACTTAATTTGAGGATTTCGAGTCTTTTTCATAAGCAATTGCTTTTATTATTCATTTAAACTCAATATCGCACCAAAAATATAATTATTCAATAATAATAATAATATTAAATGAGTGCGACCGAGCCAAGTCTTAGGAGGAATTAAGTTCTGTCTCTCCATATATTCGAGATATTTACCGAATTCAGATGCTCACAATTAAAACGACTGTTGCTCGGAATATTGCTAGAGGAAGGATGTTCAAGGCCAGCGCGTGTGACACCTTATTTAAAATCCGCATTTAGGAGGCGAAGCACATGTCAACGACCACTTTCTTTCTTTCTTCCTACCTTGTTTCCGACTAGAAGCAAGATAAGATTTTATTCTAAAGGAAATTACGGCATTTTATACTTTGTCAGTCTCTTTCCAGCACTTCTACCATCGATCAATCGAAGATCCATTCTAGTCTGCAATAATTAAATGGTGTTTCACTCTATGGAATGAGTCGTCTAAGATGACATTACATTGTACTTACATACGATACGTCTAGTGCCATTTCAGCCTACGTATGGAAAGAAGAAATTCATACCGATAAGTAATATATCTGAAGTAAAGTAGAAGCTCAAGTATTAATTACATGACAGATTCATTAGTCTGTGAGAGAAACGGAAAACATCAAATTTTCTGCAATATTAATATTAAGACGAGTTTGAGTTTAAGGATGATTTAAGGTCAGAATAACTACAAAATTCAGAACAATTCATTGATTATTTCCAAGCATAAACCGAAAATATTTACCTGTTCTTCAACGGAAGATTCTGATAAATTCTGAACATATTTTTTCAAGACAAACCAGAGATCTGTCACTAGACCAGTTGTTCAGAAACCGTGCCTCGCAGCGAACTTTTTTCATGTTTTTTTTTTTCTTCAAACGGCTATTATGTTTTTTAGACATAAACACTTAGGTCTTGATGACGTATTAACTACGTAATAAACGGAACTGTGAGGTGTTTCTTTTGTCCCAAGAGAAAAACTTTCAGAGACATTAAGGGCGCCATGAATGGGAAACTAGTTTTCCTTCCGCAAACATATGCAATTAATGGAACTCGTACACCTTATCGCATTATTTGCGTTTCGTGATAATTACAAAACAGCAGAAAGTAATAGTTTGGTGTATAGACTTTTGCAAATAGATGGTCTGTGTTGTTATGTTTCACCATATTTGCTGGTAGATTACAAAAAATGTTAAAAAAGATGCCCCAATATTTGTGGGTATCTGTGTACTGCCAGAAAAGCTTATGTCTAGGATAAAAACCGATGTATAAACCACTGTATAAACACCCTTGGAACTGTATTATTCTTCAAAAATTGCTTCGTTTATCTAAATATTTTAGACATTTTTGGCCTATCAGATTTGTTGTGAATTTAATCTTATTACGGGTAGATTTTAATTTTTTCCACAAAGTATTAAAATACAAAATGGTTTTGAGTAGACAAAAATTATTTTTTGGCTATGTGAGGGAATTTGTAGGTTTGCTGTTAAAGTCTATATTTTAGGACCCATACGCGCGTCGTATTCGTTGCTGCTTACACTCACGGACTGAAGTTTTTACTGCACTAATTTATTTTACTTAAATTATTATTTAATCATTCAATACTAAGTTAGCTTATTGAACAGCACAGTTTAGAAAAATATTTGTTGGTGACGACTAGGGTTCCTATTTAGCAATTTAGTCACTGCATCTATCCCTTCGTTAAACGTTTTTGAAGTCTTCCTAAAGGTACATTGTAAGTAGTAGTATATACTGCTACTTACAGTAGAATCGTTGATTAACCAGTATTAAAATTTAAAAACGTGATTAAAATTAGTCGACAAAAGTAAGGTTTATTTAGTTCCTTTTAAACTTTGGCTTCAGATAGGCTGGTTATTTTCGTAAACAACACCGAATTCGTTGATAAAAATCCGGCTAAACGTATGTACATTAGGAATAGCCTTTGAACACCAACATTTTCTTCAACCTTGCTTGGTTCACTGGTGCACGAATATCTCATCCAATTTTTTTTTGTTCCATCGCATTTTTAGCATTTTTCATCCATTGCATTCCAGAAATCTTAACAATTTCATCTAGCGTTCTTTTTCTTAGTCTTCCTATTTGCCTACCTATAGGGTCTCCATTTTGTCAATAATGTATCGTCTTGTTGTTATATCTTGCAATGTGTCCATTTTGAATGCATGTAACTGATGTCCTCTGCACCTGCGTTTTACTTATCAAATTGGAAGATAATCCTATCTTCAACTGTCACACGAAGTATATTCGCTTCCATTCTTCTCTGGAATCTGTGAATCATATTTTGAATTGGGTTTCGCTGCCTAAGATATAACATTACAGCTGAATTAGAACCGGCCAGAAATCTATGCGAAATCTGTTTACACAATATTATGATTATTTTTAAATGGCTGTTGTTGACTGTATGTTGCTGTCGGATTGAGATAAGGCGCGAGTTAGATCAGAATTTGTAGAGTAAGGTTTTGTATGTATGACCATACATTAGTTTTCATATTGTCGTGACGACCTTTCTCTGTCGTGTTCTAAATCTATCTAGTTTCAAGTCACTTTTATGAATAATACAACTAATTACGAAATGATCACCGATCCAAAAGTAGGGAAATTTATATTTATACTGCGCCACCCTATTCTTAGATTAGTCTATATAAATAGTAGGATCAGTTCTAAATTAAGTTAGCAGTCATCTTATTAGGCCAAATCATTTACTATCATATTCACTTGGGGTTCCGGCAAGATTCGAATATTTATGAACGGTGCAATAATAAGGAATTCAGGCAAACACAATATTTAGATCAACAAAATAAAACATTTAATATATGATATGGTTAACAAATACAAGAATTCTATTTTTAAAATTGAACTATACAATTAACTTAATACACGTTCCTGAGTCACTCATGCTAATTCAATGTTCTAACTTTCATATACAATTCACAGTCTCAATAAAACACAAATCTTCTTATCTCAAGTTAATATAACAATTTCACATTTATTCAGTCTTCACAAATCTATCAGCGCAATGTTTATATTCACAGCAGGCAATAAACCACGTAAGCAATATTCCAAGCAAATATATTCCGGTCCTTGAGCGTCGGAGATATATTACAGTTAATGCTAGAATAGAAAAACTTATACAACTACTCTTACCAGACAATTTCTTCAACCCATCAAATTATTGAGAGAGCACTTATGAATTAACTTAATTAACATTAGCGGAACACACATAATAAAATTTCTCCACAGTTCAAACTATACTACTGTTAGTCGCAATTTACTATTCCAAACAACAGTAATTAGGTACTGATATCTATTCTTATTCACTTTTCTCCAAGTAATCAATATAACCTTTTCCTAGGGCAACACAGAATTAAAATCGTAATCCAGATTAACTGGAACTAATCAGAATTTTCGCATTGACTGTCCAGTTTCCTTTTTATCTGATTACGGCATCAACCTTTCTTCATAACAACAGCTGACTTCGCTTATAATATTAAACTTTATGATTCACTACTTATTGGTTTACTTCCGAACACTATACTCATAAATTTCTGCCCTGAGGATTCTATAATCTTCTTTTACTTCTTTACTTGTATGCTGCCTTCCTTCTGGTTCCGCAAAACTCTCTCCTCCCTCGCTTAATAATAATTCTTCTCCCTTCCCTGTCTTATCTATGACCTCCCTTCTCTCTCTGCTCTATCTATGACCTTCACTCCCACCTTACTTTCGAACGCCACGCTCTCTTCACTCGTGGTTGTTTACGCGTGCGTCTCCATGACAACAGACTAAGCGTAAACATTTCGCTAATGTAATGTATGCTCTTTTACTACTACTACAGTGATTACATAACATTGAATATTTCACAAATAAGAACAACAAAATATTTAAGCTACTTCATCAACTTTTTGATTGCGTATACAGTTAAATATAAAATAACACTTTACGATACATCATATATATTTGGTTATACAAAATTCTATACATTTTATTATTTTATAAATTAATAATAGGTCAGGTTTTAAATAAATATTTAATTAGTAATTCTTAATTAAGGAATAATAAATAATTTTATATAAGCCATGATTAATATATAATAAACAATGTTAAATGTGAATGAAAAAAAATAAATTACATAACATAGCTTCATTCACAATTTAACAATATAACGATCCGTAATCTTAACGCGTTAAAAGTAATTTCGAAGTAAAATGTTCTCAAATTGGAAGATAATCCTGTGTCCATTTTGAATGCATGTAACTGATGTCCTCTGCACCTGCGTTTTACTTATCAAATTGGAAGATAATCCTGTCTTCAACTGTCACACGAAGTATATTCGTTTCCATTCTTCTCTGGAATCTGTGAATCATATTTTGAATTGGGTTTCGCTGCCTAAGATATAACATTACAGCTGAATTAGAACCGGCCAGAAATCTATGCGAAATCTGTTTACACAATATTATGATTATTTTTAAATGGCTGTTGTTGACTGTATGTTGCTGTCGGATTGAGATAAGGCGCGAGTTAGATCAGAATTTGTAGAGTAAGGTTTTGTATGTATGACCATACATTAGTTTTCATATAATGATCCGTAATCTTAACGCGTTAAAAGTAATTTCGAAGTAAAATGTTCTTTGAGCAGATTCCTAAAATTCCACCATATAGAGAACTTTTAGACAGGCCGGAATTCCTGCGTTTACTGCCTGTTGTACCATGTTTACTGCCTGTTGTACCATGTTTACTGCCTGCAAAGAGTCACGAAAATCACCCCTCTTTGATCCTCCAGTTTATCTGGCGTTTTTCATCCCGCAAGCAGGTAAACTGGACCCGTGAACACACTGACTACAGTCATAAAAAATACGGCAAGGAAGGCGACGAGAAGCTACCTTGCGTCACTACTCCCTAGTAATTAGCTGCAACCCTCTCAAAGAGAGGAAGCCACCGGATCAGATCAGATAGCCATTGCAGTGGGAGCAGAATAATATTTCGTATAAGCGCTCGTCTTTGAATGATGGAGTAGAGTTTTCCCGGATTTTAGACATCCCCTTTATCACACAGTTCATCCCTACGTGACACATAAATTAATAAGGTTTTTGCCTTTTATTGCAGGAGCACGCAAGTGGGATATAGAGAATAGAGAATGTATGTGTGCTGACTGCAGGACAAGGCACGTGCCGTTTAAACTAAAAAAAAAAAAAAAAAGTCGATTTTTTAAACACCCTACGCCATCTTTTGTTTCTTTTTTTTTTCTTGAATTTCTTTATTGAACTAGACACCAAATTTGATAAGACGCTTAGACGGATAAAATCAACTTGAAAATATGTCGAGCAGTTTAATTGGTTTAGTTGCAGATTTTGCAATGAGTATAAGTAGTTTTTTGAATAATTGGCATTTTAAAATAAAAACGCGTAAGTGTTTTCTTCAAGTTATACTGCAGTTATTGCTCCGTTAAACTGGATTGTATAAAATGCAACGGAATAACCTTTGAAATTCGAGAAGTACTTTTCCCTGTTATATAGCATATTTAATATCTTTCCCCTCCAGACTTATTTTCACTTTTTCACCGTATCCTCCCTTCCCATGAGGCTTGATTAGTATTACTTATCTGTGATATACCTTTGATTGTTTCGAACTTAACGCTGTCCATAATAAACGTAAAGTAACTTCTGGCATCGGAATTAATGATGATAAAGATATTGAACACTAAATATCATTTAGTATTCACATATGATATACACACAGACAAATGATAATAACTACTTGCTTATCATTAGAAAATTCGAAAGCATTCCACAGAAGAGAACGATGTTTACGACCACCTGAAGTGTCACCTCAAGGGTAGCTGCACAACGCAAATTCGATATTTGAGTCAAATATGCACTGGCAGCATTAGTGAGCAAAGGTTAGATGACGGAGCTCTAGTGATAATCGTTTTAAAATAACGTAGATCGCAGTTGATGGGGGGGAGAAGAGTCCATTCCGAAGATTCGAAGCTTCAACGAAGGATGAATTGAAATGAAAATGAAAGGTGATCTCGCGCATGCCCTGAGCATCAGAAAGCTAGCGAGTGGAATGGAGCGAATCTGTAAATGTGAATTCACCATTCAGACTGAATTTCTTCTCTCGATTACCATAGAGTGATGTGAATTCAGTTTGGTTAGCGAAAATCAAAAGAAATAAATCATAGCTTTATTGCTGAATAGTAAATAATGTTGGTCCCGAATATCATTCTGCAGCTTAACGTTGAACATTCTTTGAAATACATTATCCAGCCATGATCACTGAGAGGAATCTCCTCAATGTAAAGTAATTTCGTTACAGATAACTTCCTCGTGAAACTGCACGATTTATGAGTTTCTAATTCTCTCTTAAACAAGTGCTCGTATATTGACTAACCTTACTGTCTTGAAAGATAATGACTGAGTATACACTTATACCCAGTGGCGGCTGGTGACAATAGAAACAGGTGGGGGCCAGGGGCCAAAAACAACGTAATTTTTTAATATTTATTTAGTAAGTTCTGTTATTGATTTATAGTTATTATTTCTATTACAATAAGGTTTAGTCAGAATCCACTGATGCATTGAGCTATTAATTTTTTAAAATTTTTAGGACGTAACATATACGGGCTCAACGTTTAATAACACGAAAACTCGACAGATTTGCAGTTGCGGGCATAGCTGAACGGACTACAGCAAAAAAAAAAAAAGAAGAAGAAGCTGAATGGACTACAGCAATGAACCGGAAATCCAAAAACGCTGGCCGCTCTGCAAACATTTTTCAAGTGTTAAAACAAAAAAGTTACTATTTCTATTATTTATTTTATAAATCAATGTCAAAACTTCCGAGATTACGAGAAATAACAAGAAACGTTTTTCCAATAAACTATCGATTTTGTTCATAGTTAAAATGTATTGTTTATGGATGTAATAAAAATTTAAACTTTAAAATAAATTATAACAAATCGACAATAATAATTAAACACACTAAAAACAATAAAACAGATCAACAACGAGAATAAATAAGACAATGAAAGAATCGCGCGCTATTTACGTACAAACGCAGTGATTGGACCAGACTAAACTGGTCCCAAAATAAGCGTTGCGCCCGGTAAACAAACACGATCGCTAGTGCACTTGCCTCATACATGCCCTGTGTTCTACAAGAATAAAATGGCTGGCCAAGAGACCGCACTAAGTCGCATTATACAATATTGCCACAAAATATTAAGTAATTTTTTTATTAAACAATAAAACGTGTTGGAAATAGATCAAAAAATAACAATCACAAGAAACATATTTTTTAAAACTACAATTATTGGGCTAGTTATACAAATAAAGGTGGGGCCTGGCCCCCATGGCCCCTATAGACGAGCCGCCCCTGCACCCATAGTTCTCTTCGTATTCTTTCGCACTTATTATCGCAGGCTTCCTTCCAAACTGTTTGAATTTCTTTGAGGATTTAAATGAAATTTTCATTTACAAGGAGAAACAGCTGATCATGCTATTAGATGAAATTTTAATTAAATAAATTTACGAATCTTTAATGTAATAAAAGATTTTTGCCGTTTTTCGTGTTCATCTTGTCGGATGTAAACCCACTTCAGTATTGACGGAGTTCTGTAGCGAGATTCCGAAACATATTTGGAGTACTCGACGAGTTTCCTAATGGCAGCAAACATGATTGACTCATATTGACATCGGCTGAACTTCTTTATTTCGGAAAATGGTAGAATAAACCTCTTCGTAATGTTTTTTTGAAACGGACCGAGTACGCATTCGAATGCTGTACTTTCATAGGAAAGGAAATAATTTTTTAGGGTTGTGTTGATTTGTGCATCGTTTTCTGTGTTATTTCTTATACTGAAAATCTTCTCCTCCATCAAGTGACACTGAAGTTTACTTACCAACTTTTTTATTATTATTTAAATAGAGAAGAAACTCTAATGACCGAAACGGATGCACTTCCTTATTTCGCATTACTTTCATATCAGTGGATAAATCCAGTGACCTACAAATGATACGTTTTTCCTCCATTCACATCGCATTTCCCAGTTATATCGACACCAAATTCGGAGGATCAATGCAACCGATGCATGGAATCAAAATCAGTGCAATTGATTGTGAGAACTCCATAAAAGAATCAACCGATATTGACAAAATAGGTAGGAAACGCGCATTTTCTTTATAAGAAAAATGCATTCAGTAAGCGGAAACTGACGAGAAAAATCGCCTATTATCGCTCTCTTCCAACAAGAATATACATCAACATATGACTGCCATATTAAATAGAACTCTATTAGTCTTTCGGTTTATTTTAAACGCATTGGCATTTACTTTAAATGCCAATGAGCATTTAAAGTAAATTGCAACATTTCTAATTTCAAATTTACTTGTCTGGCAGAAATTATCCGTCAAAATAGGAAGATTTATTTTCAACAAACTCGCCACATCATATCAGTTTATGATAGGAAAGCTTATGACAGTTTATGACAGTCAAAGATAGGAAAGCAAATGTCTCAAAAGAATGTTATTGGAAATTTAAACTTTGAGATTGAATAAAACATGGAAGCGAAACAACCAGAATTTAAATTTCAATCACTTTGTAATACTACTTTAAAAAAAAAAAAAAAAAGTCTGATTATTGTAATGCACGCAACAATGTATCTTCCAATAAACTGTGGCGTGACGCTAACTTCCAAAGTGTGACGTATGACAACAATTATTTTGTGCTGGAATTTATTAAATAATAAATTATTTAATAAATTCCATAAATATCAATAATAAAATAAAATTTAATAAATATCAATAATAAAAATGAAGGCATAATGAGCAAGATTCAACATGTACAACAACAATAATTGCAGATTACAATGAAATAAGTCTTCCTTGATCTTCGTAAAACTAAAAGGCTTGATTTTTAATTAAGCGTTTGTTTCTGATAGGTTTAATGCAATGAAAATTTTATCTCGTTATATTTTAATTACGTAATGTTTATTGTTAAATGCTTATTCGTGATAAGAAACTGAAGTCTTGCGAAGTTTTAATTGTATATCGATCTGAATATGCATGTGATGTATGTATTGGTTCAAATTTAAGGTTTTTTACTGATATTTTACGGCTTAAAGAAATTACTTTCATCACTTACTTACGTATATAAAATGAAAATCTGTGAATGATTTTTTTTCTCTCGTTTTACAACATATTCTAATAGTGGCACAATATTGTTATTACATGAATCTAATCTAGTGCTTAGATTTCTACTGCAGTTTGCCAGAAAGAACTTTCTATTAATTCAAAGATAGCAGCAAATCCTCTTTAGGGGGGGGGGAATTGTTGCTTTGATTTGAGAGACAATCGAGCTTGCGTTATTTATACTTATCTTTACACAGAAAACAGTAAACGAACCGTCTTATTTTTTATTTACTTTTTTTTTCTGGGTCCGGACTCAACATGGCTTTTTCTCGTTTAAATTATTCACTTAGGATGGCTTCAGTTCAGATATTCTCATTTCGGTTAATTTTAATTCTTCTAAAGATAAATTTTAACATCTTTCCAGTTTCCAGCGGGGCAGGTGAAGAGAGGAAATAATAAAATAATCTTTGCATGGAATTGTGCAATGAAATGTCCAATGCGCATTTAAAGTAAATTGCAACATTTCTTATTGGAAAATTTTGCATAAGAAAATGAATGCGGTTTGGATTTAGCAAACATTTCTTTACATTTTGCTGTTGTTCTCTATTAATGTTGGTGCATGCAAGCCTGTGCTTTCATTTTTTATTACTTTCGCCAGCAATGCCCTTTTATTAAGGTTTGATGTTGTTTCTGTCAAAGTTTACTACTTCATTAAAATTTATGAATCGTCTGCAGCAACCCTTATCAAGGGACGGTACAATGGTGCTCAGATAATAAAATTAATAAGTTTATTGACGTCACCATAATAAAATATTCAAGTAATAGCAACAGAACCAAATTTAACAACCTGCTACGTCAGCTATTCCCACAGGAGCAAATTTTGTTTTCCTTCCACCTTACGTGATCACGAAGGCAATGAGATTGTCTCGTATTCTTTTAGAGGGAGGGAAAGAATGGGTAATCTCTGAGAGAAGAATATTTTAATTAGTATTTGGATGATCTGCGCCGATAAAGAATTACTTTGGGGATATTCTAATGCAGAACAAAACAATAGAAATAATAAAAATGAAGGCATATTTAAAATAATCCAGTTTGCGTAGGATATTAAGAGAAAGGTAACAAACGAACAACATGGGATGGTGCAAAAAATCTGTTTGATTTTTTTTTTGTTTTTTTTTTTACTTTGAAATTTTTTTATTAAAATTATTAAATATGGCTTCAGCTACTTTCAATATTCAGTGAAATCCACGTGTCCCTAATAACCTCTCTAACCGTAGAATTCAGCCTTACTCGAACGAGGGAGACACGGTTTCCCTTTTTGTCTGCTCCCGATTATCATTTAGGCGATGACCAGATAGCCCACGAGCTCGAACAAGCTCCAACAGCAAAGTTAGTTAACTCGGTGTGGTACTTAATTTGAAGTGTAGTACACGCCCAGTTCGGCCGAACTTTCGGATCTGTTCACAGTATGGACCCTCCGTCTTTGTGGGTGATGATTTATTTGGTGTAGATCAACTTAGACAAGAACTCAGTTAACCTGGAACAAAAAGAAATCGACTCTTTTATCTTCAGAGGTCATAGGACTTCTCAGAATGAATATTCAAGGATCAGAGCTACTCATCCTCTTTGATTAAATATCCTATTGACTCAGTCTAATAAATGTATCTGTTGTCTATAGCACACATTTCGAACTTGCTGGCATTCTCTCTTAAAATTTCGAATATCGTTAGGGTTAATTTTCTAAACAATTAATATTTTAACGTTCATAACTACTCTAGCTGAGTTTTCTAATCCAACCATACTAAACTAAACTAACACGCAGTGAATCATAAATTGTTCATACTAAAAAAATCTTGACATATTTGACCTCTCACCCCTTTCTTTAACATGCTCCCTTAATATTCTGTATATATTGATTATTCTCTGCACACTTCTTTCTACAATGTGAATTAGTCTTTCTGATCCATGACCGAAACCGGCGGTTTTCTTCCAACCCATCTTCCTTAATGATCCAAGTAGATTCCCACCGGATTTTAAAAATAAATAAATCCATCTCATAAGGCTGAAAATCTCACGAAGAAACGCCCTTCAGAATTCAAGGATTGTTTTTATTTCACGAATAGAGAGAGAAATATATCGTAATCTTTTCCTGCTTCGCAGCTCACCAATATGGACATCTCTGTTGTCCGTAGTGTCAAACAGAACAGACAGTGTCATTGCTCTATGCTTTCCAATCTGTTTTCTTCTGTTGAATCCAAAAGGCGCCTCAATTTAATTTCAAACTCAATTTTTCTGATGAGAGCGATCCACATTTATGTTTCTCATCGGACAAGACTTATGAGACATCATTAACAATGCTAGACTATATAAAATAACCGAGAAAACTAATACCCCTTTCCTGAGTATTGTATAAGATATTAAAATAACATTAATAATGCTCGCTTTTGAATATAATGTAAAAGTCATGAAAAAAACTTTTTTGTGAAGAGGAGCTAGTTCCTCTGTCCATCGATGATTGGTCTTTACAACCGTATATGATTTGTAATGAAATCCCGAGATCAAGGTGTCTAGAAGAAGAATACTTCCTCTATAAATTAAGAGTATTTAATAATGGGAGAATTAGGTGGAATACTCAGAGTAGGTAACGACACATTATGTAATACCTTGAGGCCGCAGCACCCATAGGATAAATGCTGGTATTCTCGTAACTACAAAAATCCAATACTATTTTACGATATTTTATTTGCATCTCTCTCTGTGTGTGTCTGAATGTGTGTGTGTGTGTGTGTCCTTCACAAAATCTAATTAAAAGGACACCTCATGCAATGCTGCAATTTTCAGAAAGAACACTCATTAGAAGAATTTATTTCCATCCATCTTCACTACTCTTTGCTAATTACAGCAGATAGAAAAGGTCGGATTTTTTTTTAATTAACAATCGTGATTCTCGTAAAACCAAAATTTTCCTCTTTAATTTGAAATTAGCCAACGTTTACGGCAATACGAACGAAGTTCTTAAAGTCTAAACGGAGATATTTTGCAGTGTACGGCAGTAATCACGTCAATACTTTTTAAAAGAGGTTTATTTCCTTTCTATCACACTCTATGATATGGTTCGTTCTTGAGAAATGAAAAGCTAAACTCGATTTTTCTTCTCTGTTATTATTGACGTCACCTATATGTTCTTTTTGCCTAATTTCAAGGCTCCTTGAAGTCTGGCCGATGTAATTCAACCCACACGAGCATGGTATCTTATAAACTCCAGCATATTTGGAGGAAGGATGGCTATCTTTTGGAGATCTTAAGAGTTGTCTAATCGTTTCTGTGGGTTTAAAGGCCACTCTTATTTTATGTGGTCTAAGGAGTCTAGCAATCTTATTTGAAACTGTCCCTAAGTATGGAATGACGATGGTAGAAATATAACGTACATCATCTTGTTGTCTTTGTCGGGGTTCAGAGAAAAGTATCTTGTGGACGAGTCTTCGAGGAAATCCATTCATGATAAGGTTGGTGGATATCAGAGATAGTTCTTCCTGGAGGTCTTGTTGATCTGTTGTAAGGAGAGAGGCACGGTTCTTCAACATGTGTACAATACTAAGTTTCTGAGAAATGTGGTGTGAGGAAGTGAAATGTAAATAACGTCCTGTATTGGTAGGTTTGCGGTAAACAGAGGTTGATACCACCATTCGGAAGCTTCTTAATTAAAGTGTGCAGAAATGATAATTGGTTATTTTCTTCAAGTTCTAGAGTGAATTTGATTGTGTGGTGTAGAGAGTTGATTTTCTTAAGAAAGTCGAACAGGTCCTTTTTTGTGTGGTTCCAAACGATAAAGATATAATCCACGTATCTCCACCATACTGTGGGTTTAGGGTATGTTTGAGTTAAGATTTTACTTTCAAAATCCACCATAAAGAGATCAGCACAAGATGTTGAGAGGGGGCTACCCATTGCAAGGCCAGTCAATTGCTGATATATGGTTTTATTCCATAATAAAATGTTTGATGTTAAACAATGACGGAACAGAGAAGTAATGTCTTGTGGGAGCAAACTTCCTAAAATGTTGATCACTTCCTCCACAGGGATGTTAGTTAATAGAAATGTAACATCCAGGCTGGGGAGTAAATCCGTATTGGAGATAGAGATGTTGTTCTGTTTCTCAACGAAATGTTGCGAATTTCGTATATAAGTGTCCGAATTATGGATGTGGGGTTTGAGGAGGCCTGCCAAGTGTTTACATAACAGATAAGTTGGCGAATTGATTCCGTCCACAATCGGGCGTAGTGGTATTCCATTTTTGTGTACCTTTTGTGTACAATAAAAGTTTTTCCAGAGCTTTTTGGTCAAAAAAATTAAACGTTTTTTAACAGAGAATATTGTTTCTATGGTAAAATTAAGAGAATCTTTTTCGTTTCCAAATTTGGATGTCAATGAGGCCAATCTGGAAATCCAATTTATTAAACTGCAAATGTGGTCTATCCGGGAGTATAGTCCAAGTTAAACATAAATTCAACATTCCAGTGGGTTTATTGCACAACACCACCATTACTATTTCACTTGTGCGTTGTAGATTGTGAGGTGTTTGCAACACACCTCATCACTGGGACAAACAGCCTCTACCATGCTAGATTGGAAAGTGTTTAACTGCGCCTCTTCATATTACAGATCTGGCTGTTAGTGTGCAGATGTATTTGATGAAGTACGTATGCACTCTTCATAATGCTGTTAATTTAGAGAAATATCCGGTTTTGGTATATTTTGCATTTTAATTAATTTTTAAATTAATTTCATACTTGAAATATGGCTTTAGTGGTTTAAGGTTCCGAATATATTTTTCTGGGATAATCTTTTTACATACCACAACGGCAGCGTATGCAAAGCTTTAATGTAGTATTTCAGTAATTTTAATAAAAAACTTTGATACATTTATTTATTGCAAATAGAACACTCAAGAGAAAATCGAATGTACACTGTGTAACTGCACTCTCAAAGTAAGAAATGACATTTGTTATACTTGCTCAATCTTTAATTCACTGAACAGGAAAGTCTCGCATTCCCCTCTTATGGTACTTGAAGAAACTGTGTTCTGATTGCGCAGGCACAGAATTCTTGATACCACACAATACTCGAAGTTCGCTTCGTGCAAATTAATCTGGTTCTATCTTACAAATACTGATTTACATTTCACACCTCTCTAGTTGTACAAAAATTAGTAACTTCGATGAGCTAACAAAAGTTCTTTATTTTCTGCGTTGGTAATTCATGAAATCTAAACATGAACTTCAGAAGGTAATGAACATTTAAATCAAATTTGAGTATCACTTGTAAAGGAAACATGATATGGATTAGGAGAGAACATCTTTGATGACTTGTAGTTGGTAAAGTCTTTGCTGTAGTCAGAGACTCATATGTCTAAATGATAAGAGCGATCTCAGAAGAACAGTCGTTGAATTTTCCGATATAAACAAGGAGAAGGTGCTAAAAGAGCACCCCGAGTGGTCAGTAATCGTGCAACCTAAAACATTAGGGCAGCGCAATAACGACGTAGCTGCTCCATCAGGCCTTGCACAGATGGAAGTCTGTCTGGAACGGAACTTCTCCCACAGCGTTCGTCGAAGCTGCAGACGATGCTGAGCCACGAACAAAGTTCGTTACCTTTCTGAATGTTCGGGAAGTAGTTCGCAACAGAAATTTAGAAAATTCCCACAGGAATTGCTGAAATTCTTAGCCACGAAAGAGAAT
This sequence comes from Typopeltis vanoorti, assembly GCF_054136105.1. Taxonomy (NCBI): domain Eukaryota; kingdom Metazoa; phylum Arthropoda; class Arachnida; order Uropygi; family Thelyphonidae; genus Typopeltis; species Typopeltis vanoorti. The sequence goes on from NC_143564.1 coordinate 9,167,089, forward strand.
GAGATTCACTTCGCCAATGACACTAGAAATTAAACATTTTAACTGAACTTGTTGCAAAGAGTTGCCTCATTGCTGCATCGAATTCACTTCCTCAAATAATGTACAGTCGAAGAAATGCTAACTGAATCCCTAAATTAAAGTTAAGAATTTCTTTTAAAAAGCGCATTTTTTACACGTAGATATTTTGAGTTTTACATTTCGATTATAGAATTACCTGCAACTATGAAATCACGTACGCCTATATATTGTATAAGTAAATTTCATTCCCCCTCCGATTTATTGATTATCGATGTGATTCAAAAGGAGGGATGGGCAGTTATGAACAAAAACGAATTAGTATTAGAAAAATCTAAGCGAAGCCATAAAATAATTAATGTTCAGAGTTAAGCAGCTTTCGGCGAAAGAGGTGCTGAAAGTGCGAAAGCTTTTGATTGGACAATAACTTATGAATAGATTTTATTTTTATTTGTTCGCAAGGTGTTTCTAAACTATGGTTAAAATACCATGCATTACTATTAAAATGGTTTATCGTAAAATCAAATGTATGCATTACGAAGAGTCAGATGTTAGTGTACTTTTCCTACATTGCTTGCATTTGGTAACTGGTTTAAAAAAATATGGAAAAGCGTTAAGGATGATAAAAATTTTGCCACAGGCCTTTTAACGATGCACATTTAAATGACGATTCAGAAAAGCAGAGCAAGAAATTTAATAATTTTCTCAAGGTTAAAGAATTAGAATGTCTATTCTAAGATACTTTCTCTGCAATAAAAAGGGTTCGGTAGTAAAATTTCTTTTTTGGTGAAATGTCGAAAGCAAAGATGGTCATTTCGCTCAGAATTATAAAAAATAAACTGCTATTCATTTGAATGCGATTTTAAAACCTTGGAAGTTTAAAACTCAATAATAAAAATATTCACGCATCTTAATGACCTTATTAATATTAAGCACAGCAAAATCCTCATAAGAAAGTTACTTAATTGATTAGATAGAATGAAGAGGTGTTGATTCAACATCTAGGTATTAGAGAAAACCAGGAGTGATTTATTTTTAAGTAGAGTAGGTCAACGTTTACTAGTTTGATCAACCAATTGTAAAATGAACACAACTGCAATATTGAGGAGCGTATTTTACAAATTGTGTTAGTATATTTTATAATATTATTTTAAAATGGTAATTCTAATGATATTTTGTAGAATATGTAGAGCACACTGAACTCAGTTATTTCGTTTTAAGAATTTTTATTAAAACATGAGTATATTTAAATGTCTGCATTAATGAGATTTTCTTGTAAATCATGCACATAGCAGTTCTACTAACTGATGTCGTTCAGTAACCATTTCTTTTTACTAATTGCATTTTGAGCAATTTCAAAACTGGATTATAGAAAGGCGCCTAAAGTCTAAAAGAGCATCTCAGGGATGGGTGTCGCATAGATTTTTAAGTGTTCACACTTGCGTGAAATATTCCAGGTAAAAGACGAATCCTGTCATAGCAGATACAGCTGGTGTGGAGACACTTGCCGGATATCGATGGGGAAGATCGATTCGTGGAATATTTCTGTTCCTCGATAAATAAATAAATTGAATTATTCTAGGATTTAAGAAATGAGCTATTCAGTGATAAAAAGAAGTGTAGCTTCTCTCTAGGGATGACCAGCGCAAAACAACAACAATAACAAAAAAAAAACCTAATTGAAATGATCTCGACTGCTCATTTGAAATTCTATTCCGAACAAACACTTGGGTTGTGATCCTCATTGTTAACTGGTAGTAGCAGTAATAATAATTTGAAAGAGATTGTCAAGATAAATTCTTCCAACTTGCTAGGAGATCTATTGAACATTAGACTCGCTGGCGCTACTTTTTTTCCAATGGGCTCTCACAAACACAAACTTGGGTTGTTTTTCTTTATATTTACGATATATACATAACAATCTGATTTACATCATCATACATGCAGTATAAAATGTGATATCAGTTCGTTGAGTGGATGTCAGTGAATACCTCTTGTGACCTAATTTTCTATCTGCAAGAGAATCATTTTTTTTCTCATCTTAATTGGTTTTGTAGTAAAATTATTTAAAATTGAGGTCGATATCCAATCTTTAGGAAAATACTTTAGGAAAATACATATTTTAATTCAAAAGTTTATTAGTAACTGTGAAAGTGTTATATATGAGTTATTCTAAAAGAATTAGGAATTAATAAGGTAGAGAAGTAAAGGAACTTGGAAATCTCTATTCATTTGCTCGTCAAATAAAACTATTTGCCTACACTTTTGTTATGGGATTATTAAAAGACCTGCTAACACCACCTGGTCGAGCATGTTCTGTGTCTCCTTTATTTCCGTACTTTGTTGGATTGGTAGTTATGGGAAGAAACGCGAATTTTCAAGAGAAAATACTCCCACATGACTCAGGAAACCGCTTAAAAATATTTCTCGCAGTCTAACTCCGGTCATCTCAAACTGACCAGGAGTATCCGTCTTACAACTCCAGTTGCAGGTGATTAGATACGCTTCATATTCTTAGGGGATTGTTTTCAGTATGAATGTTGTTTAGTGTCTCTGAAGTCGAACAGTTCAAACAACTTCTGGAAGTATTAGTAGTAGTCCAGCCTGTTCAGTCGAATCATCATCATTGGCAGCATTCATTACTCAATCGATGCAAAGACTAACGGTCCAAGGAGTTTCATATTCATTTTATATGATAGAATGCTAAGCGATTATGATTACTTACTGTCTTTCAATTACATTTTAACTATTGAACTAGACCGGCTAGTGCTGATAATCAATTAGTTTGCTAACCCTATATGGCGTTTCAATTAAGACAGCTCCCTATCCGTAGTCCTCTAGAGTAAAGTTAAGCCCCGTTAGAAATTGGCTTGCAGCAATCTTCATTGATCCTCAAGTGTCCTTAACAAGATTGCGATGTTTCACAAGCCATCTGGGTTGGTTTTTTCGGCAACTGATTGGAAGGTAGTGCAGTGCTATACCGTAATTAAAGCAACACTGAAAAGGACAGATGATTTTTTCTCTTCTGTATATTACTTCTATTTGATGTATAATTTGCATCACTGTTGCCAAATCTGAACATAGAAGTAACCGCCTAATGATGGTTTCCCTTTATAAAATTATAAAGGACTTTACTGCGCTAATGAAAGTGAACGGTCACAAGGTAGGTTCAATTGTTTTCAGATTTATAATGTTGTGGTGACAATGCTAAGTGAATTAAAATTTGTAATGAAAGAACTGTTTTAATTGATTTGTTAGTCTGCATGATTTGAGTTTGAAAAGAGTAAGTTATGCTGGTGTAAACTTGCTCTCTTTTCTGTGTTACGCATGCTTTTCAATTATAGAAACTTGATTCTGTATTTCTCACTGTGTAGTTTCTTGTTTAAGTACGGGAATCGATACTACAAGAGAAACATAATTAAATCCTGAAGAAATCACAAATTAGTGCATCTGAACATCTAAAATAAATGAAACTTTTAATTCGATATCATCCTTACCAATATCCAATCCCACATGCAGAATATTCTTTAAATCTTCAAGAAATCAAATAAGAATCTAAAATAACTAAACCATCTTCTGCAAGAAATTCAAAACCCAAGAATATTTATTTATCCAAAATATCAATGCAGTCTAACTGAGCGTTAAAATAAATAAACAAATGTACGAAAGTAACTAACCCTCCCTCCAAAAAACACAATAACAACATACCCACTCTAACCACAACATAAAGAAACAACACTAGAGCAACTAATTACCCAACCCTTCTGCCTACCACACGAAAATATCATACAAATGTAATTCTACACTTCCATCCCACAAAACTAGACGCATCTTCCAGGGAATTCCCCCCAATCCTAAGGGATACAAAAATATCTCTGCTCTCTTACACACGACTGGAAAAATACCCAGGGAACAATGAACACGTTCCTCTATCATCCCACCACATCCTCTCCTCTTCCACCCCACACGAACGCTTGGTAACCGTAGGCAACGAACACGTACCCTCCCAGATCAAGTCGCCAAAGGGCTGGCCCTCCTCATACTCTAAAAGGGGGAAGGGGTCCGAAAATCGTTTAAAGTAACACCATATCTCCCATGATTAATAAAATGTCTATTTAAGCACAGTCTTGGTTAGCTTCAGCGTGTCTGCTATCAACATGATGGGCTGTTGGTTTGAATCCAATACTAATATGGGTTAGCGAAAGTCGGTACGAGATATGTAAATGAATTTCATCTATCCGTGTAACAAACCAGCATTATACATGTGGACGACTGAAGTACAGTGAAAGAGTTCCATGTTTAGTGTTTACATTAGGAGTTTCGTTTAATCCTTAGCTTACACAAGGCTAAGATGAGCAACAACAGTAAATACACACACACACACACACACACACACACACACACACACACACACACACACACACACACACACACACACACACACACAATAGGTTTGCCATGTTTACCGCCTGTTATGGGTGCAAGTTCATAGAAAACAAGACCTCAAATCCGTTAATTTTTATTTTTTAAACCCGCGATCAATACCTCACAAAAGATTAACCTTTCTCCCGTTCTGTTCTCTAACCTATTCTAATTTCGCTTGATAGAAATTCTAAAAGCATATTATCTGACTGGATAATACATATTAGTTTAATGGAGGGGCGTCTTTTTTTTAAATTCTACATTTCAATGATTCATCCACTTAACAAATCTTTAAAAAGCCAAATCTTAATTCTGAAATTCTGAGTAAACTTCATTATATAAAACTGGCCCGCTTTTTGAAAGCCTGAAGTTGCTTGAAAAGTTCAGTGTTTGGCCTGTAGAATGGTGTTTCCGAACCAGCTAAAAACAATAAATATAAATAATGAATGAAACATTATTTATTCAGTCCTTTTAGTGCAGTCCTTTGTAAACATTATTTATTCAGTCCTTTTACTGCAGTACACTTGTGAAAGTATGTACGTCATACGAATTACAAATATGGATTTCCTTAAGAAACTGTAACAACAGCTTTCAAACCACTTTCACTTGGTACCCAATAAACTCCAAGACTCTTTTCTCTGCACTGAGCAATTGCATAACATGAGCTGTGGTTCAGAAAACCAAAGAAATGTGTCTGTATGGGGGGAGGCACATTTATTAACTAATCCATCGAAATTATGAAAACGTATTCACTGGCTCAATCTGGGGGGGGGGGGTTAACTCTGAATTCACTTCTTTGAAGCGAGTTTCAAGGAAGTGAAATTACATTGACCAAGGAGTAAATGGATTGACATCGCTTTCTTCTTTTTAAAACATTTTTAAAAAGTTTTTAAAACCTTTCAATACACAGGATTTTCTAGGATGAAATTTTCTTCTCTTATTTACCTCCTCTCTCTCTCTCTCTCTCTGCTACAAGAAGATTCAGGATATTTCGAAGAAGTTCTTGTATTTTTCCTCTCCATCTTTGATAGTAAGATTGATCACCTCTTTATTTTTTAATTTTTTTGCTGATTCCTTGAAAGCGCGAGAAAATTTAATTCTAAGGATAAGATGGAGATATTGATGTTCATAACAGTCAGATATCAAAGGAAAAAAAAGTGAATATTTCCATACCAGTGCCGAAAGAAACAATCCGCAGTTTTTAGAGTGCCATTTGGAATGGTAAAGATAAAGATCTTCGAGCCAGTTCGCTTTTTGTGATTGAAAACTCGTATAAAATAATGAGAATACGTCATTTGCTCATCTTTTCGTTGAAATGTTTCAGAAGAAATAGTGGACAGCAGTGGTGTATTCATCGTTTAACCATCAGCAAAATTTTGATGATTGACTCAAATCTTTACAGTTCTGAGTTGTATGCACGCAAATATGAATTCAAACTCCCCGATATTATGCAAGGATAATTCAGATAACCATTAAATGGGTTGGTACATACGATATGAAAGTATATCCTAACAATGAGGTTATATGTACGACACATTTTTGAAAATTTGAATTCATCTTATAAATTTTTATTCCTTGATTCTAGAGGAACTTGGCCTATCAGTGGGAATAATTTAATCTCTTCTGTTTTGGCAAATTCCACTAGTTATTCAGATGTCAGATAAATAGTGGTTTTAATTACCTTAAATGTGTTCCTTTATTCGCCTTGTTTGCTTAGTTAGGGTGTCGCGTCTTAGAGATTAAAGCTTGGTGTTTTCTTGATTTGTTTTTTGCATTTAAACGTATGTAGTTTCAAACAGTAATTCAAATAACATAGAACAATTAGACGATAACATATTGTATTACTTTCCAGAAATCTCGGCAAATTCAAGTGAACAATTCGGGATTACTGTTTATTTAAACAACTGTCTCCAAGAGTGACGACAACAACAAACCAAACACTCGTTCTTGTTTGCCCACAGCTAATTTGATTAAAGGTTCAATAGTTAATAAGCTATAGGACAAACATACTCGAACATAGCTATTGTACCTACATTTATAAAGAATATAAAATCCTGAGCGCACGCACGCACGCACGCACACACACACACACACACACACACACACACACACACACACACACACACACACACACACACACACAGTATTATCGCAAAGTAATAAATGTGCAGTATCCGTGCAGACCCATCTATGTTTCAAGCCCATGCTCTTGTTTGTAGTAAATGGTCGTTAACCTTTAACAGAGAAACATTTATTTTTATTTTTATTATTAAGTAATAGCTTACGATCAAGTTAAGTTACCAAAACACAACGGGGCACTGTGCAGATTTTTATTATCAAAACGAAACTTGAGTTTCTTATCGTTCTAAAGTTACTCTTTGAATTGTCCAACTTCCTGAGTTTACAGCTGTGGAAGGACAGGGTGTTTCCCGTGCGACCAGTAAAAGGTGGACCAACTACTCTCTGAAACAGAGCCGATTACTCTAACTTACGGAGAGAGGATTTGTCACGGGTTTGTAATCGACGACTGGATTACATAGCCCCCATTAGGTGCAGCTGGTGCCGCCCATGTTGCTCTCACTGCCAGCGTAAAATACTGAAACTGCATACAGCTAAAGTGAGCGGAGATGCAGTTTGTCGTTCATGCAGTTCACAGCGATTAAACAGAAGAGAAGATAAATCAGTATACTGCGCTAATTCAATGATAAATTTACTTACTACAACGAAAATGAGGGCTATGGATCGAACATGAGACGGCGGCGGTTTTCTACAACATTAAACAAGGATTCCTGTAATGGTTTTTTTAAATTTTTGTTGTTTCAACAAATCATTTTTGCTAACTCAAATATTCACTAGAATTCAAGAATTAGCATAAAGTGGGTTGTATATATATTGGCCGAAGGATTTTAATAATTGATACTAAGTAAAAAACACCAACAGATTTCACCAACTTAGCTGTCTGGCTTCGTCAACGTGTACAAAAGAGATACAAAACAACTTAAACTGTTCGTGAAGGAATGTACCGAACACAATTGTATTTTTTTACAAATACAGAAGAACGCGTACATCTAACGCATGGAGCGTGTATATTGTCAACCGTTGTTATGCAGGAAGCTTCTGTAATTAGCAGAGAAATTTAACTGTGGGGTGCTTAATGATTTTATGAGGGTCTTCCAAATATCAGCTAGAATTAATCCTTGGTTTCTATTGAGGTTGTGTTTAGAACGGATGACTGATATGGCTTCTTTTATGTTTCAGGAGCGGAAATCTTCCTCTAAATAGGGCATGGAGCTTTTGTCCCATTCGGTGGTATGGTTTTCCCTCGAGAAATGAAGGGCTAACCCAGAATTGTCTTCTCTGTTATTGTTTACATCTCCTACGTGCTGTTTTTTTCTCATTTCCAAACTTCTTGAAGTGTGACCAATGTAATTTAATCCAGATGAACAGGGGATGTTATAGACTGGGACTATAGCCCTATTGAGAAGATTTCCTCTCCCGAAACATAAAAGAATCTATAGTAGCCATCTTCTAAAAGAAGCAACCTCAATAAAAATTAAGGTTTAATTCTAGCAGATATTTGGAAGACCCTCATAAGATCATTAAGCACGCCAGAGTTAAATTTCGCTGCTAATTACAGAACGTTCCTGCATAACAACAGTTGATATCATACACGCTCCATGTGTTTGATGTAAGCGTTCTTCTGTATTTGTTGAAAAGAAAGACAACTGCATTCGGTTCATTCCTTTACGAACAGTTTAAATTGTTTTGAAGCTCTTTTATACACCCTGACGAAGCCAGACAGCTAAGTTGGCGAAACTTGGTGTTTTTTACTTAGTGTCAATTATTAAAATCCTTCGGCCAATATACAACCCAGTTTATGTTAATTTCTTGCATTCATTAGATGGATGAAAATAATATAGAATCGTTATTCACCAGAATTATTTCAATGTAATCGACAGAGATTGTCTAACAATACTCTAACTAATTTGAAGTGAAGATCTTTATTGTTTTCAACTAACGCATATCAGAATTTTGAGAGAATTACAGCAGATATTTGCACTCCTAATTTCACATTTATCTTCCGTGGCGAAATGAATGTTTAAAATGGACAGAAATCAAAAAAAATATTTTAAGGTTCAGTACTGCAGAGGAAGAAGCTAACTGAGGAATGATATATTCTACAGGTTTAAAATATTTCTATGATTATTAACATTATTGAAAAAAAGGAAAACTAAAGGCCGAAATTTTTAGTTTAGTATGTACACTGAATTTTTTTAAAACTATCGCATTCATAAAATGTTCATTTGTCAGATTAACAATTCGATAAACATTGTCATTTAACTTGTGACTGTTTTCAACAACTAATACATCTCGGATCGGGCATAAGAGAGAGGATTTTCATCAACTACATATTCAAATAGCCACCCCATTGTTTATTACCGTTAAGTGGGTTGTTAAATGAATATATGAAAGCATAATAGAAGAAGCACGCCCCTTGCTTGTATCCGCTAATTTTGATACATCTCGCCTTTAAAAGAATCTGTCACTGAACTTCGTTATGGACGAAATTGGGCCTTATAAATCAGCGCTTCCCAAACTGTGGGCCGCGGCCCCCTTGGGGGCCGTAGGTTTTGTTCAGGGGGGGCCGTGAAATAATGAAAACATATTTAAAATGTTTTAAGACTAAGTAGATTTTTTTTTTATTTTAAAAGAAACGTATTTAACTTTTATTATTTCTTTTTTGTTATTTTTTATATTTTAATGGAAAAATTCACACATTGGTGTTGGTTCTCAAACTTTGCTTCCTACGTATTTCAGCGCTTAATGAATATTAGTAAATATTGTTTATTCATATGTTTAATTTCAAAGCAGGGGTTAATTGTATTTACTTCGCATGCTCTCCGGGGAAGCTTCAAATCTCCCTGTCCCTTTCATCACGCGTTCGTAATCAGGGACTGTTGATATTGACTTTATATACATATCAAAACTCGTTTTATATTATCACTGTCATCCGAGCTAGTTTTCTGTTACCAATAAAAGTTTCGCATATACTTCACACAGGAAAAAAAGCTTAAACAAATTCATGTGGGAGACAGTAACTCGCTTCCAGTGGTAAACAACACCCCTCCCTAACAACCACTATACTGCAGAGGCAATAAAAACAAGTACTTTTATTATGCCAGTGAATAAGGTATGGGGAGTCTGTGTAATGTATTTCTCAACAAATAGTGCAATTACAGAAAACTGGGATAAAAACACACTAATTAATGAATCACATTTCCCCCGCATACAGAAACTATGCTGTATAGACTGAAACAAAACCATATGTTGCGTGGGCAAACACAGTATCTAACTGAAAGCTATTGTTATTAATTAGATGTGTGTGAGTTCGATTTCCCAAGGCAACAATAAAATTCAACCGAACGTGTTAAAATTCGTAAAAGTGTTAAAACTAATATATATATATATATATATATATATATATATATTAGGATAACCAAGCAATTTTATATGCTTGGTTATTTTAGCACCTAATCCCAAGTATGCAAACAATTAAGTTTGCGCCTGAAACAAAGTTCAAGTCTAAAGATGGTACAACACCAGGGCAACTCATTGTAAAGGTGGGTAAAGCTTTGATCACTATTCTTAGTATTTTCCCATAATGTAAAGCACATCTCACTAGAAGATGTATACTGCAATGCATTATGGGTGGGGTCACTACCCAGACCGGTTTCAACCTTTTTTGAGGTCTCCTCAGTGAGTAGCTAGACCCTAAATACCAAGGTTTTAGTAATACAAAGCCTTATCAACTTTACCTATATAAGTTGCAACAAGGTGTATTAAGTTTTAATAAAAATCTCTGGAGGAGATATTGATGGGAATAAATTTTTAACTTGGGTATATTGTATATTAGGATAACCAAGCAATTTTATATGCTTGGTTATTTTAGCACCTAATCCCAAGTATGCAAACAATTAAGTTTGCGCCTGAAACAAAGTTCAAGTCTAAAGATGGTACAACACCAGGGCAACTCATTGTAAAGGTGGGTAAAGCTTTGATCACTATTCTTAGTATTTTCCCATAATGTAAAGCACATCTCACTAGAAGATGTATACTGCAATGCATTATGGGTGGGGTCATATATATATATATATATATATGACAGAATGATCATTGACTCGGTTAACATACATAGTTTTATGAAAAATATTGAATGACTAGAACCGAGATTTAATTAAAAAGGTTTTAATATAAACACACTACTAGTTTCGGCCTGTAACAGCCTTCTTCAGGTGACATTATAAAAGAAAAATGTTTAGTGTTTTTTCTTTTATAATGTGACCTGACATCCAGAAGTTTGGGAAGCACTGTTATAAATGACAGCAAAATATATTTTGTCTTGTGATGAAATTTCGCGAAATATATTTTGACAAGTTCATTTGTGTGTTCAGATCCATCTTTTCTTTTTTAATATCTAGGGAAAATATAGAACGCTATTAAATGGTTGAATTTTACGTAGGCTGATTACTGAAGACACATAATTTGTATGAAATATTCGGCATAATATGCACCCGTTCGCTTTAAAACAACATACCAGTTATTTCATGTGGCAGAAATACACCTGTGAGACGAAAGCAGATCAAGTAGTATCATCGGTACCAACTCTTCTTACGGAAATAACAATTACGATCGAAATTCGGACCTTCTGTTTTCGCTAATCGAATATACTTTAAATCAGTGTGTGAGGTTTATGAATTCAATTAATAAAAGAACTAGACATCTTTGAACATCCAACTTACTGTAGCGCAAATGAGAACTTGATGCAAACAAAGCTATATTTGCACAGATCCCAATTAATTGCTGTTTTTTTTTAACTTTTTTAATTTTAATTTTTTTTTTAATTTCGAAAAAAAAATTCCGTGATGTTTAAGGTTAGGATATAGGTTGCAATCGAATTAACGGAGCATTGTAGAACTTGTATGAGAGAAGTCATTTCTCCTCCCAAGAACAAATTTTAAATAAATATGAAATTTTATTAATCTTCTTTCTTGGGTTGAACTTACCTGAGACCAAAATATGATGGCAATAGATGACTGTCCCATCTCTCTCTCTCTCTCTCTCTTCAATAGTTTGGGTGTCCCAGCAGCAGGCGGCTAAATTGCAGGTAACATCTTCGTTTCTCGGTTCTTGGCCAATGTTCCGTTTCATTTAGCAAATGTTTTCATTTTCTATTATTATGATTTATTCTGCAAGAAAAGGTCTTGAAATTTATAACAAAAAGTAGTTTTAACTGCATTTTATAATATATATCCCTCATCCCGTTCAGTCTAAAATTGGATATCACATAATCCTGCAATTTTCAGTGTTGTTAATTCTGTGATTTTTTTGTAAGGATATTCGAGTTTCTCCAACTGAGAAATAATAAAACTTATTTAGATGCGAAGAAATATTATTTTTTTATAATTTCGTTTGAGTTATGTATTGAATTTTAACACACCACCTATAGCATCTGGAATGAGCTTGAACGTGAATTCAAAAGGTTTTTGAAAGCAACCTTATTTCGTAATATTTTAATTTCAAAATATACTTCAAATACTCATGATTTCACACTACAATAAAGAACATTCCACTGCCATTATTTCATCTCTTCTGATTTTTATCACTTTTACGAGCATTTCTTTATCTCGAAGTTTGATATTAAACGCTTTCAGCAGTAGTGTGTTTAAACTTGAAGATATACCATGCTTTCTCTACGAAAGGAGAAGAAACTTCTTAACGCGTCGCTTCTCCTTGCATCAAACAATCATTTGATTGAAGCTCTTTACGGAAGAAAACTTTCACCATCATGCAGCATTATCTGCTAACTTTGATGGTTCAGCAGCGCTCAGTGAAAGTCAGCTATTCACGGTAATGGCGCGACCGAGAGGAAAGCCATTATGCTATTCCGATTGCTTCAAGCTTTTCTTTACATTGAAGAAAATATAGAAATAAGGCTCTCTTTTGGTAGTAGTACCTTGCTCCCGCATTTCTTAGAAACTTTGTAAAAGTAAAATATAAATAAGACATAATGGAAATACTGCTGAAGGGTTTTTGAGCACTTCTTGCACCTGTTAACATCACGCAAGTTACATTCAGCAAATGTAACTTGTGTGATATTAGAGGCGGCCAAATGTTTCAGGTTGTGCTTCTATATTTTCCCAAGTTTCCATTTTTGTATTCGATCGTCTGTTTCGCTGTTTCATATAAACGATTGTCTTATATTGAGATCAATGTGAGGTTACGCAAAATGTTTTATAAATACCTCTAGACCATAGGTTGCCAAACTTTTTCGGGACACCGCCCACTTTGTAAGACATACATTTTGTAACGCACCCATTTATAACAGTTTGAATAAAACCATATTTCAAATATTTTATACTGAATAAAACCATATTTCAAATATTTGAGACCGAATAAAACCATATTTCAAATATTTGAGACTGAATAAAACCATATTTCAAATATTCAGTACTGTCCCGTCAACATTTCTTCTTATATTCAGACATAATAAAGTTATAAAATTTGCAAAAATATTCACAAAATAAAAGATTTAATTTACACTTTGTATGACTGCACTTATCAATCACGCTCTCGACTGATGATTGTTGGCAAAGCACACAAAAAATAATGAAACTTATTTCTAAACCACCGGTATTTATAGATTTGAAATCTAGCCCGAATCGACTTGCATGCATTGACTTGTTTGCGATACCATCCTACTCGTGCTTTGAACAAGTCACTGCAAGCACCCATATTCCTGTCAAAACATGCTGAATTGAGTGAATTAACTACGTAATAGTTGGCCGACATACTACTAGTTAAGACTCGTCTACTGCGTGGATAGACTAAAGCCTGTATGGCACGATCAATTTTTACAATAGCAAAAATGAATACATTTTTTAAGTATATAAAAAATAGAAGTTAAAATATCCAGTATGACACGTTCAGTTTTCTCATTGACATAGAAAATTGACATCTATTTCTATCTGTCATGGTAAATTTTCAAATGATTAAATAATTGAAATAGAAAATTGATAAAAAAATTGATCGTGTAAGACGGGCATAAGATGGATTAAAATTCAATATTTAAAATTTAAATGATTATCTAATCGCAAAATCACGAAAATAATTAATTGTTCAATATATATTATTCATTTCTTCTATAAAGAGCCACCGACCCTAGACCGCTTGAACGCCCCCAAATGCTTCTGATCCCACTATAGCCCCCTAGAAGGCTTCGGCGTCCACTGGGGGATGGTACCGCCCACTTTGGGAACCTATTCTCTAGACCTTTTGCTTTATGGATTCAAATATATGAATTAATTACATGAAGCTATTTTAACAAATTAAACAAATATATATTAACTTTTTAGTATTGATTTTACTACTCATTTATTAAACTCAAGGTTTCTATGACAACCATAATTCCCTGTCTTTGTTTTAAAAAAAAGCTCTTTTATTATACAAAGATATATGAAGACACTCAGTAGAAAATATTTGAATAGAAATTCTTAACCGATGACTTAGCTCCTTTGAAATGTCATGTTTTCTTTTCCTTTATGCAGAATATTTAATTAAGAGCAATAGATTCGCTCGCTTATTTAAAGACAGACAGAAATGAGACATTCTATTCGAATCACAAAATCGCAAAACTAGAATGTGAGTGCATTTGTTGTTTGTGAAAAAAAAAAAAAGTCCTTTCTTGAAATTTTATAGGAGAGCCTCAATTTAATTTCTGTTTGTTGTCTTGCGCTTAATTTCTCGATAACTAATTTTCGAAACCTAACGGATTTAGAAATAGGTATCCAATAGCTTTTAAATATCTGTCTACTAAAAAATGGTTAGTTTAAATTGTGACACATCCCGATAATGGAAGTTGGGTTCAGATGTTTGCATTGACAACTCTTATTTCTTATTATCATTCTGAGCAGTTTACTTTCATTGAAGCACGTTAGATCCTTTGTTTTGTATTGTGTGCTAATACTGAATTTAAAGAAACGTCGAGGAGCACACAAAATAGAATTTTATTAACATCGTATAGATGCAGCAGATGTATTATAATACAAATTGATACACAATGCTAAACGAAACTTACAATATACAAAATAAAAACCTTGATTTTTAAGAATAAACATAAATACGTATGTGCAACCACGGACGATTGCCATACTGGTTAGAAAAATGTTCATACGTTAAGGTATACTCGTCTCTATTTATGATTATTGAGCCTACATGAAGTTTTTTTTTCTGGTACGCTATTCTTTCATTTGCTGTCACGTGTGTTGTGCGTCACAACTCTACTTCAACATTGGCTTCATGACAATTCGTCAAACTTTTTTTTTAATATGTACAATATAAATGCTTTATAATACATAATATAATTATTACATTAGGAATACGTATGTATATTATTTTTTAAGTACATTATTGTTTCATTTGATATCACTTCTTCCTGTACTTGAAATAAATTTCAACGTTACGATATAGTTTAGGTTGATAATTTAAAAAATAAAAAATAAATGATCGAACGATACAGATTTATATCGTCAGCTATTTTGTTGTAGCTGTAAGTGGCTATATATTGAATAGAAAGTTGGAAAATATCTCCAACGTTCCTACTGCCAACAGTTTATAGCGAGATTTCTACGAACTACCAAAAATTTTACCAACTATAAAAATAAGTCAGCTTACGATGTGATGCATTTAACTCGACGTAACTGCATACTATGAAAATAAGAATACACAAGAAATTGTCTGTTACTATGATCGGCTAAAATCTATAGGATTTAGTATTTCAACCGGTTTATTTTGTGTACTTTATTGAGCATTGTATTGCTCTTTCTAATTACTGTATAGATATTCTTACACTACTTCACAAAATGTTTTGCTTTTCTTTTAAAATGCGATTTGGATAACGCTTGTCTTTCCGTCAGTGTATTAGCCATACTGCCGTGCACCTTCGTTGCGTGACGCAAACTTTCTGGAGGAGTTCTTCCCAGGGTCTGCACGCGGGAAAAACCGAAGAGAAACGTGTTCCCATCAGTATTAAAGTCGGAGCAACGCAACTCCATTATGCACTCACTTGAAATCTTTCTCGAGGAAAAATAACAAAAAAAAAAAAAAATTGTCAGCCCAAACCGTCATTCTGAGACACTCACTTTGCCATTAAATTAAACTTTCAGATTACTTTTGCTTTAGTGCATGTGCAAAGTTAAGTATGATAGTGAGAAAGTAATTCTGCAAAAACTCCTGACAAGTTGAAGCAGAAACTCGTAAGTTGAAATATAGAGCAGTGACTTTTGTCTTCCTCGACATAGCTGTCATTCCTCATGTATATTTAACATATTTGTACGAAAAATAGAGTGACAATTGAAGCAGATACATAAAATGATTACTTCGCCACCATTGGAAGTTCATGTGGACATCTGCAGGAGTTTCTCTAGTAATAGCAGCGAGGGATTTGAATCTTTCAGTTCATTTTTAAAAGCTAATTAACCTGTTCATGAGTGAATAACTGTAGGAACATGATGGATGTGATCCCAGTTCGAAATTTTGACAGTGCTTCAATTTCGGGTCGACTTAAATTGCTTTATAGAAATGTATCATATTACCTAACCATGAGACATAAAATGTAATTCAAAAAGAGGATAAAATATCTACCCTTAATTTCATTCTCGCATTAGTACTATAATCTATCTAGGTTTCAAAAGGCACAGCTCCAGCATTGTGGAAGGAAAGAGTATGGTAGAGGGATTATTCTGATATGATTTTCAATAGATGAACATTGTGGCCATGGCTAGAAAACTTCTCGGAGAAGGCTATTCTAGGAAATGATAGAATGAGAAGCTAGTTTCGTAATCTGGACTGTATATGACTGCTGAGCAGCCGCTGCTCGTATCTTCAGGGAATTTGTATAAAGTAGGAGGAATGGGGGATTGTTGAGTGGAATAGCAGGCGTGTAAGCGCCTGGGGAAAAGGACAGTTTCCCGAGATAGTCTCTATCCTAATCTGTGAAGAGTAATCCTCAAAGAGACAATGAGAAAGATTACCAATTAGCGAACTTTTCTAGATATTGTATCAAGAATTCCTGTGAATTTCAGTGGCCAAACACCCAATACGAGAAGAGTATTCTAAAATTGATCCGATGTTAATCTACATACGGTTAGATCGATTTGATTCCTTTCAGAAAAGGCTGGATGTAACTACTGACCTGAAATCTCGCTTTGCCTTGATGTGAGATGGATAAAATGGATAATGGAAAATAATGAAGGTGATTTTGAGTAAACTAAGTTTATTACACTGCATTTGCCTATGAACGAACGACATGCAGATCATATTGTCCTTCAGTGAAGCTTCAGCTATTTAAATACTGGACAAATCGGAGGAATGGAGTATGTTGTCACCAGAAAAGCTACAGAAAGAACTCTAGATCAATAAAAGTGTTATTTTATAAACAGAAGAAACAGAAGAAGAAAACAGTATGGGTTCATTGCCAAAGAGAGTGTAAATTGCTAATCTTAAAACATGAAATATTCTTGTTCGTGTTACGAAAAATTACGAAGAAGGATTTGTCATCGATTCGAACATCCTCTTCATTAATTTAATTTTGCAGTTTTTCTTCCTTTTCACTCGAAAATTTCTGAACAAATCGTAATTATTATGAATTATTGCCGAGTTAATTAAGATGAATTAAGTCGGGTTAATTAATCTTAATTAATAATAAACAAGGTTCCCCTATGAAGAGTAAACCACTGCAGCCTGATGAGAAAAATATTTACTCGAAATAGTATTTGGTTAAATAACTTGTCACTTTAAAACAGTGTTCGTTACACTGAGTAGTCTGCTTATTCGCAGTTGCACAAAGAGCAAAAATTGGGAACGACATTCATTCCTCTTTTTAAACAGTTCCTCTATTTTAAATCATAAATAGAAACAAGTAGATAGATGAAATACACATTTTTATAGTAATATACATAGTTGTTGTTAAGACAGATATCTTCAGAACATATAGGAATAAACAGATATGGTCTTTCTATATATATACAAGTATGTACGTCTACTCACATGAATACAAAGAAGTTCCAAAAACAAAGTGTATGCTGAATCACCGTTGATTTCGTTGCTTAGGAAATCAATGTCGGAATCATAATAATTAAAAATGATCAGCAGTGAACTCATGGGTTAACCATGCTCAGAAAGGCTCAGATTTAGCGTGTCCCCTTATATTAGACATATTTCACAAGGTTCCTCTTAAGTAATAGAGCGAATCCTGTATTAGGCACAGAAGTAGAGAGACAACCCCAATGTTTTGTACCCACGCAACACATCCGTCTTCGCGTGAAAGTTCGTGTTACCAGACAAAGTTAATCCTATTCCCTACAAATTCACCATTCATCTGCAAATCGCAGATTAAATAAATCATCTTCCTGTAATAAAAGATAGACGTATCTACATAATATTTTCAAAACAAGGTATGAAGAGTAAACCCCTACTGACATGCGTGTTGTCGCCGTGCAACTTACTGAATTATCTTCACGCGTTCGTCGTTCTGTCATCTTCACAACCGTGAAGTGTTGCTTTGAAGTTCTTACCCTGCGATTTTTCCCCTCTATTGACAGTACTAATTATCCGGGGGCTGAGTACTGAAGGAGAAATGTCTTGTAAAATATCATCTGCAGTCTTCGATCGTGTGATTAGTCATTATTTTTCTAATAAGCTTTCAGATTGTATATCCTGTATTTTTGAGATGTGTTTCTTCAAGTTCTACATCATAGCCCTCAAAATGTATATCTAAATAAATATATAAGAAATCTAAATAAATATATAAGAAATCTAAATAAATATATAAGAAATCTAAATAAATATATAAGAAATGAAGACCTAAGCCTTCGAACGAACGAACTATCTAGGCCTACTTCTGAAAAGTTCGTTCGTTCGAAGGCCTAGGTCTTCATTTTTTATTTATTTATTTAGATTACGGCATCGAAATTAATTTGTAAAATCCTACTTAACTGTAGAATCAAATTTTTTGTCATGGCATATCCATATCTTAGGCGAGGTAAACGTAGTGGAAAAGAGAAGTCTAGATCTGCATCAGGAGGTACCAGACATGTTACTTTATCAAAACGTATCAACCCTTTACATAAATTGCAAGATGCTATTTCTAAGTTACATGATGTTACTGGATGTAACTTAGAAATAGCATCTTTTTGTCATCACAAGGTACTTTGGAAGATGAATATGATGAAGAAGAAGCTCGTGATTTCAGAAAAATGCCTTATTCAGGAAGGAAAGGGCCGGAATATTGGTCAAATTTTTTCCCATCAAGCAGAGGTAACCAACAGTCACCTGTTGCCTTAACCAACTCAGTTACAAAGAAAAAACTCTTGAAGATATACATTTTGAGGGCTATGATATTTTTTCAGATTTTTCATGTGAATGTTCACTTTTCATACTTCTAAGTTCATATTAAAATCTATTAACAGTTTCTATTAATTTGCATCATAATCTGAGGATTCCAAGCATATTCTCATTTCTTCATGACTTATATTTTATATTTCATGTCTTTATTTAATTTTCTCTGAATCATGACATTTCAGATGATATAAACGTTTACTTACTTCGCGAGTTTACTCGCGAAGAGTACATTGGGACCGTGCTTTAATCTCATTCACTGCATCCGCATTCACCACAATATCAAGCTATGCATTCTACTCAACAACAACTCTCCATGCGAAGAACCGGCTCCGAATGCCTGTGCTCCCACCCCTACTCGTACAACTTCCAGGGATGCACCCTTGTTCTACGCCTTCTCCATTCTGCAATGTAACCTCTAAACTTCACAGTCTTGTCCAACCCCGACTTGTAGGTCTCTTGACTCCCCATTGTCGTCCCAAATTTCCCCACCAAGTGTATATTACTGTTGCCTACCACATTTTATATTGAGACTTTCGAAGGCATGCGGAGATGAATTCTAAGAGGAAAAGAAATAGTAACGTAAGTCGCCGACAGGGGAAATTTTGGCGCTGGCAGAGCCGAAAGCAGTCAAATATTTTCCGTAAACGCAGGTAAAAAGGATTATGCAAATTTTACTGTGCGTACCCGACAGCCGCGCCACCAATTCCACTTAAACAGGGATTGGGAACGTTCAGGCAGTTATTCGGATGACTGACGATTTGTGCTCAATATGCGTCCTACCTTGCCTCAGCCTGCTTTACTTGTTAAGCTGTTTTACCTTAAACAGTGCAATGCTGTAGCGGCTCTTCGGGATTTTAGAAGGCTTCATAACCTGCGTACAGGTCCTATGTCAGCTGTAGCACTGAGAACTATGATTAAAAAATTTGAAGAAACTGGATCACTCGGAGTTAGACCTGGCAGAGGACAGAAAGCAGTGCAAGAAAGGACAGCAACAGACATTGCTACTGCGGTGTTTGACGACACAGGGACTAGTACTACTTCAAGCGCTCGTTCCATAGCTCGCAAACTTGATATGGCTTATGATAGAGTCTGGAAAATCGTACGGAAAATGCATCACTTCTATCCGTATAAGTTCAATCGTGTGCAAGCACTAACAACCGCAGATTATGATGAGCGCATGACCTACGCGCTAACGTTTCTTGCCCGAATGAAGGTCAACAATGGCTGGCCTTGGAGAATATTGCGGGGTGATGAGGGTCATTTTTATTTGAATGGGTCAGTTAACGCTGCAGAATTTGGGCATCTGAACATCCCCATGCGATCCAGCAAGTACCACTGCATTCTCCAAAAGTAACCGTGTGGTGTGCTTTACCGCCAATTTCATAATAGGACCATACTTTTTTGAGCATGTTAGGTCCTGTAACCTGCTCTATTATTTATCGACTAATGCTGGAAAATTTTGTCATTTCTGCATTGCAGCAAAGACAATGTTTGGACTCCATAATTGTTATGCGAGATGGAGCACAGCCACACATTGAACGTTCAGTAATGCGACTTTCACGCCAGCATTTCAGTAATTAGAGGGTTATCAGTCAGTGCTTTCCGACGGCATGGCCGACTCGATCCCCGGATATCACTCCATGTGACTTTTGGCCGTGGGGGTATTTGAAATCAGTTGTGTATGTTGCTGGCGTTCCCAACTTGCATGTCTTAAAAGAGAACATAAAATAAAATGGGCTGTTATGAATATCCAATCCGACTCCTTATCGCACACCGGATGCAATTTGTTGTACACAAGAAAGTTCAGCACATTGAAATTCGTTCATGTGGTCCAGGGGACCCTGATTCTGATGAATAAAACGTTATTTCCTGTGAGTTCAATTACTACATTAATTTCTGTCTCTCTCACAAGTTGTTGTTTTAGTTTAATTATTATTATTATTATTGTCATTGTAATGCGCCACATATCCAGCTAGAATGAGTGATGCGGCTGTCGCTTACACCGTCGAAATGTTATTATTCCATTTTATCTGCCTTTAATATAATTATCCACTTGTTTTCGGCTACCAGCGCCAAAATTTCCCCTATCGGCGACTTTTGGAACTAAATCTTTTTTTCGAGGAAATCATCTCCCCACGCCTTCAAAAGTCTCGGTATAAAATTTGGTCTCATTCCGTTTATTGGTGAATTTTAGCTACAGATGCCTCCAAAGAGGGAAAGTTATCTTATGGCCACCCTGTATTAACGCCTTGCAGTGCTTGCTTTAGTAGGCATTGCAAGTCTCGAAGTCAAAGGGAATTTGCTGCTCTCACGATTTTGTGCTCCTGCTTACACAACTTCAGCGGTTAAATGGTAATTATCGATCATTTCATTTTGTTTTCAGCTTTATTATTCATCTCCCTGTATTCAAATTAAAAATCAATGAATCCATTGATGAACATCTGGATGCCATGATTTTTGAATACTTTGAATTTCAGTGTATACTTTGAAATATATACGTGATGCATTTCATAGTGTTCCAGTTTGTGTAATCATCATCAAAATTAAGATGATAATCGGCAGTGTCACTGTCCAAAGATGTGTGGACACTCATAATGAAAGAAATTGGATCCACTGGAAACATTGCTTTAAGCGTTTTAAAATAATAACGGTTGGTGAAATTCATCTTGTACATAATGTTTGAATCGAGATATTTCATCTCTTTCTGGTAAAAGAATATCCAGAAATATTTTTTCGCATGTATAATACATCAGCTTTATAACAGTGGATACTTCTCTGTTATTCTTAGATCATGGATTGTTCTGTTCTCTATTTTGCATTCAGAATATAAACATTTGTACCTTTTAAAGTGAGACTTCACTTTGAGTCTTATAACAACTAACTAGATATTTAAATATTTCTGTACTGTCAGACGAAGCTATTCACATTTTCAGTAAGCAGCTACCGTATATAACAGAATAATAAAGGAAGAAAATACAAAAAAAAAGCGTTTTCTGAAGTTTCTGCTCTAAAAAAAGACAAAATTTATTCACTAGTTCCGCATGGCTGCCTCGTATAATGGATTAATTCATGACCGAAGATACGGCAGATTGCAAAACAGTTTTTCATCCATATTTCTTCGCTGTAATTAGTTTCTTGGTGATCATTTCTTCTCCTGGCAGACGGCGTAGGCAGGCAACACAATTTTGTTTTGTGTGTGTGGGGGGGGGGGGGGGCTCATCACTTTATACTTTAAAGTATTAGAGATGGGAGGAGAGTGTCGCTGTTGTCAGTGGTCCATTATTTGAACCTCCTTACGGACAATTTGCTACCTTCAACAATAATAATGCATGCTTTTATTAGTTAATTATGAATAAAATTAGATTGCGATGAATTGAGACATTGAAAGAGCGTGCATTCAAGATGAACCGTTCAAACGCCTCTCAAAGTTAGTGGATAAAATAGGAAACGGTAAATCCAGTTAGTGGTGAATATTTATGCAGATTCATCACTTATACAGTGGAAGAAAAAGTTAAACGATTTTACAAAGCAGTCCCAAATCTCGAATCAAAAGCTTTCCTGGTCTTTTTGCTTTATTATTTCCAAGGGAATATTTTTTGTTTCTTATAAGAAGAAACGCAACGTCAAATATTTCTTCAAGAAGGAAAACTGCCTTTAAGTGGAAAAATCTCGTATGTGGTGGTAGAATGCGAAATTGTTTCTTCTTTTGCATAGAATTTCGATCTCGCCGTCTGATTTTTTTATTCGGCCACTTTAAACTACCGCATTATGTAACTGAATAAATGACGGGAAGGATTGTTTTTTCCATAAAGTAGGCTATTATACCTGAACAGAGAGAAAGTTAATGTCCTACCAAATACTCACGAAGGAATACATGTTATATTTGAAATTTTAACAAAATATAACGATGTTGAAAATGTTCCTGAGTCCGGTTTATCATAAATAATTCAGTTCACGCAAAAGTGTGTTATTCAGATAAAAGCCGGCCCACGAGCATTCCCCTTAATTGTATAAAATGTAATGAAAATTCATTGCAAGGCTATCACAAATGAATTTATCGACATTCGTCTGTCAAAAAATCTATACGCTTGAGTCCCACTGAAGGCAGGGAGGTTCGTTAATGCCTTTAAAAGGTTGGAGATGAATTTCATGAAACGTTGCGAGACCATCCCACTGCTTATTCACAGACATCAACTTATTATACACTTAAAGTACCTGAAGATAAAGTATTATTATAAAAGAAACACATATTCGAGGATGAGTTCACGAAGTAAACAGAAAGAAACACGTTTAAATGAAGCCAGGATGAAAGGAAAACACTAGCAGAATGTACTCCTAATAGAGGACCACCTTATTGATCGGAGAGTGGCAAAGTGAATGCACACTTAGAAATACGTGAAACAAAATATAATCAAAGCCACTAGACGATGGAGCATAAAGTGCTGCTTATAGTGCATTTGAAAAATAGTTTCTGTAAATTAATCAGATTACTAGTGAGAGTTAATGGTCACCATTTTTCAGAATTCTAAAATTTCTAAACAATCGTTGCAATTCAAATGAGGTTGATTGAGAAAGGTGTAATAGGATTCTTTGAAGGATCTCTCTAATTAAAAAGGGAAATGAGCAAAAATTGTGTTTTTCCTTGGCTAAAACAAAATCCAGTCTGCAAAATAGCACACGCTGGCGAAAAGGAATATCATTCACATATTCTCATCACTGAGTGGTTACAGTATGGCTAATCTCTGAAATAAATGGAAAGGAGGATTGCGGAATCTGGTGAGCTGATAAATGGTGTATCTGTAGTGAGAGGTAGGATAACAAATCTTGTTTTTTGCTTGTCAGCATCATGGAAACCAAATGTATTCAGAAATACTAATATGCGTAAAGAAATGCCTTTGATTTAGAAATGGAAATTCTCTTGATATCTGTTCTACTATTAGTAGTAGAATAACTGTTGAATGCGTGGTGGGATTTAGATGGAATCCATTATCATGTTATTTTTAATGCCCATAGTTTGGTCTGAGAAAATCTCATAAGAGCAGGTTCCATCTGATCTTATCTATTGAGAAATTGTTTGAAGGTGATGCATTGAATCGTGAAGAATATGCTTTTTGATATCCATAGACTTTTTGGAAAAGCTAAAAGGGCTATTGTTCATTGGTCTGGCTAAATAGCAATTTCGCTATCAACATACCGAAATCAAGTGTGTGTGTGTTTGGAGGGGTGGGAGCAGAATTGACAGTAGCAGAGTCGTATTTCGAAAGGTTGTACCTGGTTGTACCTTACGTTGTTTTTATACAACGTAACCATCCTGGTTACGTTGTATAAAAACAACGTAACCAGGATGCGCAGCAAAGTTAATTAAGAATGCAATCTGGATAATCCTCAGGAAGTAGTAATGAAATTCTATCTGTAAATGGAGGAGCGACATTAAAAGTCGTCAAGATGTCATGGCCTGTGAAGTTAGTCTTTCATACAAGAATGAAATATCCAGTAATATTCATGTAATTAATTGTTTTACTGATAGATTAATGAGCACATTCGATAAAATAATTTAAGAATATAATTACAGCTACTGATGCAATGGACAAAGGCGGCAAAGGAACATCCATTTCATGTATATTTGGAAACCTTTATAGTTTACAGAAGTTCTGGCACGAGAAAACATTGACTTTATTTGAAGCTGTAAGCATTCAAAGAATGTGCTTTTGGTAACTGATTTCGATCTTTCATTTTTGATTTGTTGTGTTCCCCAATATTATAGGTTTATAGGCAGAAGGATGTAAGGAAGAAGAGAGTTCATCTTACGATTATATTCAAATGAAGCTATGATGACTGTTTTTGCCCTTCGTTTGAGATAGTAATATTAAAATAGTGTTTAATAAGTGTAGAGCAGCTCTTATTTTTGACTTGATAATATTTACATGTTGGAATATTGAATATAAAACGTGTGGCACTTATAAACGTAATTTTTGATTTGAACCAGAAGGAAAGTCACGTAAGATCCTTTTGTTTTGCATCATGAAATCAACTTAAGGAATTTTCTTTGGAGTAGCGAAGGCATGTCATTTCTGAAAAACATTGATTTTACCTTGAGTGAAATACCTAAAACAAGACAAGTTAGCTAACCTTTATCTCTATGCATATGAAGAGTAGAAGATTTACGTAACTAAACCTAATAGAGTATGGTCTACAGCTTGAATGCAAATAATGCTACCACTCTTCAAAAGTTTATTACTTCGTTTTTAAAATTTAATTAATACATAGAAGATCCTTATATGAACATATGTTAAAACTCTGAACTAACGGATATCAAGTTAAAGGCTACCAAATAATCTTCGACTTTGTAGTGTTTACAATTTATCTTTTTTTTTCCTTTGTTAATTTCTTACTTATTTAGAGAACTAAATCTTGCGGTAGGCAAAAGCAAATGATATAATCGAAGTAGTTCACTCGAAAAGAAATTTTGTCATGATTTAGCTGCGGGTTTGTTTTATTATTGCCCGAATTCTGTTTCGTATACAAAGCCTATTTTTCAATATGTGCATGGGAATACACATCACAGTTTACTGTGCGGTGTGACTTCTTACTACGAAAGAAAGCAACAACAGAAACCAAGGAATGTTTTATTAACAAACACGAAAGCCACTTTCATTCTATTGTGAAAAGGTCTTTGTTTGCTAGCACAAGTTAGTGCAAATATGCTTGTCATCTCTGATATTACGCAATATGACATCACCGAAATTCACAACTTATCGCATGTACAGCTGAAAATTCAGGAAATGTTTAAATGCGAGGAATTTATCTCGATTTAAAGAGCAAAGCTTGGTGTGATGAGTCCATTCTCAGCTAAACAGTCCATCTTGGGTTTATATGGAAATGAACTAAATTAGAGAATTTGTAAATGCGAACTTGGTTATAATTTTTCTTGGAATAATATTTTACCGAGTGCTGTTAAATAGGCATCAGATATACTATTATTAAAGAAATTAGAATACATTGCATTTAGTATAGTAAAAGTAATTTACTGATTGGTAATGGAATTCATGTTAAGTGGATTCATTCAGTATTTTTTTTTTCTGTTTTCATGAATGTGAGAATTGAGAATTATGGCTTGCAGATGATTCCATTGCTTTCATCTCAATAGTATGCTAAACATGCCTCCGCTGATGAATAAGGTGTTAAGGTTGTGAGTGCTTAATATTCCCTTGCTGTTCAGTGCATCGTGTGGCATATGAAAGATGTCATTGAGTAGAAGCTTAGTGTTTCCCCAAGTTCAATAAATTTAGCAGAATCTTGGTTATTCCGTGAAATAATGAAATTAAAGTGCCACCACCAAATGTAAAAGCGACATATGAGACTAAAAATATTGGGGTTAGACTAATTCGTGAATTTCAGACAGTAATTATATATCTATTAGCAGGTAACTGTAACTTTAGTAGTTGCATAACATCACAGTTTTAGACATTGATTATTTGTTAAGTCGTATTAGAAAAATTGAATTATCAAAAAATCGCGGATGACTGTTGCATGCATACGTGACTTACGTGTTAAACTACAGTGAATTCTCTATTTGATTGTAATGCCTGAAGCTGAATAAATACAATGTAAGGTTATATTAATAAAAACTTTGTATAATAAATTTCATTTAACACTACTTTTGCAACAAATAGTTGATGCATCTGTTATTATGACTTTTCTGTTTTAAAAGCGGATTGTGAAAAAATACACGTAAAGTTTAAAATTGCACATAGTGCAGAGAATTTCACTGTTTCTTCTTCGCTGTACTAAGAAGCAAAGAAAGTAGCATTTAATTATGCGTTCATTAACAAAACTCGCGCTATCATTAAGAGGAACGAGCAGTAAATTAAATCACTGTTCTCTTGGGTGAAGGAGCTCATTTGTGTTCCTCATAACCCAGAAGGAAACGCACCCAGAAAAATGATATCTATCTTTTGTAAGGTACTCATATTTAATATTTTAGTTGGGTCTATATTTAGGAGGATCATTTGGAGCCACAAACGACGCTCCACCAACCCCATACGAGGCCATAATTGGATGATTTTAACTTAATAATTCACTCTTTATGATTATTTTTCGAGCTCGGCCGTGTTTAGCATTGGGCTTACGGCAGGGTTAATGTGGAGCGAAAGAGAAACAGCCGAATTATTAATAAATAATTACCCTTCTGGGTATTTTAAAGTGACGAACAGCTCTTCGTTGCATCTTGCCTAGAATATCCGCGAAGAAGAGAGTGTTCCTTTAACAACCTCCAAGGGAGCCCAGTTACATCATAAGGGCTTAATTAAATCACGTGAGGCTAGCTTGGATATTATTATTATGAAGCCACAGAGAATGCATGTAACGGAACTCTTATTAATGATAAGAGATTCTTATGTGAAAGAGGAAGAGGAAAAACGTTAACCAAGGAGATATAATTCTGGTAATATTTATTCTTTATAAAAGCAAATAGGCTTTCTTAAATTCCATTTCAGGGCCATTTGCCACGGTCTTAATTTTTTTTTTTCTCAGTCTATATTTTTCCACTGTTGGGTAAAGGCCTATCCTATTGCGTTAGAGTTATAGTGACCCATTACATCTTGGGAGAGAGTGTTTATACATTTGTATGAATGAATGTATGGAGTTGAAAGACGATCACAAACATCCATTCGAATCGAACTTACAGCCTTTTGGTTGGAGAGCGGATACGCTAGCCATCCGGCTAACCATGCAAGCACGTCTTATAACATGCAGGTCATGACGTTCGCGTCCGTAAATTTTATTGAAAATAAAAGCGTAAAATATTTCGAAAAAAAAAGATTTCCTTCGTACCGCAGTTTACCTTTCAGCTGGAAAGACAGGTTCCTCCCTTCTGGAACAAGAGGAACCTCTGCTAGCAGTTCTCTGAGTCAAGATGGGTTATCCAGTTTTGCACAAAATTAGTATGGTGTGAGAAGTAGGGGATGCACTCTGAATCAGACCAAGGTAAGATAAGGAATCGTGACATCTTTGTGTGATAAGATCATTGACGTCATTGTGAGGGAGGCGTGACGTAGCGTGACGTGTTGCGTTTTGTTTCGCATATAGCATTGTGGGTAATTTTGGAGATAAGGAATCGTGACGTAATGTGTTTGGAAATTTCTGGGGAACATATGTCTCTCTCTCTCTCTCTCTGTGATATCGCATGGCGTTTTGTTTTCCCTATGCAATTGTGCGCGATGTTTTTGAGATAAGATGCCTTGGAATTTTCCTAGGGTGACAAACATCGGTCATTGTCGTCAAGTTTTGTGTTTAATTGTCTATAGATGGCAGTACTAATTTTGCCATCTGAATAATTTAATTATATGCTCGTGTCCCTCACAGACACACACATTTTTTCCCATAGATCATACATATTTTATTCTATATTCATATTCTAAACACTATGGGGATTCTTAAAGTAGAGTAGAGTCTAGTGGCAGCAGCGTTTAGGCTTTTCCGAATAATTTAATTATATGATGGTGTCTCCTCAAACACAGACTTTTTTTTCTCATTTACATAACTCATCTGAATATTTTAATTTGTCTACATTTAAGATCTTAAACTTCATTACTTTTCTAATTAACGCTATATTTTTTACAAAATGTTTGGCTATTGGTATTTTTTACTTTACAGTCAGGAAAATGGCATTTAAAAAATAAATTAAAACAAACAGACAGTTAAATGGATGACATCACCTTTTGTATGTGGTCTAGAAATTCTAATGATAATTTAAATTACTTACAGTCTATCCAGAATGGCTCTTCTAAATGCGAATATTCCAAAAAAATGATATTCCAAAATAGTTGAATTTTATATCCATAACACAACACTCACTCACACATGATTTGAAAGAACAATATTTCTGTAAATAACCAGAAATTGTAGTTGACTGCATCCTTTAGATTTTCATCCGTTTGGTTATGTTCCTTAATTCCTTCGCATGGTTCTCATGCTATGTTTTTCCCAACCTATCTGTCACCAATGACCTCATAGTGTTGAGCCTACTAGCAGCTTCCGGTTTTTCGAATTCTGGTAGATTTGTTATTAAGACTCGTAAATTTTTTTATCTATTTTACTTTAAAAATCAGTTAACTACATTTTTCTAGCCAGAATAACTGAGAAATAAATAAATAAATAAATAGCTGTGTGTGAATTTTTTTTCCACACAGCCTTATATTTTCATTAGTCATTCTTGAAGATTAGTCATTAATTTCCAGTCTCTTAGTTTTCGGTCCTCTTTCAGTTCCCACGGTGACTAAGTGATTTTAGCATTCACGTGAGTTGAACTATGGTTTTTAATGTCTTTTCCTGACTAGATCCGACAGTGACCGACAAATTCGCATACGTATGACATCCTCTGATTAGGTTTGGAATTCTCGTTAGCATTTTCTTTTTACCACCAAAAATAAATAGTTATTTCTTATTATTTCAAATAAATATTAGCTCTGTAATATAGTTTGTTAATTTCTATTAACTACGACGCCCAAATGTTTTTATTTATTTTTAAATTAATACATATAATTCTAATCAGTAAATAAATTGTATGAATTTCTTCACTGTAGATTTTTCAAATGAGTTATCTTAAACTGTGTCCTTTTGCTTGCAAGAGCTCACACAGTTTCTTGAAATATTTCAGGGCTTGCATGAACAAATAAGACTTTTAATTCACTGTTCACTGAGTGGATTTTCAAAAAAAAAAATGAAAGAAAGAAAAGTCTCTGGTTAGTTTGTGGCAAGAAATTTCACAAAAAAAAAAAAAAAGAAAGAAAAGAAAAGTCTCTGTGTAAAATAACAAAACCAATACAATGTCTGAAAAGGCAGTTGAATATTTTTCAACTGCCTTTTCAGTTACTGTACATTATAGTTACTGTACATTTCGTGTTCTGTCCAAAATGACATCATACGTTTGAAGTCTAATTCCCATTTTGTTGACAGCACGTGATTTTTCCTGTTTGGAATTTAGGGTTCTGCTAGAGTATGAAATTCCGGTAGATTTTTCATTAAAACTCGTAATTTTTTTTTCTCTATTTTACTTTAAAAATCAGTTCATTACATTTTTCTAGCCAGAATAACAGAGCAATAAATAAATAAATAAATAAATAACAGAATGTCCTTCTTTGACTATTCGTTTTACCTTCGATTCCTTTCTGCTCTTAATCTATTTCTGTAACTGAAATTTATTTTATTTATTTATTTTTCTTTAGAATTAGCAAGTTAAGTAACAGGTATTAAGAAAACAAGGTTTTGAACTCTCCGTTAGCGTTTTCTTTTAGAATCCAAAGACACAATTACACTATTAGCTATCACATCTGTTTTTTTTTTCTAAACCAAACTTTTTTTTAAGAGTTTAGTAAACGTGATGGGTTTAACTATCTACTTTCTCTCTGTAAAATAACAAATACAAATTCTAACTAGATAAACGACTGTTTATTCTAGTCTGGTGGAGGTATCTACAGATATAGTAACAAATTGTCACTTTTCAGGTGAAATCGTCTCCATTAAAATTCTAGTTATTAATTAATACCCGATTCCTTAAGCTTGCAAGAGTTGACACAGTTTCTTGAAATATTTGAGGGCTTGCATGAACAAATAAGACTTTTAATTCACTGAGTGGATTTTCAAAAAAAATAAATAAATAAATAAAAGAAAAGAAAAGTCTCTGGTTAGTTTATGGCAAGAAATTCACAAGAAAAAAAATTAAGTAAGAATATATATATATATATATAATATATATATATATATATTAAAAATACCAAGTTATTTTAAATATAAACCTGTTTTTTTTTTTTTTTTACTCCATTTCCCAAGTAAGCAAATAGACAAGTCAGTCAAGTTTGCGCCTGCAAGTGTTACAAGTCTAGTTCACCCTACACATAGTGCAAGACCAAGGCAACTAGTGGTAAAGGTAGATTAAGCTCTGATCACTATTCTTAATATTTACCCTTACTGCAAGGCACATCCGGAGATGTGCTTTGCATTAAGGGTAACGTCACGCCACGCCTCCCTCACAATGATGTCAATGATCTTATCACACAAAGACGTCATGATTCCTTATCTTATCTTGATCTGGTTCAGAGTGCATTCCCTACTACTCACGCCATACTAATTTTGTGCGAAACTGGATAACCCATCTTCACTCAGAAACCTGCTAACACAGGTTCCTCTAGTTCCAAAAGGGCGGAACCTGTCTTTCCAGCTGAAAGGTAAACTGCGGTACGAAGGCAATCTTTTTTTTTTTCGAAATATTTTAAGCTTTTATTTTCAATACAATTTACGGACGCGGAACGTTATGACCTGCGAATTATAAGACGTGCTGGCCTGGTTAGCCTGATGCTGACAAGCCAAAAACAATATGTTAACCTACCTCTCACTACTGATAAACACCCTTTCTCAGCTCACCAGATTCCGCAATCCTTCTTTCCATTTATTTGAGAGATTAGCCATACTCTAAACATCCAGTGACAAGAATATGTGAATAATAATCCTTTTCGCGAGCGTGCTCTTTTGCACACTGAATTTTGTTTTAGCCGAGTAAAAACACAATTTTTGCTCATTTCCTTTTTTAATTAGAGAGATCTTTCAAAGAATCCTATTACGCCTTTCTCAATCAACTCCATTTGAATCGCAATAATTGTTTAGAAATTTTTGAATTCTGGAAAATGGTGACCATATACTCTCACTAGTAATCTGATTAATTTATATAAGTACAAATATTATATGCTTTTTATATACTACTATTTTTCAAATGCACTATAATGAGCCTTTTATGCTCCATTGTCTAGTGACTATGATTATATTTTGTTCCACGTATTCCTAAGTGTGCATTCGCTTTGCCACTCTCCGATCAGTAAGGTGGTCTTCTGTTAGGAGTACACTCTGTTAATGTTTTCATTTCATCCCGGCTTCATTTAATCGTGTTTCTTTCTGTTTACTCCGTGAACTCATCCTGAAATATGTTTTTTTTTTTTAATAATACTTTATCTTCCGGTACTTTAAGTGTATAATAAGTTGATGTCTGTGAATGAGCAGTGGGATGGTCTCGCAACGTTTCATGAAAGTCATCTCCTAT
Source organism: Typopeltis vanoorti (assembly GCF_054136105.1). Classification (NCBI taxonomy): domain Eukaryota; kingdom Metazoa; phylum Arthropoda; class Arachnida; order Uropygi; family Thelyphonidae; genus Typopeltis; species Typopeltis vanoorti. The sequence continues at coordinate 9,199,073 of NC_143564.1, forward strand.
CTGCAGGCATTCACGAACATCCCTGCCCTTCAGTGGGACTGAAGCCAATAGTATTTTGTACGGATGGATGGCGCTAAATTCATTTTTAATAGCCTTGCAATGAACTTCAGTACATTTTATAATTAAGGCGAATGCTCTTGGACCAGCTTTTCTCTGAATAACACACTTTTGCGTGAACGGAATTATTTGTGATAAAGCAGACTCAGGAATTTTTATGAACACCGATATATTTTATCAAAATATATAAAATGACATGCAATATCCTACCCAAACACCCATTTGCGGTGTTTGGGTAGGACATTAACTTTCTCTTTGTTCAGGCATTATAGCCTACTTTAGGGAAAAACAATCCTTCCCGTCATTTATTCAGTTACATAATGCGGTACTTTAAAGTGGCCGAATAAGAAATCCAAACGGTGAGGTGGAAATTCTATGCAAAAGAAGAAACAATTTCGCATTCTATCACCACATACGCGATTTTTCCATTTAAAGGCAGTTTTCCTTCTTTAAGAAATATTTGACGTTGCGTTTCTTCTTATAAGAAACAAAAAATATTCCCTTGGCAATAATAAAGCAAAAAGACCAGGAAAGCTTTTGATTCGAGATTTGGGACTGCTTTGTAAACTCGTTTGACTTTCTTTTTCTTCCACTGTTTGAGTAATGAATCCGCATAAATATTCACCACTAACTGGATTTACCGTTTCCTATTTTGCCCACTAACAGTCAGAGGAGTTTGAACGGTTCATCTTGAATGCACGCTCTTTCAAATGCCTGAATTCATCGCAATCTAATTTTATTCATAATTAACTAATAAAAGCATGCATTATTATTGTTGAAGGTAGCAGAGTGTCCGTAAGGAGGTTCAAATAATGGACCACTGATAACAGCGACACTCTCCTCCCATCTCCTATGCTTTAAATTATAATGTGATGAGCCCCCTCCCACACACACAAAACAAAATTGTGTTGCCTGCCTACGCCATCTGCCAAGAGAAGAAAGGAACACCAAGAAACTAATTAGAGCGATGCAATATGGACGAAAAACTGTTTTACAATCTGCCGTATCTTCGGTCATGAATTAATCCATTATACGAGGCAGCCATGCGGAACTAGTGAATAAATTTTGTCTTTTTTTAAAGCAGAAACTTCAGAAAACGCTTTTTTTTTGTATTTTCTTCCTTTATTATTCTGTTATATACGGTAGCTGCTTACAGAAAATGTGAATAGCTTCGTCTGACAGTACAGAAATATTTAAATATATAGTTAAGTGCTGTAAGACTAAAAGTGAAGTCTCACTTTAAAAGATACAAATGTTTATATTCTAAATGCAAAATAGAGAACAGAACAATCCATGACCTAAGAATAACAGAAAAGTATCCACTGTTATAAAGCTGATGTATTATACATGCGATAAAATATTTCTGGATATTCTTTTACCAGAAAGAGATGAAATATCTCGATTCAAACATTACGTACAAGATGAATTTCAACAAACGTGTAAGATGCTTAAAGCAATGTTTCCAGTGGATCCAACTTCTTGCTTGATGAGTGTCCAGATATCTTTGGACAGTGACACTGCCGATAACCATCTTAATTTTTATGATGATTAGACAAACTGGAACACTAAGAAATGCATCATTACATATACATTTCAAAGTATACACTGAAATTCAAAGTATTCAAAATTCAAGGCATCCAGATGATCATCAATGGATTCATTGATTTTTAATCTGAATACAGGGAGATGAATAATAAAGTTGATAACAATGTAATTGTTATCAACTTTATCGATAATTGCCATTTAACTGCTGAAGTTATGTCAGCAGGAGCGCAACATCGTGAGAGCAGCAAATTCCCTTTGACCACGAGCCTTGCAGGGCGTTAATAGAATGTGAAAATAGAAATCAGTTATAGATTTCAATGAAAAATCTTCAAACTTCATTTAAACTAGAATATGAAAGATGTACAGAAAGGTATGAAATATCCCATCATAAAATTTGTGTTAGAAATACAAATATACCGCTTTGTGAACAGAGGGTAAGATGCACAGATAAGATAAATTAAAAAAAAAAACATTGTTCCTAAAATTTGGTAGGAAACAATAATATACACTTGGTGGGGAAATTTGGGAAGGCAATGATGAGACAAGGGATCTGCAAGTGGTGGCGGACAAGGATGTGAAGTTTAGATGTCACTTTGCAGAATGGAGAAGGCGTAGAACAAGGGGAGGCATCCCTGGAAGTTGTACGAGTAGGGAACGTGAGCACAGGTATTCGGAACACGTTCTTCGCATAGAGAGTTGCTGGTGAGTGGAATGCATTGATTGATATCGTGGTGAATGCTGATGCGTTGAATGAGATTAAAGCTCGGTTCTAGTTTACTCGTTAACAGATATTCGCGAATAAACTAAGTAAGCGTTTATTTCATCTGAAATATCATGATTCAGAGAAAATCAAATAAAGATATGAAGTATAAAATATAAGTCATAAAGAAATGAGAATATGCCTAGAATCCTTTCAGATTATGATGAAAATTAATGGAAACTCTTAATAGATTTTAATATGAAAGAAGTATATGAAAAGTGAACATTCCCATGAAAAATAAAAACTTTGAAAGCTTATTAGAAAAAGAAGCACTAATCACACGATCGAGGACTGTAGATGGTATTATTTTACAAGAAGTTTCTCGTTCAGTACTCAGCGCCGGGATAATTAGTGCTGTTAATAGAGCGAAAAATTTATAGGGTAAGAAATTCAAAGTAACACTGTTGTTGCGAAGATCCGAGAACCATGAACGAGTGCAGATAATTCAGTGAGTTGCACGTTGACAACACGCATGTCAGCAGAGGTTTTCTTCTTCACAGGGGAACCTTGTTTTGAATTTATCATATAGATACGTCTATCTTTCTTTACGGGAAGATGGTTTAATCTGCGGTTTTCAGATGGTGAATTTGTCGGGAACAGAATTTACTGTGTCCAGTAAAGTCAACACGAACTTTCGCGTGAAAGCGGATGTGTTGCGTGGGCACAAAATATTGGGGATGTTTCTCTACGCCTATGCCTAATACACTTCGCTCCATTACTTTGAAGAAACATTGTCTATTATAAGGGCGCATGCTAAATTGGAAATCTGAGCCTTTCTGAGCACGGTTTTAATATTTCAAATAAATGAGTTCACTGCTGATGATTTTTAATTATTAACTATTAATTAGTTCTATGCTGAATCAATGGTGATTCAGCATAGAACTTTGTTCTTGAAACTTTTTTTTTGTATTCATCTGAGTAGACGTACATACCTGTATATATAAAAAATCAGGCTCTTAAAATGCCGAGTTAATCGTAATTAACTCGGCAATAATTCACAATAATTACGATTTGTTCAGAAAACTTCCGAGTGAAAAGGAAGAAAAATTGCAAAATTAAATTAACGAAGAGGATGTTCGAATCGATGACAAATCCTTCTTAGCAATTTTTCGCAACACGAAAAGGATATTTCATGTTTTAAGATTAGCAATTTACACTCTTTTTGGCAATGAACCAATACTTTTTTTTCATCTCTTAATTGAGTTTATAATCTTCGATTAAGAACTTTCTTCAAGGAAAACATTAAATGTAACGAACTCATCGAATCTTTTGGGTGTGGTGATGTCTTTAAGCGGTGGCGGTTTATTTAAATTGTCGTTTGGAATTAAATGTTTGATTATGAATAAATCCTGAATGCTTTAAATGCGCTGCTTAAACAGATTATCGACCCTTTTTACAGTTAGGCCACCGTATCTTAAAAATACACTTTCGATGGACTGTTTAAAATTTACGTTGAATAGTGCAGGTGACAGAGTCCATACCTCTCTGTATGCTTCGGTCAAATCAACCCTATGAATTTAAATGTCGGTTTCCAGAGAAATAAATTGGCTACTTCATTGTTAATATTCATCAACTTGTATCGGAGTCATCGGAAAGAAAAAGCCAGAAAAATTGCTTAAATCTCTAACAGGATTCAAAGAGTTTTGCATGTCAAATAGTGAGGGAATCAGTGAAGTCTGCTACCTAAATTGCGTTCTGTTATCTTAGCTGGTAAATGGCAAATACCGATATACTTTTAGCTTTTGGTAATAGCTGCTACCTCTATGTAAAATCCAGTTAATTCCTTTCATGAAAAGGGATTAAAAGTGAGGAGAATCCGAATCAAATGACAATATTTCCGACTGCAAAATTCTCATTACTACGTGCTGTTCTCTTTAATTTTAAAGCACGTACTAACCAGTAGGTGCATAGCACGCAATTTCACTACAGTATGCATTAGCAGCAAATTTGAGCTAAAGACGGATCATGAAATTAAAATTTTCAAATGATTATCACGGAAAAGTTCTAGACGAAATTGTGCGTCTGCTTTTGAGATTACCAGGGCTCAAATCAGGCATAGCAGGTTGCTCAAACTGGTGTGCCTTTCTTCTTCCTTAGAATTCTTTCCGTAGGTTTACCGGTGACAACATACTCCATTCTTCCAGTATTTAAATAGCTAAAGCTTCACTGAAGGATAATATAATCTCCATGTTGTTCTTCCATAGGCAAATGCAGTGTAATGAACTTAAGTTTACTCAAAATCATCTTCATTAGAATTTAGAATACTCATCTAGTATTGGGTTTAGCCACTGAAATTCCACAAGAATTCTTGATACAATATCTAGAAAAGTTCGCTAATTGGTAATCTTTCCCACTGTCTCTTTGAGGGTTACTCTTCACAGATTAGGATCGAAAGATCTTGGGAAACTGTCCTTTTCACCAGGCGCTTACACGCCTGCTATTCTATTCAGTAATCGGCCATTCCTCCTACTTTATACAAATTCCCTGAAGATACGAGCAGCGGCTGCTCAGCAGTCATATACAGTCCAGATTACGAAACTAGTTTCTCATCCTATCATTTCCTAGAATAGCCTTCTCGGAGAAGGTTTCTCCGCATGACCACAATGTTCAGCTATTCAAAATCATATCAGAATAATCCCTCTACCCTACTCTTTCCTTCCACAGTGCCGTTTGAGGCCTTAGAGTGATTATAGTACCAATGCGAGAATGAAATGAAGGGTAGATATTTTATCCCCTTTTGAATTACATTTTATATATCTCATGGGTAAGTAATATGATACATTTCTATAAAGCAATTTAAGTCGATGGAAATTAATTGAAACATCTGTTTAAAACATTTCGAACTGGGATCACATCCATCATGTTCCTACAGTTATTAATTCATGAAAAGGTTGCTTACCTTTTAAAAACGAACACTGAATATTACTAGAGAAACTCCTGTAGAGGTCCACATGAACTTCCAATGGTAGCAAAGTAATTATTTCATGTATCTGTTTCAATTGTCACTCTGTTTTTTGTACGAATACGTTAAATGTACATGAAGAATGACAGCTAGGTCAAGTAAGACAAAAGTCACAGCTCTGTATTTCACCATACCAGTTTCTACTCGTAAGGTGAAATACAGAGCTGTGACAGATGAAATACAGCAGCATCCCACTTGTCAAAGTTTTTTCAGAATTTCTTTCCCACTATCATACTAAACTTCGCATGTGCACTAAAACAAAACTAATCTGAAAGTTTAATTTAATGGCAGAGTGAGTGTCTCAGAATCACGGCTGGGTGTGAAAATAAGTTTTTTTTTTTTTGTGTGTGATTTTTCCTCGAGAAAGGCGTAAAGTGTGTGCATGATGGTAGTTCCGTTGTTTCGACGTTTCTCTTCAGGCGTGCAGACTCTCAGAAGATGTCTTCCACAAAGTTTGCATCACGCAATGAAGGAGGAGGCTGTATGGCTAATACACTAAATGGCATTAAAAAAAAACCTTGTGAAATCTACTGTAAGAATATATGATTAGAAAGAGCAATACTATACTCAATAAAGTAGGCAAAAAAAAACACCGGTTGCAATACTAAATCCTATAGATTTTAGTCGATCATAGTAACAGACTATTTCTTCTGCATCCTTATTTTCATACTATGCCGTTGTCTCGAATTTAATGCAAGGCATCGTAAGCTAACTTATTTTTATAGTTGATAAAATTTTTTGTATTTCTTAGAAACCTCACTGTAAACTGTTGGTAGCAGGAAAGTCAGAGATATTTTAAAAATCTATTCAATATATATCCACTTACAGCTACAACAAAATAGCTGACGATATAAATCTGTATCGTTCGGACATTTATTTAAAAAAAAAAAAAAAACTATATCGTAACGTTGAAATTTATTTCACGCACAGGAAGGAGTGATAGCAAATGAATCAATAATGTGCATAAAATAATATACATACGTATTCCTAATGTAATAATTATGTATTATAAAGTGCATTTTTATTGTACATAATAAAAAAAACGTTTGAAGAACTGACATGAAACCAATGTTGGGAAAATAAAGAAGCACAACTTGAAACATTTGGCCGCCTCTAATATCAAACAAGCTACATTTGTTGAATGTAACTTGCGTGATGTTAACAGTTCCAAGAAGTGCTCAAAACCGTTCAGCAGCATTTACATTATCTCTTATTTACATTTTACTTTTACAAAGTCTCTAAGGAATGCGGGAGCAAGGTACTACTCCCAGAGGAGAGCCTTATTTCTTTCTTTTCTTCGACCTAAAGAAAAGCGTCGAAGCAATCGGGAGAGCATAATGGCTTTCCTTTTCGCCATTACCGTGAATGACTCACTTTCACTGAGCAATGCTGAACCATCAGACTCAAAGCTAGCAGATAATTCTGGATGATGGTGAAAGTCTTCTTCCGTAAAGAGTTTCAATCAAATGATTGTTTGATGCAAGGATAAGCGACGCGGTACGAAGTTTTTTTTATCATTAATTTCTCCTTTCGTAGAGAAAGCATGGCATATCTTCAAGTTTAAACACACTACTGCTGAAAGTGTTTAATATCAAACTTCGAGATAAAGAAATGCTTGTAAAAATTATAAAAATCATCAGAAGAGATGAAATAAAGTCAGAGGAATGTTCTTTATTGTACTGTCAAATCATGAGTATTTGAAGTATACTTTGAAATTAAAATATTTCGAAATAAGGTTTTGTATTTGCTGCAAACTCATCGAACGCACTTCGGTTGTGCTAATAATTCGTCTTTTCATTTCTGCTCTGCACTGCATCGACCAAATGACCTCAGCTCTGAACATTTGAGGAAGTTTCTGATACCGGACTAATGCTAATCATAATCCCGTAAATTATACCTTACAATTACCCTCATTCTGAGTGTTGTACTGGTGTATATTATAATTAGAGCTATCGGTCAATGCTCCCCCTAAATGAAGGAATATAGGCATCTCTTAATATCCATTAATTCTTTTGCACACAGGGCATTTGTCCTGGATAAGTTGTGAAAAAAATCAGTAATAAAAATACAGAAATTGAGCGTTACTTTGGTTCTGTGTTTAATCGAAAGTGTTAAATAATTTATGAATAGTTTATTATTGCATATGGCGACCTCCACGGAGACTCATTGTAGGAGGTCAATTATCTCACAACTAACCATCAACATCTGTAATATTTTGCTCATAGATGACTCCTAGTTTTCTTCGTTATGCATGTTATGTCTCACATCAGCCCTCCATTAGCCACGTTTGCAATATGCTCCCTGAATTTCAACTCGCCATCCACAAATCCCTGGCTTAATGAATTTTCTGGAGTACATTTCCATCAAAATTGTACAAAGCTATCTTTCCATTCCAAAAAGTGCAACTTTGCTACATTAAATTAACATCTGTTTTCCTTTGCCCATGCTGCCAGAATATTTGTCATTCGTTAAAATTTCAACATTATTTTAACTGACTATTCCTCTACTTAATTTTGCATAATCTCTAAACAACTGAATATTTCATCTCAGATCATATCCTATATTAATAATATTTTTATTAATGTACAAACTAAATAGCTTGTGACTAAATAGGAAAATATTAAGAGTGTAAACTAAATATTGTGAAATATTTTTAGGTAATTACATGTTTCGAATTTTTCTCAGTGAATATACTTGTAAATAGTATTTCAGCAAAATAAAATGTGCATTTGTAAACTTAAATGAACAAACATGTGTGCTTTTGTTGTTGTGTTTTTCCACAGTGAATTTTTTACTCAGTTATTCTGTTAAAATTTGATATTTAAATCCATAACTTTATACCTTAATGCAATTATGTTTAATTATTTTAAAAAAAATCACTACTGTGGAATTAATGCCAGGAATGGAAAAAAAGTGGTGAAAACTGATCTCCATGTAATTGGTTATTTTAGAGATTGTCTAATGCTATGTCTAATGAAATGATATCCATGTAATTGGTTATTTTAGAGATTGTCTAATGCTACCTATTGACATTGTTTGAGTTATCTCAAAACATTTCGTTCAATAATCAAAAATCCGTACTGTTAGAATTTGGTGGTTTTACAGAGATACAGCAGATAATTTAACCCAAAACGTGACTTAAACTCTTAAAGATTGGTATAGAAAAAATGTTTGTACTCTTCAGATAACACAAATACAAATTTTACCTTTTCCCACACAAAGTAAGATAAAAACACACCAACAGTATATCCAGCAGCATGCAAAAACTTGTTGTTGAGTCATCTGTGCAAAAGGTTCAATTTTGAAGGAAAGGTCAGGGCAAGGCATGATATGGGTAAACAGTACTATAGGAGAAAATGATAGAGTCAAGTGACTTTGGACTTAATGTAATCGTTCATCCACTTCAGCTGCTGTATTATGTTGTGGTGATTTGTGTTTGGTAATGCAAAAGTAATGGGTGAGCCACAAAATTCTTTGCAACTTCCTTTGTGAAAAGTTCTAATTGTTTAGAATTCTGTAACAGAAAGTTAACATAAAACATAAGATCAGAGCTAATAATCAGTGAAATAATAACAATAATAATTAACTATTTATTTGTGGTGCCATATGAAGTAATGTAAGAAGAATGAAAAAAACGAATATGGAAAATCGACAGCAGGTTAAAAATACGAATTTTCAGTTATCATTGGTATAATTGATTTTCAATTTCTTTTCAATAAGACTTCAAATTTATTTACTAAAGAAATTTTTATTTATCATAGAATTATTTTAAGATATGCATTGACAAAATCACCTTGTAGTTGGAATGAATTACCTGGAAGAGTTAAAAAACAGAATTCTTGGCTAATAAAATATAGCCATCAGCTGAAGTGGGAAATTGGTTCACTATTTCTGGACAAACTAAGAAATTAATGATAGAATCAACATTCAATTATCAAATATTACTTGCCAAAGGAAGAGAAAAATTGAAAACATTAACAAGGTTAATTGAGAGAACTGTTCTTGATTTAAATGAAACTGGATGGCCAAAACGTGAAAACATAACGTGTACTTTTAAATGCTTTTGGAAACATAGCGAACGTTTCTGTGCTCAAAAATATATGTATTGGTTTCAAAAAAATAAAACTGTGACCATTAATTTTACTACAGTAATAAATTCTCAATGATCACAAATAAAGAAACTTTCAGATGAACAGTCACTGTTGAAAATTACATGATGGCAATTCCTCAACCATGGGAAGAACCTTTGAACAACAGCACAAAATTAACAATAAGCAGATTAAGGACCAAAAAATAAGATTATATTTTACACTTTATTTATTTTCTGTATGTTAGATTCAGTAAATGCATTGTAAATAATATTTCACTCAAATGAAATGTGTAAATTAAAATGAACAAAAGGGTGTCGTATATATATATATATATTGTAAATTGTGAATTTTTTGCCACAAACTAACCAGAGACTTTTCTTTCGATCCCAAAGAGTTCACACAGTTTACAGAAACTGTGTGAACTCTTGCAAGCAAAAGGAATTGGGTATTAAATTAATAGCTAGAATTTTAATTGAGAAGATTTCACCTGAAAAGTGACAATTTGTTACTATATCTGTAGATACCTCTACCAAGCTAGAATAAACAGTCGTACTGAAAGTACGACTGTTAGAATTTGTTATATTATAGAGAGAATGTAGATAGTCAAACCCATCACGTTTCCCAAACTCTTAAAAAAAGTTTAGTTTAGAAAAAAAAAACAGATGTGATAGCTAATAGTGTAATTTTGTCTTTGGATTCTAAAATAAAACGTTAAGGAGATTTTAAAATCTTGTTTGTCTCAATACCTGTTACTTAACTTGCTAATGCTAAAGAAAAAGAAATAAATAAAATAAATTTCAGTTACAGAAATAGACTAAGAGCACAAGGAATCAAGATAAAATGAATAGTCAAAGAAAGACATTCAGTTATTTATATATTGCTCTGTTATTCTGGCTAGAAAATGTAATTAACTGATTTCTAAAGTAAAATAGAGAAAAAAAAATACGAGTCTTAATAAAAAAATCTACCAGAATTCCATACACTAGCAGCACCCTGAATTCCAAGCAAGGAAAAACATGTACTGTTCACAAAATGGCATTTAGACTTGACAATATGAGGTCATTGGGAACAGATTGGTTGGAAAAAACATAGCATGAGAACCATGCGAAGGAACTAAGGAACAGAACCAAACGGATGTAAACAGAACTTCCCCACTAATCACGACATGAATCCTTATCTGTACTGTCTCCTCTAAACAAATAAGTCGCGTCATTCTTAATCAGACTCCTCATATGCTAATAATTGGGTTCGAAGTAGTACCTTTTGCATTGTACCTCTACTGCAAAATCTCTTCTTTGAAAACCATTTAAAAAACCATCTCCGCCTGTGCGCTTAGGAAACTGAATATTTGATTCATGTTTTTAATCTGATCTTCTTTCATGAACATTTACTTAACGTACACAAAAACATTAAAATAATCAGTTAATAAAAATGGGTATTTCTACTAAACTTTCTTTAAAAGGTTTTACCTGTTTCTAATCTTCCGTTGAACTTTATTTTGCTATTACAGAATCTCAATTTTAAATGTCTTTTTAAACTATAATTGATGGCGTCTAGATATTCCTAATGGATATTCATTTGTTGTAAATTATACTACCGTGAAGATTCAATAGCCTGCATGGATTCTGCAGTTGTCATCCCACAGTCTGCTGCATTACCCACCTTTGGAGGGAAGCTCCTGAAGTGCAGTGGGAAACGAAACCAGATGCTCGTTTAATAATGCTAAACCACAAAATTGGAGGCGAGTACAAAGGAATTCTGTTTAAGCTGTTAGTTTACGGATAATAATAAAGGCTTCTGCCAATTTTTCCTTTGTGTTGGACATAATTCATCTTCTGATTTGGATGCTAGTGTCAGATATGACTCCTTATCATCTTTCGATAACTTATTTTTAGTGAAACTACACAAGACTTCTGGCATATCTTTTAAAATACTCCTCTTCAAACTATTCTTTAGTGAGATCACCTAATATCGTTAACCACTATGATAGTACTTCACCGTGGTTAAAAATATACCTTTATTTCAATAATATCGTAATCTCTAAACACTATGAGATTACGCCACACGTAATAGCGTCCGCCAATCTTTCTTCACATAAACCATTCCCAAGTTGAGCTTGAAATTGTCGAAATATTTATTGCATGAAGAAAAATCAGTAAGAAGAATCTATTTTTGTCGTTTCTGATTAAGAATAAAAATTATTTATCATGGCTTCAATGATTTCCAGTTTCTCTTTGGTGAGATACTAAAAAGTATACACGTTTCGATCAACAATTATATGATTCATGGCAATCAATGCAATAATAATTCCATAGTTTTTTGTGCGTGTGTAACAAGAAAGATCTGTAGCTCAGCCAACATCCTAAATTTGAAAATATCTGCTTTATATACATCTTTGTATCGCTTACTTTTTAAATTTATATCCTCTACGTATGTAAATCTACAAATGACACAAAAATTCATAAACCGGAATTGGGAAAATCAGTAATCTTCAAGTCTTCTACGGTTTTCATGTTTTTAATTCAATATATATCCAAACCAATTCTGCAAAGGAATTTACTCATAGTTCATTTGATTTGAAGATCAGTTACAGTTTAGCATATCATATGTCGTCTTATGGATTGTTCCTAAATTTTATATACAGAAAACAGCAGCGTTTGCTTCAAGAATGTTTTTTTTTTGCATTGATCATACACAGATATCATTTATCTGCGAAAAGATAGCGCGAATTTACCCATTCAAAATTACGTCACCAATTGAAACCACCGTAGTCGAGCATGCACACACAAACCTAAAGAAAGCTTTAAATTTAATTTAGTGCATTGCTTATAATACATAAATGTGGAACTTCTTATATGACGAATTCAGGATCTCTATCTCTCTTTTTCTTAGGAGGAGCTTAACTAAATTGAAATCAAATAGTGTAGCCATTTCGGTGTGCCAGCAGAGTTTCCAGTTTATTGAATACAGCTACGAGTAAGTATATTTGATAAATCTAAACAAGCTAAATTCGATTTTTGAGTCACTTTATATCATGAGTGCACTTTATGCTTCAAAGAATTTCAGATCAAGGACAGCGAACTGCATTCTGAAATTCGTCTTTTCATGAAGAAATATACATTTTTCAGTAGCAGTGAAGGTACATGACAGTTCAGTTCTAGATCTAAATCCCAATGTGAATAAAAAGAGTTATGTAGCAGGATTTGATCAATAAGATATGTAACCATCCGTCCATTTATATTTTCATGAGAACAAGTTTGAGTACAGCTTTTAGTCCAAATTTTTGCTGTTGTGTCCAAAATAATATCCTTGAAAACGTTTTATGAAGAGAATTTCTTCTTTTGTCGGGTTGTCCATCTGTTTAAGGGTTTCTTATCAAATAATTGTTATAAATAGCATAAAATCGTGTAAAAGCATAATTCAAAATCAAGTAAAAAGTTCTTAATCTCATCCATTGAAAAGTAATCCCTCCCTAGAGACATAACAGGCAACATCGTAGTACCATTCAGGCCCTCCATCAGCGAGATCGTCGTGATGATCTTATATTGACAATAAATGATGATTTTTGATGACAAATAGGCATTTCTTCGATTACACTTATCTGTTTTAATTGCATAGGGTTTGCAGTTTTATTTGTAGAGTTAATAACATCTATAGGTTAAGTAGATTTTTTAATTATTAATTACTATTAAATAACTATAGATATTAATTAAAATAATTGTAATTATGTGCACGAGCATGCCAGGCTTCTCCCTGTGATAAATGGTTCTACTCTTTTCAGGAACTAATTTGTTTCCACAATGTTACCTAATGTGAACAGCGACTTCATTAATTTTCAGACGCTTGGGTATTTCTTTGACCTTCTAAATTTTGTAACTATAAAGTTTTAATTGTTTTATTTGAGGGATTTGAACGAAGAGGGTACTTTATGTAGTGCCAATGGACGTGTAGCTTATTTTAGGATATCTTAATATTCATGGGAATATTAGGAGTAATATTCTCGGGAATATTTAAAGTGTATTGTTAGATCTACTTCAATTAGGAGGTGAAAATAATGATATTTACCATCCGTTTATTAAATACGAATGGTATTTGTATGCGTATATCATTCGAGAAACGGCAAATAAAACTGCAACTGCATTGCGCTTTTTGCTCATGTAAACTAAATTATTAATTTTTCAAGTGATATCAGGCATGAGTTCTAACGAGAAGATACCGCGTTTAATACATTCTGTTTCAGATAGTTGGAGAGGTTTGTATTCTAGTCTCTCCTTTCCCTTATCTCTCTTTTATGTAATTTTTATTTTCATTTCTTTTTTATGTTCGAGTCACCAGACACGATTCCTCAATACATCATGTATTAATAAATTTTACTTTATGTCAGTAGAGGGAAAAAATTAAATTTCTCTTTTAGTCTCTCCACAAATGTGTTTACATGCAATGCATTTTAAATTCTACAGTTGACGCTAGTTCCTTTGAACGCATGAAATCGAATTTCTCTTGTACTTCTTGAGAAAGATTGTTCGAGGAACATGCATCAGGCGAGATTACAGTAGAAGGCGACCAACTCTTCCCCCTCCCCCACACACACAGGTGATTCAGCTTAGGTGAAAAGCAAATGTCCCGTGCCCAAACTTCATATGGATTTTAGCAGTTTGCCATTTCTCAACACCGCAGTGTTCTGTTAGCGGAGGAGGAGGAAGCAGCCTAGATTACACATCGTAAAAAGAGAAAAATTAAAAGTGGTTCTTCAAAGATCCACTCTCTGACTTAGCGGCAGTGGTAATCTGTTCTAAGTAACTGAGCGAAACAGATTTACTCCTCCGTATTTAAGGGAACGAAGATGGACGCAAGAAACTTAAACAAGGAAGTACTCATAGTTGCATGCGTTGTTCGCAAATTTCTTAAAAATAAGAACTTTTCATTAAAATAAAAACTCCAAACTGAAACTCAATTGAGAAAAACTGCAATACTGTTGAGAAATGTTTTTTGCATAAGCAGATACTTGTAAATAGAGCAAGGGTTCCGGTTTCTGTTCCCCCCTCCGTCTTCCCACATTGTAGTGATACCTTCAGTGACATACCAGTCTCACTGTAGGGAGTCCCGGACCTCCCCCCCCCCCCATTCTATAGTATAGCAGTAAAAACCGTTCCTAATGCCAGCTGAATGTTAATACATGGTAACGAATCTGGAGGCTTCCCGATCAGCTAGCGAAAAATCCTGCAACCGCGTCTTTTGCCAGTTCGTGACAGAAGGGAAACCAAATACTGTAGCTGCATGTGGAACTGTCGAGGGCACGTATGGACAGGAGAATGACTCCTCTCTGTGTGGGTGTGGGAGGTGTGTTTGCGAGTCTTTCACTTCACTGCATGTCCCACTTCCCCTTTATCTCTCCCTCGTCAAACACAATGAACCACAGCCGAAAGAAATGAATTTCTACTGCGAATCTCAAAAATTCCCCCACACAAGACAGTTAAAAAGACATAAAAAACATCAACAATCCAACCGAGAAAACTTAAGACAACAGAAATCCAACACCAAACAACTCACCAACACTAATTCCTACAAAAGAAAAATAATAAAATAAAAAAATTCCACATCCACTTCAACAACATTCGTGGCCTAAACAGCAATATAAACGATATCCACTACCACCTACAGACATCTAAACCAGAACTAGTATTCCTTTCAGAACCCCAAATGTCAACCTCAATAGCCACTATACAACTCAATTTCCCAAACTACACATTACACAGTTGTTTTCCACACAAGGGTGGCATGTGTGCATTGGTGAGAACCGATATATCTTTCCAGAGACTGCAAATCCTTGAAACCTTACTGTTTAATCTGCTTTCATATGCTTCCTCTATTGCTCTCCAAATTACATCGACCACTCTGACCTCTTCAATTTTTCTTTCTCTCTACTTTAGCTCGACTTTCTGCAGTCGAAATACCGCAATAGTGAGGTCATAGTGGGGGACTTCGATATCTACAACTCATATTAGCTCCAATTCTCCGGTTTCACTGATCAAGCAGGCAAGGATGCTGATGTTCACCATCAGCAATGACCTATATCAGATCACTAATCTTAATAATAAAATACCAGACAACCCCTTCAATTTGCCAACGCACTTGGAAACTCAGACCACAACCTCATTCGAATTTCTTTCAGCACAGAACAACCTTCACCCACTAATTCATACTCTTGTGTCCTTTGACACTGCAAGGTGCCAACTGGGAGGACCTCCGTGACTTCTATTCCTCCTTCCCATGGTCCGACTGCTGCTTCAGTTCTTCTGATTCAAACTCCTACGCAGACCGAATAACAGAAATCATCCTCACAAGAGTGTGAAGACTTTCATCCCTTATTCCACTTCCAATTCTCAGCCACCATCCAAACCTTGGTTCTGAAAAGTATGCCGATGTTGTAAAATAAAAAACCTCTGCTTACCACAGCGGTCTCAAGACGAAAACTCCAACTACCCACTCTGTCTACACTGCAGCTCGCAAAAATCACCTGTAAAGAATCATCAGTCCAAGTTAGACTTTGACAGGGCCAAATGCTTCAAACTTGCTTCCAACCCAAATGACAGTCGCTCCTTCTGGTCTTCTGCCGAGACCATTGGGTGCAATTTCTACTCACTCAGATTTCCCCCACGCTCTCATCCTTATTGTACTGCAGTTACCTCACGTAAAGACAAAGCCAACTTGCTGGCATCATTTTTTTCCCTTCCAATTCCTGCATTGATGACCTGGGCAAAGTTCTCCACTCCACAAAGAATGGTTCCCTTCATGTCTTCCCTGGTCTCCGACAAAAAGAAGTCCCAATAATCCTCAATAACCTGAACACAAACAAGGCAGGCATCTGGTCGTGATTGTATCCCCTATTCTATTAAAAATTATGCTCTAAAACTAGCACCTGTCCTGTGCCGGCTCTTCAATCGATCCTATTCAACTGGCATTTACAATACATCGAATCAAGTTCACATCCAACCTATCCCAAAGAAAGTTGATAAAAGTACCAATGAACTACGTTTCTGTCACTTTGGTTCTCTCTAAAATTATTGAGAAGGTCAGGTCATCAATAACCAACTCTTGAACCACCTAGCGACATATCAACTAATCAGTGACCAACAGTATGGATTCCGCCATTCGCGCTCTACATTGACCTTGCTTTCACCACCCACCAAAAACTCAGTCACTGGACTCTGGCGAGAGAAATATTTTCAGAAACTGACGTGGTTACCCTTGACATTTCAAAGGCATTTAATCGGGTTTGGCACAGAGGCTTAAGTAACAAACTACTATCCTGTGGTCTACCTTCCTCAGTCTGCAACGTTTTCAGTAGTCGCCCACTTCGTGTCATGATGGACGGTTTACTCTCCTCGTATCCCCCCCCCCCTAGCAATGCAAGAGCACTTCAAGGTTCGGTTCTTTCACCAACTCTCTTCATCTTGTATTTAAATGACCTACTCTCTCAGACTTCCAATCTTATCCATAGCTTTGCCGAACAGTATTCCATTCCTCCTTTTCATTCTACAAACCTTGTGGTGCTCAATTATTAGAATCCTGAAGATCTACCATAACCAGTGACCTGAACTGAAATTTCCTAGCTATATCCCAGTGGGGCCAGTGCAACCTTCTATACTTCAATGCCACCAAAACTCAGTTCTGTCTGATCTCTCATAAGAAAAGTTGGCATCCCGTCCCCTTACCTTCGGATGACTGAGATATCTAAACACGATCAGATTTTTCTTTGGAATGACCAGCACCTCCGATCTTTCCAGGCACAACCACAACATTTCAATTATAGATTTTGCAGCCGCAAAAATTCTCTGTACTTTTTTCTCAAGACATTACTTCACACTTTCAAAACTACTAACTCTATACAAAGCCCCAAACCGCCCAGCCATGGAATATTGCTCCCATATTTCCTGGTGAACCAAAATGCACTCTGTGGTTGCTCGATTCTCTCCCTATTAGGGCAATCCCGCTAAATAATCATTCCTTTCTTACATACCCATTTCAATTCCTCTATCACAGACATTCAGTTTCTGTCTTGTGCCTCTTCGACAGATATTTTCGTGGATAGTGCTCTGCTGAATTGACCACTATTATTCCTCCATTCTTCTCCAAAATCATTAAAACAAGGGCCACTGCTAACAAACACTCTTTTATAGTCCATCTTGAAACTCACCGAACCAACTTCACTGCCTCCTCTTTCGTACTACCTACTTCTATCCTTTGGAACAGTCGCTCCTCCATTGTGCATTTCCCAAAGATTACAACTCTCAGTTATTCAAGTAAAATGCAGGCAGAGCCCTCTTCTCTTCTATTCTTCTTGCCGACACTCCACACTAATACTGTATAGGTCTGTGGCATTTCGTGTGTGGATAAGGTATATATAAAAAAATCTATAATACGTACGCGAGTTGCCCAAACTTATTCCGCGATAGACGAGTTGACTTACGTGCTCTCGAAATGTTTTCTACTTGCAAAGCAGACAAAAACTATTTGATTGTTTTTGACTCAAAATCGCATATTAACTATTGACAACGCAGTGCAATCATACTGTCAAAGTGATTGAATTTTGTAGCGCCCTTTGATACGTGACGCCATTAATATATATCAATGAATCCGATCTACGAGTATATCACAAAAAATTCAACAAGTAAGAGAGAAGATCAGACATACGCATTTCTTAATAGGCTTCTCAAGGTTTATATCAAGAATGTTTCCTTTCATGGAAAAAAATAATTCTTTAACTGAACTAGTTTTGAGTGGAAATGTATGTTTTGTGATTAAGTTTCGATTCTGACTTCGTCAAAAGCCGTAAATGCAACTGCTCTTGCTTTACGATTTTAATCAGATCAGTAATTCACAACGCACACTATTGTATATAATAAGTTGTTAATAACAATTATTAGTAATAATATTCGAAGTTAATTTAAAATGAAAGCAAGTCGCCTTTTAACCGAAACGAAAATAATTTATTTATTTTTATCGGTTGACTAGTTTAGTAGTGAAGAAGTGGCTATTTACATCGCTTTAAAGAGAGCACATATCACTGAGGCAGACTGCATGTATTAGTTTAATAAAATAGTCGGTTGCTTGCGATTTCTTACATTTCAAAGACTTATCCTTGCATGAGTGCGTCAGTAGTTTACTATCTGTATGAAACGAACCACTAACACTTTTATAACCTATGAAAACAGCAACGCCTTTACATAATTCTAATGCACTCCCATAATCACTTTGGTCACATCTATTCACATATTGGTTTTATCTACGTGAAGGGGAAAAGTTTTTTTTTTTCGTTTATTTTTTTATAAATTAAAGATAATTTTATTATTATTACTTGACACCTCTAGGGAGTCCAGACCTATCGAGGATGGGCACCTACTCTACAACTCTGTCTCTACCACTCACAATCCACCAACTACAACGAACCGCAACGACCATCATCATCTAGCCAATGACATCTACCGCTGACCACCATCACTAGTATTTCCATAGATAATCATAAACATCCATGCCCACGGCGGGATTCGAATCCTCAGCCTTTTTTAGTTGGAGAACGGAGACGCTAACCACTTGGCCAACCAGGCCGGCATTTTACTAGGTGAAAGCAAGAAAATCTTGTAAAACACTATCTTTATGCTGAACTATAACGATTCGCTATTTAAAATAAACAGAAGTGGTGGCACAGAAGATGAACATTTTAATTAAATCACGCTAAACTGGTATCGATATAAGACGGTGAAATAAGAGCTACGTAGACAGGGACCGTAAAAACCAGTAATTGAGCTGCAGGAATGAAAGAATTTTCAACAGTGATTGTATAACAATTTCAGCCTGAAAAAGATTCAGGTTGTGCTTAGATTACCACAATAAACTTTCCCTGTGATCGACAAATAAATTCGCCTGTAACGAGTACCTACCGGTTAAGACAATATTTTTATTTCATTAAGACTTCTTCCACGACGGTGCAGTCTATTAAACATTTTGTATAACTTCAATTGAACTCTTGGGACATGCCAAAAAAAAAGGGGAGGGGGGAATAATGGTCGCGTGACATTTTCCGTGAGACCTGAGTACTGCAATTCGAATCCAGTAGAAATACTGAAAAAATGAAGATCAAAACAGTGCTGGGCTATTCATTGAAAACATAATCGCAGATCATCTCCTAGAATTGAAATGAGCAACAACTGTACATGGCAAATACTGGGTGTTTCAAAGAGAATATCCCGATTTGAAAATTCTATATCTCTGCAACCACGAACCATAAATGAATGCGACTTCTACCATGTGAACGGCCTTGGCCCAGAGTTTGATATGACGACCGCTAGATGCCACTACTAGAGCCCAAATAGCCGCTATGCTTAGGTCATGAGAAGATGGCGTCTAGTCAACAGAAGGAGTTTTGTGTTCTCGAATTTAGCAAGACTGAGTCCGTGATTACGATGCAGCGTGCATTCAGACGACGTTACGAAATTGCTCCACCACTGGACAAAAACATTCGTCGTTGGTATCGACAATTTCAAGAAACAGGGTGTTTATGTAAGGAAAAGAGTCCTGGGCGACCACGCACCTTAGAGGGGAATGGGCAACGAATTCAAGAGGCTTTTCAGCGAAGCCCACGCAAGTCCACTCGTTGTGCTAGTCGAGAACTTACCATCCCTCATGTGACTACTTGGCTTGTGTTACGACGACGTTTGCTTATGAAGCCATACAGATTGCAACTGGTGCAAGCTCTTCGTAAGCAAACGTCGTCGTAACAAAGCCAAGTAGTCACATGAGGTGACTACTAGGTGACCAAACAAAAAAAGAACAAATTTTTGTGCTAATCTGTTAGAGGCCATGGAGGACGACACCTTCCTACAAAGGTTGATTTTTAGTGATGAAGCAACCTTTCATCTAAGCGGTAAAGTTTTGCGCCACAATGTTCGCATATGGGGACTTGAGAATCCACATGAATTTGTACAAGATGAACGTGATTCACCATAACTTTTTTTTTTTTGCGCCGTTTCTGTTAGAAACATTTATGGACCTTTCTTTTTTGAGGAAAACACTGTTACGGGAAATTCCTATCTTGAAATGCTGCAGGACGGGCTACTTCCACAGCTGAATGAAGAATCTGAAGATTATATTTTTCAGCAAAACGGAGCACGGCCACTTTGGAACCTCCAAGTTCGTCGGTTTCTAAACGAAACATTGCCTCAGAGTTGAACTGGACGCACGGAATCCCACGATTCAGCACTACACTCTTGGCCTCCAAGATCTCCAGACATCACACCTTGTGACTTCTTTTTATGGGGATACGTAAAAGACTTTATGTTCCTCCATTACCCGCTAACTTGGATGAGCTCAGAACCAGTCACGGCTGCAGTAAATTCTGTGACAGAAGACAATCTCAAAGGCGTTTGGGATGAATTCAGCTATCTGTTTGATGTTGTCTGTGCAGAAGGTGTAGGGCACATTGAGCATTTGTAATTGTGGTAAGTGAAACAATAGGCCTTACTTAATACTTGCTAATTTATTTTGTAACTATACGACATTTTCATTATTAAATATAATTATTTGAAATCGGGTCATTCTTTTTGAAACACCTTGTATAGCGGTTTTCAACCTGTATACTCTATTTAACATAACTTCGTCAAAATAAAAGTTCTAAAACTTTTCGAAGTTCGAGATGACCACGTTTTGCATGGATGAATTTGGGATCTTCTCAATCAGTATGCATAATTTATGTAACTAGCAGCATCATCCCTTAAGGCGCAATAAATGTTTGAAAGCTTTTCTGCTTACTAAACGAGTTTCATATTAATAACGGGACACATTTTTAGATGTAGAAAATTGTACGTGTCTAACAAAATAGAAAACGATGTATTATTTTAGAATGTCTGATGTGAATCACATACGAAACAAAGCCTATAAAAAATACATTCATATGTTTAAAACTGTAACAGCACCAATTTCCTCAACATAAAGCAATTTGTATAATTTGCCTCATCAAATATTTGAAATACTTCGATAATATCTTTCCAATAATGACTTAGACGAGCCTATTGTTAAGAATTATGACTTCATTCTGCTTAGTCATCAAAGTGGAAATATATCATTATCATAAATCAAGCAATATACAATGAACTCCAAATGTTATTACTGCTCAGGGGGTATATAAACCTGGCAGAATGCCATTGCACAGAAATCTGGATAACTAACTGCCTGAAGAAAGACTTATCTTAGTATTCCCGTTTTCCTCTCCGAAAACCTGGTTACTTCTGTTTGCCACCTGAGTATACTTGCTACTTCGGAAGTAATTCGGAATTAGTGTTGCAAAAAATATGAAATATGAGTCATTATTTGTTGAAAGTTACGGAAATAAATCAAACATCATGAAGTACAAGTGGTTTTTATATAACTTTTGACGATTTTATGTCATACTGGAAGTATTTGTCACAAGCGTTTCACTGAGCTTCACCCCCTGTAAAATTATGAACCCACTAAATTTAAATTATTGCTTCTAGTGAATTTTATTTTTTCATAAATTTGTTTAAATGAAATTCTAGCAAATTTGAAAATAATCAAATTCTAGTGTAGCAATTCAATCAGTCTGTAAGAAGCTTTAAGGCAAGACATTGTCGAAAACATCTTCCAAAAATACTTGCTCACAGGTTCGAAGGAGTGAAAATTACGGAAACGTTTTTATACTTCTAAGTAGGATAATGTTTCTGAATAATGTGTGAAATGTTAACTAGAATTCGAGAGAAAAAAAAATAACTTACAAATTGAAGTATTCAAAAATTGAATTTAGATTGTTTTTTTTAATCTGACATCTCATTTCAGATTATTTCCATTGGAATGTTAATACCAGGACTGCAAATTAGTTAAATAATCATCAAAACAAAAAAACACATAATCACTTTGTAATTAGACATTCCGAACGTGCAAATAAATTTCAGATGGTGGTAATTAGCGAACCCGTTAATAACATACTGAATAAATGTTTGGAATACCGAATATGCGAGGTACTAACGATTACTTTACATATAACCAACTTGTTCTTGCCTCCACCTTCGAGAAGGAACAACTTCAGTGGGCAAGTGTTAAGGAGCTCCTGTCGAAGAGGGGGATTGCAAATTGTGCTAAAAGTGCAACTTGAGAAGCACAAATAAGTTGGCAAAGCTTTCCTATTTAGTATCGGACATCCGCCTAATGGAATCTCAGGTGTTTTTAACCTTCTTTTATTATACTTAATGGAAGTTGAAGTGTCACGCGCTGTTCACAGCCAGAAGCAAATGAAGCATAAACGGAAGATAATAAGTTGAGATGGCGAAGTGAAATTTAAATGAGGCGTTCTTAATATAAATGACACTGTCGGGAATGAAAGAAAGTTTAGAAAATGCTGAAGAGAAATGCTATTATTCAGGCAGGTATTTCTCAATTGGTTAGAAGAAAAAAACTGCCAACACACGCACACAAGTTGGGAGAAAATATAACTGTTCTAGAAATACATCGCAGAAATACATCGCCAAGCTAATTTGGAAACTTGGGTCAACATTTTGTATAATAAATGATAAACCAACATAAATGTTTCAGCCAGCAGTATGTATAGAAATTCCACGATTGTAGCCTGTCCTGTCTAGAAACTTCATTATCTTCCGAGCATAAGAATTGTCCATTTTCTCCAGGAAAGTGCAAGCCTTTAGCGAAAGAGGTCTGGTCACGCGAGTTGAAAGGAATGATGTCAACAACATTGTTTTACTGAATTATTAAGTCATCATCATCACCATTATGCTCATTAATGCTAATATTGCCACACTTTTTTATTTGATAAACGTCTCCACAATGGCAACGGAGACAGATTAAATGCTTTGTTTAAGAGTATGTCATCTATCATCAAGATGAAAACATAAAAGATAATTTAAAAGAAATTCTTAAATATTAGCTTTATTTACTTTGAGAAACAAAGAAGTTGATCTTGCTGACTCGAACATTAAAGATGAGAAGTGCTTCACTTCTATGTACATTACGAAGAGCATCTCTTTTTCAATATTCAGACTTCCTACCCGTCTGTTTTTGCAAATGTCAAATTAAAGAAAATATCGCGTATTTTTGGTGTCGAATATTAAGGCCATTTCCAAGCAGGT
Source organism: Typopeltis vanoorti (assembly GCF_054136105.1). NCBI lineage: Eukaryota > Metazoa > Arthropoda > Arachnida > Uropygi > Thelyphonidae > Typopeltis > Typopeltis vanoorti. Next base: position 9,222,641 of record NC_143564.1, read on the forward strand.
GTTCGTGAAATGGCATTAGAATTTTTGTATTTCGTTGCAGCTCAAACTTGACACTTTCTTGTACTTTTGTTTTCATTTCACTCATTTTTTATTACTTTATAACTGCCGTTAAAAATAAGATTTTAATTTTTGAAATCTGTGATTTTATGAAATGTTTACTAAGATTTTATAATGAAATTCTGTATAATTATGATCACTTGCTATTCTACGAATTGCTAAAAGAATAATGAACAGTAAGCAGAGATGTAGGACTGGAATCAGTTGAGAAATATGAATCCTTTACGCTGCTTCTCTGATCAAAATTTTGCCTCTTGAATATTGGTCTCGACAGCGTAACTTTTTTTTTTTTTTTTTTTTTGCATTTCAATTGATCATAAGTTGATCCTTGTATTGTGCCTGGTTTGGAGATTATTCATTCTTAGGAATGCACGTGTTTTTTTCACAGATCTTTATAGTTTTGATGGAGGATTTCGTGTTTGAACGTGATTGATATATGGTCAAACAATGTACTCGAAATTTGTTTGCCGATATTAAACTAATTTAAGAATACTCTTGCTTAGCAAAAAAGTATAGTATTTCGCTACAATAGAAGAAAAAGTCGTTTCTTGACTAGCAGATCTTTACTAAAATGCATTCTTTTTAAAGTACATAAAATAACTTTTACATAAAATAAAATAGCCATAAAATAACTTTCTTTCCCTCTTTGAAGGCATCTGTAGCTAAAGCCAATAATCGGAATGAGACCAATTTTTATACTGAGACTTTTGAAGGCATGGGGAGATGAATTCAGCGAAAAAAAAAGATTTAATACCAAAAGTCGCCGATAGGGGAAATTTTGGCGCTGGTGGAGCCGAAAACAAGTGGTTAATTGTATTAAAGGCAGATAAAATGGAATAATAACATTTCGACGTTGTAAGAGACAACTGTGTCACTCATTCCAGCTGGATATGTGGCGCGTTATAATGATAATAATAATTAGACTAAAACAACAACTTGCACGAGACACAGAAATTAATTTAGTGATTGAACTCACATGAAATAATGTTTTATTCATCAGAATCAGGGTCCCCTGGACCTGATGAATTATGGAGGTTATGAAGCCTTCTAAATTCCCGAAGGCCGCTAAGGCATTGCACTGTTTAAGGTAAAACAACTTAACAAGTAAAGCATGCTGAGACCAGGTAGGACGCATATTGAGCACAATTCGTCAGTCATTCAAATAACTGCCTGAATTTCCAATCCCTTTTTTAAGTGGAATTGTTGGCGTTGCTGTCACGTACATACAGTAAAATTTGCATAATCCTTTTTACCTGCGTTTAATGCAAGTATTGACTGCTTTCGGCTCCCCCAGCGCCAAAATATCCCCTATCGGCGACTTATGGTACTAAATCTTTTTTTCGGGGAATTCATCTCCCTATGCCTTCAAAAGTCTCAATATAAAATTTGGTCTCATTCCGTTTATTGGTTTTAGCTACTGATGCCTCCAAAGAGGGAAAGTTATTTTATGGCCACCCTATATTTGTAAGAAACCACAATCTAAAATACCTTTCTTTCTAATCAATCACAAAGGAAAGCTAGAAAATTGACATTCTGGTTATTTTGATGTGAACATTGTCAACTCTTCAGTAACTCTAGCTTGCTGCCTTCTGTATGTATAAATTTTGCAAAAAGGATAAAATGACATTTTATCTTTTTTCTTTATCTTATCTAGTGTAGTAGAAAGCTATAAAAACGTATGGCAAACTAACCAAATTATTGGTTAGTTTGCCATGTAGGTCACAGTATGAGCTCTTTGACCGCTTTGAACACTTATATAAATCATGCATTATAGTTTAGTACATCTCTTCAAAACTGCTTCGTTCTGATTATTATTTCACATTGTCTTGAGTATATCATAATACAATAATTGACGATGAACAGAGAATATTTAGAGCCTTTTTGTCTTTCCATATATGCAGGTTGAGCCTCTGTAACTCAATTGATTTTGCAGAGTCATTTCGTTGAAAAAATCTGGGTTCAAATCCCGTCTCACCCGAGGAACATTTATCAGGCATTTTCAACCAAAGGTGAGTTGGCAGGTAGTGCAAGGTTTGGATTTTTTTTTTCTGTCACTAACTTGGAATTTTAATTACTCAAAATAGGCAAACCGATCCTGTGAACACACATCTACAGATGAAGAACCTTAATGGACAAATCAAGCTAATAGAAATCACATTTTTAAATAATAATTCTCTAGTGTAGTAGAAAGCTACCCCACTACCCATTGTGTTGAGCAAAGACATACTTATACAAAGGCAGGTTAATCTTCATCACTCTTTTCCACATTTGATAATCAGTGGAGATCATAAAGATCTAATATATTTGGCACCTATTTCCCGTAGAAGATGAGTGGACTTCTTTTCCTGTCTCAGCGGATGGGAGAACAAGGATTACGAACATTTGAAACGTTTACACTTCTAGCCAGAAGTCTTAACGCTAACAGCCAGGACGTACATATACGTCCAAATGACCATGGATGCGAAGTGCATATTAAAATTATAATACCATTGATATTACATTGAAATATATGATGCATACGAAGCGTATGAGTATGCGTATTTGATCCATAATGGCGGATAAGGTGGTTAAGAAATCAAACAGTCGGAATCGATTCTGTGCGTGCATGTGTACGACATACTTGGATGTGACTCAGCATGAATTTCTGTAATTGTTAGGTTTAGGCAAGCTTTATGAAAGTCGACACTTACAAATAATACGGTACCTTCGTTTTGTAGGAATTTAAAAATTATCGATTGTTAAAGTTATCGTTATAATAAATGCTCTTTAGGTGTTACGAATCTAATAAAACATCAATTTTGCAGTATAATAGGAAACAACCGAAAAATGAAAACCACAATTGTTGTCTTTTTTTTTTTTTGTCTCTAATGCAAATTGGGGCAAGTGACGAAAACAAACCAAAACACCCCGTACTGGCCAGCCGTCAATTAGGTGATCAAGATGATTTTTGTATTCAAAGACATACGGAATAAGTTATTGCACTGTGGATTTTTACAATGGATTAATGCGATGCAACCGGAGAATTCTTGATGTTTAACTCATTCCAACTCTTCTGTTAACGTATTCAGTTCAATGACCATTAATTGCAAAGTATACTTCACACAAATCTAATTATCGCTTTCATAATTTGGTTAGTTTGCCAGGTAGGTCACAGTATGAGCCCTTTGACTGCTGAAGAGTCCCAATTTCGTGGACAAATACTGTGCACTTCTACAAGAAAGCTGTTTCCTCATCTTCAATTAATAATCCAAATAGATGGTGTCAAATACCAACTGGATAGGTCCCAATTCTTGATACCAAAAATCAGCGTTGTGATGGTGACTTTTGCAAGTAAATTGAAGTGAATGGCAGAAACCTTTCGAGCACAAGAGACTTTATATGCAGTTTTCTTCTTATAAGGTTATTATTTCTAAAATTCAACTATAAGAAGTTATGATGCTCGTTCACTTATATGGAATTTCGTCCATCGTAATTTCTACCATCTAACATAGTTACCGGGGTTATTTTGATCCTCTCAAAATAACTCCTTGACTGACATTTCTGTTATTTTAGGATCAAAAATGTCGACGCTCGATTGTGTTTGCTTCTGTAGCCTTTCTACTTTTGGTATTTTGTCCCACAATGACTTCTCCCGAAATTGAAAACACATACAAGATTGACTTTTAGATGCATTTCATGGGGGATTGTGAACTGTCTTTTACTTTGGATAGAGTTCAGTAGATAAAGGGTTGAATATTTTTAAAACCAGCAATAAATCTCTGACACTGCCTGGAAAAAAAATTATTAAATGATTTATATTGTTTTCTGGGTAAAGTTTTGTTGTGCGAAATATTCTTGAAAAATGCATTCCTAACATCAGATTAGTAATGTAATGTCAGCGATATTGATCTGCACTAAAATGGATGATAGAAAAAATATGTAAATCTTATTTTCGCCCATTCTTCCATTTTGATAAACGCATCTGCTGCTTTCTTAATGACAAATCAATATCATTTAATAGTTAAAAATGTGTTTTTATTTTCATTTTGTTATCGATTCAATACTCCTGTCTAAACAATGATTGTGACATTTTTGGCGCTTTTCCAAAACATTCTGATATTTACAACAACGAAAACTGGCATTTGCATTCTCGCAAACTATTGTAGCATACATGTTATAAAATTCGATTAAACGCATTTTCTTCTGACCACATTCAGAATGTTGCACTGATAGAAAAAGTGTCCGCTAATTCATTAATTAACTGTAGTATTATAATATGCTAAGAATCTTTAGCAGTAATGCTGGAATGGCGTTCAATGAATTTGTTAGCCATTTATTGACGATAAAGTGATGACGCTAATTTTTAGTTTTTATTCTTTAATAGCATTACTAATACAGTAATAAATTTCAATGGTATTCCTATGTGTATGCAGCTTATTTTTAGGTTTAGGCTAGCTTTACTATGAAATAGTATTAATCAGAGATTATCAATATTTCTTCTTAATTTTCTGAAATTCGGAACCATTCATTCATGACGTTGCCAGAAGATTGCGTTAGAATACATCTACCGATTATTGATCCTAAAACACTCCAATTTTAGTTTCGTTTGCTGTTAAGAAAAGATAGATCTCTGACATCCTTTTATTTTTAAAGACAAATAAGTAACCACTTAGTATCGGTGTGGTATTGAAGTCGAATTCAACTTTCTTTTTCCTGAATATTTTCAGATTTCTTTCAGAATCCCGAAAAAATATTTCTAACAGTGTAGAAGTTTTTATTAATAAGAGCATGTTAGGAATCTTTCTTTTCTTTTTTTTTGTTAACTGGACTAGATTTGTTCTTACCTTTGAAACTTGTAGTTTTATTCCTTAAAAAGCGTTCAATTCTTGGATTTCTCTTTCTGCACAATGTGTTGTCAAGAGCACGTTCATTTCACAGAGAGAAAGAAGGGGCTTTCTAAATATAATGGAAAATAAATTCATGAAAACGTCTCTTTAGATTTTTCGCAACATTCTTATTTCAAAAAGTGAAATGCTAAGATGATGTAAAAAGGAGGCGTTGTTGGATTATCTGATCACGCATTATTAAAGGAAACAGAATGGTTTTCACACGGATCACTGAAGTTATCTCTCATCTTAACATTCACAAATATTTGTTCCTCTAGTCTGGATTTGAATCTCTGCCGGTCAGTTTGCATAACTATCAGTCACTCTAACCACTCCCGATTCTGCGGCTAGCAGTCTCTTAATCTCTGTGGATCATATGTTTAGAAAATGTCAACCAAATGTGGGAAACTTCCATTCTCGTGACCTCCAAAGGGCGGTCTTCCCTTCTATTTCTTTGATGTTCCACCAACCTCTCCTTCGAATTACCCACAACTTCTCTCTAGTTCTGATTCTACTCTTTTGCACTCAGATTGCGATAATGAAACAGAATGGGCCAAATCTTGTTTTTTCGTCCTTGTGTATTTACTGAGTTTCAATAAAGATTTTCATACTCTATCAGACTTAGCATTCCATGATTGAAACCTTATTTCAATCATGTGTTACAGAAAAGCTTAGAAATATTTCCATTCGGAACACCAAAAAACGTTTCATGATAAAGTATTCATATAGCGCATTGCTAGTCATTGGAAAGTCCACATTGTTTTTTCCATCTTTTGTTCTGTATTATGTTCAGTATCTTACGCAACTGAATTACCAGTTTTCGATGTCCCCTCCTGGTTGTAAACTGTTAAACTACTTGTGGTTATGGATCGATATTTATTTCAAACGGTTACACACACACACACACACACACACACACACACACACACACACACACACACACACACACACACACACACACACACACACACACACACACACACACACACACACACGCACACACAGTGTAGTATTACTGATTATCGTTAAATCCAATGCAATATTTGCCTTTTCAATAAAGTGTTTCAATTTAATATTTATTCTTACTTTAAACACACAAAAGCGTGAACCTTCTAAAAGCTTTCGTCTGTTGGGATCTGATAACTTGCTAATTTCGGTGCACATCCTCATTTGATTTTTTGTTTTCAGTACGAAATCTTAATTAGAAACGTGTTTGCATTTCTAGAAAAATTATATTCCTTTTTTGGGATAAATTCAATTCCAAGCATTACATTCCCTTCACCATCATAAAAAAAACTCCTAGCCATCAAAATAACCAGTAAGTAACCACAGTCACTTGTCAAAGGAAGGATGCCTTAGTGCTGGCTGGAGCCCTGAGGATGCCATAAATATCAAAGCTCCCTAGAGAGAGCACTTAACTTGATTAATGATCCATCCTTCACCGATTCATTCCAGATATTTATTTTCTAGACATTTCCATGGCATCACTAATTCATTTTTATAGATATGGTCAGCCTTGCAGCGATTAGCCTCTACAGTAATCCATTATTACTTCAACTTTTAAACCGTAGGAAGTGTATGCTTCAGGAGCTTTCATACTGCTTCGCATCTTAACAGCCTGGTTGGTCGATTGGTTAGCCTACCTTGAATGGTTTTTAGGTGGTAGATAATTTAATTCCGTAATGTGTGCGATTCACTCGAAATGGCTTTGAAAACGTTCATTGCATGTTCTCTAGAGCACGGTTTCACATTCAAAATCGCATTTATATATATTTATTTTACGAAACTTATAATGTGGATCTATTCGAGATCTTGGTGTCTAATTTGTCACATGATAATGACGTAAAATATTAAGTGTCCATAATTATCTGCACGCTTTCTACTTCAGGTGAAATCTGCATTTTAAAATTTAGATTCAAATTAGTCATTGGTAACATTCATCAGATTTAAAAAAAAATATAAAATCGGCATTTCAACGCCTCATATGCTCGAGTCATTATAAAGAGCTTGTATCAAATATCAAAACAATATAACTCATGAAATAACGAAGAGTGTAACAAAGAAGGATTATCTTATCCTCTTGAAAAAAAAAGTAATTGGGGTATATCAAAACTAAAAACGAAAAAAAAAACCACCATACAACCTTTCATCGTATTAATAAGAGAATGTCGATGATGAAGGACGTTATATTCTGATGAATGTAATATCATTAATGTATTGTCACTTACATATCAACTTAGTACTGAAGGAGGCAAGCCGAAACTCACTTCCGGATAAGAAGGATGGCATTTTTCTTCCAACTGTACCGCTCAATACTACATGTGCAAATTCTTGAAATCGCTCTTTCGAAGTTGAACCTCCAAATATCTAAGAAAGTGAAGGCCCAGTCCACTTAGATGCTTTTTTTATTCCTTCTGCTACTTGCTAGCATTCCTTTTGCTTGAGGTTGTTTCGTAGCTCTGTTGGTTTAGACCGGCCCTTTGGTCGGAAAAACTAGGGTCTGTGAATGAAAAAAGATTTATTAGGTCATTTCAATCAACTGGCGAGTTAGAGCTTGATAGGCAGGTAAGGTCTACGTCTTCCACGAGCACACAGATCTACAGGCACCAATATTAGCCGTTAGCGGATACAGCACAGACATCTCGTAGAGGCTGCGTTATTGGCTGTGACCCCAACTCAAGGAATTCTATCGTAATAAGGGAAGGATGATTTAAAAACGTTGAGTTGATGTAGAGCAATATTTCGAGGTTTTCTTGTAGCTGATCTGCAAAGCAAAACCAGAAAGCTCAGGAATTACAAACATCTAATGATTTTACATCTCATGTAAAATATCTCATCTGATGATTTTACATCTACAAAACATCACATGTAGATGTAAAATCATCAGATGTTTGTAATTCCTGATCTTAAGATTAAAATGTAATTTCAGTTAAACAGTTCAATTTCTCCAGTTCTACTGAATAAGAAAATATTTTAGCTGAATAAAGGTCAGTAAGATAAAATTCCTTTGCCTGCTAATTCATTTTTTTTTAGCTGTACTCGCATCTTAAATATGCATGTTTGAATATCTTTGTTACTTTAATATTTTTTGTGCCTTAGCTTCAAAAGTATAGAAATCGAATAGCTGTGAATTTTAAAATGAAACCGAGTACAGAATTTTTCAAAAACAAGTGACAGTCATATCCATCGAGTGCATGCTTTCAGAGGAATACGACACCTGAGCGCTTAATTCCCTGCAACCTGTCAGGACCTAAGATTTCTGATGGCCCACCCGTTCGGAATGGGGAAGTGCTAATAAAATAATGCAAAGTACTCAATCATATATTAAAATCAGATGTCAAAAGGGTCCAAATTAACCACCGTTCATTAAATGGACCCCTCTCCCTTACGAAAAGGGTGGCTCTCATCACGCTACTTCTCAAAGTAGAGAATTCAAGGCAAAAATCAAAGATGCTAAGTGAAGGACTACATTTCTGAATCTTTTAATTTCATCACAAATCTGAACTGCTTTTAAATTAAAACAGAACAAGAAACAATAAAAATGTTAGAAAACTGAAAATACATTACGGAATATGATGAAACTTCTGCCATTGTAGAGTGAATGACATGTGCTGTACCATTTGATTCTAGTTAATCAGAATAAATTAAAAGCAGCAAGGAGAATCCTACACCAACTAAGAAATGGAGACATTGACCTAGATGCACTTCAAGAAATCACAGTGCTCGATCTTTAACCCCTCGCTCACGCGCGCTTGAACAAATTTCGTTTCCTCAAATCTGAAAATGTTTTGAAATTTTCTATCTGGTTTCCCCACCAGGTTAATAAGACATAAACTTTTCAACACTTCCGAAAACACTAAAATATATAAAGTTGAGTAATACATTTAGCGTTGTTCAAAGTTCATCAAACGGAAATTAGATTACTCCTGATAAATATTATGTTCTGATACATTCAAAAATAACGGTGTGGAGTGAGATGGTACTTTATTAAACAAATGAAAACAAATTCAGACATAATGGATAAACTGTGGACTTTCCCAACCACTTAGAAAATGTGATTGATGCACCTAATTCTGAAAGAAGCTCTCCTTTGACATTCAGATTCAAATGATAATAGAGATGCAGCGAAGTTCAGAGTACTTATTTATAAAACTGTTCGTTGAGGTTAGCTAGTCCTGCCTGTTTCGCTATTAACGAATTTCCGAGAACGAATAAACAAAATCATGTGTGCGCTTCCTTCCTTTAGTTAAATATTTTATACCCGCCACAATATTTTAATTCAACCAGGCATTCTTGATTCCATGTATGATTTATCGAATTTAATTAAGCTGGAGACAAAACAACTTCGGGCCATCATTCGCGTAAAGAGGTGGAGGGAGGGCAAATACAAAGCAATTTAAAGTGGCTTATCAAAGAGTTGTTTTTATTACCTCATGGATTAGATGTGCCAAATTTTATTTCCTTTCAGGTACACAATCATATATTTAATTAACTATAATAAACAACCTGGAATGAAGTTACCACAGCAACCTCTTAAATGCAGTGAAAATTAGAAAATACCTTGCGTGATGTATCACTAGGAATATACACTACACTATACTTACCTTTCCCCTTTTCTGGTGCGCAGATGGAAAGAATAAGATAAAACTTCAAAAATATCTGAGGAAAATCTGTATCATCCTTTTGCAAAGGTTCTGGATTTAGCTAACACTGTCATTTCCACGTGGGTTTAATATTTTTGTTCATCGCATTCTTAACAAACACCGAAAAACAATTTTCCACGCCGTCCATGCCGACGATATGGGAAACAACGTTTGCAGTCTACACTGCCATTACTTATTCTAACTAATGTCTTTTAAGAATAAATATTTAAGGGATAACGAGACTGTCTGCCATTATACTCCTTACTTATCGTAAATCGTTCTGTGTTAATTTATAGAAATTCAAATTAAAATAAATTCGAATCACTCACCTCTTGATCTGCGTATGAAATAAATTTGGTTTACAGTGCCAGATGGATACTCTATGCTTGCTACTTTTAGCAATACAATTTACATTAGTTTCATCTACTTCAAATTTTGAAGTTGCCTACTCAAAACAATTCTAAAATTATTGCATTGCCATAACACGTCATATTTTAGAATTCCGTACAATACGTCCCTCTGGAATCTACAATTTCTTACGAAACTTAGCCTAGATTTTGCTTTTCATCTTTTATCTACCAATCTCGGTAAATCACAGTCCTTTAATATATCTTCATGTCTAACCTTCTATAGTGGAAATGTTGTATTACTAACTAATCTTTGGACCTTTCAAGAATATGAGTCTCAGAACAAGGAACATTCCGCAGGAGTGGAAAGAATATATATGGCAATCCCATTGCACAAGGGCGTTGCAAAGACCGGCGATCTATCCAAATATCGACCAATCAGTATCAGAGCAGTGGTGGTAAAGATTTCGGAAAAGTTGAGTAGGGCTCGCATTCAGAAATGAGTTGACAGAGAATCCTTACTTTGCAAAAAATAGCATGGGTTTACTAAGGGAAGGTCATATTTTAGCAACTTGCTCACATTCTATAACAATGTTGCCATTAAGTTAGACAAGGGGAATGGATACACCATGATACTTTTGGAATTTGCTAAGGATTTTGACAGAATACAGAATATGGGTTAGGTTACGTTAGGTTAGGTTAGGTTAGTCATCCTCTTACCACTCTAAAACATTGGCGTGGTAAGAGGATGACTGACAGATATAAAAAGAGGTATACGGGGGGGGGGGAATGTGAGTCTGCAAGATTTAAGGTAACCAGTGGTGTACCAAAAGGATCGGTGCTTGGACCACTGTTATTCAATCTGTACATTAATGGTATTGGGAAAGATTTGACAAGCGACATACCACTCTCTGCTGATGATGCAAATATAGGTAGGATAATCAGGAATGATGGTGATATGCAGTACTTGCAGAATGATTTGAATAGACTGATATTGTAAAGACATGGAAAAATGGATGTTAGTTCAATATCAGTGAATGCAATATGAGCTTTGCATGCACTTTGGCGTGATTTGATATTCATTGTCGTATTTTATTGGTGAGATTATGCTAGAAGAAACTGATCAAGCTAGGGATCTTGGAGTGTTAGTAGATAGCAAGTCAGGGTTCAGGGGCCATGCATTCAAGATAAGATTACAAATATAACTCAAACGGTAATTGCAATGCGGAAACGAACTTTAACATGTAAAGATATCATTTTGCTTCTTTAAAAGACCTTGATAAAACCTAATTTGGAATATTTTGCGCAGGTCTGGTCCCGTGGTTTCCGTTGTGATTCTGATACAGTGGAGTGAGTGCAAAGGAGAGTGTTAACATGATATCAGGATTGTAGAATATTGATTATGAAATTATATTTGTCGGCTGTAGGCTAGCAAACAGAGAAAGAGGGTGATATGATTGAGACTTACGAGCTTCTGAAATGGTAACACAGAATTACAGTAGATGGAAATTTTCATTTTAACCAGGGTTGGGAAAGAACGCGAAGGCATCCTTGGAAGTTGAGAAAGAATGCTGTCAAAAAGGGGAGTTCTGGCTAGAGTTTTCTCTCATAGGGTGGTGCAAGTAGCCTGAATGAATTCGTGAACAGGTACGACACCTTGTATGAATATTGTGGTCTCTTCTAATAATAATGTTCAAGAATACCATGCTGAGTATTCCAGATGCTACTTGATGCACTTTATACAATGGGATCAGACTCGACAATGTCTTCCACATTGTAGCAGTAGATCTTTAAGTGAGGTGACCCATGCCTTTCTAATTCCATGTTTATAATCATCCTCTCTTTGCAACCCACTTTAAGTAATTAATCATGCGCGGGCCCGCACATACGCACACAGAATCTTTTATAACTTACATTTGTCGATAATAAATTGCCAACTATGCTTATTGAATTCTTAAGAAAATTAAATAAATTTAGAAGTTACTCCTATAGAAATACGATATAAGTTTTAATATTTATGTTTCGCGTTATGCGTATGATGTCAATGAATAAGGAAATCAGATTCGAAATATTCATGTTTTAAGAGTACTCTTTTATTTTCTGCAGGGATGTTAGTAATTTTTAACGGAGATATATCACTTATTAAAAACGTCATAAAAGTAATAGATTAGCTTTACTCTGATAGCCGAAAGGATTCTTAATTAAAGGTGAATTGTTAGATAAGCCTTATACATAATAGATATCGAATTCCAGTGCTAAATCACGTAACTCATTTTATTGCGACTAGCACATTCCTGGCACTCACTAACGCTATCTACACCTATCCACAGATGATACCTTTCCATAAAATTCAAAGAACAAATGTATTGCCCGTATAGAAAATATACAAAAAAATGAGACGAATGTCTAAAAACACATATTCCTGAGGAGCAGCAAATGCACCAGACACATTTTTCACCATAGTGCACCGATGTATTACATTCAGATCACATAAAGTCTCTCAAGTATGTTATTTATGGTTCTTGGCGGAGCTTTCTTCTCATATAAAGAACAAAGTTTTCCTATTCTTCTAGTAGTCACATAATATCAGTATAGTCAGCATCTGTTGGCATACGGAGGGCAACAAAAGAACCGTAAAAATTTCAGCTTGTCGTAAAGTAATGTAGGTCACTACAATAACATTGGGGTGACTTTCTGAGTACTAACACAACATTCTCTACTTAGAGAATGATGTGTTAGTACTCTATTCCGTTCTTACTAGCTGTGATTAAATAAACGCTTTTGAAATCGTAAATAGGGTTCTTTGTACCCTGAGCACCAAATCAGATGAAATTTTAAATTTACAGCAGTCGTTGGAATCGAGATCAGATTATCCAGTATTAGACATCTGTGTGCTAATTCAGATTAATCCGTCTGTTCACTCAGTTTGCAAATATAGGACAAACTAGCATACACAGTTTGCATGTTTAGGCAATTGTAGAAGTATTTATAATATGTATAATTCATTGTTTACCGTAAACGGATGATGATCGTTGTTAGATTTACACTTCCCGATAATAGTTGAATGATTCAATGGTTGGAATAGACGGAACCATGTACTGTACTGTACTGAGGATCGAGCATTCGTGTTTTTATTTAGGGAGAGTGCTTTTTTGTGCAGGAAGTGTTACTCTGTTCTTTCAAAAGGAAAGTTTAAATTTTAATTTAAAGTTGTTTCTTGCATTTCTTTAAAATTTCGTGGTCAGTGGAAAACCCAGTCTCTTGTAAGCCTCTTCAGGAAAAATTCTGTGCTTTACATTGTTTTTCTCCTATTCTGCACCATCTGAGTGGTCCGCACACATTTATTACACTGCAGTCTCCTTAGAAACTCTTACAAGTTGTGCTATAGTACAGGTTGACTCAAAAGTCATGTAACATATTGGAGAAAGAGTCAAAAGTGAACGACTGTGCAAGTTTTTTACCAACGCCAGATTTTTTTAATTAGTAATGTAAAAACCATATCAAGTAAATACCTCCCATATTCGGCTTCAAAAAATCGGGTCCTTCCAACGTCATGTTCCAGGACTTATCAGCAATCCTGTATTTGTGTGTATTTAAGATTTTAATGTTTGTCCGGAAGAGGTTCCTAAATTACGTTTTCAGGTTCCTAAATTACGTTATCAACTGTCCGACAGATTTAAGGTTGTTATGCCCCTTAAACTATAAGGTTTAAGAGGATACACATCTGCGGAATAAATTTTAGGTTATCTATTCTGTTCCAGATGCAATATTTATACTGTGGCATCCCGGTTCAGATGGACCCCCAGAAGAGTAAATAAGGCCCCAGGGAATGGAGGTTTAAGAGTGTTTCATAGATTGATTACAATGCTTTTGGAGACAGGATTCTGGTCTAGAGACTGGAAGAAGTCTGCGTTCATAGTATTGTACAAGAAGGGACATATGAAGGATTGCAAAAACTATCTTTCATGAAAGCAAGATTTTATTACATATGATTCTAAACAGGATTGAGTTCAAAGCTGAGGCAGAGAAATATGAGGAACAAGAGATATAAGCAGCTTTTAGGAATGGAAAGGATACAAGAGATCCGATCCTTTGCTTTTGACAGATCACTGAAAATATAAGGAATTTAAACTCTTTAAGGTAATGTGTTTTACCCTTGACTGTGTTCAATATATAAAACTGTGGGAAGTAATGAAATTAACGGATTTTCCTTAATACATTACCAAATTGGTCGCTACCTTGTACAGAAAGCAAGAAGCCACGGTAAGAGCAAGTGTTCTATTAACTGATTGACTTCAGGTCGGCAAGCGAGTTGGGTAAAGGTGCCTCCCTTCCCGTCACTACTTTAGTAACTATGCTGTGGGCAACATGAGTGAGATGCACCTAGCGCAGGAATTAGGATAGTTGGAAAACTGATCAGTAATCTGAGGTTCACTGGTGATAGAGCACTCCTTTTTAATGACAAGGAAGAACTAGAACGAATTCTTAAAGTTTACGAGACCACTAACAACAGAAAACTTTAACTCGCTGAAAACAAGACTAAAAAGTTCCTGGAAAAAGAGGAAGGGAGTAGATCTTCTATGGGATGAATGGATGGTGTCTGCGGTGACTAATCTTTAGCGAGAGCTTAAGCTTCAGAATATTTCATGACAGGCCCTCCTGGTAAGGACTGGTGTGAAACATCACCAAGTAAATTAGTGACCGTACAGCATCTGATGATGTCCAAAGAGTAAATGGATAAACTGTGGCAGAAGCTTCTTGCAACTTGAGACATTAATCTATAACTTATTTACCTTATTCGTAAATCCAGTAAGAAATCTGTTATCGTTATGAAATTTCTTTAATGCCGTAATTCGATAATTGACTTTTATTGGAATATTAAGAGGAAAAAACGTTAAGCAACTTCAGGTGGTGTAATTGGCAACCTGAAGTCTGATCAAAAGAGAAAAATTAATATGTTTCTCTTTTCATCACAAGGTATAAATAAATAATGTGGCAGATTATTTTAAATTAACATAATTACTGAAATAGAAAATGCACATAATAAGAGTAAATTGCTCTAAACCAGTATCTAAATATCAGTACTTTAATGACTCAGCAACTCTGTGTGGTTTATCGCTTGCATCGGAGCTGTCAACGAAAGGGGAAATAAGAGGTCTCAAGGTTTGGGATAAATCTAGAAATTTGGAAATTTTAATTGTTAACACTTTTCATTGTTAACAATTCTTTTTGATGGAATATGCAAAAATATTTGGAATGTTAAGAAATCAATATTGCAGTCAAATTATTTCCTGTCAGTCCGCTGCTTCTTCGCTAACCTGTCAGGCTGATGATCATAAACATTACGATATTTGTATAATTCTAAGTTGATGTTATTATGGAGTGATTTATCCCGACGACAGTCTTATATCTTTCGGAATGTGTATTTTATTCTCTTAACAAATTGCTTCTTTTGCAGGATCGAACACATATATATCCAGCATTATTTATCGTACCTTGTAAATAATGCTTCAGTTAAATCAATCAATTTGATTTATTTTACGATGGCATTATTTATGATAAATCAATTTAATCTTAAGTTATTTTAAATTAGTTGATTTTACAACTTTAATTCAATTACGGACCTACAAGCTTTTTTTTCTTCCTGGACCCAAGTGTATTAGTTTGCTAGTCTGACCAATGTACCGTCATTTTTCTGTAATTATTACGAGGATTTAAGTGACATTTTAATTTATTTTCCTGTGGTTTTCCCAAGAAACAAGTCACCGCAAATTAAATTAGGTGATTAAAAAATCAACGCTCACATTCCGTCAAAGTTGATAGTTGTGCCTAAGGTGTATTCTGGAAGGTAATATGCGAATATATATACAAAGAACTTACTAATAACAATTGCACAAAGGCTCAGTCAGCATAGGTCATGAGTCTTGTGAAGTATACCCTCCCGCTTTATTTCACAGCCAACAATAAAGCTAACAAGGATCAACCAAATATTCCTAACAGACTCAGACTTGTTTTACTTCCTCAGCACTCTTGGCATTAATCTAATTGCCATGCCTTCTAAATGCATAATCCTTTGAGAGATTTCTGCGCACACAGAAATGCCGTCGTCGTTATAAATCTGATTCTGATCGCCAGCTAGAGGAACTTTACATTGTAGGTCTCTTCCTTCGATTTGAGAGCTATCCGTAGTTAATTTTTGATTTAATAAATCGCCTTCAGAAGAGCTGCGAGATTTTAACACTGGAATATCTGCAGGGATACCTCGCACACGAAACACAAATACAACTTAGGACTAAGAAGCATTACATCTTATCTAGTACAAGATAGGTATGCACTCAAACCTCTGCTTTGAGGAGAGAATCACAGACAGGTCCCCAACCGATTCTGAAACGTTAGGATTAAAAGGGACTTCAGGGCACTCACTCAGAATAGAAACGACGTTACAAAAACAAACTACAAAATACTTCTCAAGTTCTGCCCATGTAAATGAAAACAGTTAAGTATCCCCCAACTTAAAAATTTTCATATACTCATCCGACTTCAGTTAATTCTCATTCTATAAATTCCACTTACTCGGTGCTCTTTTATCAATTCCGATCTTAACTTTCATCGTTTTTCTCTCATTAGTCTTTCTAGGAATAAGCACCATTCTCTTTAGTAAGCAACAAGCTATCATTTAAAATTAAAGTATGTTGAGTGCTGAAATAGGTGGTTTAATGTTATTCAATTTACATTTTTTTAGATGATCAATAAGAATACTACTAACAACATAATATTAATTTAATTATATCTACATATATTTCGTCAAATATCGCCAAAGGGCTTATAAGCTAGCTTTCTGACTTACGAACTGTTTATGAGTTGATATTCAGCTGTCGCAGTCAACACTCGTTCATTTGACAAATAACCTGAGAATGATTAGAAAAGTAATTTCGAAACATCGAAAAACTTTAACTAAATCAATTTAATTAAATTAAAATCGTTCTTAATAGTTTCCTTCACTATCTTTTGCATTGTAAATCTACCAAATATTAAGATAATTAAATCAATTTTGGCATGAGAGCAGCTGTGACCAAACGTGCTTAGAAGACATAAAGGTATTCTTAGCTCTTTACTCTGCAACACAGCAGCATCAGAATAGAGTTTAGGTTTCGTTTTAACACTAGAGATTCATAACCTAATAATATCTAGGAAGTCACCTTGTTGAGTTCCTTTTTTTTTTTTTTTTTTTTTTTATAAAATTGAGGGAAACTAGGAAAAATAAACAAAGAAATATACTGAAGATAGGATTTTGACTGCGTCTTGTAATAAGAGAAGCTCTCATAGCCTTCCATATTGTGGTAAAACTATAGCAATAAAGCACGTCTAGGAGAAGGAAGCTTTGTAAGCCTGTAATCTTAGATATCAACTAAGTTATCACACTATATTGGATGATCACATATAATGAGTGCATGTTTGTTTTATCTTTATGAATAGCGTTAGTCAATAATGCAGTTTGCTAAGACTGGTGAAAAAATGACTGACCAATATGATAATAATCTACAAGACGATAGATCACGGGATTTTGATTCATCATGCCAGGTATAAAAATGACTTTTCGTAGAATCCGCGATACCACCAAAAATTGGAATTCTTTTATATGTAATATGCTACTTTCTACTCTTTAACAACTTTTTTAGCTGTTATATGTTATAACACTTGGATACTAATGAAACAACATGGATACAAAGCACAAATTAGTTAGGATATTTCGGCGATATGGATGTCCGAGTTGCACATTACACGAAAGTGTGTAACAAGCGCCATGGATCTGAAACCACCTTTATCCGGCTGGTATATAACAGAAGTTGAATTTGTTACTGTTTAAAGTTACTGGAAATTTTATATGAGCTTGTTGCGTTATACTATTTCACAGTTTCTAGGATAGCAGTGTATGTGTCATATCTGTATAAAACATAAGCTGAACTTCGGATTTTTTTGGCATTGCGGTGGATAGAAAATTAATAGCTTGTGCGTTCTAGATGTTATAAAACACTGATAATCCAGTATTTCTAAATAATTCAACATGCTGGGTTAACTAATCTCAGTTTTTTAGAATCACCCAAAACAATGAAATCCCAAAGACTAAACTGGAATTTTAGAGTTTAGAGGGCTTCGCAAGGGTTTTTCAAAAATAACAGCACAATTAGCTATACAATCAAATTTAACTTGTCAGTAGAGAACAAATTAAACCATGTCATGCGTTGCAACTTTCAATCGCAAACCTTCATGGTATAATTCTTGGGGTATTTTTTTGCTTAAATTATGGGCAGTGTCAACATACTCCTGTTGCCACTCAGCCAAGTCTTTTCTATTTCCTATTTGAAGATTGAAGCACGCAATCTAAGAACAAAATCAAGAAAAAAAAGTCAGATTTCTATTAACGATGTAACAACCGAAGAAGTTATTGATTAGCATCCACCCTTAAGCTTTCGTTATAATTCATTCATTGTGTTTTCTGCCCAGCTTACTAGCATACAAACAAGAGCTAAGTTAATCATGGCCGATCTAAATTTGCTTTTCACTCTTCTTCAGGATACATCTTTAGCCTTGAGGCGATTGCTAATATATTTCAATACCAGAGAAGGAGAATGGAGAAAGTATTGATTTCGTGAAATCAGTCGCCCTCTCACTCTTTTTCCACCTCCTAAAGACTTTGACATTGATCAAACTATACGAGTGTGTGTCCTAAATGTTCCCCAAACTAGCTAATATATGTTTTGTTTTTATTACATGTGGTTGTTCGTCTCTTTAAAGACGTCCGTATTATGAGTTTATGCAACGAGTCCTGAGTTTGCACTAATACAATAACTTTCACAAAAAATTTTATAAATTTAGAAATCCTTTAAAATGGCTTTTGGCGATGCTTACGATTTACTGGTTCTTTGAAATATCCTCAAATCTCCCTGGGTTGACTGCCGTTCACCTTCGGAAATTGTTACAGGGAGGAAGGGTACAGAATCACAGTCATATAATTCTTGACTAAAATTCCCTGAGCAGACATTAAAGTGAGAACCGTATACATCACCGTAGAAAATCCGCCATTCTGTGTGTTTTTGCCAAGATTTTTTCTGGCTGTTTGCGACGCATATTTCAAGAATCCAAAGAAAGTATTTCAAGTAATTTTCCTGCTTCTAAAACAAATCGAAATTATTTGCTCTTTCAAACACCAATTTCAAAAATTGCAGAACAGAGTAGCAAAATTTCTATTTAACCAAAACATGACAACCTTGCACAAGACACGTGCAAAATGAAGCAACATAATGGCAACTATCCATACGTTCGTGTACTACTTGCGACTAACGTGGAACGTTTGGATCGCACCCTCTAATCTTTACTTTCAAGAAATAGATGTGACTTATTAAGTAATAAATCAATGATTGTTACGGAATTGTCAAATTCGTGACAAATACTCGCAAATATATAGAGCATGATGGTTGGATTGGTACATACGCAAGTTAATCCACTATTCTAGTTAAATTCTTTTGCTATAATAAACAAATGTGTTGTTGTTTGAATATATTCTTTCCATACCTGTTATGAAGAAAGATGAAAAAATTGTAGAATACTGTTTGGAACAACCGATTGCGGAGACTATTCTTCGGAATTAACTATATAGCCAAGAATTATTGAAATATGTATTTTATTCTCATTTTTTCATCATCAGCAAACATCAATAAAGAAGACGGTGAGATGCGTGGAAGTGGAGTAGTGTGCCCTCTCGCGATAAGTCCTTGGAGGTGTTACGTAATAATAATATGTCGAACAAACCAATGTTGATTTTAGCTGTTATATAAAATTCAATATTCATAAAAGAGGAGAACTTAATAGTGACATGAAGTATCATAATCCTGACAACTCGCATAATCGAACTGACTTCCACCATTTATCTTGAATGCATTTATTAGGGATTGATGTTCCATCAAGAACACACATCCCAAGTACATTAGAAAATATTCAGCTGTCACTCTGGAAAGAATCGTTTATAATATTATTTGAAACGTTCATCTGAATATCATGATCTTCATGAAATTGTCATAATAAGCAACCTACAGAACAATTCAATTTTTAAGGTTCTCAGAGCTATAAAAATCAGTTTTGATCCTTCACCTTAAAAAATTAAGATTCTCATAATCTCAGTGTTTTGTAGTTCTCTTAAACTACATGAAAATGTGTAATGTGTAATGCAATGTGTAATGAAAATGTGTAATGCAATTGCACTGCTTTAGAAAATGTATATCGGGAAATGTTTTCTTTTTTGTGTATGCACACAGAATGGCTTTGCAGTGCATAAATCTTGTTTGCCCGAAAAGGAAATCACAGCCTATATATAAGTAAGATCGATGGTTTATGAAAATAACAGTAATATTTGTGGAGTATGGAGCACGCATAAGCTGGACTGGAGTTCAGCAATAGAAATCGTTTGTGTAAAAGAAAAAGTAAAATCTCAGAGTAAAATCTCTTTCAGTATGATGAGAATCCTTTTGATTTGAATACCTTTTCCCAACGGTAATTTAGAGAGGACAGTGGAGGATTTTACATTTTGTTGTACTCCCTCATCCAGTTCCATTAATGATGCGTCCATATCACAAATACTCCAGTAATTACCTAAAAGTCGGCCGGAACTGGATAGGACATCTGCAGAATGAGCCGAAACTAAAATTAAGACACAAACGAATTGGCACAAACATAAACAGATGGAAGTGCGTCAATTCAAAGTGCTGCCCTGATTCTGTGCAAGTAACTCGGTATCAGGTGGTTGGAGTGAATATGTTATCAGCTATTCTCATATTTCATACTCCGTTTCAAATGACAAACGATAGAAATGTTCCATATATTTTGCTTAAAACAGATGAAATATTTACATTTTCCGTTCAACTGTCTCTTAAATTAACCAGAAGCAAACATTTTTATGAAAATGGATTATTTTGTAAAGAAACTTTCCCGAAAGAAGAATTTTTCCATTCTTAATAACTTATTTTGTAAGTCTTGTACGATTTCTTTTATCCTTTGGTCGGTTAGAGATTAAAAAATTTCACCAAATGCTTAATGTATATGTGACTTGCTAACCAACCAGTTTTGCGCTATCTTCAAACTGTTGTTGAAACTCATTCTTTCATTTACAACAACATACATTTATGACTTGGAAAACAGGAAGAAATGACGGGCGGATTCCTCTTGAATGCGGATTCCTTTTGTAAAACCTGAAGAGGGTAATGGCCTAAACAGCGATGAGTGTAGACAGCACTGGTATGCAAAAAGATGTTTGGTTTTCAACTAGACGGGAAACAAACAGTGAATACCGCATGTGAAAAATCCGTAAAATGTGAAATGACTTCTACTATCTAGGGGGTCAATCAACATCCTGCTACAATATAAGTATTAACCAATAAGCAGTGCTTCTTTCAATCCATTGGCCTCAGAATTCTAGTCTTCTATCGAATGAAATGGTCTCCACTAACATGTTTCTAGATGATCTTAAGAGACATCCAATAATCCACTATTTTATTGTAATCGTAGTAGCCATCTAAGTTAGTCAGTGTCATGCTGAAGTAGCAAAGTTTTTTCACCGGGGAACTCAGTTTGTTTGTTTTTTTCCTGTGAAGAGAGAGAAATAGGCCGGAAGAACCTATTCAGCTAACATACCTAATGCACTGTCTCCTCCTACCCTTAGTTTCGTAACCAATAACGTGCTTATTAAGAATACAAACATTCTTAAGTGAACAGTAGTTCTTGCAGATTTTTCCAGACTTGATTTCTACTGTTCACATTTTTTTGTAATTTCAATCAAAGAATCTTCAGTTTCTCGCACATTATTTTGATTGTACGTAAAAGCAAACAATCATAAATATTCAAAATATTTGAATATATATATATAGCTCTATGTCGTCACGACACAGAGGATGATGTCATCCTACCATAATCGTACCTTTCAGCCACAGCTCAAGAAATAAATATCAACAGTTAATATCGATACCATTACTAAAGTACGTGTTGCCTACACTAATTTGGAGTTATTTAAATAAATAACTCCAAATTAGTGTAGGCATTGTTATTAATGTTCATTGTTATTAATGAAATCTGTTTGCTTGAAAACAATAACATAAACAACAGACTAACATAAGAAGGAGTCGGCGCTGTTATTCGATAAAAACGTACAATAGAAAGGCATGAAGAAAAAAACAACTGACGTTTAAACCTAAAAATAAGTTTTCCGATTAAAACTATAAAAATCAACTCCTAATTATAGTTGTTTTCCTCCTTTTACGGTATTTTCTTTCATTCCATTTTCGAAATCAATCCACTAAAAAAATTGTTAAAACACCGCATAGAAGCGTACGACTTTGAAAAAGTCTTAACAACAGAATTTTAATATCTTAAGCTCGTGTATTGAATCTAATAAGATGTAGAAAAGAGTGAAGTATGCAAAACATGGAGATGGAAATTGCCTTAAAGCCAGCCGAAAATCGATCGCTGTAAACAACTGCCAGCTAAGACTACAGAAAGAATTACTGGTGGTAAGAGGGACTGAAAAACATGTTTAAGGGGAGGTTACGGGCACAAGGAGAACTTTGTGAAATGCTGTTGAGAACGAACCAACAATTACAAGGCTAGATAAAAAAAAAATGTCTGCTTTCTTACCAAATAAGGTACGTACGTGTTAACGTTCATCTTTTTCTTCCCATCCATAGTACTGAGATTTCCAACCTTCCGGGTGCGGATTTAATACATATATATTGCTCATTTCATCTTGCTTGACCTCAATATCTGAATATCTTGGAGAGTGTACTTCTCATTAAGTCACTTAATACAAATTCAAATGAATAAAACACACGTTTAGATCAGCCGATGAACAAAAGTGAGTCAAGTTGCCTTCGAAAACTTGCAGTTACCACAAACACGCTCTAATTGGTTTATGCAAATCTGTCCGTTGCACGTTTGACGACTCAGCAGATTTATTCAGTTAATTAAGAGAACTGTGAGAAGCTTAAAGTGGTGTAACAAATGCGGTGAAATATGAGAAGCAAATCGGCAGGTCTGAAACGTCAGATGTACCTAGCATTAATCAGTTTTTGTATGCAACCTCATAAAAGCTGCATAAGAAGAAAGCCAAGAAATATTAATTGACATTAATATTAATTAAATTTTAATAACATTTAAGACGCTTTATTTTAGCCGACGACGAGAGGAATTCATCAAAGCTTTTCTTTAATCGGTTCCCAAGTGTTAGTCGATCTGTGAAACAGTTGAATAAGACTTTTACTAGCCGAAAATGGAGTTTTTAATTCCAATAACTCAAAAAAAAGATCGACCGTAGAACTCGTGCTGTTAAGATAATAACACATAGTGTCAAGAACTGCGAAATGGCTGTAATTGTCTACCAGACTTCCCCGATTCCAAATAATCTTTTACTGAATTTCTAGGGTCACCTGTTTGTGATTGGCTAAGGGTGGAGTTTAGTTTCCTATAGTCTCCACAGGTCAGTTAGTGCTAAACAAGCCTCCACTGTGTGGAGAATTAAATATATTAGCAGATTATTTTATTTATTTATTTATCAGTATTTTGTTTAAGGTTTCTGCCATGAATTTACAATTTCTACAGAATTTATTGCAGATCGCAGTCTACTTTTTCGATCTGTGGGCCTCTTGCTCGCAAAACGTTTCAATTTCTTAATGGATTTCATTCTAGTTATCGTTATTATTTCCAAAAATATTATTTTCTGGCTTTAATAAAATTCAGAACAGAGGATTACTTACCGATCACAAATACACGCGTGTTTACAAGAATTTCTTTCAAAATACACACATGCAACGATGTTATAATCACGGTACCGATGTTATAATCCCAGCAAAATTTCCTGCTTTATTTTACCAAAGATGTGTGTGTGTGTGTGTGATAGAGAGAGCGAGCGTTCGCGGGTGCAAAACTGTGAGAACGCCGTAATCAGGGTGTAACTGCTTGTTTTTATTACGGTAATAAACGCCAGATGATATGCTGTCTTTCACCACACACACACACACACACAAAAAAAAAAATCCTCTTTACAGTAAACGAATCCTCTCTAAGTACACGAGTAAACTTCGTTTTCGCGTGTACTTAGAAAATTAAATGCACCTTTGGTTTATTCTCGCTGTTTCTCCCTTTTGAATTCTCCTATTTAGATATTATTTACCATTGCCAAAAGTATTTGGGTAACCTGAAACTATTATGCGAGAATATCTCTGGATATTGCAAAGATCAATATCATTCTCCACGTGCTCTTAGAAATGCTCTGAAAACGAACAGAGGTCGATTCTTCCTTGCGTTTATTTCATGCTAATTTACACACGAGACGAAACCATCAGATTCCTGTCGATTTGGAGTTAACTACACGTGTTGTTCGTGCACGAAGTACTTTATCGCTGTTGGTTGCTGCTAAACAATATTCCCATGGTTCAATGCGATGGACTCTGCCTCGTGGAACAAGTGCAAATATCTGCATACATATGTAGCTCAATATTTGAGCTACATTATCGAACACGGGTGGTAGTGGTAACATGTCTGTACGAACATCGAATGAATATCGATTGTATGGGTGTTTCTGAACTGTGCAATGCATCGAAGGACGTTATCCAGGGTAACTAGGGTAATCAAATGTATTCGAGGTATACTCTTAGTTTCAGCAAACAGACACATGCGTCTCCTCTCATTAATAACTGATGATTGAGATAACTAGTGGGTGAGAGAGTTGTTGGTGTCCTCCCACAATGAGTCTTCGGACTCCTTGAAGGTGTCAGAAATAATAACAATAACTAAGCACGCCTTCACTGCACAAGTAGTGTAGAGCTCCATAAGTGAAAAGTTAAATCCATTGATTATGAACCATCTGTGTAACCTACATGATTTCTGAAAGTATGAAAATAATTTACCAATCATGAAATGGTACGTTTAGTAGTTCATTATTTTATACTGACGTCACTAGTATGGCAACAATTACATCACTGAGCACAATAATTTTTCATATGTACTCCATGTTTTTATATATTCCTATATTCTAAATATTTGATAAAATTCATCATTATTTTTCAAATAATGATGAATTTGATCCAGAACATTACCCTCTCCCAAAACTCGCCCAAAAATTGGCAGAAAAACGACCACTTTCTGATTTTTAATTGGTACGTTAAGGGGTTAAGCAATCTGCTAAACGAATGATTTATTATCTTTGTTTTGGTAAAATATATGAATTTAGATTGTGCTTTCTTTTACGATATTTTATTTTCACACTTTATATCAAAGTTCAAGTGTTGTCCTTGAATTTAGAGGTTATTAAAAGAATCACAATTCACGTAACTCCTATTTAATATATAAAATTGGTTGGCTCCTGTGTGTTATCCTTTTTATAATTTGTTGGTGAAAATGAGGTAAAAATGATTTCTTTGCGTGGAGATAATTTCTTCACTGCGGGTTGAGGCTACCAACTTTTTGGAGAACTGAACATGAGAACGTATGAAGTTTCCTATCTAGGTTGCTCACCCCTTGACCTATTGATTGTATACTAAATATATCATACGTAATGAGCTTAGTTGTGCATACACTTGAAATACTTGATTCTTTCATTTATAGTTTTATTTCTTTCATTTATAGTAACCTAATTAAGTTAAAGCCTAGTTTAACTTAATTAGGTTACGACATACAGAAACACGATGTCTAAATATGTTCAGTGCCATGTGAAAACTCTACTGTGCCATTGTAATCATATGCTGTTAATTTCTCTTTAATTTAAATGTCTTTATTTTTTTTTCTATACCTTATATACCGTTATTCTTAAAATATTTATCTTTATACTTTATTCTCTATATCTTTATCGTAATCAACAGTGTGCGCTTTCTCTCTCTGAATCTTTCTTGTTTATATTATTATTACGTACTATGTTTAACTATCCTTCGCACTACGAGTCTTATGCCTAAAATACTAGAAAATTTATTTAATTTAGACTGTGCTACTAATACCATTTAATTAGCATAAACCTCAATAATATGGCTGGCAGATTTCTCTCTCTAACACAAATTCCTTCGATAAAACTTTACAGAAACAGTCGTGGTCTATTCTTTTACTTAACTGTACGCTTCGGCTATCTCACTTAGTTTCCTGCTCACAAGTCCAAGTTATTTAGGAACAGTGCAATTGTAAAAATAAACAATCAAGCAGAACTCCTTTAACAAAAAAATCAAAACACATTTTATTTACATTGCTATGAAATATACATGAATTAAACAATAGGGAGATTGCTTTCTCTATCCATCTATAAAAATTCTTTAGCACAAATTAAAACCTTTTTACTTCAGCATTAATTAATCTCTTTAACTCAAAAACCTATCAACTCTCTGCTCAAAAATTTAACTTATTAAACTCCTAGCTTACTTGCAAAGAGGTTAGAGTTATTTTTACAAATTTGATATCAATTTCCAACATGCCAATTGACACTCTTAAGGACACTTCTTATTGCCATTAACCAAATTCTTAAATATCTGCTATAAGAACTATAAGAGGGAATATGCAAAGGTGTATAACTTAAAAAGGCTCTGTATCGCACATTCAGTCAAAAGTCCTTCACTAAAACGTCTATGGCAATTCTTTCATCTCAGATCTTGAGCTTCCTTCAGGAAATTTGGCTTCAGTAGTATCTCATGGAAAAAATAGCGGGTTGTAAACAGCGACCTGTGGTACTCATACAGCTCCAGCAAAATGTTGTTCTCCCACGGCCAAAAGAAAAACTTCCAAAGCTGCTTCGGATAATTTACATCACCTTTCTCCACTGCTTTGGTTCGCCGAAAATGCATGGATGACTGCCGTCTCAAGTAGCATGAACTACCGCCTCTAAGAAACTATAATTGCCGCCAACTGTCTCTTTTGACTCTCGAATGGGATCCCTCTCTCTTCTCGGTGGCTGGAAGTTCTTCCAATAACTGAAACTACCGCCAACTCTCTGCTTCGGGAATATACATCGACTTTTCTCCTCTGGTTTGGGATCGCCAAAATGTCTGGACGAATGGAAGCAGGGGGCTCCGTCTGCGGCCTCTGGAAACGCTCTCTCTGGCCTAGAAATCGTGTCTCTCTAGCGACGTCTCGAACCGGGAAGGTCCCTATGCTTGGCTCTGTCCCTTTTTATTATGCCTTCTCTGAGACATCGCACGAGGCTCGTAACCCCCAAAGAACACGGCATGACTCTTTCATCTTAAGTTTCAAATTCGGCACGCTCTTTGTCCTCTTCTGTGACTTCTTTTGATGTCAGTTGCCGGCCATCGGAAAGTTGTTTGAACCTTTCTGACTGACTTTGGAGGTGTTTACGTGCAGAGCTTGTAAGCTTTTCTCATACACATAAAGTATATAAACAACCTTTCTTACCGCTATGTAGATCTATTACAGACAGCTCCAGCGGCAAAAAAAACGCCTTTGTTTTTAACACTAACATGTTCTTATTAAAGGAGTATATACAGTTAATTTCCAAAGGGCTATTTACAAAAACATCTAATACAAAATATACAGAGACAAACAAGGTTTAATTTTACATCATTCTTATGGGACTTGACCTAAGTAAAAAATCGATGTAAGATTTCAGCATTAATCTCCAAGTTTGTAAAGTTGAGGAATAACAGTCTTCAACTATAAAACTTAACGCATAAAAAGAAGTTGTTTGCACGTGCTGCTTTTAATGGAAGCTGCGTGTATTACTCATTATCGCCTGTCAGAAAGTCTGATTTTCGACCAAAGTTTCTCGCTTTTCTAATTTCATTTTTACTAAATGCAAACGTTTCTTTTCTAATGGTTTCTGCGCTTCATCGCACATGATTATTCTTTGGCATTTATGAACATGGTGGAGAAACACAATTTATTGAACCAATATTGCAGTGAAGATGAATGAAAGTTTGCCATCGTGGCAAAGAATTCTGTCTTAATGAAATTCGAGTCTTCCTCCGAAATGTAATCAGCATTAGTAATATGATAGGAAGCGTCCGAAGAAGAACTACAGGGGTGCTTTTATATTCGAATCAAACCCCACTATCACATCGATTATTCATGGACCAAAGCGAATTTCGATGTGCAGTCACAAATTAATTCAAGCCCAGCATGTTCTGTGTAGTCTCTTTAACATGAATTGTTGTCAGGAATGAAATTTTTCTTCGGCTGCTAGTTGCAAATGAAAGTGTATATGTAGGATATTCAGAATAATTCTTGAAAACCAGAATAGTCTTCGAAACATTAAATCGAATAATTATTTTGAATCGACATTAACATAATCATCTGGTTGCGTACATAAAAGATAAATACGGTAGTTTAGAACTTGGAACCTTATTATAACATATAAAACATGTATATTATTTGTAAACAGCATTCGAAACTTGTTCAACATTTTTAATCCGAGTTCCACAGATAAGGAGTCATTCTAAAAAAAAAATAATAATAATTAACAAGGAAGGGAAGGAAGTGATGTCTTTTGTACGAATAATGCGATAAAAATAGTGCGCTGCTCGTAATTAAAAGAAGCTTTTTTCGAGGCTCGTTGGCGTCTGGAAATCAGGTGGTGTGTGGACGATAAACACCAAATGTGGAAACGAGTTTTGGAGAGGAGTACCCTGATTACAAAGGGCATCGAACTACACACTTCCTAAAAATAAATAAAAACACGTTCCAGTTTTAGCACGGAGACAGAACGAAGGAAAATTAATGAGAAGATCATAATTGTATAGAAAAGGCCATAGCTGTTTCACTGAAAACTGCTGCTAGTTAGCAATATCGTAAATTATCTGAACCAGGGAATATACCTATTTTTGCACGGCTGTTTAATAATAAGATCAACATTGCGCTCTCTTGACACTTATAGGGAGAACTGCACTCGTCTGTTGCTTTGTTTACTTGCTTTTCCAAATTTTTCATATTCCTTCGAATCAATGAAAACGAGGTTTTTATTAGTCCAAGATTTCTTTTGAATGATATGCTAAACTGCCCTAAAATCTATGGTCTAATATTTACTTGATGATCGGACATCGTAAAAGTTTCCTCTGATAATGAAACTAACCACACCGATAATAGTTAAAGGGAGGTATTAATATTTATTAGGAAAAAAATTCGGAACCATTTCAAATTATTCATCATAAAAAAAAACCAAGATGCTTACATTGAACAGTTATAAATGAAACGTATACTCTTCTTCATAGTCTACGCTTTCCTTTGATAAGCCTTTCATTTCAGCAAGAATGTTTTTAAGGTTTGTCCCTTTCCAGAAGAAAATTTTAATTTGGGTATTATTTCTGGGAAAGTTCCCATGTTACTCCTCTAAATAAATGTTATTTTTATGGGTATTTAGTCTATTTTTATTTAGGAGTGCCCCCTTTATAGTGTCGTTGGCTTTTTTTACACAAGCTTTAGGGAATTACAGATGTGTTATGTAGACAGATATATGAAGAATATATAGGAGGAATAATTCGGACATCCTTTTGTAGGATGTTGTTGGCTGTCTTCTTATTCAGCGACATCCCGGCGTGTGGCAATATACATTTATGCTGTTGAAGGAAAGAAGGAGGTTGAAAAATGTTGGGGTAGAGAGATGTGGGAGAATGATGGGTGAAGTAAATGGGTATATAATCGTTTTTGAAAAAAACCGAGGTTCTTTTATATATTATTACAGGTGGGCAGAGATACTCTGGGAGGGAGAGGTGAAAATAAAAATTTTTGGAAAAGGGGAAGGATATGATGGGAAAAGATCAGGGGTGGAAGTAATGGGTTGTGAGCCGGTTCGACAGTGCGTCGTCTTCGGAGCTCGTGGGGTGGGGTGGGGGGAGTTTTAAATTCGGTTTTTGTGCTTGGTGTGAACACCATTTTTTAAAGAAGAAACCTTTTTCAAAAGTTATCCTCTAAGGATAACTTCTGAAAAGCGTTTCTTGTATAAAATTTTATTTTCATTTTAATTAAAAGAAGAAGAAAGAATTCGTGGTGCATATTTCCTCAGAGATCGGAGTGAACACAGGCCAAGTTTGTCTCCTTGTCATTTAAAGGTCATGCATTGTGGTGATCTGGATAAGTGTGGTGATTTATGGAAATTTATTGTTGAAAACGGCAAATGTTATGGAATACCAACGACTTACCCTCTTTATCAGTAGTGTACGATGTTTTGTAAGGTTTGTGTGCATTAAAGAAGAGGCTGCAATTCGATTAGAATGGGGTGGGGGGAAGGAGATAACAGTACTTTCAAAACTTCTAAAGTCCGTAGTTAGCATATTTCATATTCACAGCCCAGGGGCAAATATAGCTATTAGAATGTGATTTTGTATCTTTATTTGCTAAAAAATATCATCGAATGCATCTGAAAAGTATTAGGACAGAGAGCTATGTGGTGTCTGCTAATAACATCGCGCAGAATTTTGCTATTTAAAATACCTTTATTTTTTTTCTTTTATTTAGAAAGACATCTATAAGTGGTACAGTAAGTGAGCAAAAAATACGTTTTCAGCATGTGCATAAGTCTAATATATTAAGATAATGCATTATGTCAACCGGATAATGTATCACAGGCCAAACCGAGTCTAATTTGAATCCCATAGAATACTTCTTCTAGAAAGTTTGGCCAATGAAGATGACAATTTCTCATCCTGCTAAAGGCAGCAGTTCCTTCGTCTAACAAGCAACAGAAAATGCCTTTTTTTTTTTTTTTTTTGCAAGATTCCTCAAACGATGTAGTGAATCCTCTATGGTAGTGTTTAGAATAAAATAATAATAATGTATTACCGTGAGCAATCTCCAATCAGGCATTATTTAGAAGACAAACAAAATGTGTCTTTCTCCATGAAGAAGGGGTTCTTTTTATAACATGACATAAACATACAATGTGGTGAACAAGAGGATAGTTTACTTGCATGTGAAGATATGTGAGCGCATCATTGCACCCACCAGTCACGGCGTTGTGCAAAATGTTTGAACAGAAGATAAATCATTAAAATAAAAATACACACTGCCTTTATAGCAAAAACTAGGGGGAAGGCTATGCCTTCCCTGACGCCTACGATGCCCAACCCCCCGAGTTGCGGACTGGTTGGCTGGTTTTCCTTGAATTCTGATGACTAGAATTTTGAAGACTCCAAAGGGGGGGTTCCTCTCCCCCCTGGCGCTCAACCCCCCCTGAATTCCGGACTGGTAGGCCGGTTCTCCTTGAATTCTGATGCCTCGACACTCAGGGTAGCCCCTGAGTTTCAAAACGTGACATAAAAAGGCTTATTATTTTATATATAAAGGGTAGATAATACTACATTCTTATAGTTTTGAATGAGAAAGTTTTCAAACCCTAACGTAGCTGCCTGCTCGTCTACGTACTTGTTAGAAGCTTTTATTTCAAAGAAGAAAACGAATTTCTAATTAAGGAAAGATCACGTGGAACTCCGAGAATAAAAAATAAATCACACATCGTTTTGCCCCTTTTCAATTTTATTTCGCGAACAAAACCTTAACTATCACAGCACTATTTCAGTGTAAATGCGCCTTAAGGAATTATTAAATTCCTGGCTTCCACAGCACGACTTTAAAATTATTTTCGCTGAGCTAGTTTGTATTCATTTCGTTTATCTTTGATCTTCACTCTTTACCTGCAAAAGCTTGTAATATTAATTAATATTAGCGTATAGCACTAACTGAAGTTTAATATTAAAAGCTTCAATTATTACAAGCTATTATTTTTTTGTTGCTTAGAGCTGAATTTTGACGTGTGGACCCCTTCCACATTTGTGCATTTTTATGCAATCTAATTCTAAATGGTCCCATTTATTTTACTTTCGTTATTTGAGCCATTATCATTAAACTATAATTACTACTAATTCCTTAATTCCTAGGCATTTGAGAGCACATTCTCATAGGCATATATATCTCTTCTTTTAGTTCCCCCCCATATAAAAAATAAATAAATAAAATAGGAAAAATACTAAGTGTAACAAGTAACTCTATAAATAACAACAAACAAGAAATATGACTTAACGTTTATTAAAGCACCCAAAGAAGCTATTTATCAGGGTTTGCGTTCAAGCATATCTGGGAAATCGACAGAATTCCATCTCTCCAAACAGTTAATCGTGTCAGTCTTCGAGATTATAATAAACAACAGCGAATTTCAAGTGATTGATGCTTCCTCTTATCGAGGTTATTTAGGGATAAGTAATCTCGTCCAAATGCATTTTAAAGATAAGATCATGTCGAGTAAAACAGTTATCGTACATCACATTCATGGTGCAGATAATATCCAAAGGGATGTCTATGGACCGAAAACTATGGACGATAATTGCGTTAAAAATGTAGAAAATTAAAATGATAAACAAATGAAATGAAAACGAACTTATCACTTATGTTAAGCTTCTTTATTACTGGCTGGAATCTCGGGATTATTAATAACAAGATATACTGAAACATATTGTGAATGAATGTAGTTTGTAATAATCTGAAATACGGAATGTCCGTATCTAAAATTTGAAAAGACAGAAAAGAATTAGTAAAACAAAGATTAAATTTAAAAAAAACGCAAGTTGATAATAAATGTTTGAAAATTAAAGCAAATAAAATGAAATTTCGACCAGAAATTTATTATTCCCTTACAAACGCGCTCGTGATTAGTGGGATAAAAAATGTATTTGTGAGCCAGCTTAAATACATTTTGTAAATTTAGTTAAAGTCAAAAGTGCCATTAGTAAAGGCAAAATAGTTGAGAAATACTGTAATGGAAGTTGGTTTATATTTTATCCTTTTGCACTGCGCAGTCTCCTGATAACTTTCGTTGCCCAAAGAGGAACTTTATGCAGTAGTTTTTCAGCTGAATCCAGAATTTAGGCGAGTAGAGTAAAATTTTAATTTTATCCCTTAAAACACTGTCTTTTAAATCTTGTCACTTAGAAACATCGACCGAACAGCACAGACAACAATAACAACAACACTCAATGCATTCAACCGCGATTATTATGATGAAAGGCAGCCGCTACCTGCACATAACTAAAAAAAAAAAAAACGTCCTTGAAGGGACTAAAAAGGTAGTTTTCAATTTTATTTATTTTAGTTTTACGAGCATTTATTGTAGAGAGAGAAATAATATCAAAATAAGGATGTGAATGATGTAGTGTATTAGTTCAACTTTTATGATAATTTTCTTTGTGTGTGTGTGTACACACATACACATCTGTAGATTCCACCGTATTTGGTGGGATGTATGGAATGGAGCGTGCACATCAATATACACACAACGTCACCTATCCCTTCTAAGCGTCTTTTGTCTGTAAACTGCGTGTGTAATAGGGCCAGTTTACCTGTAGGATGAAAATTAAAATGAATAAAATTTAATGCGTAAAATGTTTTGAGATTAGCCTTTAGTGTGATGGATAATTTGGGATTACTCCAAATATAAGAAGCCTTGCTTTACATATTATTGTTAAATAAGAAATTACATGAACAGTTTTGCTTAAAATTCCTAATTGTTATTTTATGCAATAGTCGTAATTTAATAAGTGACCTAGTATTTAAAGAGAAACTAAATATTGCAGTTCATAAGTTCCTCTCAAGCATATCCTTTCAGTTGGTTCGTGACTTCAAAACAAACTTCAGAAACAGAAGTTCCGTGACAGCTATTTTGCAAAATGTATTCCTTTAGTTTTCTGGAAGCCAATGAGATCGAAGACTGCTTTCAACGTGCATCTGCCGATTTGTTCGGCAACTGAAATGCTCGTTTTGAAATTCCTCAGCTACGATAATCAAGTTTTCCTCTTTGCTAACGAGATTATCAAGTCCCTTCCTTTTCCAGTGATGCGTGGTTTGTAGATAAGCCTGTTGTTTTGGTTATTTCAGGTATCTTGATAATGTTATCAACGATAATTGAATGTCTTGTAAGGAACTCCTAAGATTATGGCTTTAGGAAATCTCATCCCCTGCTGTGTCATCTCGCTTACCCCGTGATTGCTGTCGGACTTGAGTCATGTTAATACCCGGGAAAGATTAATTAAAGTTAAAGAAAGATTAATTAAACCAAGGAAAGGAGGAGGGGGGGAAGGGATGTTTTGGCATGCTTATCTCAATGGAAACTGCATTCGTAATGAACACTATCTAATTATCCATCACCTATCCCCCAAGGACTCAGTTGGATCTGTGCATGTGTGTGTGCGCGCACGTACGCTCCGGAGATCTAGAAACAGATTTCCAGAAAGGAGATATTCTGGCTCGCTTTTCCTTGTTATCGCCAGAGAAGAGACGTGAGAAGTTGCAACTTCTGGGTTTCCGTTTCTAATAATCATGAGATGCATTTGCAAGGACACTCCCGTTCTACCTACAATTGCCTCTCAACAACATCTGCCTTTGATCTGCAGTCTGATACCTGCAGGGACAGAAACCTAATGAAATGTGTGAAACGATTTTTAATTTTCGCATTAAAATGCAATTGATTTTGGACTTTGTTGCTCTTTTGCATATATAAAAAAGTTGCTCCTCAATATTTGAAATAATAAATATTTAATAAAATATGAATTTTAGTGATGAGTATGTAGAATTTCGACCAAAACAAAAATATGATTTTAAACAACTGACATTGGGTTCATAGTGAAGAATTTATGGAGACACAACACACGTGTTAGAATAATTACTTTACTTAACATTAAGCAAGTCCAGATCTCTAGTCTTAAAAGAAAGAACTACTAACATTGGGTTTTATTAGGCAGTAATATTACAGGACTTCATCAAAATCTAGTAACAGTTCAAAAATTACGAGAAATTTCCAGCTTACCATCGGGATATTCTAGCTAGTCTAGCTATTGTATTATTCTTCTTCGTCTTCGGAAATGTTCTTGTGGCAAATTATGTTCTCGTTTATCTTATGACATTTAAGCAATGTCTCCATTCAAGTTATTTCAAATGGAATGGGAAACTTTACAGGCAGCTATCCCGCCTCGCAATGAGAAGCTCTCAGTCTCCTTCATAGCTGACTTATTCATTGAAAACTTAGAAAAACATTTCTTCGCATCTACAAATCAAAAGCCCTCACTTTGTTTGAGATACGTAGATTATCTGTAAATACTGTTGCCGTGGTGCACAATTTTCTTTCGTCCATCGAATCTTTCCATCATAAAATTAAATTCATATCAGAACTTGAAAATGAAGGAAAATTACCATTCCTAGATATTTTAGTTTCGAAAAAGCAGAAGTATGTCTCTGTCATAGCGTATGCCGTACCTCCACTCATACAAGTCATTACCTATACATCCCTGTTCATTACACCATATACCAAATAATTGCGATTTATATATACACTCAAGAAAAGGGCGATCTCTGTCACGAGATAAAAATTTTAAAAAATTAAAGAGAATTAGAGTCTATACTCTAGCCACTAATGAGCAATGCATGTTCTAAGAAAATGGTACAAAGAGTACTATTTTCTACTCCTGCTCCGCAAAAGATTGACATTGGCTACAGAGCCTCGATTTCCATCCCTCATATTGGTAGACTTTCTCTGAAAAACTCCAATCTCCTGAAATCTAATGACAAAAGAGTGGTTTTCAAGCCATTGTCAGTATAGGAGCTCTGTTACTTTCACCTAAGGACGACAACCCTTACCAAACGTCCTACTTGAAAGGGCATCAGAAATACGTACAACACTGAGCAAAGAAGCATACAAGAGTGATCTGGATTTGTGCTGCAGGAAAGGCATAAAGTGAATTTTATTTCCTTCAACACAAAGCAATTCGTATAGTACGATAAGATTTTAATTATCATAACCTAGCACAGCTCTCATTTGTGTTTTATTATTAGCTGAATTGGTACACACCACAGAACCGTAAATGAATTAATTATTTGCTTTTCCACGCGCTAATTAGTTAAATTCCAAGACTGCTAAATTAAGGGCTTGTTTTTGAAAGGGTTGTCTGTCTGTTTTGGTGGAGACAAAAATTTATTCTACTGCTGCGTATGACTATCAATGAGGCGTTAAATCAAGATTTAACTGGAGAAATATTATGTATATTAATAGTGGGTAAGCAGCAACTTGTTGTCACTTGCTGTTGTTTCGCTACACCTCCATAAAGTACCGCAGGATAAATTGAGCTACTAGGAACCTTTAATTAAAACATAAATGAAGGGATTTAAAATTTGCTTCAAGAGATGTAAATTTTATTTTTAAAGCTGCAAGTTGCTTAAGGAACTTCAAGTGAATAGATAATGAACAAAGGGGGAAGTTCTCTCAATTTTCAGAATTAATAAGTTCGATTGAAGGCTTGTTTGAATAGACAGCAAATCCAATAATCTATCGATAAAAGATAGGTTTCTCTTTATGTAATTCGTGATGTTGATTAGCAAGAGAAACATCTGCATTGATTTTCAGTGATCTTAGATATGGACGGATTTTGACTTGTCCACTTGATAAAGTGTCAAGATGTGGAAAATAATATAGAATAACCTCCCACTGGAAGTATTGAAAAAGTGTCCAGATAAAGTGAAGTTTTGGATAATCGGCTTAACAAATATCTCTGCAAAATATCAAAAGGCAAATAACTCCATAAAATATGGCGTACTGGTTTTAAAACGGAAGACTGTGATCGCCTATTGTATTTTCGAGAGCCCCTTATTTGTAGCAAAGGAAATCGACCTCTATTTAAGACAACAGAAGAGAATCGAATACTTCAGAAATCCTATTCTACAGAAACTGGTCAATGACATGGAATACCGTAAAATCTCCGAAATGGCTGCGCAATATTTTTATGATTCTAACTATATTCGAGTTGGGGGGGGGGGGATTTGAAAAACGATTTCGCTAGGACAAGCGCCCTTCAGTAAGCTGTCAAGAGAGATAAATTCGTATTTCTCCGTTCAGTCAAGATCCGAATAAATTATAATCCAAAATAACATGCGCAATGCATACATTGCTCATGAATGGTGCGATTTTGACCCCACTTATATTTGAGAGAGGGGACTGTTTGAGTCAGTGTGGTTATGCCTGTTCAATTATCATTCTTTTCACTGAAACTTATAAAACTAGTGTTTGTGCTATGGACGATTACACGTTGTGAAAAATCACGCAGTGTATTGTCACGAAGATGATGATGATACTGAAGTCTGGGTCAAGGTTACTCCCAGTAATATGGCGACGGAAAGTTTATTACTACTATTTTACAGGCACCTCCGTGGGAGGTGCTGTAAAATAGTAGTAATAAACTTTCAGATTGTCATGACTTTTTCAGATTGTCACGCAGACTCCGTAGAGTTTGCGTGACCATCTGAGCAGATCTAAAAAAAAAGTTCGCCAATCTGCTCGTGCCATTATCATTTCTCTGTAGGACGTAACTTCAGAGGTTTGTTGTGGGATCAAAGCAGTCCATATTTCAATTTTTATTAATCAGAACACACCTCCATTAGACAATGGCGGAATAGCACACTTAGCACATTCGTTTGAATTTGTTTAGTGTATTGCTTTATCAGATATTAGCAGATCTCTCACTTCAATAGTAATACTCGCCTCTATTGCGTTATCGGAAGTATATCAGCTCCATGACATGCACACGTTTGACAAATCGCACTGCGGAGAGGAAACGGATATTTAGCGTAGGAAATTCTGAATCAGCTGTTGAGTCTGAACAAAGATAAACTTCTACGAACTGTTTTTAAATTTCCTCTACAAACTGCATGCTGATCATGTTCCAATATAGGTGATCAGCGGTTTTATGAATTGCACTCTGAGTTCGATGCTTATGACATAATGGGACAGGATAGGATAATTTGAAATTATTCAGATTTATTTTTTCGCAGTTAATAACTGATGCTTATCTTTTGCAGAATAAACCAATATTGGCGCGTTCGAGAGTATTTTTTTACATTCGATGAAACTGTTCTTACTTTTGACTTTAAATTTCCTCTTACAAGATGAAACATAAGTCTTCGATAACTCCTTTTTATATTGTTCTTCTTCATATTTGATAACACGATGACTGCAAGAAGTTCCTGTTGATTTTCATAAGCATAAACAGTTGTCTGAGGTCTCTTTCTGTTTGAGATATCTCCATTGTGTGTTGATATGACCAATGCAGTGATGTCATATTTCTAAGTATTTTACGGTATCCGTTAGTATCTTAG
Organism: Typopeltis vanoorti; assembly: GCF_054136105.1. NCBI lineage: Eukaryota > Metazoa > Arthropoda > Arachnida > Uropygi > Thelyphonidae > Typopeltis > Typopeltis vanoorti. The sequence continues at coordinate 9,260,705 of NC_143564.1, forward strand.
CTAAGATCCTTAGACCGGTATCTGAAGAGTTGATAAAACACACTCTTGAATTCTCCTTACGTGGCAAAATATTTATCTTTCTGCTCTGTTCATCATTTCTCCACAAGAAGAAAACTAAGCAATGAATAAGGAGTCTTCAGCCGATTTTTGTGATGCTTCTCTGTTGAAGATTAATCCATCTAACTTTTCCTGATGACGTTTTCCCAAATTGCTTACTAAGGTGGCTATTCTTCAGTATACGGTTCTGACGCAGCCATATTATCCAGTACCACGATGCCTATTTTTGGAGTGAATCTCCTTCCCTGATATTCGAGCATCAATATTTCTCTTACTGTATTCTGAATAAGAAGGTTTTGAATTATGTCCCTAGTGGATGGAAGAAAATATCACGAACATTTCTGAGATACCCAGTGCTATGGATACTGTTCATTGTAAATAATCATATTTATAATCATAACCACGTAAATAGTAATATTTCGCTTGCGAGTTATTTTTACCAGCAATAATTAGAATAGGAAAGTCAATTTATGGACACATAAGGACATAATGTACTCACAAGTGTTTCATTACTGTACTAACGCTTTTGGGGGAGTTACTTTAAATTTCACATTAGTCTTGAGAAAACTCTTTTGGTAACTATTCTACAACTCCTGCGAATTTATATTCTTCTATATAGCATGTGAGAGGAGATTTCTTCTGGTGCGAAATCGTAAGTTTACAAATCGAAAGAAATATTTTTGAGATATTTCTTTATTTACACTAAATAATTTTTATTTATTTCGATAAATAAAGAAAACTCCCATTCTATTCAAGAAAGCTCATTCTGTAGCAATCGCAGAATTCTTGATATCGAATACACACACACACACACACACACACACACATATATATATATATATATATATATATATATACAGTATATAAACAGAGGGAGTGCAGCAGTGTGTGTGCCTAGAGATAAACTAAATGTAGGGTGCAGGGCTCGGATTAGTCACCAACAGAATTTGAACACTTCAGTTATTATGACCGCTTAAGAGTGCAATGGATGCATGTGCCTCCCACATTAGGAACTTTGAAGTATCTCCGTATGGGTTGATTTGAGATTACATCGCGAAGCCGTAATTGCTTTATCATTAAGTGTTTCTATATGTGTTGTGTATTTTCGAGCTGTTTCGTACGTGGATACTCTCATCTGCATATGAAACTAACCCGTATTCAAATGAAAACAAAATATCTGCTTATTAAGCTTTCGGTTAGAAGTAGGAACCCACACGCACAACGCACATGAAATTGTTATAGTGCCACATAAGATGTGCATCAAGGCTATTTTTAAAGAATAATTTTATTAACGAACTTTAGAATCCTTCATTTTCAAATTTTGAACTGCCTACCAAGCTGATGAACGGATACTTCCAACACTGGGAAGAAACGTAATCATGTTGGTGGGACAGAATTTTCAATGATACTTCATTTATAACAAGATGCAACATAGGTTCCGAAGGGGGTTTAGTGCATAACTTCAAGAATAGAAGCTTGTGGATTACGAGTAATAAGTATTAATATAAGTAAATATGCATTTCCCCTCTCAATGGAAGGCGATTGACCAGTTTAATAAAGAAGTAGGTTCTTCATTCCCACGAAACCGACTAGAAGAACACACGCACTTATCCGTAAATAAATTTGCAGATTTGATTACGGTTATGTAGTATAACCTTTGGCAATCTGTTGTTGGACTCGTGATTTAATCCTTGTTTGGAATAATCTTCCGTATAGTTAATAGTATGAAAAAAAAATGAACTCTCCAGTCACTGCCATTTGCGCTTCAAGAATTTGAGATATTTCAATACCCAAACATTGCTAGCTTCATTGCGTCTGATTTTATTCGTAGCTTCTCACTCTAGCCTAAATTTCGAATAGATCTTTTGTACAAAATAAAGAATTATTTTCTTGTTGAATACGAATTCAAATTAACACTTTCATTGCCAAGCTGATAATTGTAATTTCGTGTGGTGGCCAAATTTTTTTTATTTTTTTATTTAGTTAGCCACGTCCTTGCGATAACGTGTGATCGGCCGTTTGGTGAGAACTCGCATCTCGTGATTGGCAATGAACGTGTTAAATTGTTATTTGGGGAGTTTCTTTCAATATGTATAACTTTTAAACTTAAGGAGCCTGAAGCGTTATTTAATGCAAGAAGTCATGATTAAGCCAAAAGATCAATATCTCATCTACTATATACTTCTAACTTGTGGTTCGTTTTCAGTTCATTATACAGAGACTCCGCAGGAAAAACTGTCAGAGCTAATAATTTTCATTTGTTTCCTTTCCCATTTTATTGAACAGTTTGAGGAAATCTGAAAAAAGCACATCACTTGCAACAGATTAGGTCTCCAGATACTTCAATATGGAAAAAAATCCGCTAATTCCTTTTACTCCATCGCAGGGATTAGGGCTAAGTCTTTTTATCCCTGTTTAACTTTCAGAGAAGAGTTTGAAATTCAACTTCATTATGATTCCATCTTTAATACTTTGGGTATTAAAGATGGAATCATAAAGAAGTTTGTGAATTACTCATTCACAAACTTTGACATTGTTCATATCTGCGTAAATAATTTCAAGAAGATAATATCTTTTTTATCCTTATGGCCTACTTATTAATTCCTTCGTAATTTATTTTCTTTTAAACGCAATCCTTTTCTTTCGAAGTAATGTCTGCAGCTAAACGTTCAGTGCATTAAAACGTACGAAAAAGCGTCCACTTATATTCCTAACCCACGCAAGTGTCTGCCATCGCAATTATTTTGGTCTTCAAAATAAATCATTGTAAACATGGTTGGAAATTCATCGTCGATAACTTTTGCACTGACATCTTAAAATTCCATTCCGAGGAAAGCTTATTCAAACATAATCTTAAATCAGCATTTCACGTTTCCATGGCGATATTTCATTTTGTTCGTTCAACTATTTTAATGAAATACTCGCATAATGAACATGAAATATTTAAATAAAATAGGGAGAGATCGCTTGTGTTTTGCATATTAATTGGTGGTAAATGGAGCATTGACATTTGTTACTATGGCGACATCTTTCCAGTTTCACGATTATATTCAAGATGCTCCCAACTAGTGTTCGCTGTTGCAAATTTTTAATCAAAACTTAAGTTCCTTCATCCAAACTACGTATCCTTGTAACAATATTTCATTTAATACTTGAACATATCGTTTAAAGCAGATGCGACCATAGTTATTTTTAAGTCAAATGAATTTTAATTCTCATTCAGATATTTGAAAAAAAAACTTTCCTGACTTCATATTTTACATTAAGTAGTCGGTTATTAGCAAACGCATTAGTAATAGCTAAATAGTTAAAATACTGCACATGTATTTTGACATCCTTAACTGTATTTTGCCTCAATCATTACAGCCCGAAGATTTGTATTGATTATATAAATATAACGATTACTCTGGTACTCCGTGTGTGTGTATGAATGAATGTAACGCCTGATGCCTTATATAATAAATTACAGAGTATCCGAATGCTGCTACGTGTATTTGGAAACAGACTATTTCCTCAAACTTTGGCAAGATCACTTATATTTCGGTCGGCTGAATTCATGAATTCATGAGGAGCTTTACTTCGATGGCTTAACGTGATGAGAAACATCATATTGATTAGATAGCTTTAAACATTTCTGAAATATTTTCTCTACTTTATAGCAGAGGCTTTTTGTTAACATTGAAAACTACAAGGCTTCAAAAGAAATATAAAACTCTAAAAATCTAAAACCTCGTTTGAGCCTCTCGATCACACAAAATTAACTCGGCTCTCTGTGATTGACTCATTTACATTACCGTTGGAACGATACAACAGAAAACGAATAGGGATGTTTATGATCGTCTTTTGGGGAAAGATGAATTTTATCCCGATGTGATAATAAATCCACGATTATTGAAGGCCTCAATTTATTTAAAATATAATTTTAAATAAATTTTATAATTTCATTTTCTTATTTAAAATCCGTTTAGCCTCTGCAGCAGGATTTCTGACTGTGTATAAGAAGCAAAAATTTTATTCCCACCCAAAGTACTCGTTTTCCCATCTTTTCGTAAGTGAAATGTCGCAAATAATTTACAAGGTTTCTTTGTGTGGATTTCATGTTATGGGGAAGTTAACTTCCATCTCAGTAAGTTCATGTTTTTCATTTTCTTGTTTTCAAGATTAAAAATAAATTCTGGGAATTCACGCTGTGCAGATTAAATTTGATCAAATGAACTATGAAAGCATTTTATTGATTCGGGAATATTAACATATCAGAACGTCTGAGAAGGCTACCTTACTGTGATCATAAGTCCATCTGAATGTCCCACTTTTCTATATTTTTTTTATTTTTATTATTATTATGGAGAACCTACCCACAACATGCTGATCAACCTATAGCACACTAGTACCGTGAAAGTGTTATATGGAGCGTTTTCACATTTGATTTGGAAAGCTTTGGGTTGTATTCCTTGGGAAACACGTGGTGCAAGACAGGTCCAGCGAGCAGCAGTGAAAAGGGAATACGAAAAGGAGAAATTTGTTCTGTGAGTTTGGAGTTCAACTTTGAGGGTGTTGGTGGGGCAGCTGCACATGCTTGGACGGATTTGCAAGAGCTAGGGGGGGTAATTGATTCCAATTCTGATGACAGCAGCCATAGAAGTATTTATAGATGATGCAGGCCGTGTGAGAAAGTGAGTGTATTATTATTGGTGGATTAAATGGAGAGCTAGACAATGGAATGCGCGCCCTCGATTCCTTGGAGATGTCACTTAATGATAATTATTATTATATGGGCATCTCCATGGAGCAAACTGACTGATTGTGGGAGATCAAACTATCCACACAATATCTGTCATACTTCTTTTTCTTTATTAACCACAATTTTACCCAACTTCCAGGGATGACCTTTCAGTCGTCCACCACTAGCCTATTGCTGAAATTTTCTCTGCATCAATCCTATAAAACTCTTTCAGATATTTATATGTTTCTATCATATACCATCTTATCTGCCTATTATAAGGCGTTGATACGTCAACATCTGGATTACTGTGCGCTTTATCTGGAGGCTTGGATTCAGAGAGATAAAAAAGATTCAGAGGCAAGTGACAAAGTCGGTGAGTGGTGTAAGTATTGCTAACCACAACCTCTCAATCTATCAGTGTAAGGAGCAATACTTACACTACTCATGAACTTGGTCACTTGCCTCTGAAACTTATCTACCACATCCTCATCTCCAAGGAATCCAAGCGACCAGACCTCAGTACAGTAATCCAAATGTGGACGTATCAACGCCTTATAAAGAGGAAAAATAACGCATTGGTATCTGTATGTATTAGTAAGAGAGAGGTTGTAAATTAATCTGTTCTTTTTCTGTATAGAACCCAATATTTTCAAGGAGCTCTGAGGGGCATCCATCTCAGAGAACAGCATTCAATGGTGTAGGGTGGATTTGTATAGGGTTAAGAACTGTTAGGAATTAAAGTAACGCCTGGGGGAGGCTAATTTTTTGTATGCAGAGGAGAAAATATTTATGATATACTTGTGTCAAAACAGGTTAGTTTATTCGGAGAAGGTGAATCTCATCTTGAGCAGAGATTGGAGTATTATAAGATTGGAGGAACGGGAATCTTTTTGTTGACAATAATGCAGAGCTGTACTTTGTTAGCTTTGAAGTTGCTTTTATATAGACAGATGAATGGTTTCAAGATGGGAATTTAAGGTAGTTGAGGTTTATGGTTCTGGAGGTTTTCTTGTGATTTAGGCTTTGCAGTATTTTTCAACTGAAAAAGAAGTGCAATGCGCTGTCATCAGCAAAACCATATACTGTAATGGAGGTCAGCTGGAGTGGATAGTTTTTATGCATAGGAGGAAGAGAATGGGCGAGAGACAGAGCCTTGTGGTACCCCCCAGCATTAGTTACATAGAGAAAAAGGAGCCTTCCACAATCACTCGAAGTGAGCCCCTGTCAGAAAGTAGGCTAACGATTTGCAAATGTAGAGGGAATCCTGAATAATGGATGTCTTGGTAACAGAGTTTTGTGCCAAACTCGGTCAAATGGCGTGTAGGTATCAATAGGAACTATAAGAGATTAGCCAAACATTTCCATGGTGTTTGACCACAGATGGGTGACGTAGGTTAATAAGATCCTCTGTTGATCGGCAATGACAGAATTCATACTGTCGGTCATTTACTACGCATTGAGTAAACTGTGATTTTTATTGTAATTATAATTAAACGAAGAATACACTATGGGGATAGTAACTATCTAAAGTTTTGAAAAAAATTCTCTTTAAATATAAGATGGTTATTTTTCGACGGCAGTTTCCCCCATCGACCTTCATATATTTTTCACAGATGCTGATGGAAAGAAATTCTATAAAATATTCTAAAATATTTCCATAGAAACTGATGGTTAACAGATTCGTTAATCATTTCCTTAAACGTATTCCTTCTAGTGTTATGAGACATTGAAAATTTAGGTACTAAGTAACAACCGCCTGCTTTAATTCCCGCACACTGATAGGTAGAATTCAGATGCGTAAACCTCGTACAAGCTGCTTGGCCGTTTGTTTATCAGATCACCACTAGATATCAACGAGCATTAATTTGTTGCAGCAATCATTTAACGAACATATTAGGCGGGTCACAGCGGCGACTGCTTCCTTTGAATGCAGGTCGGTGCATCATTGGGATTAATCAACTGAGCAATGAGTACCAGTGTCTTTTCTCGTTTATTTAAATCTATTAAGACGAGAAAACTATTATACATAATTGTTTTTACCTTAATGTGAATGTTGGGAACAGACGATCGTGTTTTATTCTGTATTAAAATAACGAATTTCTCACCACAACAACATTAAATGCATTCATCAGCTTTACTGTTCACTAAGGATTAAGTCAATTTAATGTTTATCAGCTTCATGAAACTGAAATTACAGAGCAATAATTTCTGTGCTGTGTTTCAGACTTTAAAATAAATATTTTTTACCGTCTAATGAAATTTAAAGTACTTGATATGGCAGATAACTCTGAGTCAATTTGATTTATCGAGCATTGCCCACCAGTTGGTAATTAAATTGATCTGACTGCATTTACAATCGAAATTAGACAAGAAAGGTACCAGTTTAATCATCGATGAGAGACTCGTATTTATCGTCTTAGCAATACAGCATATAGAAAATCCATTCGATTACTGGCTATATCTGATCATGCAAGAATGAGAGTATAAACTGTCAATATTTATGCAGATCTCAAGATGTTTCGTTTAAATATAAAAGACGGTGACTTTTTCTGTGAAAGCGTACAGATCTTGGCGACGTTGAAGAGGAGTGCTGGGTAATAAAGTCACCTGTAGTATTTTGGCTGTTTTTGCGTTGCTTTGAAACCACGATTCCCATGCATCTGTCCTGATGTGCAGCATAACTCTCTCTCTCTCTCTCTCTCTCTGCGCACTCTCGAGTAATATTCCTTTGCATTTTTTTTTTTTTTACTTTGAGGGCTGCTTTTAAAAGTTAAGGCAAAGAATGGGTTTAACATTTACAGCTCACGAACGATTGAAAGCACAGTCCACCCTTTCGTACTGAAAAAGTTCAGTTTCTTGATCTTTAAGAGAAATATAACATCTCAAAAATATTATACTCCCAAATGCTGCCAAGCGCACACCAAAAATCGAATACATAATTTGTAGAATCATATCTATTGCTGTCTGGAGGGGGAGGGGATACATAAAAATAATAGTTTGCTTGAGAAATGCGAAAATGATAAATAAAAATTGTTTACATAAGAATAATTCAGCATAATAACTGTGAATACTGAGGGAAGTAATTCATGCGATGTTAGAATTTTACTTCAGTGTGTAAGAATTTAATTGGTGAACATTCAAATAGAATTAACTCGAATAAAGGTTTCCTAATTTCAATCGTTAGGTTTAGCTTGCGATTCCAATTTACAAAATACTATTTTTGCCGCCCTTTTGCTATAATAAACATTCTTAGATGGTGATTTCATCTTTGTGCTGTAGGTAACAAACTCGTTTCTCCAGACCAGTTGCCGAAAGTAGCCCAGGTAAGAGCATGCAGTCTGTGATACCTTAATAGCCCTAATGAGTCCGTGTCCAGATAGTATTTTGCAACGAAAATTAATCGCACGAAAATTCATCGCGCATGTATGTGAAAAAAAAATCCCACATAAGAAATATTACTTTTTTTTTAAATATTTAAAAAAAAAATAAATATTTTTAAAGAATTAAGAATGATTTTAAAAAATTTAAGAAATATTTTAGATATTATTTAGTATTTAGTATTTTGATTATTATATTTAGCTTTTTGAAAATTGTATTTGGTATAAAGTTATTCATCACGGATATATGTGAAAAAACATTTTTGTCATATAAAAATATTTTTAAAAATATTTTAAAAAATTTAAAAAATTAAGAAAATTTTTTTAAGAAAATTTAAGAAATATTAAAAAAAAGTAATAATACCCAGCCTGGTTGGCCGAGTGAATAGCGTATCCTCTCTCACAGGCGAAAGGCTGCGCGTTCGAATCCCGCCGTGTACATGGATATTTTTGATTGTCTGTGGTAATGCGAGTGGTGGTCAGCTTTAGTTGACCACCACTTTTTCTTAACAACTAACTGCAACTACACCACAGTTGGTGTAGTTGCAGTCAGTTGTTAAGAAAAATAGTTGTTGAAGACAGAGCTGTAGAGCAACTGCCTTCCCTCCATGAGCACTTGGACTCCCCGGAGGTGTCAATTAATAATAATGTTCCGATTATATTTAGCTCTCTGAAAATTTTTATTCCGTACTTTAGATATAACTATTCTCCCTAAAAATATTTAGGGAGAATACTTATATCCAACTAATAGATTGTTAACTATTTACATATTCCTATTAACTATTCCATTAGGTAGTTAGAATAGTTATTAGGGAGAACAATAGTTAAGGAGAAACGGCACAATATTGGAAAATATTTATTCTTCTAACCGTTCACTATTTTTCTGTTCTGGGCATTTAGAACATTCATTCGGGTGTGATATACTTTTTATCTGAACTAATTCAGAAGGTGATTTGTTTCAGCTACTGAATACACGTGCATTTTGAAAATGATTTCATTTTTCCAGCAGAGTAGAGACATGTTGCATGCTGATATCGTTTACAGAGGTAGTTTAAGATCATAGATGCACTTTTGAGTAATTGCATTAAAGAAAAAAATAATAAAAAACGTAAATCCTATCATCATTATGTAAATCAGCATAAACTGAATTGACATCTGCGGCTTCAATACTACTTGATTACCTTTTCCTGCAAAACGAGTATTTTATAACACTAAGAAATTTTAAATTTCATGTTTAGTCTTTTTTACTGAAAAAAATGTACGAGGTGTGGCTATTAAATAATGAGATTGGTTGCAAAAATGTGGTTTATTATTTCAATTGTACAACTTAACTACGAGCGACAGCGAGCAATGCTTCCCTCAACTACTTCTAGAACTACGGCGTAAGCGCATCCCATTGCTACTAGAACATGATTCACAGCGCACCTTGTCTTTATATACACACATCACATCTGGATGGTTGTCTAAATGCGCAGAAATATAATGAACGGTTCGCAGTATAAATATTCTTAAATATGATGCACTTTCTTCCTACACCTATTCAAGTTTTGTAAATATTAATATTCCATCAGCAGAACCTGTAGTATTTAAGTAATAAAAATTATTTACAACTTTTTAAGACGAAACAGGAATTAGGAAACTCACCGATCAATAATATATTACTTTCATTGTATAAGAATAAAAGTATGAAAATCTAATTAAAATCTAAATAAATAATACTTAACTACATGAACTATATTTTGTGAAATTTATCTTCACTGCATTTACTTTTCATATCAATGCAATATCATTTCAATTTTCTAGCGAATAATACTTTCAGCGAATTTTTTCCGCGATGAATTGTCTACGACGAATTGTCCGTGAACCAATAAGTCAAACATAGGAGTTGGGCATTTATTTCCATCCGTTTTTCTTCCGACTCGTTAAATGCAACATTTTATTTCAGCTTTATGAATGCATCTCACAGAGATTTCCGTCATTTCTTCCTCTGTGGATGGATTCGTGGTTGCCATAATTTTTCGTAACCGATTTCTACTACAATTTATTTACTGTAGAATCGCTTGACAAGTGCGAGGTTTATTTTTCTGTTGGCAGCATCTTGTCAGTAACGGAAACGCAGTCATTGCAATAAATGGGTTGTTGTATATTAGTGGATATTGAAAGCAGCAACGGCAAGGAAATTTCAACCACCATCAAAAACATTTCTAGAATTCAATATAATTTCCGCTTATTATCGTCCTGCGCGATAAATAAGGACATTTAATTCTCGAATGACTAGACTTGACATCGATATTAATCTCGATGGTAGAACGTAACTTTCGTCGTTTTGTTCATTTCAAGAAAACCAATACGGCTCCTGCGAGGTCGCAGTTGGGCCTCGGAAGGTTTTTCATCCTCGGAACACGAAAATGTAACTCGAAGGCTGTTATCGAATTAAACACTATTGGGGTGCATCGAAGCTTTTACAGCACAACCGCAGACATTGTGTGTGTGTGTGTGTGTGTGTGTGTGTGTGTGTGTGTGTGTGTGTGTGTGTGTGTGTGTGTGTGTGTGTGTGTGTGTGTGTGTGTGTGTGTGTGTGTGTGTGTGTGTGTGTGTGTGTGTGTGTGTGTGTGTGTGTGTGTGTGTGTGTGTGTGTGTGTGTGTGTATTGTTTACGCGGTCGGATGGGTGAGGGCGAAGATTTCATATCAGCACGCTCTTTGGGACTCCATGATTTTCTATATGACTGCGTTCCTTAGACAGTACACGGATGATGTGACGTCAGCAAAATTTACACTTTCACTAGCCAGGATGGTCCCATTAGCTTTCTTGCTTGTTCGCCGTGAAGAAATGCCGAACGACTGTGACAGTTACACGAGAAATACGAAACCTCACTTCTGTGTAGCTTTACCAGACAGTTTTATAGTCACGTGTATCCTTATCCTTCGCTATTTTATTTAATGAGATTTGAATATTTTGAAAGGAGATGACTTCCACTAAATATTTACTGATGTCAGCTTTGCGCGTATCTAGCAATATGCCACTGACAACACGATACATTCCATACCAAACAATGCCGCACTGAAACGGATATGTCTCTCGTCTACATCCCTCCACTCTTGATCAAATACCTAGTTTTATAAAGATTACAATATTCATGCATCAGAACAAATATTTAACCAAAAGTAAGCAAGTAAGCAACACAGATTCTGATGAAAGTACAATTTTCTCTTACTTACTTCAAAAAAAAATCTAACAAACTTTGCAATAAGAAACTGTGCTGCAATCTAGTAGAGCACGGCACTACTTATCTTCTGGAATCAAAAAACACAATCTCAGCAGCAAAATAATTTAAGTTGATTAATTAGTTATATTAATTTTCTGATCTTTAGATTGAAAAACTGTTAGGCATCCGAGATATATAAATTTTTTCACATATATGCTCCATGTATGAGTTTGCGAATGTCGTAAGAAACATTAATGCGCTATAAATTGTATACCAGATTTGGCAATGGTAAGCAAAATGATTTGTGTATAAAATTCCACGTTTATAACGGTGAACTGTGTTCATTTCACTCTAGATATGTTGCTCCCTATTGGGTCAACATTTGTTTCCTCTCCAGAAAACCACAGAGCCTTATCCTTGCTCTGAAAGTGGAATTGGCCATCTTGTCTCCAGAATTCTTGCATCACTTGGTGCTAAGCGTGGCACGACGTTGTGAGCGCTGTATCGTAGTTCGAACCTAGGTCTTACTAACGAAACAAAACTGAAAACCATTAAAAATCTATTTTTTAAACAAAGCTAAGTGGTGAGTAAGTATACTTAGATACCAAGTATGAAGTTTATATTCTGAAATAAAATGACTCTGCGTAACTGCAATTCCTCATCAAAAATATTCCCCCTTGACTTTCCTCTCTTTTTTCGGTATATTCATTTGATATGATGTGACTTTAAAAAAAAAAAAACTTTAACGCTCATCAGTTATTCTAGCTACGTAAACAGTTAACTGCCAATGTTTTGCTTCAAATGAAGCAAAGCCATTAATTAAATTATGGAAACTCGTTTACAGTACACTTGAAACTATATCCTTCTCGTATTCGGTGTGGACGACAGAATGGCCAATACTACCTGTTATTCAATCACCTGGCTGCCGGTTTGAACCTCAGCATGGACATGTAAGTTTGTGATTATCTTCAGTTGGGAGATGAAATTCATCTCCCGCTGTGAGACCACTGGCCAAGTTTTTTGGAAGGCCTGAAATACAAAAAAAGACTAACAAAGAAAGTTGAAGAATATGTTGGAAATGACCAGTTTGGATCCAGGAAACAGCAGGGGACAAGAGAAGCAATCTTAGCTCTAAGAACAGTTATTGAAAGAAGATTGGAGAAAAATCAAAATACTCTGATAGTCTTTCCTGGCATGGAGAAAGCCTTCGATAGTATTGACTGGAATCAAATGTTTCACCTTCTAAAAACAATAAAGGTACATTGGAGAGAATGAAGGCTCGCCTTTAATCTTTACAAGCATCAAGAAGCCCTAATAGAAACAGCCAGCAATACAACAAAAACTGCAATAGCAAAAATACTTAGGGGGGTAAGACAAGGGTGTTCTCTTTCACCCAAATTGTTCAATCTGTACATTGAAGGAGCAATAAATAAACTGAAAGAACTAATAGAAACAGGAATTAAGATAAATGGAATTGATATTAACTGGCTCCGGTTTGCGGATGATATTGCAGTTATAGTTCATAACGAAAACAAACTGAAAGCCACCCTAACAAAGATGGAAGAAATCTTCACACAGTACAGCCTAGAAGTACGTATAAGAAAACAAAATTATTCATTTCGAGTAAAGCAAATCCAATGAAAATAAACCTGGAAATAAATAATAATCTAATACAATAGGTATCCTCTTTTAAATATCTTGGAAATCTTATCACAGAATATGGAAGAAACCAATCAGATATTAAAGCACGAATAATCCTAGCCAAAAAAGCATTCTATAACAGAAGAAACATTTTTACCATTAAAGCATCCAGCTCAACAAAAGGCTAGTGAAAACATACATATGGAGCATTGCATTATATGGTTGTGAGGCCTGGACTCTAATAAAACAAGACATGAAAAGGTTGGAGGCATTTGAACTTTGGTGCTGGAGAGAGATGATGAAAATTAGTTGGACAGAAAGGAAAAGTAATGAAGTTTAAGTTAAGGGATATTACATCCCATATCGTTTCTTAGCCAAATAAGAAACTCAAAGAGTTTCATGCTGAATATAATAGAAACTATATAAAGTTCAGCGATTCCAAGCGAAAGCAAATAGCTGGATACTGCAGCAACTGACCATAAAGGTAGTGCAAGCTGAGGTAACTCATGTCTAAGGTGGAGCAAGCTCCGATCACTATTCTTGATATTTACCCATAATGTGAACTTAGCTCCTAGGAGCTGTATTTCTATTCTACATTATGAGAGAAGGTCACTACCCAGACCGGTTGCAACCTTTACTGAGGTCTCATCAGTGAATAGGTAGACCTAGTTAATATCAAGTTTGTAGCTTGAGCCTGATCGGAGCTTGCTCCTCCTTAGACATGAGTTGCCTCAGCTTGCACTACCTTTAGGGTCAGTTGCAGCCTGTCACTGGGTAGAGTCAATGCTGAGAAGTTCTTCTTGGTGACGGGGTGAGCCTGTTATCTAGTGGAACAACGCTGAGTTGGACGATCTTTCGGGATCGTCTTATTTTTAGAGCCCCCTTTACATATACATAAGGTTGAAACCGGTCTGGGTGGTGACCTTCTCTCATATGTAGAATAGAAATACAGCTCCTAGGAGCTAAGTTCACATTATGGGTAAATATCAAGAATAGTGATCGGAGCTTGCTCCACCTTAGACATGAGTTGCCTCAGCTTGCACTACCTTTAGGGTCAGTTGCTGCAGTATCCAGATATTTGCTTACGCTTGGAATCGCCGAACTTTACATAGTTTCTACTATATTCGAAATGAAACTCTTTGAGTTTCTTATTCGGCTAAGAAACGATATGGGATGTAATATCCCTTAACTTAAACAAGTCATATGTCGCCGAATTGAAGCCTTTGGCTCTTCATATATCTAGTAATGAAGAAGTTCTAAATATGGTTCATGAAGTGCGGTCATTAGTGACACACATCAATAATAGACGAAAAAGCCTAATTGGACACCATTTGAGCCATGGGGGACTGATTACAGAAATAATGTAGTGGACTGCAGAAGGAAAGAGGCCACGAGGCAGACCAAGAATTTCATATATATATAACATTATGCTGCTAACTGGCGCTAAGAGTTATGAAGAGATAAAAAGAAGGTCACAAGACAGGATGTTGTGAGTGCTGCTATATTTACCAATCTCCGGATTGATGCACCAAAGAAGAAGAAGATGATGTCTGGAAATTGCTTGTCATTTTCCGTCAGGTTTATTTGATTGGAGGGGAAAATACTTGAATTCCCAGGGAGAGGGAGTTACCCTTGTCAGTTAATTAAAAGGACCTAAAGAGTTCCTGTATTCAGTCATTAGTATACAACACACACATTCTTTCTCACAACGTCATTTGGGATGGAAGATAAATGTGTACACTAGAACTAATTGTAGTTTAGTGAGGTTCATTTGTAATGAGAATTCAGTTAGTTGAGGTTTCGTTCTTCTCTTTCCATGTTTGCATCCAGATGTGTATGCATCTAAGTTTAGATATTCTATGTTCTGCTCGATAATACTTTCAGTATCTTGAAACAGAGTAACCGGAGAGTAGGATTCAATGAATAATCCTATGAAAGACAATTCTGTGTTTCACAGGAGTATTCATTGAATTTCGTTCTACTACGGAACGAAATTCCCCCAACATTAAAGCAGAATTAGTTGGGTTTAGCAAAAATTTCTTAAGGGGGCTAGAAAATGATAGGCATCACATGCTGAAGATAATCGCTGCCACAAGAAGAAAACGCAAGTCAAACATGCCTAAAATGAATTCTTAGAAATGCGGAAGCGGGGCTTGTTAATATTAGAAATCGAGGCCAATATAAGGGGTTAGGACTGGACTCCATTACTTTCTCATATACTTTTACCGACACTAGTATGGCTTCAAGAAAACATCTAGTAGATGGCGACCCTAGTGACTACACAGGTATTTGTGGTATTTGACGTTTTACCTTCCTTGTGAGATTCCTCACAATGGGGGATGCCAGGTTTCTAAGAAGAAGGAGAACGGTGGCGATTTTGCTGCTTCTCTACAAGGAGATCTGTGAAAGGGAACGTGTTGTAGTGCACTCATCTCGTATGCAAACAGCTCTTAACATTAATGTGAAAAAGCAATCGGTAAGAGAGGGAGGGATGGTTTCTCTCAAAATCATTTTATATTCATTGATAATTCTGGAAATGTGACCTTTATTGAACTCTAGGAAGCCGCTTCAAAATGAGAAGTGTCCACAGCATTATTAGAAGTAAGTCGGCATGTTTCTCCTTTGCTTTCATTTGAATGTAAATGCTGATAATTTCGCCCTCCCCTTATTTCGATTTGATTGAAATTCGATTACATGTGTTTATATAGTGAGATAAATTTCGATCCATTTCATAGATCGTAGAAAATCTTTCGGTGTTGTATTGACTAGCTAGCTATATCTTTATTATTAACCTATTAAACTTCACCTATTTTCCGGAAAACTCCATAGGTAACTACGTGTAGTACTTGCTATGATTTTGATTCGTGTGGCAAGTTCTCGCCTGTTGTTGAATCTTTATTTAATTAGGCTCAAGGGGAGCGTACGTTTCCTTTAGAAGGAAAGATTTATTATTTGTATCTGAAAGATTGGGAATTTTACTGATCCTCTGGCAAATATTTGATCAGATATTTGTGACTGTTTCCCCCCCCCCCTTCTGTATACTGCATCCTTTTGTGGATTAATTTATTAAAATGACTGATGAACACAATACGAATGAACAAAGGCTACATATTCTGTTTTCAAAGTTCAGTACAATGAACAGATTTATCGATGTCGACTTCATGATGTGATGTGTCAACGTACTCATTAAATTAAACGAGTTTGAGAACATCTGAATTTTTAATCTTTATCTGTCAATTTAATTCTTTAGCTCATGAGATACACACTAGTGAATAAAGTATCAGGCATTACAACGTAAACGTAAACAAGAACGAATAAAAAAGCTAATGAAGGCTGTTGAATCTGATGTTTATGAGAATATGAGATGCAGACAAGAGTGGGCAATATATCGGCTTAAAGGGGTGTATATATATATATATATATATATATATATATATATATATATATATATATATATATATATATATATATATAAACTACGTCGCCTTCATTGGATGCCTGAGTGGATAGCATACGCTCCCCAACCAATCGATAGTGTTTAAATTCCTCCTTGCGCATGGATATTCTGAACGCTTTTAGCGGATGGGTTTCACATAAAAATTAGTCGATTCTTCCAATCAATTACCCCTGAGTGGGGAGTAATGACTAATAACGAGTAATGATAAATGGATTCATATTTATGAATCCATTTATCATTCCTCTTTTGTGACTATTAAATGGAATTTTCGAGAAAAAAAAAAGTTTTTTTTTTTCTCGAAACGGGATAGCTAGAAAAATTCTCTGCTGGTGAACTCATCACCGCACGTGTTAAGTAGACTGTTTTATTTATGTACAAACCAATAGTGTTTTATTACCACTAATACAAGTATAAGCATTCCCTGTGGAGCTGTTCGAATTCTGCTATTTTGATCATCATTTTCTGTGTGTGTGTCCGCGTGGTCCGAGTGGCTTTGCGCTTTGCAACCATATGCCTGCGGAAGGAGTGTCCTAAGTTCGATTCCCGTCAGTGACGTGAGGAGCTGAAGGATCTTCCTCAAGCATAGCCAAGTTAGCCGGTCTTGGGCGTGGACAGCAGGGTTTTTTCGGCCAGTTTATCTGGGGATTTTCCTTCCGAAAGCAGGCAAACCGGACCCTTGAACACACAGGCTACAGTCATAGAAATACGGCAAAGAAGGCAACGAGAAATCATCTTGCGTCATTATCTCCCTACTAATCAGCTGCAAACCTCTCAAAGAGAGAAAGCCGCAGGATCAGATCTGTGTGTGTGTGTGGCACAAACGCAATTGTTAAATCTATCATAACAGTTATTGTATACTGAAAAGAACCACCAACGAAACTTCCAGTTTTGGACTTTATATTAAAGAACTAAATATGAAATTTTTAGTGCTAACAGTAATATTTAATTATCAACGATACGCAGTTACAGTAATGTTCTTGCCGTTAATACGCACGGAGAAATGACTCGGGATGTTTATAAAAAATGTTATTGGGCAAAAAAAAGTAGACAAACACAACGAACGTAAATTAGTATGTAATAAAAGGAGGAATGAAATTACAAGCGAGTTCTTGAATATAAATTAAATTGGAGATGACGACCATTGCCAACATCGTTTCCTTTATTTATTTTTAAGGGATTATAACACCAGTGGAGTGTTGTCTTATATGCAGCTGAAACCTGGACATTGAGGAAAAAATAAATTAAAATTTTGCAATACGATATGCAGATGACAAGACATTATTATTATCAAACTGAGGAGCGATTAAACATCTGCTGAATAGATTATTGGAATCCTGTATCAAGTAAGGAACGAAAATTAACATAAGCAAAACAAAATAATGAAAATAACAAGAAAAGAGTCAAATATGGATATAAGAATAAATGGAGAAAAGTTGAATCAAGTAAGGACATTTAAATATTTAGGAAGTGTGATTAACAAAGATGGAAGATGTACTGTACAACTTACATAAAAGCAAGAATAGCAATGGGAAGAGATGCCTTTAATATAAAATGGATAGAAATTTAAAGGAAAGACTAATAAAATGTTATGTGTGGGGTGTTGTCTCATATGCAGCTGAAACGTGGACATTAAGAAAAAAAGAAATTATTTTGGAAGGCTTCGAGATGTGAATTTGGAGAATGATGGAAAAAAAAACAAACGGACAGATAAAATAAATAATGAAGAGGTCTTAAAAATAGTAGAAGAAGAAAGGAAATTGTTAAAAAGGATAAAAAGAAGAAAAGGAAATTGGATTGGACATATCTTGAGAGGAAATGGAATAATCACAGATGCGATTGAAGGAGAAATAGAAGGATAAATACCAGGAGGAAGAGTGAGGAATAAAACAATGCTAAATGACATGCTGAATGGATACAGATACACAATCTTGAAATTGAAGGCTCAGAACAGAAGAAAGTGGAAGTAAAGTTTTTGCTACTAAAAGAAAAACTAGCTCAATTGCAGAATACTTAAGAAGAACACCAGTGGTTTCTTGAACAAAGTCTAGCAGCGAGCAAGACCCTAAGCTATACATCATTCTTCAAGTTAAGTCAACAAAACTGCTGGTGCTAGCAAAAATAATTGCTGAAAAAAAAAAGTTGCTGGCTGCACTCTTATATGACTAACTAACAGCATTCCCCCTTTCCGTTCTTGTAGTAACACAAACGGAAAGAGAAATACCTTGCAAAGTTATTTCTCTTTCAAAGGTATGCATGAAACTAGTCGTGCTGTTTTATGAAAATTAAAAATAAGTTGCTCATAGGACAATAAAAATTTTGAACATAAGAATATTTCGCAATGAGAAAATTACACAGAACTGAATTGTTATTGAGACATGAGACAGAAGGATGATTCCTGTAGTATATCCCTTACTTTCTTCTTTAAAAAAAAAACATTTTATAGACGAATAATCAGTTCTGTCTAAGATAATCATGTAATAGTTTCGATAGACTTTGATGATTTTCTTGTTAGTATTTATTTGTACTGAATGGATATCTTTTAATAGAATGTACATATACTTCTTGTACAGAATGAATATCTAAGATTAGTTAATTTTTCAACGATAGCCTTTAAATCTACACATGCAAGGCTTTATGTTACAACCGCGTAGTACGGAGCGCAATCGTGGGAGAAGGAAGTCACGTTTCTCGAAGAGTTATAGTCTTAATACGGTATCTTTTAATAATACGAGCAACTTAGTACGTTATCCTAAACGCTCCCTTCCACGACGCCTCGAGTTAAACCAAGAATTGATTACAACCTTTGTTTTGAAATTCGCATTCCAGAAAAAAAAAATTCACCTTTAGGGAACGTTTAATAAGAAAGCATTGCTTGTTTTTTTCCCTCTCAACTTCCTAAGATTTGGTATTGTGTCATGCTGTAGTCTTCCCGAAGAAAATGTCCATTCGATTTGGAAGAAATCTTTGTTATGTTGAATATTTGCTCATGTCGTTGTCTGTGTATAATTGAAGATGATCTCTGTCCTACTTCTTAAATTAGCGAAAGTGATTTTTTTTTTTTTTTTGCGCTTTTCAGATATTGCGTCTGCAATGCAAAAGAACATGCAAAGAAGGCGATGCAACTGAGGGAAAGCAAGCAATTCCAGAGAGCATCCCAACACTTTGAAATAAAATGGACATTGGGTACGTGATAACAGGAGTTAAATCGGAGCAAGTTTTGGTGCAGCTAAAAACTATACCTGGAGTTCAATGGATTGCTGCGCCCTTTCTTGCCGCTTGGTGAAGATCGGTCAGATTTTTGTAGGTTCAGCAAAATAAACTGAACGCTGGGAGACCGAAAACTAACGCTTCATTTTATTATTTTTTCTTAATGCTGTCGAATGTTTACTATTTAAGCCAAATTTGGATTGAGTTGATAAGAACGGGATTAGTATCCCTGGTCTGCATTTATCAATAAATTTAATCTGGAGGCAGCCTTGTGAATGAAAAATTGGTGCCCGTTATCTCAACTTAAAGAAATTAATGGTGTGCGTGTGGTGGAAAGGGGGGGGGGGGGTGTTTATAATTGGTTAACTAGTCTTTATCGACACAGTGAATGGAATGGGAAACAGCAATGACAGGATTCTTTTTGACTTGTAATAGTGTTGGCATCTGGTAAAATTTCTTTTACACTTGGAAAGTTTCACGACTTAGACTAAACGTCTGCATTTCTAGAGTGTTGATATCGTGAGAGTGTTAACAATGTATCCAGTACTGTCTTCAGTAGAGGGTCTCATATAATAAAATACGAATTGTCTGGTATTATTCGCTTTGTTTCCGATTAAACTATTGAGCTACGAAAAAAAAAAGAAAAAAAAAAGAAATCTTACCGCAAGCAATCTGTTTTATTGGTAGTAAATCGTGGCACTTTCCTTATCATGCTAAAGAATCGAGTGATTTAAAACTCATTATGAAACCTGATATCGCTAGAATTCTAGACATTCATTTCCGGATATCTTCTTTTAGAGAAGACGTAATGCGTGTAAGAAACTCGTGCAATCTATCTTCAGACAGGGAGTTTACTTTAATTTCCGAGTCGCTAAATTAAATTTCAGCAGATTTATCAGAAGGGCGTAGCAATCAAAGGTCTTTCAAGAGGAATTTTTATAGCTCGAAGATGCCAACTTTCCTCCTATGGCGAATTGCTAATGGTGTTGGTCTCCTTATCATGTGCTCAAGTGTGGAGGCAAATTACGTGTGCAGGTGTCCGCCATTATCGGTATATGAGCCCGTACATTAAGTTAATGATCATAGTATCTATAGGTACACAACCCGAGTACATCTTATTGTGTGCCGGCAACTTTCGCGATAAATATTGGGTCTAGAGGCAAGAATTAGTATCTGTTTAAGGTAAAATCTTATTAGCAGCATAAATACCACATAAGATTTGTCGAGGCAGAACGCTGTTGCACGGAAAGGGTAGGCAGGTCACTTGCTTGTATAACTAACCGCTTCAAATATGCATCCAGCAATATCCTTTACGCGATTGAAGGAAAGAAATGTTCACATGAGTTTATTTTTCTTTTCCTTTTTCAAATTTGTTTCCATGTTTATATCAAAGATTTTTTGCTTACACAATAAAAGAAACTAAGTGAGACGAAATGAAATTAGTGAACAGATAGAAATAAGAAAGACCTTTAGAAATAATTGATTATTAAAATAAGTATCTGGGATACCCACAACCAGCCACGAATTAAATTTGCGAATCTCAAAATTTCGCAGGAGCTTCACATTTGACTAAGAATAATAGTAAAAAAAAAGGAAAAAAAAATCAGCGTCTCTGTAGGACATGTGTCAAGGGGACAGTACTTCATCTCACAGTATTAAGTAACCTATTTTAATTGGCTTTCCCGGATTTCAAAAATGCCTGGTGTACATACAGCAACCACAGAATGCTGTTGGGCTAAAGCTGTTGAGTATAAAATGACTAATGAAATAGTTTATTCCGTAATTAATATATTCAAAGGCTGACTGCTCTATGATGATCACTTTCAAATGTAGGAAGTAAATGTATCACTAAAATCTGGAACTTTCTTCAGAGGAAGATATTTCCGCTGTTTAAAATATATCTAATCAACTATGGTCATGTATGCTCATGTTAATATGACCCCACGTTTTCGCTATCAAAATACCACTGGGCCTACCTGAAATGGTCTCGGTAATTTTGAATGTAGAAGTTGAAGTATGTCGCTGGAAAGAAGAATGAAATTTTTATGTTGTGCCCTTTTAAAACCAGTTAATAACATTCATTCTTTCATTTCATTTATTGCAATTCATACATGAATTGCAATAAATTTTTTCCTTAGTTAAAAAAAAAGAAAGAGAAAGCACTGGAAGAACTTCAAAGTACAACGGTCCTTGAGACAAAATCATTTTCATACAGAGTTAAATAAATAATCGCAGACGGTCCAATCCGAAAGCTATTATATTTGCATTAGCACAGCACACGAAGGAAAGTTTAAGAAAAAAAAAGTTAAAGAAAACTTGAGTTTTATTGCTATCTTCCGAATAACAGCTAAAACAATTTTGTTACAAAATTGAATGTTACAAGCATGAAACGTGATTTGCTTACTAGTATAGTTCCGAAACCAAATGATTTTTTTTTTCATTACTATTCATCAGAAATACAGAATTAGCTGCACAGTGGTGAAAGTGTGCTTCGTCACTTTCCAAAAGTGGGAAAGTATGAGGCAGTCATTCTTATTTTAAGAGCGAGAAAAGAGGTCAATTATAGTAACTGATTTAAATTTTCATGTCATATCTTCCCTTCTTACGATGTAATTCGTTTCTGAGACACCCCCAACGTGTTGCTCATAAACATGAGTAGAAAGCAAGCAATAAACACATTAAATGTATAAATTCTGTATTTTAATGTAAGTTATATATGACCATATATTAATATAAAACGGCCTCATACTATTCAACACGATTAAGCTGTGCAAAACAGCTATAATTTCTTAGCACTGCAATAAATTTGGTTCTTAACGAGGTACGAAAAATATTTGTCTTTACCTGTTCGATAAGAGGAACCATAACGAACTTATATTTCCAGGGGTTTAGATTTGTTTTAATCGTGGCTGTCACAGCAACTTTGGATCTCCACAATGCTCGGGAGTGAGTTCAGAATGGGCTCTCGCAGACACTACTAAGACTCAGCCGAGAGTTCACTTATGTTTAATTTACGGACACCCTGGTAGAACTTGTCTTTTAAGAATAATCCGATGACGAAAGTCATTTTTATAAGCTCTGGTGAATTTTATGAACCTTTTCAAGGTTATTTTTTATTTGATTTCTGAAATATGGCTGGTGTCATATGCCCTATATTATAATATTTAACCATGTCAATTTGAAGCCTTTCTGGTCTGTCGTTTAGTTCTTTTCCGTTTATTATTTTTCTTAATACTGTCAAATCTTTATTATTTAAGCTATATTTGGATTGTGTTGATAAGAACCTGTCACCCAGAATCATTCTTTGCGAAAAAGGTTTTGTTGGCAAGCTGCTTGGATACACACTCCCTGTCAGTGCTTCGTGTCCTCAACTGTTGTTGATTGTGATTAGTGTTTCAAAATTCCAGACATTTCGGAACCTTCGGGAATCGAGAATGGGAAATCGTATTTCCCGAGAATTCTCGATAATTCCCGAAATAATATTTTTTATTTAATTTGCGTTGATCATGGCTACTGTAATAATGGCTATAACAGGAATTGTTAATAAACAGAAAAGCCGTAGATATGGTGGGCAACCGGGGATCGTGGCCCCGGCGCAGTCTTTCAGAGGTTTCGAGACACTCCTATATGTAAAAGGTCGAAGCAGAAAATGAGTAAATAAAATTTTTTAAATGGAGGTCGACCGGAATTTCATGACTAGTGCATCTCTTGCCCTGAGCGCTGAAGAGGAGTCTCTTCGGTATCCTTTTGGCTAGGTTTCTGTTATATTTCAGGTTTTCTCAAAATATAAACAATGTAATTAATGCAAACTTTATTTAAAAAAACCTTATAGTATACAGTGAGTTTTTACATATATCACACAATTTATTAACATTCCCAATCTCATTTAAATATTTTATTTATTAAATTAAACATTAATAGAAAATAAATGCAAATATTATTCCTTTGAAAATTAAAAAATGCTTCAAATAGTTTTTATTTGTCATTTTTAAAATGAAACTTTAAGAAACATTGAGCATTAATTGCCTGATCAGACAATCGTGATCTTTGCTTTGTAACAAATATACTTGATGTGGAAAAATTTCTTTATTTTCTGTAGAAGTTGGTCGAATTGTTAAGAGTGCGTCTAAAAGCATCTTCTAGTTGGGAGTGAGAGAATGCGTTGCTTCATATAAGCTCATTTGCTTCCTTAGAGAAACAAATGTTTTGTCTGCATGCATAGGGCTAGGCTTTGATGTCGAAATTGATATTGCTTTAGTCAATTCACCCTTTAGATCAGATTCTGATTAAATGTCAGAACTCTCTGTAAGGACATCCTTTATTTCTTTTATTAAAACTTCTGCTGTAAATGTTCCTTTAAAAAGTCTTTCCATTAATGACTTCGCCAATCGTGCAATTTCATTCTTACTTGACAAGGCAAAACATTCCTCCTCTTCCATCTCACATAAACAACTAACGTTGCTCAAGTACTTTGTGAGAGACACAAGATCTCTATTTCTACGTTTAACCAATTCAAATTTTATTTCCGTTAAAAGCATTTGGATAATTGAAGAATTCTGGTTTTCTAAATTACTGAACAGGAACTTAAAAATTCCTTCACTTGTGAGAATATTAGCTTCTCTATTGCTTAAGGCTTCAACTGCTAATCTTACAGGTTGTAAGCAATTCACCATACCTCTCAATATTTCATAATACTCTTCTTTCCATAAGTGATCGAGTTTCAGCTCTCGTATAACAGTTTTAATCGGATTTATGCTCTTTAAAAATCTCTCTATCATTCTCTCCAGTGTGTTGCAGCGTGTTTTACAGTCGAAAATGACTTCTAGTTCCCTCGTTTCACTCTTGGTTATTTCTTGCTGCAAAAGAGAATTTTTTACTGGAGAATATTTAAATATTTTCATAATTCTTCGTACGCTGCTAACTGCCGAAGATGGATCATCTCGAAAATCATACTGATCAGATCGGGCCACACCATCTAACTTAGAATCACTGTTATCATCTTTATCGTATTGAATATGTATTGAATTCACTATCACTGCTAGTCACTAATGCTTAACCTTTCAACTTTTTAACATAAAACACTTTTGTTACAGCTAGATGTAACGCATGGTTGTAGCAGTACTGTGGAATAGTCGGTGATAATTTTCTGAATTTTTCCATAACAGCTGCACCGTTACTTGTAATTGCAACCGCATCACTTTCAAATTTTAACTTAAAGTTTCAAATTTCAAATTTTAACTTAAAGTTTTCTAATCTTTCTTGAAGCAAGGATAACACTTTCTCCGCAAGACAGTTCCCATGTATTCTTATTAAATCAAGATTCATAGAGGTCTCATCGCAGTATACGTGAACATTCATGTATTATCTGCGACTCTTGTAACTGGTCCACTCGTCTATTGAAATAAGCAGTTTTTTATTATCAAATTTGAATACTTCTAATTTCTGGATGTTTCCTTTTACTATAACAATTATGTATTAGTGTCATAACTGAAGATGGACCTCTTGGCAAATGCATTCCTTTGCTTGTGAAACTTTCCCTAATAAACTCACTTTTTGTGATGCTGTTGACTTATCCCATCCAAGGCTGCTAATTTGCTTACGGTTTCTTCTAAATACAGTCCCTTGACATAATGTAAAATTGTCGTTTGTCTCTTAGAAGATGAAGGAATTGATTCATGGATGTATACTAGGTGCCTATGTAGACCGCTGGTTGATGATGCTTTGCATTGCAAAGTTTTGGAGCATATCTTGCAACGAGCTGATTCGTAATCTTTATATTTTCTAAAATATTCCCAACATTCTTTATACTCTTTACTGATTGTGACGGCAATCTATAAAAAAATATTAAAATAGGAACGTGCAAGGAACGTGAATGTGCTCACACGTTAGAAATGCTCTCTCTCTCTCTCTCTTATGGTTTCTACATAGGAGTAAGAAATAACAAAATGCTACCTGTGTCCAGTGTTTTAGCTTAAGAAAGTCTCGCATTTGAAGAGAACAGTGGTGATTTATTGCTAACCGGAATGAATTGCTAAGCACAACAAAAGTCCAACTCGTGTATTAATATATATATATATATTTTTTTTTTAAATACTAATGCTTGAGTTAGAATATGAAATATTTATTTAAAATATTACTGTTAGAGCATTTTAAATAAATTTCATCTGCGAACCAGTTCATTTTATTTGAGACAATCT
The DNA here is from genome assembly GCF_054136105.1 of Typopeltis vanoorti. Classification (NCBI taxonomy): domain Eukaryota; kingdom Metazoa; phylum Arthropoda; class Arachnida; order Uropygi; family Thelyphonidae; genus Typopeltis; species Typopeltis vanoorti. The sequence continues at coordinate 9,286,571 of NC_143564.1, forward strand.
ATAAAAAATATTAAAATATGTATTTATTAAAAATTTTCCCGATTTCCTGACCAAATTTTCTCGGGATTCGGGAACGGGAAACGAAAAAATTTCCCGAGAATGGGCGGGAGAAAATTCCCGCCGTGAAATCCTAATTGTGATTCAACAAATTAACCATTAGCACATCTCTTCATTTTTCCAGATTTCGGGGAAAAGAACCAAACATCACCTTTGGCATAAACCAGTCTGCAAGCAGAACTGTGGACTTGGATTCATTCTGCTTCTGGAAGTCTATTGATACACTTCTTTATCTAAAGTGCGTTTGCATTGAATGTATATCATACTAGCGTTATATTTGACTAATGGATAGATGTTACCATATTGTTTAGAACTCTGTTCCAGTAACATATACACCCTCTGTCCAAAAAAGAAACCAACTTTTCGAAAATAGAAGAAACTAGTGTCGCCATCTGTTTTTTTTTGGTTGTCGAAAGCGGCAACCTTCATTAGTGTTGTGTCAACTGTTTATGACATTTGTTTCATTAGAAGCCCAGTTATAATGCCAAGAGTGACAGTGTGTTTTGACGAACGGTCGGTCGTCACGATATTTATGCCGTACGCTACGAATTCTCGCTATCAATCGCTTCAGAACGTCGAGATAAAACTCAGCATTGACCGTTTGGCCAGGCGGAACGAATTCTTTGTGTATAATGTCCTTGGAATCGTAGAAAAAAAAATCAGCATTGTCTTTACTTTTGACTTCTCGAAGCGACTTTTTTTCGGATGCCCCTCTTCTGGTGGTTCCACTCAGCACTCTGGCGCTTTGTTTTGGGCTCATACTCAAAACACCACGTTTCGTCACAAGTAACGATCGTTTCAAAGAAATCTGAGTAGCCTTTACAAGCGGTTTTAATGAGGTACTTACAGTATTCAATTGGATACATTTTTTGGTCGTCGGTCATCTTGTATGGAACAAATCGCGAATTCAATTAACGAAGGCCCAGACTCTCTCGGTCAAAATGTTGTACACAGATGATTTTGGAATCCCCAATTCATCTTCCATCAATCTCCGGATGATTTCGGATTTCCTTTGAGGAATTCACGCACTTTTTTGGATGTAACTTCGCTCATTCCAGTTTTTGGACACCATGGTCCTGCCTTTCGTCGTCCTCAAGCGTCTCACGACCACTTTGAAATCACTTAAACCACTCGTAAACTGGAGAACATGATAAGCATTCATCACTGTATGCATTTTGAGGCATTTGATGCGTTTCGGTAAAACGTTTACCAAGTCTAACACAAAATTCAATCGCAGCTCTCTGTTTGAAACTCATTTTCAGACCTTTCGTCACACTGTCACTCTTGGCACTATAACTCGGCTTCTAATGAAACAAATGTTATAAACAGTTGATACAACATTAATGAAGGTTGCCGCTTTCGACAATAAAAAGATACAACAGGTGGCGCCAATAGTTTCTTCTATTTTTCAAAACGTTCGGTTTCTTTTTGAACAGAGGGTGTAGTCAAGCGTTTGAGGTGAAGTAGCAAAGAAGGATTATTAGTAACGGAGATACTGCATCGCAAATTCACACAAGATAGCTGTGATACTGAATTGTAATGGAAGGTTGATGCGTGGTTTAATTGCATGCAACACTGGATTTCAAATATCAAACCCATTTTTCTCTATCACGTCAGGTTTTTCCTCTATGGCATTTTCTTTTTGCTAATTTGTAAGATTTTGATAGTTTTAAGGAGGCAGTACTATTTAGAGGATCAAAAAAATCGATTTTCTAATATTATTTTATGAAGGCATGTACTTTTAAAAATCTGTTCCTAACTTTTTATCAAGAAATTCGAAAATTTCCCGAAGATATAGCCTATTATTCAAAGCGGTGCGCAGATCAGAATCGGAGCGCTCACCGCTCTCTCTCGCTTGTTAGTAAACGAATAAATGCGTAAGAACCTGCAACAGCAAGTACTGGCGCTTTGAATGCGAGAGAGGCCAATAACCGACCTAATACATTTAGGTGATGAAAAGTAGGCGATGACAACTGCCTAAAACAAATGAATGCTATATGCGTCATAGCGGACAAAGACCGATCGAAATCAGTCAATCGTTAATCGATCGTGAAAGTATGATGAGCGCTTATAGCGTTTCAATAAAGTCTCTGGTTTTTTTTGTCTTATTAATTGCATGGTAGTCGGCAGTGAAGAAAATACATCATGTCTACTACTCGAAATTGTGTCAATAGTGTAGATTCCTTCTGCTACATTTGTGGCAGCTTTACTGTTCCCAGTCAAAGGGAAATATCACTGATTTCGTTAAGAAAGTGTACTTTGCATTCTTTGACGTAAAAATTGCAGATCAGGAAACGTCATGGGCTCCAAATAAAGTGTGTAAGTCATATGTAGAAAATTTACGACAGTGGAGCAAGGGAAAACGCCAAAAATTAGCTTTTGGCATTCCAATGAATTGGCGTGAACCGAAAAATCACGTAGATGATTGCTATTTTTATTTAGTTCAGACTTCTAGTTATAATAAGAAGAATAAGAAAAAAAATGTGTATCCAAATTTCGACTCAGCAATTCGGCCAGTTGCTCATTCCAATGAAATAGCCGTGCCAATTTATAAAGGACTTCCTTTACTTGAGAACGAGCATGATCGGGATATGCCAGATGTTCTTGAGGAGCAAGACCCGGATGTTGATTTAGACAATGAAAATTTAATTTCTAGTTCTGGACCGTAACGTTTTACTCAAGCGGAATTGAATGACTTAGTAAGAGATTTGGGCCTATCAAAGGAATCATCGGAATTGGTAGCTTCAAGATTAAATGAAAAAAACTTACTGGAGCAAGATACGAAGATAACTTTTTATCGTAGCAGGGAAAGTAATCTTGTACAATATTTTAAACACGAGTGTGGGTTTGTTTACTGTAACAATGTGTCAGGTTTACTAACTGAAATGAGTGTTGTACAATATCATCCAAATGAGTAGCGTTTATTTATCGACAGTTCAAGCAGAAGTCTCAAGTGTGTCTTACTACACAATGGGAATGTATATGGCTCAAATCCTATTGGCTATTCAGTCCACTTAAACGAAACATATGAGGACATTAAAAAGGTTCTGAAGTTATTAAAATATACAGACCATAACTGGATCATCTGTGCGAATCTTAAAATGGTGAACTTTTTTACTTGGCTTTCAAAGAGGATATACAAAGTTTCCGTGGTTTCTATGCTTCTGGGATAGTCGAGCTAGAAACCAACACTGGAGTCAGAAACATTGGCCTCTTAGAATATCCTTAAATGTTGGAGAACAGAATGTTATAAATCAACCTTTAATCGACAGAGAAAAAATCATTTTTCCACCTCTACACATCAAACTAGGTCTTATGAAGTAGTATGTTAAAGCTTTAGATTTACAAGGTGACTGTTTCCAATACATATGTGAAAAATTTCCACGACTTAGTTATGAAAAAATTAAAGCCGGTGTATTTGATGGACCGCAAATTAGAACTTTAATGAGAGACCCAAATTTCATAAACTCTATGAACGAAATTGAGAAAGAGGCCTGGACGTCATTTACGATGGTTGCGAATAATTTTCTTGGAAACAAAAAGCGGAAACAATGCTTGAAAATTTCCAGCGCCTAGGTTGCAACATGAGCATAAAGCTTCATTTCCTATACAGTCATCTTGATAGATTTCCCGAGAATTTAGGTGCTGTAAGCGATGAACAAAGCGAAAGATTTCATCAAGACTTAAAAACTATGGAAGATCGATACCAAGGAAGATGGCATTCTCACATGATGGCCGACTACTGTTGGAGTATTCAAAGGGATTGCCAAAACAGAACACACAGCACAAATTGCTAAAAACAAAAATTTATTCCCTGAACTCATGTGTAAGTAAAATTGTTATTTTTTTATAAATATTCTTGTAATTTTAATGAATATTGTTAAGTAGTTATGTATCTAATTATCGGCCTCTCTCGTATTCAAAGCGCCAGTACGTGCCGTTGCAGATTCTTAGGCATTTATTCGTTTACTAGCAAGCTAGAGCGGTGAGCGCTCCGATTCTGATCTGCGCACCGCTTTGAATAATAGGCTATATCTTCGGGAATTTTTCGAATTTCTTGATAAAAAGTTAGGAACAGATTTTTAAAAGTACATGCCTTCATAAAATAATATTAGAAAATCGATTTTTTTGATCCTCTAAATAGTACTGCCTCCTTAAAACTATCAAAATCTTACAAATTAGCAAAAAGAAAATGCCATAGAGGACAAACCTGACGTGATAGAGAAAAGTAGGTTTGATATTTGAAATCAGCGCATCCAAATTAGTAAAAAGCAAGTCTCATATAAAAGTCAGCAAAAATTGTGTTGGACTGTGTAATCAACAGAAATTTCCCTATTTCTTTCCACACTCACTTATTAAAGAAAATCTTAATTCAGAAAATACTTCGTGGTTTTCATTATATCTTTGTCAAATAGATGAAAATAAGTGATGCAATCAACATTGTCCTCTTTTCTATTGTGCTGTGGCTTTGTAAAAAAAAAAAATCAAAAACATTGGCACGTCTCACAAACATCTTTTTAACTGTTCCAGTGCACGTTCTGTCGATTTATCAATGTTTCAAGAAAAAAAGAACCTTCTTGTATAGCAGCGTGTGTACACTTTTCAAATGGAAGATCTCTGTTATTCTTAACTAGATGATGGTTATCGAGAACGGGTGGGGGTACACCATTATTTTGACTAACAAAGCAAGAGGATGCAGCACTAGAGGAAAGAAGCATTTAATGTGAGAATACCAATGTAATGCGAATTAACTCGCATAAAGCTATCAGAATTGGACTCGATCCATCGTGAGATGCCCATATAATACCGCTATATTTTAACTTAATGGTCTTTTACCAGTAAGCCATCGAAGAAAACTATTCTATTTAAGAAAAGGTTTTGCCAAAACTCGAAAGAAGTAGAAAACTCGTTTCCTAATAATCTTCCTACAGAAAAACAAACATTTCACGGTAGTTCGGAAAAAGCTCTTCATAAAAGAGAATAAGCGTCCAGTAGCTTGCATTCTCACAAGGAAAGCAGGTGGACTCCGTAAGTGACGTTCAAACTCGTTTTTAGAATGCCATTTACACAGCAGAGCAATCCACTAGAAAAGAAATCTTAGTTCGTAGAAAGATTCTTAAAGGCAAAGTTCTTATCTTGTCACAGATATAACCCCTCACATAAGTTTCTTGGAGAGTATATTTTGTCTGCTAAGAATCCCATTCAAGATAAATAAGACTCAGATATCTTAAGTGTGCATGATGCGAAGTATGGCTACGTTAACACCAATATTCTGCAAATATCTTTTGGTTATTGTTCTCGTTGACTTCTTAGGTTTGGTTTCATTCATGCTTTGAGGCACATTAATTATGTTACTGACTGGTAGGGGAAAAACGTATTTTTATCTCTTTGAAATGGCAATTAAATGTTCATTTCTTTGTAATTCGAAATACGTCTTAGCTATTTTTTGTAATGGTATAGTTCTCAGTCCAAGGCTAAAGGAAGAATAAAAACCTAAGCTCTTGGGAATCAATCACTTCAAAATAGTGGCAAGGAAATTAAGGCAGTTGTTACATCGGGGTCTCTAGTGGAAAATTGTGAAAATTGCAATAACTGAATTAAAACCCCTAGAAATCAGAGGTATTGATCATTTCAGATATGCGATAACTGTCTTCCAGGACCGTGAGCTCTTTTCCCTCCTTTATTTAACAATTAAATTTTCGCCTGATAAGTTTTCTTTTTTTTCATTTTCGTAAACCAGAATACTTTGTAAATGTTTTGAATACATAATTATTTAAAAAAGTAGTTATTGACATATTAATTACACATTATATAATTCTCATCAAGATTTTTGTTTGAATTTTTCAACCAAAAAATTTAAGCATGAACACATCATACTAACGAACATATCTTTATGCCACCGTTAAGAATTGCGTAAAACTTATTTTTAGATGGGACACAAGTAGATCAGTGTCTGAAGGAAATTCGGTCCTAATTTGTTTTACATGACCCAACGAAAACTTACTACTTTGTATTAAAGTTGCTAAAGACAAGAAAGAACTTTCCTCTTAATAGTGATACAAACACGATGGATTTTTCATTATAAATGTTCATTTCGGGTTGAAAAGTTCTAATGAAAGAAAACCGTTAGTATTGGAACATGAATGCAAACTGTTTTTCTTTTATAATGAAATATAATGTGGTTTCAAAGAGCAGTGGACTTCAACTGCTAAATTTGCAATAGTGTCTTTCTCAATTACATGGAAAGGATTCGTCTGTGACATACCAGGTACTAAATTGAAAAGTTTTTAATCCTCTCCATCCAAACTGAAGTTGTGAAAATAATTGGATAAAGGGGGTGACTAAATAACTACGCGTGACGTTTTCTTGAAGTAAAGCGGTAGGCATACTCCTTAAGAGCGGCTCTATCGCTTTACTTAAAGTATGAGAGATCTCAATTTTTCTTTAGATGCGATTTTTCCAAGAAATTGAATAATTATCAAAAATAATGTTATGCCAGTCGTCCTCAAATTGCCATCCTTTGAGTGATAGACAGTATCCACTGTCTATCACTTGCTTAGCCTTCCGTAGGATGCAAAGCAAGTGATAGACAGTGGATACTCTAGCCGGGATATTTGCTTGACGGGGACGATAAATTTCAGCGACATGTTGCAATTGCACCCATTTTGGACAAATTGATGTGAGGCTCGTCTCTGTCTTTGGCTCCACAACTGAAATGCCTAAAACTGAATATAGCTGTACCACGTTATCGTCTCCATGCATGTTTTTAGATGGGCATGTATATACGTTGGGCTAGCATCTTCTGCGCAATTAAATAGCAATGGCGAAAATATATGGAGAGTGATGGAGATTATTGAAAAATGAGAATGCTCACAAAAGATAGCCGTTTAATAACTGTTAAATAAATTATATCTTCTGAAAAAGGAAAATGATGGGTATTACTTTCGTATATTCCTTCATACAGGGCCGACCCTAAGAATTTAGTCGTACATGCAATAGCATATTTCCGCCCCCCCTTCTCCCTAAAAAAACTCATAATGATGTCTTAAAAGCCATGATGTTAAGATAGGCTTCCAACATGTCTGATCATAAATTCTAAATAGCATTAGCTAATGAAAATTCATGAGTTAATGAAAAATGATTATAAACTATATTTTTTACAGAAAGAGAAAGACAATTAACCCTTTAACGGTAGAATTTTGTTCTGAAAATGTGCATCTGCATTATTATTATTACGTGACACCTCCAGGGAATCCAAAGACTACTCGAGGGAGGGCACCTACTCTACAACTCTGTCTCCACGACTCAGTCCACCAACTGCAACTAACCGCAAGAATGTGTTTGAATGATGTGTGTGGAACACACACATCATTCAAACACAAAGCGTTTTATTATATCCCTCCTGTATTATAAGAATGAAGTGAAGACCTCATTTTTCCCTCGTCCTAAATGGATTCTTGAAATACTTTCCTCCGAGGAATAGACCAATAAACAGAGATACGTTTTTTGATTTACATCCAATTCCTTACGCGTTGCTTCCTTCGTATTTTGATATGTATTTCTGTTTGTATTTCTATTACAGAAAAAATATTTTTATTTAAAAAAGCATAGAAGAAAATGAATTTAAAATTTCTGGAGAATTTCCTTATTATCACTCGGATTAGCAATAAATCCTTTTTGTATGAGAATATAGAGAACGAAAATGACTAAAGAGAGAAAACAGCTGTTTTCTTTCTTGAGTCAAGGTGAGACACAAGTAAACATCATTGTTGTTTATAGATGCTCCACAAAGAAACTCTCTACTAGTCACCAGCCCACAGTTGAATCCCACAAGATGCCTGCACAAAAATCATTACGCAAACTCTCAACACGTCTTGAAACAAGCTAAGTGTCTTATAAATGAAAATTGGGAACTGTTCTTGCATTAAAATCACACCGGGTTACCTTATCTTCCCAGGAGCCAACAATTCAGCTGGTTTGCCTAATGGATATTAGTAAATTATTAGGAAAAAATATCGAAAGAACATTTCTGATAAGAAACCAATATCACAGTACAGTGCTTCATCTGAACACTGTGCATAGGTACAAAATTCTTTGAAGAGTAAACATTCTGTGCTGCTCACATACGTAATTTAGGGACAGCGACATTGGATAAATATGACTGCATGAATCTGCAATAAATTAGAAGTAGCTTATCCTTTCATATGCTGTTACTAGAGATTCATGTTGTTCGTTTTGATTGATTAGATTAGATCTTCTTAATATAGTGATGAGTTTATTATCACCGAGATAAGATCTGAGATCACTGAGATCTTTTTGTAGAGAGAGAGAGAGAGAGAGAGACTTCTCTATAAGCAATCCTTAAATTATGAGTATTCGTAGAAATAGTCATTAAAATATTCAGTTAATCCAGTCAGCCTGATTCCACATGCAGCTGAACCAGTACACCACAGTTGCAGAATTTCGTCTCTCGTTGTAAAAGAAATATTCATATATTAATAATAGAAAATAATTGGATGGGATAAAACTAAAAGCAACTGTTGCTACAGGAAACCTTTCATTCCGAAAGAAGCTAAGTAAAGTGCGAAGAATAAAATTCATTTAGAATGCCTACACACACACACACACACACACACGCGCGCGCGCGCGCGCACGCACAACTAATATTACGCCCAAATTAATTCGTTTGAATGTTAGGTACGGAATGTTAATTAAGTATGCCTGTTAAAAGAGCAATGCAACTACTAATAGAGGATTTAATTTGAATCATCTACAAATTATTCTACAACTAATGACACTGTCAAAATTGAAATATACTTAACATTTGTTCGAAAGATTATACGTATACTTAACAAACACTGCAGGAAAATCTGCGTTGGTTGTAGGTAGGGACAAAACAAAGTTATCGGGACCCTGTGTGTGAAATATTTCTAACAGTTGAAAGGATTTCAATTTGCAATCGAATGCAGAACGTTGCTTCCCTGGTGTGCTTGATTCCATTGTGCTCATGAAGAAATCACGAAATTCACGTGAATTCTTTATGAATATGCTTACATTCAAATACTACAGGACTGGTTATACGTTCATTTCCTCCTCTTAAAACTCCTTGGGAGTTAAAGAATATCCCAAATGAATTCGTCCTTATAAATCAAGTAATCGTCTATTCCCCCAAATCCTGCTTATATTTATGAAAAATAGACTTGAAGAATATTGTTGAAAGTTTAATCTTTGAAAATCAAATGATTTTCCAAGAATTAGTAGATTTTCTTTTCCAGATAAAATAGTTTCTTATATTATTCTGATGCTGATTTCAAAACGACTTATTTGTTTTCCCTATTAACAGAACAGTTTGAGTGATTTGCATTTTTAAATCTTCGTTCTACCAAAAGCGTTTCTCTGTCTTAAAGCATTTCTAATACATTTATAAGAATTCGGTTCAAGCTAAGGCTACACGCCAATATAAAAGTTTGTTTTTATTTACGACTTCATCCAAAGTGTTTGAAAGTAAAACAGCGAGTTTCCTGCTTAAATTTTCACGGCCAGTTGAATTTAGAAGCACATATGATGGTAAAGCATGAGGAAATTGCTTGCCTGCTGGAGTGTTTTGCCTGGTTCAACAAAGGCTCTGCTGATATCGTCAGGAAACCATGAATTAAAGTGAAAAGTGCACCTTCGGGAACAAACTCATTGTCAGTAGAATTCAAACTTCGTTCAAACATTTTAAGGAAATCGACTATCTGTATTAGTAAGAGTAAAATTGGATATAAAATTTCGATAGCCGATACAAGTGAAACATTTCTTCCACGTAGACACTTTTTCTTCCGCTTCCTTCTCAGGATTTCGGATGAACACCTCTTCTTATGGCAGATAACGAATGGGAGGAGCTTATTCAAGAATGCACCGGTTTCCGATTTTTCAAAAATGCATCTCAAAAATAAAAAATCTCAAAACTCCATCTCTACAAAGAAGTGGAAGAAAGACAAATCGATCGTGGGCATTTTAGATACATCAGAGTACAACCGAATTACCGAAGGAAGCCACTCGAGGTGAAACAAATAAAATGGTCATTTTCCTGTCCAATGGATAACGATAAAGAAAAAAGTAGTAGCCAATACCTTTATTCCAGTTTTTCTTACTTCTCAATATTCATCAGCGAATGATGGTTTTGTTTCGCAGTTTTCTGTACTTTTCATATATTTTAAGCCAATTAATTCTACAAAAACACTCTAGTGTTTTATACTATACCAGTATAGTATTTGGTCGACCAAACACTACACCTGAAATAAGGATTTCTACTTTATGGAAACCATAAAAAATGCTCATTGATAAACTGCAAACATCACTTGACAGAGAGGCACTTAGTTAGACCAATGCTAAACAATATCTTTGTAAAACAGTAACTTTCTTCAAGAAAGCGAGAAAACTTTCTAACAGTTTTCAAGTGACACCAAATTAAATAGACATAAGCAGCACACGAAGGTTTCCCATCCACAAAAATGGATAAATTGGATCTCTTATCTTCTTCCCCACCAGGCAAAATCGTTGTTACAGATTTTTGTGTTGGGAATAGAGATCAGGATGAACATCGAATTAATCCATTATTCCAATAGCCGATAGCAACCTGAGTGGCTGATTTAACTTATGAATAGAATTAAATCTCGGGTTCAGGTAATGAAATGCTGTTCAATTAGAAGTAGGTGGATGGAAATTACTGCACAAAGTTTAAAACAATTGCCAAAGGATGGGTGACGAAAATGAAGAAAATTAAATATAGAAAAAAATCTAGATTTAAAATACCTTCAGGACTTCCAGTTGGAATCGAGGGAGCTGAAACGTAGGAGCACACAGATGGAGAAGTATTGAGAAAACAACCAGAATGCTAAAACGCTGAAAGGTCGCACATGTCCGCCTATTCACACATCCGCAGGAACTGTAAACAGTATGCGTACACACACACACACACGCACATCGATTTGCGTGAATTCTAAAAATCTGAAAAATTCTAAGTTCTATTGATCGTCAAGGAAGCGCTAATACAGTGGCTTCTTTTTCTCCAAAAAAATAATAAATAAATAAAACATAGGGGATCGTGCTTCCTTTTGAGCTCATTGTGGAAATTCTGAATGCATACATTCCATGATGTAACAACCCATTCAAGAAACTGGTTAAACTGCGTATGCATCTAATAAAATGAGCGCATTCATTTACTAAGATTACAAACATGTGTCACATGCGCCATCACTAAATTAGATAATACTTTTTTTGTTTTATATTTGAAAACTGTGACATGAACATTTCATAAGAATTTAAATTAACGTAATCAGCTGGCATCATAACTTGTATATTTTTGACCTTAAGACCAGGAGGTAAATGAATTTCACCAACCAGCATGAGAGCACACCCTAACTTAAGAAGACCCGAAATGACTTAAAGTTTCCCCGCATGTAGGGTTCTTGGATCGACAAACTCTTACCCAACCCATGGTCCTGAGATGTTGTAAGGTTCTACTCACAAAAGTGAGTAGAACCTGTAATAAAATTCAGGTTTTAATGCCTAAATTTTTACAATCAGGATAACAAGAACTTAAATAACTTCCTTTTTATCCATTTAATATCCTTTTAATGAGTATTTCACTCAAGAAAAATTTGAGACCTATGGACTAACTGCTGTAGTTTTTCTCGTAGCAGTTGCAAGTAGCACTGTGCATTTACTGCCATAACATTAGCAATAAACAGAGAATGAGGACCGGTAAAAAAATTTGTGCGACGCGAGAATAGTCATGAAGAATTCTAATACAGGGCAGAAAAATATTAAAACGCTTTTGAAGAATGATAGCTGATAACTAATAAAATTTACGCGTTTATTATCAATAACATTAATCAAATAACATTGAAATCAATATTGATTAATGCAGCAACATTAAGTAGTTATTTCTAAGTAGCAACAGTGCATTAGGAAAGGACGTAATTACAGAAATAGAGCGAAACAATAATTTTTGTGAGCATTTTTAAATTGAAAGGACTTCTTATAAATTAATTTGCATTTTCCCCTTTTCCGATGTACGCAGTTTAATATATAAATGTAACTCGACTAATTTCTGATTTATCGTTTGAAAGGTAATATTGAGTGTGACAGAGAGAAGGCAGATTTTTATTTCTTCCTTCCTTTCCTCATTGTCTAATGAGATGCACCAAACATTTTAGATGATTACTTCCTTCTCGGGTTGAAATGTCCCTTTTGAACTTATTTTGATTCATTAATCTTTAGAAAGATGAATTAAAAGAATGATATCCTCAAATTAAAACCATTGAACAGCTACGCGTAGTTAATCATATTCTACGTTTGACAGTACGATATAAAATCGATGAAATAAATAATTGAAAACAGCGTTTCTGAATGCTTATGATAAGCCCAAAACAAACAAATAATTTGAAGAAGTGAAAAATTTTTAGAAAGGAGATTTTTAAATTGGTATGCACCATGTTTGCTTTTAATACCTTCAAAGAACAAACATGTTTAACAAGATAACTTAGCAACCGCCTTTAACAGCACTTTCCGGAATTATATAACGCCAGTGATCATCTGTTGCAGAGTGGGATATCCAGAAATAGAGTGGATGAAAGTATTAGCCAAATTCTTTGTTATAAAATACTTCCACAAACCACTCTTTATTAGCTTAAAAGTAGATTTGTATTCACAATATTTTAGACTGAATTTTATTGCTACTTGTCTTTTGATATCACAATCCCAGGTGATAGTATTGAAATAATTTAGGAGCTTAACTTTTAATCCCAGATATAAAGTGATACGAAAAACTAGCAATACAAGAAGCTTTATTAAATAAGGAACCATTGAGTTAGAATTGTCATTTTAACAGGGGAGGATTATCGATCAGATAATGCGAAATTAAAGAGAAATGAGAAACTTCTTAAGAATGACATCTTGAGATTATTTTTTTTTCTTTTTTGTGTCTGCTTAGAACGAGAACAAGATAAAAAGCCGAGAAAGAAAAAAATAAGATAGACTGAAGATAAAACTAGGCTCAAAGTTATATAATAAAAGCTAAATTAGAGCATTAAAAGGACGATGGCTCTCGTGAATTCTTAAAGAGAATTCCAAGAAGCTTTCGCTTAACGAATACAACTTTCATGTGTGGCTACAGGGAGAGAATAGTAAGCGCTTAGGTACTTGCGCATATTTTCTAAAAAGGCATTTGTTAGAACGGCTCACTGGATTTATGGTTCACAGGACTGACCGTTTGTTTCTGAGAGTCATTCAAAGAATTAGAATCTCAAATACTTAATACCGAAACAGTAACCAAGTATCCAGGCTACCCACTTTAGAGGATATTTAAAGGGTTCTTTTTATTCCTTAACTCAACATTGTGGTGTGTGTAATGCTAATTATTGTTTAGAAGTGAGACCGAAGCAGTTAAGAATGTTCCGTTCGGTGGTTTTCCGAAACAAGGGCATCGTCGGTACCGACTGAGATACGGATGCTCGACATACTTGACCAGATTTACAAGAAATTATTGGGCTGCCAGGTGGAGTACATAAGCCTAACAAAACTGATTCTGGAGGAAGAAGATAAAACTGGCAGGGGAAATTCTTGTTTTCCAACTCCGATTGCGACGCATTTTTATCTGTTATTTTGCGAAATTACTGGTCTTATGCATGTTGAAATTCAAGACCAATAAATGACCTATGAACTACATAATCACCTCTGCACTCATTAATTCGACTGTGTTTCAACTTGTTTCATAGCGAATTCCTTCAATCCACTCTTCAGTGAAACCATTTTCTTTAAAGTTAAAATATTATTTCTTTCTTCGCCGAAGACTTTCTGTTCTCGTCGTCTTCTTTGGAAACTGAGAATGCACTTGGAGTAAGTGCATTTGGTGGTCCTTTAACACTAGTTAAACCTCTCAACAGAGGGATCGGAAACGTTGTAGCTTTCCCTGTCACTGTGTGATTAGCCAGGAACAAGGACAACCCGTGAAATACAAGAAATGGCCGTCCTAGATTAATGACAACATTACCATTACTGTTAGCACTGCTTTCCAAAAATAATAAGATGATCAATTTCATAAATATCTTTTTGAAATCTGAAAAGGAACCTACATAAGGGAAACACCACCCTTTAATACAATTTTAAACTTGTCGAACGAAGCAAAAGAAAACTTATTCAGATGAACAATCTCATTAAAATGTAATCACAACCATCACATGATATACAATGAGAAATAACCAATGCTAGATTTCTAAATTACGGAAACAAAAAAAAGGACTTTATTATTTTTTTTTTCGATTTCTCAGTATGAAAAAAGGTAAATCACTTAATATGTTTATTTCTCTAAGACTAATTTTAAGTTCTGCTAAGAAAAAAAAAACTTATCTTAGTGAGAATTGCATCGAACGTGCCTTTTCAATTAAATGGAGGTCGCCACTATCGACTAAACTACAGCTACAAATGAAACTATTTCAAAAATATCCTTGACATTCTTCCCCTACATGTTCGACCGATTCAACTAAGCAATACCTGAAATCGAGTATTTTAGTTTTCTTTAGTTTAATTTTATTTATTAAGGATACTTCTCGTTCCAAAAAAACATTTGATTTATCCTCTTTTTTTTTTTAATTGTGTGTGTGTGTGTGTGTGTAGATCAAAGTAAAAAATCTGATTCCCAAAATTCTTAATATTCGCTCAAGTACAGTTTAAGCAATGTGTTTCAGCAATGTCTAGATGGAAACTCCTCTCCAATTAATATATGAAAACACAATCGCTCATTTTTACATCTTTCTGCTGAAATAGAGGAAAACGAAACCGCTATGTTCATTGAAAATAAAGAATACGAGCTTTGAAAACTGAAACATTGGCCGCTGTAAATTATCAAAACAGTAAACCAACGCACGGCAGCTCACATGTGAATCAAAGATTAGTCAGTCGTCAACAATCTGGTCAACAGTGGACACAGGATTTCGTCAATCTTTGGGCTTCGTTAATCTCATTCGTTTTGGTGAGGAAATTGGTGAGAAATGCGAATATTAACTTGAGGAGGTTTTGAAATTATCAGATGTGGTGGTTATAAAGAATGTAGTACTTGTGAGTTACAAATAGATCATTGCATACTTATGAGGGTAGTCTGAAAGGTTCTCGGCCTAACAATGAAAAAACGAATTTTCATCATCAAGATAATTAATTAACAAAATGCCATTTTATAATTTCAAAATTATTTTTATTTTTCAACATAATCTCCCTTAAGACTAATACATTTATTCCAGCGATGTCCCAGCACCATTATCCCGTCCCTGTAGTGGTTCTCAGTAGGATCTGCAAAATACCCATTTACAGCCGCAATCACTTCTTGATTCGAATACAAACATTGACCAGCGAGGAAGAATTTTAATTTTGAGAAGAGGTCGAACTCAGAGGGAGCCATGTCTGGGGAATAGGGTGGATGTTCCAACAATTCATTGTGCAGATCCCTTAATTTTTCCATTGCCAAAACATCTTTGTGGGTAGGTGCATTGTCCTGATGAAAGATGATTTTTTTCTCCTGAAAACCAGGTCTTTTCTCACGAATATTTTCGTTTAGTTTGGTTAAAAGATCGGAGTAATGTTCCCCTGTTATTATTTTACCTTTTTCAATATAATTAATAAACAAAATGCCGTTAGCATCCCGGAACACTGATACCATGATCTTTCCTATTGATGGAACCGAATTTGTCTTCTTTGGTGCCGAACAATCGGCTTCTGTCCGCTGTTTTGACTGTTGTTTGGATTCTGTTGTGTAATGATGAATCCAATTCTCATCCATAGTAATAACTCGACGCACAAAATCAGTTTTATTCTTGTCAAAACGCACCAAACACTGTTCAGAAATTTTCATGCGAGTTCGTTTTTGATCTGCGCAGCACCCACCTTGCGCAAAGCTTTTTCATTTGCAATTCTTCATGCAAAATATATCCTACACATTCCTCTGAAATGCCTATAGTCTCAGTAAATTCACGCACTTTTATTCGCCGGTTATCCAATAACATATCAAGCACGTCATCAATAATTTCTGGTGTTAGTACACTTTTTGGACGTCCTTCACGTGGATCACCTTCAAGTCTAGTACGGACACGTTTAAACTCGGCAGACCATTTCTTAATTGTCAAAACGAAGGAGAAGAGTGAGGGTAAACATTCATGAACTTCGAATGAATTTGATTTGGCGGTAAACCTTCTTTTACAAAGAATTTTATAACTGTACGATACTCATTTTATCCATTTCAAGGGATACAAACAACACTTTAGTTTCAGACAGCTGTATAAAACAAAGTATTTGATAACATGATCTGCAATTTTACACCGATGCTTGTAACAGATGTACCAACTTAGAAAAAAAATCTTGCTGATAGTTTTTTCATCTATCGTCGAGGACGAGAACTTTTCAGACCACCCTCGTACATAAACTGGAACGTGAATAAGCAAACCATTAACTGACATCAATTTGAACATTTTTTCACTTTTTAAAATTAGGCGAACGTCCATTAAACTAAAGAAATTTATATTAAAGAAATAATGAACAGAAATTTATTTATGAAAAGAAAATTAAAAGAAAAGAAAAAAAAAGAAATTTATATTAAAGAAATAATGTTTAGCTTATTAGTTTGCTTTTTCCCACAGAAAACAGTAATGCAAATTGTACAGAAACGTTAGTAATGAAATTAGTTAACAGTATCTCTGAACCGGAGACATGTTGAGGTTACCTAAGACAAATAGCCAGTTTACTTCTATACTTTCAAGAATGGGGTTAGAAATTTTATCATTCCCTTCCCAACCACAAGAGCACGAAGAATGTTATTTCATTTAAATTATTATGAACGAGTCAATTTCGCTGCATGTGTGTGTATGTGTTTTGAGGGGGATCAGTTTAACGAAATCAACTAAGCTGCTGATGCCCAAGGTTAGAACTGTAACGCACTACCTATATGTATTTAATCATTTTGTTTGCATGCTTCAGTCTTCTAAAAGATATTCATAAGGCAATCATCCATTGTCGCTCCGATGAATTATCTTGCGCAGCGGCAGAATAATTATTGTAGGATGGAGAACAGCATATGCTGTTCTCCATCCAAACAACGTAAAGTCGTGCTGTTAATGTATTTTTAGTGCGTGCGTATCTAAAGAGCTAACTGTCAAAATTTTTACAGAAACTTTAAAAACAAAAGGTTTTTAAAACGCAGACTAAATAGTTTTCAAAATTTTTCATGTCTCCTGTTGATACCCATACAGGTGGTTCCACTGAAATCTATTAGCTGATTGTCTGTGAATGTTAGAATACCACAGCTATAATAGGACTATTTGCAATACAGGCGGAATAGAAAATGTATATAGATCAGCATCAGAAGCGACAGGACACGAAATAGCCGGATAAAACAGGAAACGGATGCCAAAGCTTACAAAGAAGTGCTTTCGTTTGAGCCAATTTTAATTTATTTCTGCTAACTTAGGAATTACACACACACAAATAACCGTGAGTACATTATGCGATTGCTAAACCACTCTTGATGTTGACGCATGCAGCTCCAAAGTAAAGCTAAAAAGAAACTGACTTCTATGAGTGCGCGCTCACATTCTTAAGTGCAAGCAATTATGAATCTTTAATAGAGTCATTATAAATGAAGTAAACTTTTGGTTTAAGGTTTCTTTTGTTCGTTTTGTTTTTCCCTTCACTGAGTGCTCCTTAAATTTAGGTGTTTTTTATTATGATTCAATCCACACACACATTATGTCTCTTCCTTTTTTTTTTTCGTTTCCTCCTACCATCTTATTTTATAATCATAATAATACGCCATACATTGTACGTATTCGTAATTTTCAAGGTTCAACAAACAAACACCCGTTTTAAAATGTTAGAAAAGAAAATTATATTTGTAAAGGTCTTCAAGTGGGAGCTGAATGTCACCTCCTTGTCCGAGATGACCATCCTCATTGGAGGCTTGATGTAACTTGGAAAAAGTTCTAATGTACTTTTTCAGCCTTTGATGGGTGAGATTAGCATGAAATATATAAACGTTCTTCGCTATTAATTTTGTCATGTTTACGTAAGAAATATTAAAATGTTTTGCTTGATATGTTTCATTAATGCTGCTTAACTAGTTCACACAATGCCTGTAATTTCTGTAAAAGCATTAACAGAATGAATAAAAAGAATAATATTAATAATATTTCAGCCTCTAACCATGAGATATATCATGTGGTTAGCAGCAGCCAGAACTCTACGACACGCAAGATTTAAAACAGTCCAAGAGGTTGACCATTAATACAAGATGTGAACATGTCAGACAAAAAAGAGATCCTCTCATCGACGGTGACTATCACGAGGATAACAAGATACCGGCCGTTGGGATGAGTGTATAACCTCTTTGCCGAAGAGTCATTACGCAAAATGACCATATTATCTAATTTAGCAAAGCGATAAACATCACTGAAATTCATTTTTGTTATTGAATAATAATACAACTGGAGGAGATAATAGAAAATTTTAATAAATTTAGGAAATATTTCAAAATAATAATCGTTTTATTCTATTGATGCTCAGGCAGTGATATGAAATTATTCAAGGAATACTCAACCTTCAATGAGCGTAGTGTGTTAATCTACAATTCGAAGCTAGAGATGAAGGTGATTCAGTAAGAAATTGTTGCCAGAAATATAATCCTCAACACCGAGTTGTTGTTCTTGACGACATAATATAACAGAATGTGAACAGAATGGCACACTAAATAATAGTCTACCAATACAAGAGATTATGATACGCCGTTGAATTGTCTCTAACTTGCGGCTCAATCGTAAGCGAGTTGACGCTAATGATCGTGCTGTTAACATCTGCATCTATCAAAACAAGGATATTATGTATACTAACTTTTATTGTTTAAAACCTCTTCCTCCAAGCCTGGTATTTTATTTTCGATAAGTTTAAAGGTTACCCTGTGAGACTACAATAAAACAGTATCTTAAATTCCCTCAGAGAACGGCCTGCACATCACCACCTATTACACTGTGAGGTTATGAAATAAATTCATTGTTTTTTAAAGAAGGGGGGGGGGGCTAGGAATTCGTGTGCCGAGTTACGTTTTATCTTGAGCTTCTTTTTACGACTCTTCAAATATTTCTTTATTTCTGTAATCTCGAGAATTTCTAATAAGTCAAGAATCGAGGAACACGAAGCTTTATTGTCGCCGTCCATTGGTGTATGAACAGTTGTCAGCAAACTCACGAGGCAAGGGGAGGAGAATAATCTGGCGAATATAAGTGACATGATTCTTATACAAATCCTTTCTGCCATCAACCACACTCCACAAGGCTGAAAACTCACATACGTATCTTCTATATAGCCTGCGCGCGAAATCATTTATCATCGCCCTCCTTCTTAACACAATACTAACATATCTAGTACTGAGTTAAAGCATTAACACAGTAACAAGAGAAAATACATTATCGCTGATGTCCAATTGGCTTGATCTTATAATATTTTAAAAGGTTAATCAATCCTTTAATATAACATGGAATTCATATTCTGTACACAATAGCATACTCTTTACGTCGACCCTTCCTTTCAAAACAATGATTTGGATGATATGTGAAAAAATTTAAATATTTCATAATTCTTAGCCGGTTGAAAGATGGCCAGTTGCAACAAGACCAGTTAATTCTTGTAACGGTTACGCTTTGAATTACTTGCATTCTCCAAGAGCTGATGAAATGATACTGGTGAGTTCTTAAATTCTTAAAAACAACTGAAAAGGTATGTCTTGAAAACAATTTTGTCTCCCAATAAAATGTGGAAAACATTGTAAAAAAAAAAAAAAAAAAGAATTATTTTCATTCGCTTTTTAACATAGTAGCCTGTACTACCTCAAGCCAGAAATGATTCTAGAACTGAAATTTAAATAAACCAATAAGTACAGAAATTATTTCGCCGAAATCATAAAAAGTTGCATCCCAGGTGTGTTCTATAACGAGTGACGTCTGTAATCTTCATACCAAATAAACCTAAACCATTTTTGTTTGAACAGCTTCAGAGTACGTATAATAACTTTGCCATTTATAGCAACTGAGTAGCGTTTTCAGTTAATTAAATACTTTTGCTACGAGAAATGCATCATCATCAAACGCTAATTACGGATATAGACCATATCGGTATGTTCCGATCTCGTTATCCCCCTGATAACGTTTTCTTTTTTTTTGGGGGGGGGGGGTTAGAACTAAGAAACGTGTCGAAAAGAACTCGATAAGTTGTATCCAATTGTCTGCATTTTACGCATTAATGCAAAATGCAGAGAACTGAGCTAGAAAATCAAATTAGATGCACGTGCATTAGAAAAATAACTTGTGATGCGCACATAGAGAACCAAATGATATTTAAAACATTCTAGACTTTTCATGGAGAAAAGCAAACATTTCTTTGGCAGTAACGATACCTTAGTCTGTCACAAATTATGCAAGATTAAAGTCAGTATGGAGTTACAATGCAGACTCCGGAAACGTCTATAATTATTATTGTCAAATTTAAACGATAATTATTTCGGTTTTTTATCAGAAATGTGAGAAGAGGGGTTATTAATTAACGAAGATCGATGGACAATATTAATGATCTCTGACAGCTTTCGTCTTCTCTATCCGTATTCAATTGCAAAACTCCCTTCCAAGTTCCGCTCCCACTTAAATAATAACTTTTTTTTCACGACCCCGTGTTGTGGACGTACGTGCGTGCTTTGGCGTCACCTACTTGGTGCAAACAGAACGTGCTTTTGTCATGAAAAATAAAGAAGCACATCCGATACGCCGCACCCGTCCCTAACAAACTATATTAGAGAGATTATTTTTTGAGATGATTCACAAAATGCCTAATAACCTAAACCATCCCTGTTGTTAGTGTACGTACCCAAGTAATTTCCAAATTCTGGCTATAAGTTTACAAAAATATGTTAAATCGTTTCCTACTGGTGTTTCAAATTGCATTTGCAAGGACAAAAAAATATATATATATAAAATTATATATTTCGTTGTCTGCTGTAGACAATGGAGTTTAATAAGATTACAATTTAGGAAGTTCAGATTGCCAAATTTGGCTTCAATTAGACCATTCGCGTTGTAATATTACGCAAAACAAAAGTTATTCAAGAAAACAATAGAAATATCGATGGTTAAAAAAATTCAACTTTGAATATTTTAAAACTGTAGTGTATGTAATGTTTATTAGAGCATGAGTGTGTGTGTGTGTGTGTGTGTGTGTGTGTGTGTGTGTGTGTTTTCGTACATAAACTAGTCGTGGTTTCAAGACTGCGTACAACAAAACTTCTTCACAGAGTTCACAGAGATATAAATTTGTTTTTACTGAAAAAAAATCTGAAATAATTTGCTTGCAATTTTTCGACTGTTTCCGAAATTACGATTGAGATTTATATTTCTAACTCTTTGTGACCACTTCTTATTTCAATTGATGCCAGAAGATTTAATGAGCCTCAGCAGAGATTGCGCAGATCTGAATTTATCGCATTTTCTCATGTTTATCAAATCTGCTAGCATTGATAAAAATAGTCCGGAATCCTGTTAATCCTCAAGTTGGTAATCACTACAAATATATTTGTTTGTAGTAATGCGTGTTATTGATAGAGTGGCATCACTAACGCAGATTGGGGTTTTCTCGTAATAAACGCGAATCCTTCATCTTAGTGGTAGCTGAGGACAACCTTCTTTCTCGTTACCTTCTCCACAAAAGCACTAATGATGGTATTACTGGGTTACTACAATTAGCTTGGTAAGAAAGGGAAAGAGACGCTGTTCTTTTTTAGGGTGAAAGAAAACGGATGAAGTGAGTTGTCCGGTGGTTCAGATGCTCTTAAGTAAATTACGACTGCCATCTTCAAATGTGTTATGGATATTTTGGCGCAGAACAGACGCGATAAAATTCTGTGAATTTCAGCTCTGTGTTAATAAGGACAGAATACGCAAACAAAATAAAAAAGAATTAGCTTTATTTTCGGGCTCTCTCTCTCTTCTTCATGTATAAAATTAGTAATAATATGGGTTTACTGTCCCCTCTTTTGATGATAAAAATTAAATAAAAAATATTTAAAATTTAAAATATTTGCGTTTGGTAGTTTTGTCTACAAGTTCAGTTTTCTTCCCATAATTCAGTTTTCTTCCCATAATTTAATTGTTGGGATTTCTTTCAATGAGATTATTCACTCTCTAGGCAAAGCATTATGACTACCTACGTAGTAGAACGTGGAAACTCCTTTGGAAGAGATAGCCGCTTGCACACGTCGCATGGTCTAGTGGAGAATTGGCTACACTAGACCACGCCAGGCTTCGACAAATGAATGCTGCTGCGTGGTCCTACAAATGTTCCAAAGGAATCAAATCAGGAGAATTTGGCGTCGAAGGGAACACACGAAATGCTTGTATGATCCGAGCCTTGTGTCTAGCTCTAATATTCCAGATCCATCGACAACACCATCTAGCGGCAATACCTAATCAGAAACCAACTTCATCCAAATAATTCATGGTAAGGATATGTTCAGTGGAGATAAGAGAACCCAGTGATGTCCAAAATCATAACGCCCACACTAAAATTCTGCTATCTCCGGCCTGTTTCGTGTTAAATGTGGAGTCTGGTCCAAAAATATGTCGGTCTGGTATCCGCTATCCATTTAACAGGCTGTCAGCATGGATGTTGATATGAATCCCACTGTAGACATGGATGTTTAGGTAGTTTCCTATCTTCATCGTCCAGTTAGTTGGCGGCCCGAAGTCGATTGAAAAACCTCCATGTAAATGTATAATAGCAAGGTTTAGAAATTCTCTAATCCTTACACTATCGCACAGTAGTCTAGGTACGAATGTTAGTGTACTAGTGGCTGACTGTCTTTCGTGGAGTGGAAGATATCGCAGTGCGGACCTATTTATTACTGCGAAACACCTGAAAAAGTGAAACCAAGTATTTCGGCTTCCATATTCATTCTATCATGAAATTCCTGATAAATTCCTTCAAGCACAGTATAGAGAATATCAACACCAATATAACATGAGAAGCTTGGGTCATTACTTCCTATTTTTCTCTATATAAGATAAGTGGCTTAAAACTCGTTCTCAAAACGAAACAACATATCTCGACATTTCTACAAATAAACTTCTACTAAGGATTAAATACCGGATATAATTTAAGAATATTTCACAGTAAAAGCGAATAGTACAATAACTCACGTGCACAGCAATTCGTATCGCGACGATATGCAGTAATAAGTGGGGAAATAAACTCACCAGAATATTATTATTCACACATTGAATTACCAAATATCCGTAACATTTGCTCTTTGTTTTCTTTGTGTTATACAAATTGTTCACAGAAAACAAATAGGCTGCCTGTTTGCGCTAGCACGCTTAGCTGTTTTAAATGACGATTGGTAATGCATGAATGCAAATCAACCAATTAACAGAGTATGGTCACGAAAATGACTGTTTTAGTCACAGAAGTCTCACAAAACTAATAGTAATTGCACTGTTCCCGGACTGATGACGTTATTTTGAGTTGTTGTGTTCATTCTCGTATTTAACTGAACGCCTATATTTAGATAAGAAGTATTCTAATATTCAGTTCTTTATTAGAAAGTACATTCAAAAAGAGGATATTAGGATTGCAGTTAACTGGTTCATGCATCCTGAGAAGGTTTTATATTTCTGGGAATAAGTTTTTAATTTAGTATGAATGAAAAAAAAAAAAAAAAAAACTGTTCGAAACCAAGACAAACCAAAGTTTGATCTCAATGCTACGAGAATCTTTTGGCTAATTTTAACTTAGGTGTTTGTTAGAACATTGGTTTCAGTTCTGTATAGCTTTCTGTGCTGCACGTGTATTAAATTGGTAGCTTTTCTTCATACTAA
This sequence comes from Typopeltis vanoorti, assembly GCF_054136105.1. NCBI lineage: Eukaryota > Metazoa > Arthropoda > Arachnida > Uropygi > Thelyphonidae > Typopeltis > Typopeltis vanoorti. Next base: position 9,310,564 of record NC_143564.1, read on the forward strand.
TTTCTTAGGAGATCTTTACGTTTTAAAGTATTAGATTTTAAGGTACATTTTTAACCATTACGTCACCTGTGAGTTGATTTATAGCATGTCTGGGACAACAACTTGCATAGCCGACTCTGTGACTCTGTTTTATTTGCAAAAAACTGAATTTGGATCAATTCTATTGTTTTTATTACGATCAGAATAGCGTTATTCACTCAATGCAGTTCTGTAAATAAAAAGTACGCGATATGGCAAAGCTGCGCGCACTAAAGAATCAAAAAATCTGAAATGCATCAGAAAGAGAAAATTGTGCCTACATCATGTGATCTCAGCGAGAGTTAAAATAATACTTTTGTTATTACTCTCTTTCGGATTTAATGCGCTATTTATGGCCAGAAGCAGCAAAAAGAGAAACTCAAACACAACGAAAGAATGAGGTACTACTTTTAACGTTCAAAGATATTAAGAACAGTGTCAGCAAAACGAAATAAAATACAGAACATCCACTCACTGCTTTCCAAAGTGACGCCAATGAGAGAAGAAGACTTCCATTAAAACTAATAACGCCATTAAAATCAAATTCCCTTTTCTTTTGTCTGACCCAAAGTATAGAGATTTCATATATAATCTTAGTTCACTTAAATGGTGTCTGTTTTTGTGCACTCTGAGAGAGAAAGAGAGAGAGAGATAGAGAGAGTTCTATTTATTGCACTGTCAACGCTGAAAAGATTTTCTTTGTTCAGCGTCCTGTTTCTGAGTTCTTAGGTGGGGTGTAGATTGCTACCAGTTGGTTTTGACAGCTGAGTATACAGCAAAATTGATTCAGAAAGCTTTAGATGAAAGCTGTCCCGACGTGATAGCGCAGAAAAAAATTTTCGTTTTTTGTTTTTCTTTTTCCCATATAGCTGACGCTAGGCATACTGGTAATTGACCAACTTGGAACCTTTGCTATTTTGGGGCAAAACATTTTGCACAAATGAAATAAGCATGCAACCGAATTATCCTTATATTATGTACTCAAAACATGTCCAGACGGCATTACCATTTTGTGCCATCAATATTTGGTAATAACTTCGTTTAATAACACAATTTACCTCTTAATAAACGAAGCTCATCATCATCATCATCATCATCATCATCATACATATCAAGGATTTAGGCCTAGCATGGCCTGTTCCGGCTTTAGAAGTCATCGTTGAATCGTTCAAGAGGACGTCCTGGTTTTCTTTTTCGTAATGGCTTGTACTTTAAGGCTTGTTTTGGTAATCTTTCTGTTTTCATTCTTTGAACGTGTTCCATCCAATAAACGAAGCTAATATAAAAAAAATAAAGAAATCTGATCAGAGTACTCGAAATTCTATATGAATATTTTATCTCTTTAGTTATTATAAACAAATTATCCACTTCTTATAGAAATTGAAATTATAATTTGTTTTAAATTTCTCCGATTCTCGAATATAACAAGCCCAAAGATTAGGAAAAGAGGAGAAAGTTGAATTTCAATCGTATAACCTAGCAAAATGCCTACGAACATCTTAATACTGAGCTTCAGATTTGCATATTTCGTTCTTAACTGAGCAACAGCTGCTAAGAGAAGAAAACACTAACTACCCTGCTTCTCACGTGACACACAAAAGGCGAAATACTGATGCCATGAAAACCCACGTCACGTCGGTCTTAAGTAGAAAACAAAATCGGGATGAGACCCAAATTATCCTACCATAGAAAATGCTCACCCATTGCGGACAGTGCTATTAAAGCACAGTTAAACTCTCGATTCATCTCTCTCTTCCCATTAACAATATGTTTCACTTATGTACCATTTAAACATACTTCAATGAATACTGCAGATCAAAACTAACGTTCATTCTTTACGAAGAATTAGGAAGCAAGTGAGGTTCCATTTTTGCTTTAATCGCCAGTAAGCATTTGCAATTGCATTCATTTTCTTAATGAAGGCTTAAGTCAGTCCCGAATAGTAAGTTGAACGTAGACCAAGATGACCGAGAAAGGAAGAGACAGCAAATCATATTTTTGGTCAGCAACTTTACTGAAGAAACAATATCCGCTGCATTTCGCAACTCCTCTTCTTACGCGAGCCCCCCTCCCCAACCTCCTCTTATAACAAAACTGATATCGATATGCGTTATTTTAAAGGCCAGAAGATTACAAGTATGGTCGTTGTGCATAACGGAGTAAGTAATATCGTCTTCGGTTACGGCAGGATAGTTTTTTTTATCTTGAAATCGGTGTGTGGAGCTGATCAATCGAACAAAGTTCCGTGAAAGGAGTGCAGCTCGATATCCTACGATGAATTTAGTATCTTTCCTGGAGACGGCAAAATTCGTTCACTTTAAAACAAGTTCAAAAGTGCCTCTGGATTTTTCTTTAGCCTATTCTCATCCCCCCTCCATACATAAATTATCTGTTCATTCGAAACCCATCAGCAATTTTATCAGCAATTTTGTTACCTTCTTCTACCTTAGAAAAGGTCGGCAATGTTCAAATAAAAGAACTTAAAGAACTTCTGTAACTGCTCTAAAAGAGGAGGAAAGGCGAAGTAATTTTCAAGACTGTTTTCGACAGTAATTTTTACTCTCTCATTTATTATTTCATACAATCTATAAACATAAAATTTCTTAATTAATGAGTAAATTATCGATATTTTTATACTCTTAAGTTCGTATTTTCAAGATGCCAACACTTTTGTGCAGCAACACAGCGAATTCTTGAACCCAAAGTTAAGATTCCGTGCCTTGGTGTTGAAGATTCTGGCCTAACTGATTTTTGTCATGAGAAGTTTCGATGTTTATAAAGGCTGACGACGAGATCTTGTTTAGCCTAAGACCATCTGCTCGTCAGCGATTATTCAGAATTTAGGAGTACTTATGATCATTTAGAAGGTATCTTTAGGAAGACTACCAATCACTGTACAAATACCGATCCACATATCACCTTGGGGATAAGTATTTAGAAAGATGTAAATTCAATAAAAGGCTTTCAAACCATTAATGAATGAGGTTATAATTAAAAAAACCTTTCTCCAAAACAATTATTGGAAAAACATCCACTTAATTCCATACATCTCTCTCCTATTTACTACTGAAATCGCTTTTTTTTTCATAAACAGTGAATTATTAATTTTGTCATGGTAATGAATTTTGTATCCAAAGGTACCGTTTCTTCTTACATAAACAGAACCAATTAATGCATTTTTTATTCATTTTTGAAGGTGTCAACAAAGCGCTCTACAATGCTTATCAGAGAACTTAAATTATATTGTGAAGGAGAAAGGAAATGCTGCACTGTTTTTATTTCCTTTCTATTACCTTCATCAATGATGGATGAGACATGTTTATGCTGTTTTCACATCCTTTCCCTGTGATTGATAGATAGTCCGTTTATTCCTTCTATCCTTGCATCTTCTTTTCCTTCTTAGCGCTCGACAGAGGTTGGCAAAAGTTCATTCAAAATCTGCTATTTATGTATGCTTTTTAACGCAAAAATACTTAAATATAACAGTGTGTAAACTTAAATTAGGTTTTATGTATTGATTCAAATTAACTTCAGTAAATTGATTGAACTCGAACACTTTGCTGTTGCAACAGTTAGGTTTAGCTCAACGGAAAAAAGAAAATAATATGTTTCTTTCAAGAGATACTCAGAGCGGAATGCTTTTAAATATCTTTCAATAACAGATTTTTTTCCTTTGTTCTACAACAAGAGTTATGCTTAGTTTCAGAGAGTTATAATTTCATATCCGTATACATAGTTTTTCTTTTTTCCATCTTTGACAATTATTTTTATTAATACAACAAATATTGGAGTTCAATACTGTATATGAAATACTCAACCACTTGTTATTTGCTGGAAAGAACAAAAAAAATATTGTGGCTGTGCATTTGACTCCAACAGAAAGCGTATGAGATGCATTTTGCAATGACAATATCCGGCACAAAGGAACAACCGCGTCTCTAGCAACATCGCGTGTGCACTGTTAGTGTTTTCAGGTACATTATTTGCAATATTTTAAAATTAACCTGAAAATTTTCTGCAGGTTTTCCCATCCTGAGTTTTACTTTTCGAACTGTGTTTGCTTTCCTGCAGAAATTTGTATCCTAAATCCCCATTACAAAGTAATGTAGTCTTAATTTAACATATGATAAATTAGTGCACCACTTTCTCTACTAGTATGGAAAATATTAACTAATTGTTGCAGGATTCTTCTCCACGTTTTTAACTACTATCTACACTCGAAAGAATCACACCTTAAAAATCAATTCTCCCTGCCGTCCCTTAATATATTAATTAGAGGGAAAAATACAATCCACAATTAGTGCGATAGTTGTCTATTTTTCAGACATGAGTATGCACTATTTGCACTCTGTTTTTGAATATAATGATGCTCTAACTTTCCAAGAAACATCAAGTATCTACGATAACAATAGCATGGACGGAAAGAGTTTGTTAACTTTTTTTTAAAACAAACCGGAGCATCAGAAGGCAGTCGAACTATACCGTTTTAGTGCTAACTCAGTGATGACATAAACATATAAGTAAACTCATCAGTGGATAGGTGAGTCATACATCCCAATATATGACAATAAGAAGTATTTCGTCAAAAAAGAGGGTCATTCAGGGCTAGAAATATTAAAAGTTTCGAGTGCTGAGGGATTGGAGTCGAAAATGAATCACTTCATGCAGATTCGTTACCTAAAATAAAAAGACAGTAAATGAATCGAAACAAAACGAAGTTTCCATTTTAACTTCAGCAAAAGTCAAGACACTGCATTTGATATTGTTATTAATGGTTTCAATTCGGAAATATAATTTATAATGAGCCTTCAGAGAGAAAGCATTAAACAGATTTTTGTTCCTGAATAAAATAAAATAATTTCTGCTGCAAGGAAGGCTTACTTCGCTGAAAAATAAAAAAAGTGATTTCGATTAATTTCTCTGACATTCTTCGCTTGCTAAGATGTCTCGATCATCAAGAAGAGAATCATTTCTGGTTTTGTAAATTGGAATTCAACTTTGTAATCTCGGGGATGAAACAAAAAATAAAAATGTAACTAATCATAAATGTTCGCAATGGTTTACTTCTTGATGTACAAGAGATTAATTTAAAACAAGACAGCTAACAGAGTCCAAACTATTATAATCTTAAATTGAATGATGACGTTTAAATATGTAGAGTTTAAAAAATGAAATGAAAAATGAAGAAACAGTGTAATGTTTTTATTTTAAAAACACTGCACTTTTCTTATTTGATTTCGTGTGTTTTAATGGCGATCTTAATAGACAAACAAAGCGCATTCCATTCAGAATCTCGTTCTTCCACTGGCCAATATTCTGTAACGCATGCGCCAAATAATTAGCAAAGTTTAATGGTACAGAAAAAATATTAATTGGTAGACTAAAGCTACGCAAGTCAATAGTCGTTCAGTTTTTCAGTGATGTACTCTGCTGTGGTTTTAAGAACTATTATCAATGATACATCATTTTAGCAAAGTATTTCAGAAAAAGTAGATAGCATTGCAAATAAGAATTTCAGGCAATAAACTAACCATTTACGGCATGATCTTTTACACGTCTCGTAAAATCCAAAGTAACCTATAAATGAAGATTTAAGAGGGACGATAGTAATACTGTGTGGAAGTGAGGAGATCAAATGAAAGAATATTCCACATGAATGAAAATTTAATTTCCACAATAATGGAATCTAATTTATCAATGCTAGAAGAAAACAATGAGGTGACAGGCCAAGCCTTAACAGCATTAAAAGGACCGAAATGAGATTTGCAACAGAAGCTCACAGAATCCGGAATTTAGAAAAACAAGCCATTAAAAAGAAAACGAAATCTCATTTTTGAAGTAAAAATTAAAAGAACGAATATCTGCGCACTGAATTTATCAATCAGTAAATTTCTTATAAATCCACTTAATGTCATGAACAATGGAGGAAACCAGATATTTTCATGCATTGTTTATGACATTAGTTGGGTAAAAACACTGAATGAAAAACACTACAAGTATCTAATGCATCTTGGCCATTTCGAGAAAATCTTCCGCCCCTCTTTCTTAGCCTAACATGAAAAATCTCTTTTGCCAACACCCTTCTTTTGCACAAAACATACCACGGACTACAGAAATGTTCCAGAAATTCCAATATTACTGGAGTAAGTTTGGAAAATTGCTACCAACTAGTGCATACAAAAGAAGTTGGATAAATGGAGATGCTGCATCATTTAAGTAATTCATGTTCATCGAAACTGGCAAAAATGATGATGTTCAAACAGAATATCATAAGTCTTGTAATATCCAAATGGTTTCAATACAATGAAATCGTTTGAGAGGCTGAAGATGTTTAATCTAAATGCCCATTTTTTGACAGTATGTAATTCATCTTTAATTAAATTAATCCCTTTTTGTCTATCGATATTAATTACATTACCGTGCATTAAACACTAATCTTAGTTGCTGATGCGTGGTATTTAGTGCAATTTATAAAGGGCTGTTTAGTTCAAATGCAGATTAATATTTTATTTTCTGTTGCACAAAACATACCACGGACATAAAAGAATCTCCGAAGTAGTACATTCAGTTAATTAAAACCGTTTTCAATAATTATTCTTCCAAACTTCAAAAGACTATTAAGATCTTTTATCACATTAATCCATTTCCACTTTCTTAATACCTCATCAAAGCAGGAAACGACAAAAGAAATTCCTAAACTTCTTATGGTATTCTTAATCAAATAGAATAGTTTGCTATCTCTCGTGTGATATTTAAGATATTAAATATTACACGAGACAAATATTGGCGCCATACGGCTAAGGTCACTGAGTAGCAAAAGTCCTTTCGGCTTTCTTTCATTCATGAATAATTCAGAAATATTCTAAATTTTCAGATCCAATTTTGTTAGAATCGCGCAATAAAACAAAATCACTCTTTAAAAAGCAAATTCACTAATTTTAAGGCACGATTCTTTATTAGTAAATTACACTTCAACAGTTTCACTAATTAAAATCAGTAAAATTGTTGCCTTCTTCAGTCAATGATTCCTCGGAATAGATCTTGTTTCTACACATCTAAATATCTGTCGCGATTTCCACTTTCATTTATACTCTTTACTCACATAATAATCGGAATTCATACGGGAACTTAGCCGTTAAATGTTTGTGAGAGAAGAGCAAGTGGATTTTGTTAATAATTCCTAGGAAAACACCTTTACCTCCCCTGCATATTAAAAAATGGGGTTTTCCTGGTGGAATCTTTTTTCGGTTCCGTCCGAAAAGGAATCAAAAGCTCACTGAAAATTCGGACAATGTCAAATGTGTCAAAAAATGGTCTCAGTGCCTACTTTTAACCAAAATCTCCGTTCTGTGCCAGCACACCCTTCTTGGATGCATTAATAAGTCAGTAGTAGGGGTGGCGGTTCTGACCAGATCAAGATCAAGATAAGATAAGGAAAGTGGGCGTGGCTTCCTGACGTCATTGTGAGTGACATCATGAGTTTGGAATTTCCATGTGGGCAAGTGTGTGAATGGCTTCAGTTCTTGTGTTTTGGTTCGCGTATGGGATTATGGGGGATTTTTTTGGTTCGCCTATGGAATTATGGGTGATGATAGAGATAAGGATTCGTGTTGTGATAGTTGGGACAGTTTAAACCAAATGCTTCCGGTGTGCGTGGCTTCCTGAGTCAGGAATTTCCCTGGGAGCATATGTGGTCACTGGCTTCAGTTCTTGTGTTTTGGTTCGCGTATGGCATTATGGGTGATGGTAGAGATAAGGATTCGTGTTGTGGGTGTGTGTTGTTTTCAGATGTAGATAAGTGACGTCATTTGTTATTTGTAAATAAATGTCGTCATTTGTAAATAAGTGACGCTGTTGTTTTGAATGGAAAGGATGATATTAGTGGATAAGAAATCGTGTCGTGATTGGTGGGACACTTCTGACCAGATCAAGATCTAGATAAGATAAGGAATCGTGACGCGAATGTTTGTTGTTATTGAGTTTGGAATTTCGCAGGGCCCCCCTTCTGTCAGAAATATCACGTGGTGTGATGGGTGATATTTAGAGATAAGAATCGTGACGTTATGTCTTTGTGCGGTATTTTGGTTTGGCTATGGATTGTGGGCTATGTTTTGAGATAAGATATCTTTGAATTTTCCCTGGGTGACACACATCCGTCATTGTCGTCTATGGGAATTCTTAGAGTATGTCGTGATTAGATTTTTCTGAATAATTAATTATATACTAGTGTCACTCAAACATGCGTTTTTTTTTTTTTATTATTTTATTTTATATAGATGTTTGTACTAATTTTCCAATACATTTGGGGTATTTGTTTCCTGTTAAAGGGTGGGAATTCTTAGAGTAAGTGGTGATGGCGGCAGTCTTTCCTTTCGAGCTTTTCTGAATAATTAATTATATACTGATGTCACTCAACACACATACTTTTTTTTTTTTCCATACCTCATCTGTATTTTCTTCTATATACATATTCTAATCAAGTTCATATTTTATTCATAATTCATCCGGATATTTTGATTTGTCTAAAAGTAAGATCTTAAAGTTCAATAAATAAATAAATAAACAAATCGTGTGTGTTTTCACGGTTATTTCAAAAGTGTTCTTTTAAGTTTACATATTTATTTCACAGATATTATTTACAATGCAATATGCAGAAATAGGAATTTACATATATCACCAATGCAAATGGTATTTTTCTTGGCGTAACATTTCTTTGAAAAAAAAAAAAAAACTTACATTTCTTTCCAGAATGGGAACATCGTGGTAACTATCTAGGTTTTCTGAATATTCCAAATTGTTGATTAACATATATTCACAGAACACAAACACAAATCTGAAAAGACTTTTCATTATAGGTTACTGTGGCTAACATATATTCACACCACAAAACACACAAAACATAGGAGTAGAAAGATATTTCTCTAAATAACCAGAAAAGCTAGTGGACTACTTAATTTACTTTAGTATCCGTTTGGTTCTCTGTATTAATTCTTTCCCACGGGTGCCCATGGTGGGAAACTCTATGCGCTGTTTTGTTTAGGGTAAGTGTTATTTCCGGTTTCGAATTCCGATTGCTGTTAGAGTATGGAATTCAGACAAGTGAAATTTTTATTTATTATTATTTTTTTTTTCAAATTGATTGGTTATTTTCTGTATTTTACTTTTACAGTAGGTTTTCTGAATATTCCAATTGTTGATTAACATATATTCACAGAACACAAACACAAATCTGAAAAGAACATTTCACTTTTTCATTATAGCTTACTGTGGCTAACATATATTCACACCACAAAACACAGGAGTTGATAGATATTTCTGTAAATAACCAGAAAAGCTAGTGGACTACTTAATTACTTTAGTATCCGTTTGGTTCTCTGTATTAATCTTTCCCACGGGTGCCCACCTTGGTAGAAAGTCTATGCGCCGTTTTGTTTAGGGTAAGTGTTATTTCCGGTTTCGAATTCCGATTGCTGTTAGAGTATGGAATTCAGACAAGTGAAATTATTATTATTTTTTTTCAAATTGATTGGTTATTTTCTGTATTTTACTTTTACAGGTCATATTCTAACAGAATAACTGAGCAGAATTAATAAATCATCACCCATAATTCCATAGGCGAACCAAAAAAATCCCCCATAATCCCATACGCGAACCAAAACACAAGAACTGAAGCCATTCACACACTTGCCCACATGGAAATTCCAAACTCATGACGTCACTCACAATGGCGTCAGGAAGCCACACCCACTTTCCTTATCTTATCTTGATCTTGATCTGGTCAGAACCGCCACCCCTACTACTTAAGTCCCATCCCATCCCACTGACCGACACTTACTCTTCGCTGTGTCACGGAAGATTTAACCCTGGTGCAGAGCACGTTGCGCTCCACTTCCTTATCGACCCGGTGGTTCGTTCACTGGCCAACAGAACGCTCTTTGCGTGCGTCAATAGACACGGCTGAGTGGAACCTCTCGACAACCTTTACTTGATTTTCGTGGTATTATTGACAACATGTTAATAATGGCTTAATCACAAAATTATAGCTGCAGCTAAATGAGCCATTTACTAGACGAGTTAAAATTAAAAATGAACCCAAATTGCTTTCTAAACTATTATTTCTAAACTAAGCTTAATGGGATAACTAAATACCCTTCAATCAAAAAAACCATTCACACATCTGAATGTGGAATCTGTAGATAACAGTTATATTTCCGTATACTTCACTAAATCGAACATATTATTTAACTCAAATGCATAAATATAATTTTAAAGAGGATGTCTTTTAAAAGATGGATTTAAAAGTCTTTCTGTAGAAAGACTTTTAAAGAATGATTTAGAAGTTCATGTAATGCGTAATTTGAAATTATTTAAAAAAATCCCACCGGGACCTTAATTTTAACCATCACCCTTCAAAGAAAGTGTAATGTCAGGTAAGCATGAGGATCTATTATCATGCTCTACTAAATATATGCTTGGTTTCTTCTTACACGCGCGCGCCCACACATACACACTTCCAAGTGCGGTGTTATAATTAAGATTAAATATGGCCGCCATTAAATTAATGTTCGCCTTTAATGCGCTTGTTTTATTAAGGAAAACCACACGTTTGAATAATGAGACGATTTCATTGAGTGGCTGAAAAAAAACAAACCTCGTAAATCATCGCACTTTTTTTACAGTAATTAGTAGTCTTAATTTTGCCTCTAGATTGAAATCTTAGTTCTTGAGATATTCTCCCTTCTAAGATAAGAAAGATCATTATTAGGGTTAAGTTTCGATGAACTTCAATAAAGCTTGAGCTTCAAAGGGGCGAAATAATTTCTGGGTTTTTAAATACAGATTATGAACGAAATACAAAATAATCACCTTTTATGCTTTTAAAAATCAGATCAACTTAATGCTACTTGAAGATTATAAAAAAAAAAAGTTCTGATAAAGTGACGGAACATGTCGAGTCAGTAACAATATGACATAAGATGTTCACATTCATTATTATATTCTGTAATTATGTACCACTGGTTTCGGCTGTTAAGGCTGTGTTTGTTATTATTATGTGGGTCCAAAACACAGAATCTGAACAAGAATCGGGAAGCGAAATTTAATATTTTCAAATTCAAATACCTCCGTAAAAATTAAAAATATATTGTTGTCAACTTAAGCCTGAGAACAAAAATATCAGGGACGAAAAAAAAGAACGCAGATCGAATTGTTTGGCACACTTGAGAATATTCAGGAGAGAGAAGTTTGTTATGGATACCAGATGGAAAGATGAAAAGAGGAAGGCTTAAGATAATTTGTCAGAGAAATGGCAGAAAAGATAAGAAGATTGGCCGGCAGTGACAGCTAGAGCCGAGTTGATTGAGTGACACAAGACAAAGGTATCTCAAGAACCGGATGTGAGTCTTATGCACCATGAGACACGAAGAAGAAGATGTTTCACTAATGCCATTGATATGTTTGGGCTTTGTCATCATTCATTGTCTGAACATGAAACTGCATACCCCCCTTTATAGATCTTTTCCTATTTGTAGGAAATGAGATCTACAAAGCACTTCTTGGTAGTGTCTACGTGCTGCAAGTTTTTTCGGAAATACCAGTGATTACGTCCAGAAAATGAGAAACGAAATTTGTATCAGAGAATTCTATTAGTTCTCAACAATAAGGAATCACACTTATAGAAAGATAAAAACGTTGATGTATTAGAATAGTTGATGAGTTTGGTATAGATTCAATTCGATATCCATAATAAGTCTGTAACTCCAATGAAGAACGAAGATAAATCAGACTGCAAACTCCAGGCTGAGGAATCGCAAACTTTCTATTAATCATTAGTAAACAAAATTTGGGGAAAAGGAGCAAATTTGTTACCTTATATGTTATGTGGAGCTATATACAATTTATTTATTTTCTTCCAACTTTGCTCTAAGAAACGTTGCGCGAATGAACGACTCAGATTTCATCCGAAACGACAATTGTTTCCTTAAGATGATAAAGAATTCGCTGGTGATGCTACCATAGTGCAGTGTCGTCGTGACTCAAGTACCACGCGCTTCAGTCAAGTGATGAAAATGTGAACGTTATACGCGGTTTTTGAAGAAACTGTGTACAGTTTTGCACCTAATTTTGACAGTCGATAATTCGAGAAGTTTGAGGAAGAAAGAATTTTTTTCGTATTGTTTTCCTCACTGTGAAACTCCCTGTTCATAAGCTCCAACATCCAATACCATGAATGCAGTTTTTTGTTGTTATCAAGCTGTAAACTCCGTGTTTTCTGGCGCATTTTATACCACTTGTACCTGACAGTTTAAGAAAACCGAGACTTGTAACCATAGCAAAAAATTGAAATTATTTTTTCTACATTTAATACTTATTTCAAATGTCCATTTATATTTAATCCTAACAATTTGTTTTCCTTCTGGCTAAACTTTGGAAGAATGCAAATCCTGGGAGTGCAAAGAGTTGGGTAAGAAAAATTTCATTTCTATGGTGATGTTAGGGATTACACTTTTGGCAATTATTCGAACAGAAACAGTTTACAACTGCATGACTGTCTCCGAATATAAAATTGCGAAACATTTTTATTTCTTGAGTGCACGATATTTTTTCTCTAACACCACATCATTAGTATTCTGTTCTTGCCAAACTCAATCTGTCCGTGGATCGTAGTAGGATAAGCACAAACGTTTGCCAACTACCAATACCACGAAAGGCTTAATGTTTTCTTAAGGCCAAGAAAGAAAGTCCTGCCACTAGGGGAATTTGTTGATATTGGATTTCAGGAATTGTGTCCCAAGATGGTGATTCTGCCTTGAAAATTACTGGAGAAATCATGAGATAGTTGCTACAAGAAAGTAAAAAAAAAGAAATAAAGAAACATGCTCACTGCAAGTAAAACACATTGGCCGGTTGGCTGGTTGCCAGACTGCTGCAGCTGTTCCAGTGGATTGAGAGGAACGATTTAAACAAATTCAAAATAGCAATACTTAGGGGAATATCAAAAAGGTATGGAACACACATTCTTAGCGAGAAAGCTGATTTAATTTTGTCGTCACCTGGGTATTTTGGGTGGCGGGATTTTTAAGTCTAAGACGTGTAACAAAATACGAGAATATCACAGGAACAGCAAGGTGAGTTCAAGTGAAAGACGGCAAAGTGAACAGGCATCACGTGAAAGTCAGATTAAAAATGAGCATTTTGGATAAGATAGTGGGGTTGAGTAGGACAAAATGTCTAAAATTTATCTACCGGTTTACGTGTTCTGAAAAGTTGTTTTGCTAGGAGAAACGAAAAGCATTTATTTGCATCATAATTGAAATCGTTACGTTATTGGATCTGATATGAAAATCAGATGTAGGGCCCCATATTTCAGTGACTGCTGAAAGTTGCTTTCGTGCAGAAAAACGATCATTAAATTAGGGAGAAATTCTCAATATTTCCTTCAGCAAATCTACATTTCCCCGAAGAGTAGCAAAACATTATATATTAAGGGACTATATTTGAAGAAACAGCTCAGGTTCCAGCGTTGGTTTGGTATTGGCTCCGATTGTGATTATTACCACATATAATGCACTGCGTTTGTTAATATTGCAAGTGGAAGATCTTCAGGTTTCTCAGGATGCAATAGTGACTTTCCAAAACCAACGCAACCACCTCCATGTGAATACCTGTAACATTTTTTAAATTGAGGTCCTGACGGAATTCCATTGCAGAACATTGTTGTTCTTCCGACTCGTCTATTAGATTGGATGCGACTTTGTTTAAAGTAGTGAGCCCAAACGGGAATGAATAAGATTTACAAATCGCGAATGACAGCATGCGGAGCATTTGCAACTACTGTCCATGTTTCTTTCATGTGAAATATTTCAGATTGGTAGATCAGTTGAGACCCTGGGGAGAACTGAAAAATTTGATGATGCCGCAACGAGAAGATCGCCTTGTCCTTACGGAGTACGCGAACAATCCTAAGAAGGGAAAGATATCAACTAATTAAGAATGACAGTGGGTGGGTTTTTAACATTCAGAATTCACTCATGCTGCAAAATCATAATACCCATAATTCATAATATTCTTGAATACGTGGAAATTTACGCATTTATTAGTTTAATTACAACACTTGCTAAGATTTGCTAAAGACTATGAAAACGTTGCATTGGATTTCTTTAAATGCTCTTAATTTAAAGCTTTTGTTTGCATAAAATGTAGCATATAGAGTTTTTCATGTTTGATATTCGTTTAGGGTTGTAATTGGTTTTATTTCAAACTTCATGTTCATCTTCGGAATTTGAATTAGAAGTACAGCGTAACGAAAATTTTAGCTCAAGGTGCTAAATATGAAAACAAAATCTGTTCTGCCTAAACGTGGGCCAATCCGAATTACTCAAACACTTTTTCTTCTATATTATTCTTCCTGAGGAAATCTTAGAACAACAGAGTAAAACACTCGATTTTATTTCAAGATATATTACGTAAGTAGTAATTGAAATAGTACCACATACGTAATCGCCAAGGTGATTGCCAAAAAAAAAAATAAGATACATTAAATCGCATCAAAAAAATAATAATTTGCTTTGTACTAAAATGATATTGGAAGCAAGACTAGCCTCACAGAATGTAAGCTTGCACCAAAGGAATAGCAGATACATCTTCTGTTATAACAAATGAATTTATTAAGTGCTTTTCTTGCTGCGAGAGTTCGAGTACCAGGATAACCAGACGTTTTTCATCCAGCGGATTTGTCCAGTGAATTTAATATTATCTGGATGTACGCGTGTAAGATCTCTACTCTTTCAAACATTCATTATTCTTTACAGAAGTCCTCGAGTAGCCGTTCTCTTTTTAACCTTTATTTGCACACATACTCGCCTCTAATTTCAGTAAATGTCTTCAGAGAATAATGCCTTCAGATTACGATATTACGTTTCCTTTTTTCAATCTTTGCAAAAGCCAAGTATTAAAGTCTCTGGTGAAAAGCACGTGATAAAAAATGAATGCGAGAAAATATAACAAAACCTATTCAAAATGTGCATGGAGCTAAAAAATGAAACCTATTCAAAATGTATAGCACCAGCACTACCATTAAGAGAAAATCGTCTTTGCAGAACCAAAATCGGTTTAGCTAAAACACCATTTTCGTAGTCAATCGAAGGAAACGTAAACAGAAGAAAAACATTGGAAATAATCACGTAGAGAAATTCTTTTCAAAAGTTTTCGATCATATTTGAAAACACTTCTAAATCTTAATATGTGAACATAAGAAAGCTTTTCTAACATCGATAGTATTTGTTTCCCGAAGATGTACATATGTTTCTCGTGTGGTTTATCAAATCGAAAAGCAATTTTTCCCTTTACTCAAAAGTTAATTTGGAGGTTGAATATACACATTAAGTTTCTCCCATGCTCTTCAGCAGAGATAATGATAACACTAAACCACGTCATGTCTGTCATGCGAACTGAAGTGCAAGAGCAATTAAATATGGGGAGGCTACAAAATGAATTTCCCATTTTCAATCACCAAGAGAAAAAACTAGACGGGGGCGACTACTTGCTAACACCTTTGAAGAGGATGGCGGATTTCGTGACTTACATCTAAGTTCCACGGATCTGTAATTGTATTAAGATATGCCAAGACAGTAATTACAAACAAGGGCAGATTTAGGTCACAAAGAGTACGTCTATGATTAATGAATATCATACGGAAAAGTAGTTCCGGATGAGATTCATAAATTGACCTCTATTCGAAAGGCAAAACAAGGAATAGCAGCGATTTGAACTCATTTGTTTCTAACAAAAGTGAAATCTCGTCTTCCTTGCGATGAAGATAATGAGGATCTGTAAGATTACTGGACTGGAAAGATGCACTCTCTTCACGAAACCAATTTTCCAAACGATGTATAATTTCTGTCACCTTTCGTGAACATTCACAATTCCCACAAAAAAAAAGTAAATTTGAATTTGAAGCTCGTTTCCGAACTCTTTCAAAGATAATTACCTCCACTTTCATATCCTGGAATTTCTGGATTACGTGTGTGAAGTTTGACCAGACACGCTATACCGATAGAATACAGTTAATTGGATTAAAACTATAATTTTCCACAATAGTTGTTTCTTAGAAAGACTATAAAGAAGGCTGTGAAGTTCTTTTCTATCGGCAAAACGTTAACAAAAATGACTAAGTCAATCCTAGTTTCGGAAGATTTTTCTTAGCAATACTCTTTTCCTTTGTGCTAAGTAGCATATTTGGATGATTATTAATTCTTCTCCGGGAGTTCTAATTTTTATGGATGGAGTTCCCCTCCTGCCATCAATGTCCTGCGCTAAGATTTTAGTGTAGTGTTAATTTTTGCTTTCTCTGTTTATGTGCATTGAGAGGGTCACGAAATGTGGTGAATATTTCTCCTTCTATTACATTGCTTTTCCCTACGTAAGTCTAATTCCTTCATTTAATTTAATTTTCACCTTTTTTCTTCCGGTTACATTCCGAACCGTAATATTTAGTATAAAATATTAATTTGCTCTTTCTTACATTTGGGGAACGTAAAATTCACTAAACACATAGCCAAGTTGTTGCTTCATTCCTAAGAATCACGTTTCTTTCTTTAAGCAAACCAAACATATTCTGCATTATCATATAATGCAGAATATGTTTGGTTAGCATATTCTGCATTATCATATAAATGCAATCACGAGTTTTGTATTTTATTTTACATTATGTCAATTCTCCTTTGGGCAAATGTGCCCAAGTGAGTTATCCCAAATGCCCAATTTCATGGCGGAGGTGTATTTAGTATGGAGCTAATGGTTGTAGTATGAACTGACGGTTGTAGCGACTGGAACGATGCACGCCGACAGATAATTTAATGCTTAGCATTACATTATCTGCGACACTGTGACAGTAGGGAACGAACCCTGTCTCTTTCAACCACACAATGCAGTACATTGAAGACGATATAACAAAGTGGTTTGAGAAAAAGATGTGGAAAAACTAAACTAGCCTACAAAGTGTCTCACTCAGATTCGTAGGATAGACAATCATTGACATCAGCAAAGCTCGGTGCGTTTGAGGTCACAAGAACGCATTCAACAGTTCTGTTAACTAAGAATTGTTTAAAATGCTTAAATTCGAAAAATGGTGGATAAAATTATTAAGCTAATAAGATCCAAAGAGAGGCCAATGTAGAGGATGTACGTGATATGACCTTAACAGTATAGCGTTGTGATGTAGGGTTACTTCTGGAATATAGAGTGTACCTTCTTCTACAGGGTCCTTGCCTCAACTGTCCAGCTGCATATGAAATGAGTGGCACGTGAGTGAGGAATAAGACATTTTCTTTGAAACGTTATTGTTGAATTTAAATATTGTATTTCTTGCTACGTGGTAATTTACTTGCACTGCTACCTCCTTTAGAATAGCTAGCTAGGCTTCTTACAGCAGCAAAATATAAAGATTTGCCTACAGCTACACTGAAAAGCCTGAAATTTGTGTGTGTGTGTGTGTGTGTGTGTGTGTGTGTGTGTGTGTGTGTGTGTGTGTGTGTGTGTGTGTGTGTGTGTGTGTGTGTGTGTGTGTGTGTGTGCCTGCGTGCGTGCGTGTGAGAAGGGGGGGGGGTTAAGCCGCAGACAGTGTTAAGTGTGTATTCATAAAACAAACTACGTAGAGCGCTTTAAACTAATTTCGTAGATATCCAAGAAAAAGTCTTTATTGTGCAACCGTCTGATAGCAGAAACCTGTACAGAATCGCTAAAAAAAACAAGCCGTATATGGTAGTTAACGGCATTGTACAATTAATCATTGATATTTTCTTTTCCGCTGCAGTTACTGATCACTGTTTACCCAAGAAAACTGTAGAAGAGAACCACTTTCGCTTTACTTACCACGTTGTTTTTCTTCCTCCTGCCTCGGTTTTCCAGTGATATTAATGTTTTTCACAAACAAGATTCGACGCATTTCTCCCGAAGTGTACTTTCTTCACCTTTGCATAACTCGTTGCTCAGAATGAGCTCGATGTGCATATATATGAGGATTGTTTTGTTTCCTTCCTCAGTAACCGAAATGTAGAATGGAGGATTCAAAGAAAAGATGCATTTCTGGACACAGAACACGTGTTAGAGTTACGGTAACCGCATTCAATGGCTAATTTAATCTGTCAATAAAGATCAAAGAAATCAGTTTTACATATTTTTACTGTAAACATCCCGAAATTTCTTCTTAGACAGCTACACAGGAAAACTGAATTGCAGTAGCATTTCGTCAGATTCTTACGAAGAGTTTAGACTACAATGAGAGACCACACATTCGACGTGTTACAGTTAGTCCAACTGCTTCCATAATACTTGCAGACCAACTGGAAAATGTTACTGGTTACAGCATTCTTATTACTACTTAAGATCTTTTGTTTTTTCGAGTAGTTATCGACAAGAAAAATTTCAAACGACAGACGTCTTCTTTATATTCAACTGTGAGGCAGAAAATTTTCGACCAAAGGAAAGAATAAAATAAAGTCCTTTTCAGTGACTATTCTTTTTTTTTTTAAAAGAAATGACATATTATTTGGAAGAGTCAAAGGATAGCAAATATTTATACGAGGTTTCTCCAAACATATTGTCCACGATATTTAAAATACAAATGGATATTTTATGATAATTCTAAATACATTAATCTCTTTCTCTGAAACATTAGTGTTAACTCTCCTAAAGCACGTCTCTGGCTATTCTTCATCTAAATTTGCATCAATACTTCCATCAAGTTTGTTCAAAATCTACAGAGTAAAACACTTTAGTTTGCTCCTTTTCCAAGTGATTAATTCTTCTTCCTCTTTACCGTTATTATCATTCTATATTCTTTCTTATGGGGGGGATGTAACGCTGTGAAAATGGAGTTGGTATTGCCGTCTGAAGAAAGCGTATTCTAGGTTCTTTCTTACTTGCCAACTAGTGGGATGTTTCTTGAGTGGTTCGTCGACCCCGTACCAATTTATTCAAAACTCTGACAAAAAGGTTTTCGCTCCCAACAAATCAAGAAATCGATCGTAGAAGAGCTGCGTTGGAGCGATGAAAGCAGAGATTCTCCCGACATTTGTAATCAATATGCCAAAATATACTGTTGTATTTATTTTTTTTAGGAAACCTACATTTATTTTAATACTGATATTGTCCTGCTAAAAAAATAATATTGCTTATGGGCAAGTAGAAAATTTGTCTAAACCATGGATATACATCAAGCGGCCCTTTGCGCCCTCGGCGTAAATTGAGTAAAAAATATTTGTATAATATTAGATGATTTAAAAAATCAGTACAGCCATGTGTTGTTTTGTTGATGTAAATACATATTTTATTAAGGAGAGTTTATTTTCACTGCATCTTTAACAGAAATCAACCATACAGCGTGCGCTAAACAAATACTAAAATTTGGTAGGATGGTTTCTCAACTTCGTCCCAACGACACCTGCATCATGACGATGCACTATTTTATGATTAGTACTTGGGTGCGGTTGTCGCAAATCCAACATCTTATGTTGGATTTGTGGCATATTTATTTTGTCAGAATGTCGAGTGGTTACTAAAGCAGTTAGTTGCAAATATAATTTGTCCCTAAATGGATACTGATGACGAACACAGTTTAAAGAAGAATGAAGGCAAAAAATTACATAAATAATAAAGATCATCTCGTTGGCCAACTAATGAAGTAGGAAAAAAAAACTCGCTGGGGGGGGGCTATTAAGCTAATCCCTTCGAACTTCCTTGGTAAGGAGAAGCTTCTTGATTATGTTCATCTCGTGAATGAGGTGTTAAGGCTATAAACACCTCATTTACGTTTTATTTCGGGTTGCAACATTCGGGTTGCAGTACGCCATTCATTATAAGTGCATTTCCTTGATTCATCACCGGATTTCTTCGAGGCGGATTTCAGTACAGTGAGCATTGGCAAGAAAACAGATTCCATGAGATTACGGAAATCACAGAAGAAAATTCCAGTGACAGAATTCCAGTGTGCTGGATTTTTATCATGGAAACTGAAGGAGGTAATTACTAACGAAAAACAAAAGAAAAAATATTGATAATTCTTATGCTTAATTTTTATTGAAATGTTTCCTCATGCATAGTTTTTGTATGCTTCATTTCAAAAAAAAGTGCCAGTGATTAAAGTAATTTTGAAATCAGGATGTTTATTCAGTACACCAATAGATCAACGGTCGCATTTGGCTTAAATGACAAGATGTAAATTTATTGCCGTGTTCATATACATAAAAACGGTTGTCAGATCACTGTAGAAATTATATTAAGTCAAAATGTGCGAATTTGATTAACACATTTTTCTGAATAGGTAAATGCAGCATTCTGCTTTAAACGAAGAAAACAAATAAACAATTCCCTCTTAAGGAGAAACTAGAACGTCTTCGATTGCTTCCTAAGAGCTTCGTGTGATTATTTACTTTAAAAAATCGAATGACAAAATAATGTCCTGTTTTGAATTCGCTTTCCCTGTGATAAAGTAATCTCTTCTTCATTCTTGCAAGAAAAACCGAAAGAAAAAAATTAAATGGAATCGCAAAGCTATCAATCTTCCTACGTGGGCACATTCGGAAACATTTTTGGCCTCTACGGCTGTCAGAATCGACGTGTGTATACCAAAGACGATAATACTTGTCTCTCAGTTTACGAAATAATGTTCTTGAACATCAATGAAACCAAGGATATACATTATTTTGTTATTTTAGGAAAATAAATAGTAGTCATTTGAAGAAAAAATCCGATTATCACAATCTGAAGGCTGCAATTCACGTCGGATTATGAAGGATTTTAGTCAATAAGAAATTATTATCGAATAAAAGCAACTGCATCAATGATAATGCAATTTATTTGCAGACTTCACTGAGATGGATTATTTTATTATTTTTTTCTAATTCCACTCATTATATTAAAATATAAAAACTGTTTTCCATTAGTGAGTTGAATATAATTTTTCATTATGAGTTGAAGTTCGCTATTTAAATAGTAGAATAGCATCATCAACTGTAGGAACTTTTATTGATACGAATCGAGAATTCTCCAGGTAGAATGTGAATGGCATCCTATGTAGATATTCAATAATAACTTAAGCACAGTTTAGAAGATTCTTCCCCCACCCAACACACAGGAACCGTCTGAAATAATTATCCATCGAAATTTTGAATATTCAAATTGAAAAGTAGATACATTCGAGCTGCTGCAAAAAATGTGGTGGCGAAATCTCATTCAAGAAATTTGTAGTTTCATTGACTGGGTTACTTCATATTGGATTATCATCATCTATAGGGATGATGCAAATTTAACATGTGTGTAATAAAAATCGCGCAATAATGTAATAAAATTTGCGACGTATACACAGGGTAAAATTAATAGACGAATGTAAATTTAAAAACCTAAGGACTCGAACTAAATACTTATGTTTCTGTAGAAAACAAGATTTGGTGAGTGTGATAAGATGGGTCTGAACGCATAACGTTTAGAAGGAATTAAGCTCTAAAACCGAACCTACTTTCATTAGCAAAATACGAAGTATATTAAAGCATGTTAAATTGTTAAAGCAGAATCACAGTCCTTACCCACAGGAATATCATTGCCCTTAAACACGAATTTAGCGAGTATGAGATAAGAATGACCTTCACAGAACTGACCAATGACAACTTTGTCTACAACCACTGCAGAGACTGGGCTTCCACATTCTAATTTCACATTTTAATCTAAATTAAAATTTAATTAGTTAAATTTAATTTAAATGTATCTAAATCTAATATATTCTGTACTAGATTTAGATATTTTGGTCCATTTAAGTGGTCTGCTCAGGATTCAGACGCCATCTATATAAGACTTTTCAATGGATGTCCTGGTCTTTTTTGGATTATTTCTACTAAAGCAGCTGTTTGGGCAATCTTGCCATTTACATTATTTGCACATGCTTCATCCAACTTTGTTTATCGTTCTGTATGTTATAGCTTCTTGGTTTTGGGTTTCCAGAATAAAGTCTTCAGACTATGTTGAAAGTTTTTTATTATTATTTAATATTCTGCTACATATTTTATAAGAGATATTCAGAATGCTTATACCTCTGTAATTGTAAGGGTCTGTTGTTCATTTCCCTTCTTTGAGATATTTCATGATAGATTTATTTGATAGATTTGCAAGAATAAATTTTATTTAAAAATAACTTCACTAAAGCTTTTTTAGGCATATTTTTTTTAATTCTTAGTTTATATTCTGGTGATTTTCCATTAATTTAACATAATTTCTAATTGGTTTAAAATTCTGTTTCTATTCCGCTGTTATGATTACCATTTAGAAATTATAGTTTTAAGCTTACTGTTTACATTTTGTAATATCTGTAACAAGATAATTCAAAATTACATCTAAATGTAATTTTTAGTCAAGACCCAATGGCTAAACAACACCACAATGTAAATTAGAAAAAACTGTTCCATGAATGCCCGATTTCTTAGATACGATCTTATTCTTTTCTATGTATTTCATCTCCTAATCTCTTTCTTCTTTCGCTTTGATGTAACGTTTGTAAGCTTTATTATTATTATTATTATTGTTATTATTATTATGATTACTGCTTATTACTGATTACTATTATTATTATTATGATTATGATTAAGCTCTGCTAAGCTTCGAGGAAGAAAATTACTAACTTGCAAGTATCTGTTATACACACTTGTAATGCGTGATAAATATTATATACATATAATTACTACAGCAACTATGTATGCAATTCATCTGAGACATAAAAAAAAAAAAAATTCTGTATAATCCTTGTTGTAAATACTGTAAATATTATTATTGTATGTAACTTATACTGAGACATAATAAAATGTAAAAAAAAATTATTATTATTATTGAATTGTGTGTGTATGCTGCATTACTGCATTGTATTGTGAATTGTGTGCACATTGGTGCCAATCCATATTTAGCTAGTTTAAAAAAATGTATATTCATATTTATAAAATATACTCTGCATTTTGTATATCGAATTTTCGTACTGTACAGAAAAGATAATATGTTTTTCATTGTGTGTGTGCAGATACTCTGTGTGATAGTAAACCTTATCATTTTCATTGTAAAAACAAATAAGTCGTTTATAAAAATAAAAAAATAAATAAAAAATTATTATTATTATATTCTAAATTCAAAATTTCTGTATAAACCTTATTGTAAATATTGTAAATATTATTATTGTATGTAATTTATACTGAGACATAATAAAATGTTTAAAAAAAAATAATAATAATTATTATTATTATTATTATTATTATTAACAGAGAAAAACTACAAGTTCCTGTGGACAAAGAATTCCGAGATATTTATAAGAAAGAATGAAAACACTCGAGTATACATAATTACAAGTGAATCCGACATACACAGCCTACTAATATAAAACACTAACACTTTACATCCTTAAGAATAAGATTAGAACTCATTTAAAAACTATATAATGTAGATCTTAAACATAGGCGAACATATCCGGTCAGAAAACATAAACTTCAAGGTCTTTGACTCTTTGAAGAAATGGTCAGACAACATTTCCACCAACACCAATTTCACAATCATACACACAAACATAAGAAGTATAAAAAAACACTGGCTTTCATTAATAATACAGCTCAATTATATCATGATAAACATAGATGCGCTAATACTGACCGAAGTTGCAATAAACGACACAGAAATTTACGCATACAACATAAATAATTATCAAACCTACAACTTTTGCAGACCAAACAAAAGAGTAGGTGGAATTGTGGCATTTATCAAAGAAACACACAATGTGACAGAAAAACAAACTTCGAACACGCGAAAACACTAATTTTGGAACTCACAAATAGCCACAATAGTATAAAATACACAATAAACACAATATACAGACCCACAGATAATAATCCACTCAGTTTTCTTCACGAGTTAGAAACATGGCTAAACGGCATCGAACCGCATACAACACACAGGCTCATCCTAATAGGAGACATTAACATAAATACTCTTGACCACACTTCTTCAACCACTAACACATATCTTGATATACTAAGTCAGTACAACATAAACCCTACCATTAACTCCCCAACAAGAGAAGAAATACTCAATAACTCACTAACACAATCATGCAATGATCATATCAATATACGGGCTGCCATCCATACATATACATCATCACTAATTAACGTAAAAATTGCCGATCACTACTTTATCTCAACTTCGTTTAATCACGTTTCCTACTCCCCCCTCCCACCACCACAAAAGTCGCCAAAACTCGATCATACTAAAGAGCATTGTCGATAACCAAGTAAAAAATACAGACTGGAATTCCCTACTTAAAATAAACGATCCTGTAACATTATACGAGAATTTTCAACTAAAGTTCACAGAAATATACAAAAAAGCAACAAAACCTACATGGGCGTTGCGACGGACAGACAACAATCCATGGATAAATGACGACATACTAAATACTATTACTGAAAAAGAAAATCTATGGAAAAAACTTAAAAAGTCACCCAGTAACACACATTTACAAACCTTATACAAAAACACAAGAAATAAACTAACAACAAAAATTCGTAGGGCAAAAAGACGCTACTAGTTCCAAAAAGTCATGGAATATAACGACAACATTAAGCAAACATGGGCCACACTCAACGAATTACTAACCCGAAAAAAAGAAAACTTCAGCACAAGATTTTATTGCAAAAAGCTTCGGTCAGGACACAAACCAAGAGGAACTAGCAGACTCATTCAACCATGCTTTCACAAACAACATCACACAGCTCAAAAAAGCAAACTACCAACGATCAACAAAAACCTACCAACACAAAGCCAACAACAAACGATGTATTTTCCACCCATAACAAAACAGGAACTGAAAGAAGCACTCCTAAAACTGAAACCAAAGACCACTCCAGGAATAGACAAAATAAGACTCACAGACCTTATAACACACTTTGAACAAATAAATCAAATACTTTTGAAACTCGTGAACATAATATTCGACACGGGCATTATTCCACAACAACTAAAAACTGCAGTAATTACGCCAATATACAAACACGGCAAATGAAACGATACTCAGAACAACAGACCAATAGCTACACTACCAGTCATCGCTAAAATTCTAGAAAAAATAACACACACCAGACTACAGAACTATTTACAGAAATATAACATCATCTCACAAAACTAATACGGCTTTCAGAAAATAAATAAGCACCATTACTTTACTAGAAGACATCGCCGACACAATAAACAAAGCTTCGACAAAAACAAGTACGCCGTCCTTATACTGCTGGACCTAACCAAAGCATTTGACACACTTGAACATGACATACTACTCACCAAACTATACTCAATAGGTATAAGAGGAACACTGCATACATGGTTCAAGAACTATCTCTCAAACAGAACACAACTAACAAAATTAGGTACATGTCACAGTCGGAGTATACAAGTAAAGCACGGTGTACCTCAAGGCGCCATATTATCACCCACTCTATTCAACATATACATTAACGATGTTCATAACATATCCATAAAAAGTCAAATATTTCAATACGCAGATGACACTGCACTACTAGCAATCCACACAGACATTAACACAGCTCTCTGCAAAGCACAACAAGACCTAAACGAAATCACAACATACTTCCACCAAAACGCAATTCTAATCAACGGCACCAAAACACAGATGTTGATAATACACAACCCAAGAATCATACGCCCCGCATCACTGTCGATACATTGTCACACATACCGCTGCATTAACAACAAAAATACCTCCCAATGTTCCGAAATCAAAACTGTAACACACGCAAAATACCTCGGTCTCTATATAGATTCCCACCTTAAATGTACAAAACACATAGAATACTTACACACCAAACTCCGGATCATCGCAGCAAAACTCTTCCAAGTTAAAGTCATTATTCCACCCAACATAAAAAAACTCCTATATCTCGATATCTGCGAATCCCTACTCAGATACGGAATAACAGTCTATACAAATACATCAAACAGCCACCTAACAAAATTAGAAACACTACACAAGAAAATCGTGTCGACAGTGATCTGGACACCTTACATCCAACAACCAATATCCGACAAGCATATGGCGATACACAGAATTCTGAGCATTAAAAACCTGAAACATTACATGACATTAACAAGGAATTACTTCAATATCACCTATCGAAACAACAGAGACACATATCGTATAACACGACCTACGAAAACTCTCTACATCCCCACACCCTTCAACAACTCATACGGTTCTTTTGTGAGATCACATCAGATACCCACGCAACTCAACAACCTACCAAGAAAGTTAAAACACGTAGATAACTACAGAACATTAAAAAACGAACTCTGGAAAATATACCAACAAAGTTAAGAAACCATTAACACTAATATACACATCACAAATCACTAGCATCCAATGCCTACATCCCATACATAAACAGTAGCAAAAACACAAAGAGTGAAGGCTAAATCCCACTCTCTTCATAAAAGCTAACCCAACTTCGACGTAGGTGGGATTACCTCACTTGCCTCACTCATCTACAAGTAATCATTATAAGCAAATGCAGAAATTAGTATGTATAATTATTCTTTCTCTTCTTTCTCAATTAGTATGTTTGTGCGAAATAGAAAATATAATATTTCAATTGTATATGTGTAGCTGTGTATAATCACACTTTCTCAAACTTCGAAGAAAAAAAAAAGTGAACCGTAACATGTAATATTATTTAAGTTGTGCAACTGTGAATTATATAATTGTAAATTATTACTATGAATATTATTTATAAAAAAAGAAAAAAATATGTTATCATCATCATTATTATTGAAATCTCATCATTGTAGAAAATGAAGAATATATATGCAGCGCTTAGTGCTGAATATTGTTAAATAATATATCAAATGTTACACAAGATGATTATTTTAAATATGTAAATATTTGAAAGATAAATAAAAATTATTATTATAAAAAAAATTATTATTATGATTATTATTATATCATTCTCTTTCAAGTTTTTCGTTGTTGTTTTTTTTTTAATCTAAGCAATAAATACTAGAATTAATGAAGAGGCAACGAATATATGAAACATGGAGATCTAAATTTTGACTTAAGAAGTAATCAGTCCCTCTGTCATATCGTGCCTGTACTATAACATCTAAAGAAAATTTGATGTTATTCTGTATTAAAGTAATCTATAATTGATTTCCTTCCTCTTGATACGGGTGTAAATGAATGTATATATACGGAAGAAATTCATTGCTTTAAGATCATATACTAGAGAAATATTTATTTTTTATCACTTTTGTTTCAAGTGAGTTTCCCAAATACTCCAATATTAATTTATTTTTGTTATTTCAATTCTTGCACATCAATCTTCTATGAAAATTAAATGTTACCTAATTGTGAAACCAGCTGCATTTAAAGAGACTAAAACTGGATAAATTCTCCCTTCTTACATTGCCATTTAAGTAGTCTTTGCGGATATCGACATCTCTATTTGCACGCGCACAGTTTTACTTTAATCAGGATCATATAGTGTAATCTACTGCTAATAAGTAGCAGATTACAATAAGCAGTAGATTCGCTGCCTATCCAGTCAAGTCTATGAATGAAAATATCTAAGGCAATCTATCGGATTTCACTCAACTGAAACAATTAGCAAAAGGCGTGTGACGTAACGAGATTTATGGGTAGTTGTGGAATAAATCTTATTAAGCGAGGATTAGTTCGAAGTTAGCTGTTCCTTGGAAGATTTTTTGAAAAATTTGTAATTAATAAGCAGAAATTTATCACTTTTTTTACTATGCTAGTAGGAACTAGCATAGCAAAAAAAAAGGGAATAAAAAAGACGAGGGCTCAATGGAAGTGGAGGGGAGCAGTGATAAGCGTTAGCTAGTGAAGAATTAGTTCAAGAAAAAGACATCTCAGTGGAACTAAGAACCGGTTTTAGAGCAGAAGTTTGACTTATGCATTTCGATTTCTGACTGATCCAGATAATATGGCGTACCACGCATAAATCAAACTAAACGATGAATTGTCAGTGATTATTTTGGTTATGCAAGTTTTTATCGGGCCTGCGTTTTAGTTTGCAGGCAATGCAACTCGATTTATAATTTTCTAGTTCCTCGCTGATAAAAATTAACAGGAAGGTGAAGATGTGGAGATAATTATTTGGGCTTCAATATTTAAAGTGTACTTTTAAGCAAAGTGGTGCTTGATATACTCTTCACCAGTTCTTGATAACTCTTCACCAGTTCTTAGTATTTTCGGCAATACTTCCGTCTTCATGGTCTCCAGTCCATGTACAACTATTGGACGCACTGCTTTGGCCTGAACCCAAAGTACCGGTTCGTTCTTATCGAATTCTCTGGTTCAGAGATTATGACGTGTACTCCAAAAACCTCGGAATAATCAGTTTTAGTAACTCTTAAACATTCCTATTTATTTATAACGTAATTTAAACACCAGTTTTTTAACTCTGTACATCAGTGCAAAGAAACGTTATAACCTTCAAATTATATTTTTTGTTGTTTTCTTTTACATTCCCTGGCTAGCATCTCTAACACCTCTCTCTCTCTCTCTCTCTCTCACGCACACTCACACACACACGCACGCACACACGCGCGCACACACGCGCACACACACACACGCACACGCGCGCACGCACACACACACACACGCACACGCGCGCGCACGCACACACACACACACACACACACACAGCAGAATGTGAAAGTTATCCTAAAATAATATACAAACACACTTATGAGAAATCAGCTGATCAACTAATTTAAAGCCTACTACGCAATGAAATCTTTACAGAAGCGAAAAGTGATGCAGTGTTAGCAAAATTCCCAAAATCCTTTGCGTCCATTATAAATATAGGAATTTATTAAAATAATATTTGAACTATAATCATGGCTGTCGAAACCCACTAAACATCTAAGGCAATGCCCCTGGCAAGTTTGGAGGGAAACAAAAATGGCTAAATTCTTTCCCAAACATGAAAACATCATTTTTGTTTGTTTATTCGTAGATGTTATATTGAATTTAGGGTAGAAAATAGCAATTGCCTAGGGACCTCATGTACTTTTATATATTTTTCTTAGTTCTTTTCAGAAATTTGTTGCATTAGAATTTAAATATGTTAATTTATTCTCTTATAAAAACACATTTGCTGTTTATAAATAGATTACGAATAAAGTCAAGCAACTTGAGTTTGATACGGGAATGCTGTAATAATCCATCCGCCAACAGTTACTCCGTAAATTGATGGAATTTCTCCCTTCTTTCATTGAAATATTTAATGCTGCCCATTGTCATTTAGAATCTAAGACTTTCTTTCATAAAAATATCAGAAAAAGAAACTTCTGCATAACTTGCAAAATGACAAACGGCAGAATGTTGACGCGGAAGGCAAACTACGCGTAGAATGTTAAATTACCTTGCCCTGGTAAATTAACATATACTGAATGGCTTTTTTTTTTATATTCACAGAAAATAGATGTCCTAAGCTACTCAGCGAAAAGACTATTTTTCTGAATGTTTACATATTCTTCTAGCTGGTGCTGTCCATTTTTGAAAGTAAATGAAACAAAGCAGTCATTCTGTAATAAGCATGATTCATGCTGCACGTGTTGTGTTTCCACTAATCATGAAATATTAGCACGTTTCAAACAATGATATCCAAACCTCTGGAATGAAACGGTCGCATTTGTCTGCGAGTACAGAAAATAAACGAACTAATATTTAGTTGTGAGTTCCGAGAAGACTAGCTACATATTGCGGTTAAGTTTCTGCAGTGAATAAGCCAAGAATGGTTTTATTTTTTGTTCTACCACAAAGAAAAATAAGGAATTCATTTCAAAGTAAACGTTTGCTCTGTTCCCATGAAAGTATTCTTGAATAAGAAGTTTTACGTTATTTTTATCTGTATCTGGAGTTTGCACTGTTGTTTTAAAAACAAGTTTATTTTTAAATTATTAAATTATTTAAAAATTTTAATTGTTTTAATAATTTAAAATTAGTTTATTTAAATATGGAAATAGACAACAGAATCAACAGAGCTGGTATGGTAGGAAGTCAACTGAATAAATTTATATGGAATAAGAGAGAAATTAGCCAAAACACTAAATTAGCTGTCTACGAGACAGTGTTCAAACCAGTTTTAACTTATGGATCCGAAAGCTGGGTCAGAAGTAAAACACTTGGCCAAAGACTAGAGACCGCAGTTATGAGAGTCCTGAGAAAGATTAGAGGCGTGAACAGATGGCATCAATGACAATATCATATTAAAAACGAGGATATTAGGAAAGAACTTGACATTGTCAGCATCCAGGAATGCATTAGCAGAGCTAATCTCAGGTAGTATTGTCACTTAAATAGAATGGGCGAGGAAAGATTAGCAAAACAAGTGTTCTCTGCCAAGTTGGAAGGAAAACGACCCAGAGGAAGACCAAGATATAGGTGGTTTGATACGGTACAAAATGCCTTAGACGATAGAAATATAAGATCTGATAATGTTGGAGTCCTGACAAGTAACAGATTGATTTGGAGGAAAACTGTAGATAGGAAGTTAGTAATGATGTAATTTTTTCATGTAGTACTATCATATCATGTACATCCTTTGAGGACACATGGCAGGAAAATTTAAAAGAAAAATTAAAGAAAAAAGTCTGTAAACCCAACATAAAACAGCCGATTTAGTATATAGTAAGAGAATTATATTACAAGAAGCTAAATGCCAAGTAATATTCACAGCTACATGCAGATTGACACTTCTTAAGCATTCCACCTCCTAAAAATGGCCAAATGAATTACAATAAATGTGTCAAGTTTATTTTGAAAAAAAAGGGAAGCAAAATTGGACATCCAGAAGAGCCACATTAGATTCAAAACAGACTTGAGGAAAGAAATACTTGCGATAAACATTCATAATTTACTTTCTTCGTAAGTATTAGTTGCTATGGCTGAAATTGATCTGTTCGTTTCATTTACTTTAAGAGATGAACTATTTTCAAGTGCTGCGAAGGCAGGATCCCTAGACCCAATGAGTGGTCTACCGAAAATCTTCACGCATAAAGTGGGATTATAAAAGAAGCTGATGGGCAAGATCGTCGATGGCCCAACCGATATTAATGTACTATAAGTTTACAACCTTTAGTGGGTGGAAGTAACACAAAGGGACCGTTCATGATTTGAACGGAATGTTTATTGATTATTGAGGTGTCTCATTGCGAAATAATTCATTCGTTTGGTTGCATATCTTTAGGAACCCCTACCTCACAACTTTTCGTGTGCGAATGATATTTAAAAAACGAACTTTCTACGCATCACTGAAAACAGAATTTCCTTGATGGAAAGCAGTTGATCTTTCAAGAGACGAACAACGATCACTTATTAGCAAGTCGCAGAAAGATCGTATATTTATCACATAAAACATTCTGGTGAGTGGTTCATAAGAAGAACAAAAATCAAGTGCTTTTGGTATACGACATCAACCAAAGGAATGCAAAATCTTCTAGAAAATTTGAATTGCAAGAAAGGAAAAAAATGATTATGGGAAGAATCAACTGCCTTGAACCTGGACAAACAGTGTCATTTTGGTAATTTCCTAAAAATATGCAATACCAGAAAGTGTTGTTTGCATGAACAAACGGAATTAGAAGATGGTCTTGCAAGGCATCCCTGTGATTGATTTCTCCAAACTTTAAGGATAAACTTATTTGACGAAAAGTCAAATAAGTTTATTGTTAATGTTAAAGTAAGTCAAAAGAATTTGCGGTATTACGATATCCGAATGAGTTCCAGTTTCCACCAGAAAGTCTAGAAATATGGAACATTACCAGAGAGGAAATTCAATCCCGGGAGCACAGGCAAACAAAGAAAATTTCGAGAACACGTAAATTTAATTCTAATCCAAGAAATAAGCCATATATATCTAATGAATTCCTTTCTGATACGCAAGACCAGGATATTTTCAAACGCTAGCTCAATCATTTCACTGACTTTATTAATTCGGTTATTTCCAAAAATACAACAACAACTTCTTAGTGTGTTGGTATTCTCTCTCTTTGTATGAGATAAACTGCTCCTTAAATAGGTTAGAAAATATCAAAATTATACCAATGTATGCATTTTCTGCGATCGAGTGAGAATATTTGTTTGATTTGGTTTAGAATCATACTTTGTCTTCCAATGAAAAATGTGTCATTGCTGAAAGACGCAGAACAAGTTTCTGATGTTACTATTTTTGCGCTGTTGACGAAAATTGTTTTCAATTGTTCTATTTAAGAGACAGTAGAATAAATTGAGTCATTTCGTAATGTTAATGTTACATCTCACGAATAATCGCAATTACTTCCTTTCCGAAAGAGTGTATCCCATTGAATTCCCTAACTTTCCAATAGGTTCGATACAGTTACTGACATTTCAGTAGATAGCGATTCGTACGAAATCCATCCTGCACCGAAGAAAATTAAATCAGATGAATAGACATGAATCACTAAAAAAAAATGACAGAAAAAACGTTGGGTAGAGGGGAGGTGAAGGAAGGGAGGATCGAATTACAGATGGGTTCAGAGACAAAACAAATGACTGAGGAAACAGATTTAAAGTTGACTTACATGTAAAACTTTCTTTAAAGTGCTTCTTTACATTTATTGAAGCAGATGAGAATTATTTCCTATTTATCCTTTCTTTATTCGTTATTATTATTTCGTGACATCTCCATGGTGTCATCGTGTTGAATATTTCTGTAGATAGTAATGTGAATATAACTGTAGCTGAACATATATGAAAGAATTAAACTGGCTATCTGACATCTTGTTCTAATCTGAACGTTTCGGAAAGAACAAGTGAAAAACCCGCTTGCTTTTAACAAGGGTTATGTTGGAATCGCTTTCCTTAGTGTTTGTGACGCAACCCTTGTGATGAATCATCGGATGAAATGTAATATGAAGAGAAGGAAGAGGCATTCATCTCGAGCAACGTGTTTCTCATTATTTATGGTTTAGAAGCGTCCATTGTTCTCGAAATTGATCGTGCGAGTTCCACATAAAGTCCCAATCGCAGCGCATGACGAACGTAGCAGATTTATTGAAGATCAGCTTCAGTCCAATTTATATCCTGAGAGGAATTTGTCTTTGCTAATTATATTGCATTAACAACTCTTTCATCTGTCAGCTTCGGAATTCCATAATGCAATACTCTCTAAACCAAAGCTATAACGAAACCCACGCGATAAGTCTTTCAAACATTTTAAAACAAGCCTTATGCAATGCACAAAAGCATTTCTTGATCCTTACAAGTTGATTATCTTATTGTGATTCTTCAAAATATGCCATGAAAACAAAAATGCCCACTTAGCAAAAATTCGACTAATTTAGCAAAATACTGCAAGGTGGTTAACATTACAATTTTAAAATGATCTCTTAATAGCAAGAGATCACTTTAAATGTGATCTCTTGCACCCACTTATGTTATTGTAATCTGTAACAAGTTAGCATTCCAACGACATTCCCAGGAAATGTAATCCATCTATCAGCACTGAAATCAAGAAATATTAGTCTGTTCCTTTCATTTTCTGAGAAGTTTTGTAAAACTTAAAAAATACTTTTCTTGGAATTAATTGAAACGAATGAAAAATGCAGCGTAAATTTGTTAAAATCTTGAAAAATGGGGGAAAACAATCATTCCAATCAATTTAACACATACCTTTGCGCAAACTCCATCTCAGGTAAGTGTGAACATGCTTGACTCCAGCACGTTTTATACAAAATGTCCCTACGATTGGAAAAGATCGAAGAGAAAGAAAAGATCCCTTCGATTCTCCTCATGAGAAGTAGTTAGATATCATTCTGAGGTATTCTTAATCGGGGGGGTTATTCCTCTCTTATCAAATAAGTAATTAAATTCATGCCATTTCGACCTGGTTTGAACTGCTTTGAAACCAGTCCGACTGGTTTATTTTTGGGGTATGGCATTATGTATAAGTGACCGGTTTTGAACTGCTTTGTGAACAATCAACATGTGACACCATGTACAAGTGAGCATCGTTTCTAGCATAGTTTTAAGACCTGTCTTAAGTCATGTATTTCTCTCCAAGGTAATCTTCCATTAATTAAAAATGTACTCCCCACCCCGACTGTTCGTATCGGTTTGAGAGGGTGAACCCAAGCTTTACGAGAAAATACATGAATCATAGTTAATAAATATTTAAAGCCATTATTAAATCTAGCAATACCACTTAAATTCATCAAATCACATTGATATTGGTGAGCAATTCCAGCTACTTTAGTTTTCATTCGTCTAAATCTACGTTTCACTGGTTTATGTAATGTATAGGTAGGTTGCTCTTGTAACCATCGCTTTACATCTCTGATATTATGCCCAGAAGTTCTTTTCAAAAATGATATGCTTCCAAACCCTCCCGGATTCCACAAATCGTAATATATTTTACTTACATCAGTAGACATTTTAACATAAAATAAGCATAGAGAAGCACTGGTTCAGGTTAAATACATTTTATATTAAGCAAATATTTACATGGAAGACAATAATGAACGCAAATAACTGTGTTGAGAAATCATCACATAAAAGACAGTATACATCTGTAAAGTACATTCCACACCTTCTTTACTACACAACGATTCACATTTCTCTATCATCGAAAACGGAGAATAGCATTTCATAAATGAGGATAAGACTTCCGAAAATTGTCCATCCGTCAGAGAAGATTCCAAACCCATCTTTATAGAAACATCCTTGAAATTGTATGCAAGAACCTCTGACGTAAGACGAAACACGTTAGCATTTGCTTTCAAAACATCACGATGCTGGAAAATACTATTTGCACGATCAATCAACTTTAATATTACATTTGGATCACATTGTATCACTCTATCGCCACTAACAAAACGAACAAGACCTCCTTCCTCTCTCATAGTACAGGAGGAAGAGAAAATTCCCTCCTCCATTTTCCTGCAGGCATCGTTCGATTATGGAAGCTGGAATCTCATCACATCCCATACATCAGAACCACCAAAAGCTATTGTAGCTGAACGGAATTCAAGACATCTTTCAGGATCTAACCCCGATATAGATAAATACAGACATACTCCGTTAGTAAGATAGTACTTAGCACTAGCTTTAGACATCATTGGATGATTTCAAGAAACAGTTCAAAAACTAGACAGAGATTCTTATTCATAAAAAACACGCCGTCACATGTATTTCTCTCCCATTGGAGAAAAATACATGTGACCTTACTGTAGACAACCACAAGACAAGACAGGTATGCTGTCATGTGATATAAATGCAACTGTCTAATGACCTCAAAACGACCAGCCACGAAAACAAGTCCAGACCTGTTCGATGGGGGATGAATTTAATTACTTTTTGATTACGAGAAAAATTAAAACTTTCCATTAAAATTACCTTGGAGTGAAATACATGACGTGGAACTATCATGTGACCTAACTATAACCAACCACAGAGACTGATAAGAGGATGAATTTAATTACTTTTCGATAATGGAGGGAATAAAATATATATTAAAACTACGCTAGAAAACGATGCTGTCCTATGTATGATGTCATCAGCTGAATCCAGTTCAGAACCGCCTCGAAGGGGGATGGATTTAATTACTTTTGATAAAGAGGGTTAAATAAAAAATCCAATTAACCCAACTGGGAGGATAGGTTCCATAACTGTTTGCAAAAGAAAAAAAAATTACCACCTGAGTATTAAATTCAGAAACCAAGAACAAGTGCAGCTACATGACCCTAAGAGCTTTCAAGAGACCTTCTCCAAACAAGATAATTCACTCAGAAATATGCCCCTGCAGGTACCTTACCCCAAAACACTTTCAATAGAAGTGGGAAACTGAACCGAGTAGAATATTACCCTAAAGGGATGAATTGTAATTACTTTTTGATATCCCCTCGATTAAAACTACGTTAGAAACGATGCTGTCACTTCTACATAACGCCGTACGTTGACCTCAAAACTAAACCAATCAGACTGGTTACAAAACAGTTCAAACCAGGTCGAGGGGATGAATTTAATTACTCTTTGATAAGGGAGGAATTACCCATTATCCCCCCCCCCGATTAAAAATACCTCAGAATGATACCTAACTACTTGAGAGAAATCTTTAAATGACCTTCTTCCAAGTGAATTCGAGTCAGCCAATCTGATATGAAGATTACAGTGTTTTTCTCCCGCATACTGACAAATCGCCAAGGGAGCATACACCACTGAGAGAAACGAAAATGCTATTAGGGAGCAGTTGGCGCAGTATGAGAATGGTGGACGATCTGTAGCGATGGAGTAAATAGTTTAAGTGGTTGGCTGAGTGGTGTAGAGCAACCAATAAACACGATAACATAGGTACTATGTTGCGTCCGTGCCCTCGATTAAAATCACTCGTTTCCAATGGTAACGTAAATCTAACTGAATGCAGCATCGGGAAATGATCCATTGATGAAATTTAGCAGCAATGGCTTTTTTTTTTTTTTCAGTAGCCAATAGTGGCCCATTTTTTTTCAGTAACCAAAGGCTTTACAGATTATTATTTCACGGTGAATTATAATAATAAGAATTTTATAAATCAGCAGCCTTTAAATTTTCAACTCTTCAAGCATGAAGAGTCGTTTGCCTACCAACTACAGAAGGCACTATTAGTGTGTCGTTAAAATGTTTAACTAAAACAGTAATAAGGACGTTTTTTTTTATTACTTGTAATTACCGAAATGTCCGCAACACGCTTTACTTCAGGGTGGTTTTGAAGATCATTTTTCGGCTACCTCCGATTGAAATTTATTAGTTTTTCTGGTTATCTAATACATGAAAGTTGACTATTATTAATCTCAGACGGTGTGTTCAGGTTTCTGTTCACCTCAGCATCTTTCTTGCTGGAGGCAAAAGAATGGTGAACTTTTTTCTTTTGCGCAAATCCATCATTACTGAAATGAGGCCGCATAAATATTAATAACAGATCTCCCACCCTCAGGATTATCTGAGGCTGTTCAGGTTCGGAGTTGTTATGTATGACAAGTTTATATTTCCGAAGTCAACTGCCATTTGTTATTTTTAGGGTGCACACAAAATGAACGACGCAAAATCTGTGCGGGGCATATTTATCGTTTCTTTGATCATATTTCAGTGTTCAAGGAATTCAAAGTATGTACCATGTTTGATTAATGTCTTATATTTTATGTGCGTAGTGCTCCCTTCCATTAAAGGTTGAAAGCTTTTACAAGATCGAAAAACCACGAAAAATTCTAAACTTTGCTTCAAATTCTCCCCTCCCCCTCAATATACTTTTAATGCAAATTCCTTTGAATTAAAAATTCATTTTTCATTATTTAGATTTTTTACTGCATTTCAGCAGGAAAATCTTCACATATGGAAAAAAAAAGCTAATCATACTTATGCTTTTCCCACGATACAAAGCAGGAAAAAAAACTTCGACAAAAACCCTGCCTAGAAAACTCACGTGATTTAGATTTAATACATTTAGAAGAGTTAAGTCATTTGAACAATACTTAGACGAATGATGGATGTGGGAATGTTATTTAACTTACATCTTCAAACAACTAAAAAGGACCTTAATTGGGGAAATCTTTCGGACTACCAATCTTTCGGACTCATTACTTTCCAACAGTAAAATGTTGCTACGGAAACTGCCATATTTGCCTGAACAAATAAAACTTTCTTATATAGAGTCGTGTGCTTTTAGATAGAAGCTGTGCTTCAATATTTCTGCAATATGCACCCATTTACAGTCAGGTGACTATAACAGAAGCTGGTTCAATCAAATTTTTGTGTTTTTTTTAAACTAAACGTGTATCAAGACTGTGGGACCATATATGCCTATCACTATCTGGTATTTGTTATTTATAAATGTCAACGTTTGTTTCCATGTGCTGATAGGTTTGTTTGTTTTAGGGGGAAAATACGGTGTGATGTTGTCTTATCATTAGAGCTCGCCATAACACAAAAATCTGCGATAAATAGTCCGAGTTCAGGTCGTTTTAACCGAAGGTCAACTATTGCGCATTGTTTAGGACTTGGGAAGCCATTATGAAGTTTGTTATTCACACTACTCGTTGGTTTGCTGTGTGATTCTTGAGTTAGGTCTTCATCCTGTAATGAAAAGTAAGGTTTATTGTGTCAGTTATTCATTCTGTTTATTCATGTAAGAGATAAACGATTACCTTAATTGGGAACGTAGAAGTTATTTCATCATAATCCTGTTTACAACTCATAATCGGAGACTTAGAAATTTACGTTCATGGTGAAAAAGAAAAAAAAATAAACATTTCGATTATTTCATTGTTCTCTACTGCAGCGTGCCTGTTTATCGCCTTGAAGATCCTATTCATGCATGAAAGTCCATCCCTTCTCCAAATTCCAGATCTCAACAACAACAACCACCAATGGCGGCTGAGACGTTAATTGCTACTTGCATTTCTTTGTCCAAAACAAAATTAATCATTTTTATAGCGAAGAAAATAATTTAAATTTTGACACACTTTTAATTAATTTTAAGTTCGCTGCCACAGAATTAAAGTTCTCCGAGCGCTATCAGTCCTCAACGAACAAAAAATATCTGCCATCGAAACCTGTTTTCCCCTGCTTACTCAGCCCTCAAGGTTACTTTTTAATGGGTTTGGGGTTGTGTTTCAACGCACTAAAGTACTAGCGCTAGACAAAGTGAAAATCGTTGCAATCACTTCGGCGATATTATAATACTGTAATGTAGTCAGCGCCAGGGAAGAACGCGATCCCATGAGTACGGCACTGCCCTGGATTCCATAAAGAGGAAAGTGAAGATTTTCATAGAATAGTTTAGATATTAATTGATTACAGAGAAGTAAAAGAAAAATGGACTCAAATTGAGTCCATTTTAAAAGAATAATAGAACAGATTACTATTAGTTTCTCTATACAAAAGCAGACCTAAGCACAACTGTAGTTATTTCCTTACATTTTACATGCTATTAATT
This sequence comes from Typopeltis vanoorti, assembly GCF_054136105.1. Taxonomy (NCBI): domain Eukaryota; kingdom Metazoa; phylum Arthropoda; class Arachnida; order Uropygi; family Thelyphonidae; genus Typopeltis; species Typopeltis vanoorti. Next base: position 9,349,629 of record NC_143564.1, read on the forward strand.
AAGAAATATGATGCAATCAGATGGGAAAGAAAGAAGTTTAATGCCAATGGCGGAAGTTCTGTTTTGAACCAAAGAAAAAACTATACAGTAGAAACTACAAACGAAACTAATTTAGATTTGATTTGCAAAGAAAATTACTTAAAGACATGCCCGAAAGTGCTTTCCTTTGCTGTTGTTCGCAAGTATTTCTTCCCCTCCCAATTATTATAGCTGCACTCATGAAAAATTGAATCCCCTGTACTTCACACTAATATGGTGCTGCGTCAAAGGAGGAGAGAGAGACAATCGAAGGACTTCACTTCGCACATGCGATTTTGATATTCAGATCTTCTGTCAGTAGGAAGTTACTCCAGATGATGTGAATCAAAAACGGTCACAGAATATTCAAATTATTTTTTATTACAAACATTTATGCTCCGCAGGGACAAACTGAAAATTTAAGTGACAAAATAATTCATTATCAGTGGAGTAAACTCGTGCAAAACATTCAACTGGGGTAGAAGCGAAACTCCTTTCTTACATATATGGAGAATAATCAAAAGAAAGTTATCGGGGAAATTTTTTTGCTATTTTTTTTCACATGGGTCAGCCGCCTCCCTCCCCGGACAAAAAGTGTTCTTCACGTTGCACGCCTCCAATTCTTTGAAAGAACAGGAGATGGTTGCAATTTTTGTAAAAGACCTACTTTCTCAAAGTACGAGCTGCAAGTAATAACCTTAGCATTACAGAAAGTGTGCTTAGTACCTGCGCAAAAGTGAATCAGTTAATGCTACATTAAGGTAAATATTCTTCTATGAAATGTTTATTTCTGGATAAAGCAAAATTCCAATCGTGAGGTAGGAATCATCTACTACCTAGAATTAAACTGTTTTTAGGTTTGAATATTTTTAACCGCATTTATTGTCCAAGGGAATAGAGTTAACGGTAATGATAATTAAAGACATTCATAGATAGAGAGAGAGAACACAATTCCACCACCTATCTAGGACCGCAAAACAAATGCCAGAAGATAATCCCGCACGTCAAAAATTCTCTAGATTTAAAGTATCTCTTCTGGAACAGTCCTTACGTTCCTAATAAGAGGGCAAATAAAACGGCCTTGCTGGTTAAATTGAAGCTGCTATTCGAGTAATTATTTCACGGGTCCTTAGGATGAAGCCAACCGAACACTGAAGGGTAGGTCCGCATTCTTCACGGCTTATTTTCAAGTTGACAGTCACGTTAGGAAGGACCAAGTAAACAAAACCTTAATTAAGCGATGCAAGAAAGTAATTTCTTCACGCCATATTTTCATTATAAATTTAATTAAGTAATGTCTCGTGCAACAACAAAGCGTTAGGTCTGCTTCATAAGGAGACCAATGGCAGATGGTGTGTCAACAGCGCAGTTTATAAATTAACCGCGGACTTTTCTGTCAACGAGATGACTTCTTGCAATAATAAATGAACTCAGCCCAGGCAATGACGATAATAATGTGCATCTGAATATGATAAAGCTTTTCTATACCCGCTTTAACCGGATATAGAAATTACATTGCTGGTTAGTCGGAGCTAACTGACCATTTTACATCGATGATATTTCATACAGAAAGCGCCTTGAACTTGACATTGTTAGCATTCAGGGTGAGTGAGCAAAGATGATATGTTTGATCACTTAAACAGAATGGATGAGAAAATAAAAGCAAAACAAGTTTTTTCCAGGATGGCAGGGAATGATCCAAAGCAAGACCAAAGTATTGTATTAGAAAGAAGTGCCTTAGAATACCAAAACGTAAGATCTGTAATATGGGAGTCCAGATAAGATTAATTTGGTACAAAATCGTTGACAGAAAGTAATGATGACAGAGATAATCGTTGAAAGTAATCGTTGACAGAGAGTACATTTTCACGTCGTGCTGTAATAGTGTTCCTACCCGTATATAACTAGAATATGATGAAGTACCTAGGAGACATTGAAGTAAGAATCACTCCTGTTAGTAGACTAGTGTTGAGACACCGCAGAAACTGGAGACCATCACAGAAACACTTAGAAATTAAAAATCGAATATTAATTAAATCCTTTAATTAAATATTAAATTTTAAGATTGCCTTCTTAAAATTAAGATTGCTGAACTTTTTTTTGAAATACGAATCCTCATATTTGACGCATTAAGCTATTTTAAAACATTCTTAGAATAACAGCTGATCCTCAGGATTTATCGGACAATGTCCGTTTTATTGTTACTCGGTTCAACCTTGAGTCTTGGTTGGCCTTTATTTCCCATCTTCTCTCAATTCTTTACAATCGAAGAGGTGCATTTTTGCAAATATCGAAAACCAGTGCACTCTTACATTAGCCCCTCCCTTTCGTGATAGACCCTAAGAAGAGGTGTTCATCCGAAATCCTACTCTGATAACGGCTAAAGTAGCGAATGAAGGAAAGCGTCTATGAGGAAGGATTGCTTCAGCTGTATCGCCAATCGAACATTTAGATTCAGTTTTCCTTTAATCAATACAGATATTCGGTTTCCAGCGAAATGTAGAACGAATTTTAAGTTCCACTGACAAAGAGTGTCTTTCCCTAGCTGAACTTTTCACTGTTCCTTTTGGTTCCCCGGCGAAGAAGGCAACACGTCAGCCTGCAATCAACTTCACGTTTTACCATCATGTTTGCATCTAATTCGATTGACCCTGAAATCCAAGCAGAAAATCGGCTTTTCTTTTTTTTTACGTTCAAACACTGAATAAAGTCTAATACAAAAACAAACTTTTGTATTAGGTCGTAGCCATAGCTTGAATCGAATTAATATGAATGTAAAGTTTGCTTAAATACGGAGAAATCCTTTTGGTGGAATGAAGATTAAAAAATGCAAAATACTTAAATGTTCGGTTATTGGGAGGGGGGATGTGGATATAAGGCGATTTCTGATATCAGCATCATAATTATATAAGAGACTGAATGATATAATCACGTAATCACAAGAAAGATATTTATTTAACCAAATATTTCAGTCTGGAAATAGCAGACCATCCTCAGTGGTATTACAAGAACAGTTTAAAAATTACAAGCTAGAATACTAACAATAAATCGTTAAAATTAGAACACGCCCCGTGATGTTATATCACTAAGTATGAAACGGAATATTTTGAAGTACAAACATGATTGAATTTGCTATTAAAAAAAATTAATTAATGAGTAATCTTGATTAGACTTTCCCAGAATTTTGATATAGATATACAGTCATTACGATTCAGGTTGGGACGATGGAGCAAGGCCTCCACGCTTTCCTTGAACAAACGTTCAAATTTATAGCGGTATCTATGTAAGAGGCGAGTCCTGGACCAAAGGATGTTGTGGTCAGTTTCAATCCTGTGTTGAGCCAATCCAGACTTTTCAGGTTTGTTGTGAAGAATGGATTATTGATGGTCTTGGATTCTTTTTTCAAGAGAACGTCCAGTTTGTCCAAAATAAGAGAGATCACAGTTGCACGGAATTTGTTATACTCCAGGAAGAGATAAAGTTGAGCGTTTGCCTTTAGGAGAAGGAAAATGAGAAGACAATTTGTTAATAGGTGAATACGTAGTTGTTAAATCATATTTCTTTAAAATTCTTGCGATAGGTTCTGAAATACCGGAGATATAAGGAATAGGCACTCGACGTATTGAAACTTTGTTGTTTTGTGGAGGATTATAAGAATTGAGAAGACGTCGAGTATTTTTTCAGAAAACCCATTGAGTTTCATGTGTTGTTGAATAGTAGAAAGTTCTTTCTGTAGATAATCAAAAGTAGAACAATTAATTTTGGCTTTTCTGAATGAGACATTTTATAATGCCTCATCATCTGCTATTTCCAGACCGAAATATTTGGTTAAATAAATATCTTTTTTGTGATTACGTGATTATATCATTCAGTCTTATGTCGCAAGTATCCTTGAAACAACAAATATAAGAGACTATTTTATCTGGGTAAGGAAATAGCTATTAACATTGCAAATCCGTAGATTGAACTTTAAAAAATATTTCTCGATTCAACAAAAAAAAAAAAAAAAAAAAGTGGAATAAAAGACGTTTACTTGGTTTATAAGGAAAAGATCGTTTGGGATATTCTCTGTTCGTTATCGGTTCTCTAAGAAAATTGTTTATTATTGAACTCCTGTGAGTGATTTGCTCACAGGAAATCACCAAAATCTCCCTCACAACTCCTTGCGGTAAATCCATAACTCTTAAAACTGATTTCGTCACTGACTGTAAATAAAATTCACTCTCAATAAAAAAAAGACTGTGCGCTTTTTAAAAGATGAAACGTCCTGTGGCACTAGGAGGTGTCTGGATAGTTCTGATAAATACCTAGAAGAAGAAATATTAATTTTACGTCTTCTTATATATCCTAAAAGAAAAAGAACAAATTACTACAATTTGATGAAACATGGAGATTAAAGGGATCAAAATATGCTCTTTCTTTTGGTTAGATTAGTTGTTTTAAAATCAGTTTTGTTCTTGGTGGTTTTAGAAATTTCCAGACCTCCCCTGGTATTTGAATGTAAGCTTGATTTGTGATTTCTTTAACAACTCAGTGGGATCAAGCATATCAGGAAAGCAGAGCTGTGAATTCGTTTGCAAATTAAAATCCCGTGTGACTGGTATCACATGCATAGTTCCGATGTTTTTTTTTTCGCTCTACATAAAACCAATGCAGGTTTTCCTGCACTGTTAAGTGCGCATAACCTTTCGAACAAATGTTCGGTCATTTATATTTCAACTTAGGCAGTTATTAGTGGTCCAAAATTTGTAGATAATTGAAATTAAATCCTTTACTAGTTGCGTTGCTGTTTTAACGGGCGTAGTCAATTAATTTTGTGTAATTAGCATTTCAACAGACATTCCAACTGACCCTTCGGATGCCACGTGAACGATTAATTGGGATGCAATATTACTCGTGCGTGTAGGCATTCTAAATGAATTGTAATCTCCATATATTTAATTGGCTTCTATCCAAATGAATGGCTTCCTGTAGCTATTGACAACAACAGTGGCCTCTAGTTTTATCCCATCCGATTAATTTCTATTATTAATATAAGAATATTTGTTCTACAACGAGACAAAATGTTGAAACCGTGGTACGGGTTCTGCCGCATGTGAGATGAGGCTGAGCTGTTTAACTGAATATTTTAATGTCTATTTCTATGAATACACAAAATTTAAGGATTGCTTATAATTTACAGATCTCAGTAAATATCTTTAGAGAAGATCTTATATCAGTGATAATATTCTTGTCACTAGAATCGGAAGATCTGATCTACTTAATGAAAATAGGCAATACATGAGCAGGGATGATACTCTAGTTACATCGTATTAAAGGATACGCTTCTTGTAACCTATTGCATTTTGATCCTGAAGGAATGTAATGCGGCCAAATTTATCCAATGTCATTGTCAATAAATTACGCATGCAAGGAGCAGGACAGAATGCTAAATCTTCAGTCAAGAAAGCAGACAATTGTGAGTGGTTCACGACAGTGATGGTAACATACATCGGCACCCTCCAAATATGTCATTAATTTTAAAACAGATTGTAAGCTTTCAACAGATTTTATTACTGTAAAATTAAAACAGAATGTATTTGAAAATTTATCTTTGCAATATAATACATAAGTTACATACATTTGCGTTTGTATGCATTACTTTGTAAGGGGGGGGTTCTAAAATTCCAACTGACTCATTGTACACACCTGTATAAGTATTTTTTCTATTGTTTTGAATTTATGTACCCAGGCCAGCAGAGTTCTCCCATGACTAATTTTGAGATATCATGTACGTGCAACAATTGGCGAATCAAGTTGAGCAAAACTGTGATTCGCATACTGCTGTTTTAAATAAGCTGCAATTTGTACTGTGAAATTGGTTTCTTATCAAAGATTCACTTTCAATATTTTTCATAAAAATACTTACATAAAAATTTACTAGTGTCTTACTTACATAAAAATGTACTAGTGTCCATTAAGCAAACCAGCTGAATTATTGGCTCTGGGAAAGATAAGGTAATGAGTTGTGCTTTTCATCCAAGAGCAGTTTCCAATTTTCATTTATAAAAAAAGTTATAAATGGGGGAAAAAAGTTTCGTGACGTGAGCTTTTATGTTGAGATGTTCGTAAAGTGTTTTCCTTTTCATTAAATGCGTAATGAATTTTGTGCAGGCATCTTGTGGGATTCAATTATCTGCTAGTTACTAGTGGAAAGTTTTCTTCGTGATCGTTACAGTTTGCGAAATTAATCTGCTTTCAGAGGAGCATCTGTAAACAACAACAACATTTACTTGCGGGTCTCGCAGACCTTGACCCAAGAGAGAAAACAGCTGCGTCTAATAACTCCTGTACCGATCTGCTAGTCCATTATATGCACGTGATAAATGCGTCTTCATAACTAAGACTAATCGGTCGTCTTTGTTCACCAGGTACAACGTAATGTTTACTGGATCTCTGGTAACCGAACTGTTTATGTACAAAGATAATACATTGCCTTTGGGGATGGTTTAGGAAGTGTGTGAAGAGCTGGTGAAGACGCTAGCTTCTCCAGTAGGCAAAGGATTCGCCTCAGTGAATATCCTAATTTATTCCCCATTCTCAGAAGGGATTGCATGTTATCGATGAAAAATAATAGCTCGATATCAATCTCTTATTTCATGCATCAGTTAGAGAAAACTTTCTAACATTTTTCAAGCATAAGCAGTACGTGGCGCTTGTCTTTTTAATAAGTCGCAAAATGGAAGTGAAACAAGTTATTTCTCAAGTTTGTTCAGGCTGAAGACCGCTTTGCTATGCTTCTGCCGGTATATCTTCAACTGAAATGTCTTGAAAAAAGTACAGCAGATGTATCGAGTTGCTCAAGATAGATTTAAAGTAAACAAATTAAAATTGCTGCTCATTACTTTCATCTGCTTATGCACAAGGGATTATTTATAACCATAATTGTTTTTGTCTATTTTATGTTAGGAATTTATTCCATTCTACGATCTTTCGATTGCATGATTCAGAAACAAAAATTCCTAACAGCGGCCTTGTCCTAAAGCTTATTAAACTGTCAGGTTAATTTCGTGATACGAGAGTAATCCGTAATTCATATTGATTACCTTCTCTTCCGTTGGGATACACACAGCCGAGGAACCATTTCTAGCGCGATCAGAAAGATAATGTCAAGGATGACAATAATGACACGCTCAGAAATTGAAATGCCATTAAAGGAGAAGCCTTTCAGCCATACTTAGTTCATTGGGGGACATCCATTTCGACTAATAGTTAACGATGCAAAATAAAAATGTGTTGGTCTCATATGTAAGTGAACTGCGTCTTGAGACCAGTGAAGTTCTTTTATGAATAATATGGAAATTCAGTCGGATTTCTACGTGGATATTCATGGATTAAAATAGATAAATGTCAAGAAGTCGCAAAGAAACCAAACAATTCCAGTTTATTTCAACTGTATAATTCATCCAAGGAAATGAATTAATTATGTACAAAGACAATGATGACTGGCTATGTTTCAAACGCAATTTAAAGATTTCTTGGCGTATTATTCTGTTTTCTTTTTTGCTTCTATCTAACAAAGAGCCACTGAAATGATGATGAAAAGTTAAAGTAGAAAAATTTACGTAATGGATAAAACTGCAAATTCAAACATAGATTACCACTTGTGATTCTACCTTAGTTTCCATTGATGTCATTCATGGAATTAAAAATAAAAAAAATCATCTCGTGTGATACTCAAACAAAGAATTGTAACTCCTAGTATTCCATAAGGATGCTGGAAGTGGAATGAAATTCAACATCTGCTTCAACAAGCAACTTTTAGCTTAGAGTAACAGCAGCTTGAATTTTGGTTGTAATAATTCATGTAATAACACATTAATACAAACAAATGAAATGGCATTCGGTGATGATAAAAATTGTACTTCGTATTCTATAAGGATGCTCAAAATTAACCGAAATTCAACATGTGCTTCAACAAGCAATTTTCGATATCCTGATTGAGATGAAGTTTCTTAATTAAAAACTTTAGTTTAAATGATATAAAATATATCAAATATTCAATGAACTACTTTCGATACTAAAGTGTTTTTTTTTTTTTTTTTTTTTTTTTGTGAAATGTACATTTTTCTGTAAGGGTAACAAAAAGTTAGATTATTCTCATTTTTTTTCTCCGGTGTATTCTTCTATGAATATTCTTCGTTTGGTCGAGCAGAATTTCATGTCATTAATTATTGAATGAATCTTATCTATAGCTAACTCCCATTAGAACCACGCTCCCACCCTCGGAATAAAATGGTAGGGGAGATGAAAATCTGGCGGTACAAGTATGAAATGTTATCGATAAAAATGAAAAAGGATACAAAAATGAATATTTTAATGGCATTCATTTGCTAATTTACTTAATATTTGATACGAAAATTCACACAAATCCCTTCTGATCAGTTTAAAGTTTTATGACTGAGCTGGGAAAATGTAAACACAGTCCGTATTTATAAGTTACGATTTTTTATGGTGATAACTATAAGGTGAAAAGCTCCAGCATGTACGGAGAACAGTCCTTTTTTTCGTTAGTGTTTTTAAAATAATACCTTGTGCAATGCTAGAAATGCTTGAAGGTAGTGCAATGCACTACCTTCAAGGGTCAGTTGCTGCAGTATCCAGCTATTTGCTTACGCTTGGAATCGCCTAACTTTATATAGTTTCTATATTCGGCATGAAACTCTTTGAGTTTCTTATTCAGCTAAGAAACAATATGGGATAATATCCCTTAACTTAAAAAAAACACTTGCAGATAACATTTGTACAAAACACACTGATCCAGCTGTGAAGTCCTGGAGTCGGCCCATAAGCCACCGTCTTGTTTTTTACGACTGGCTACACACACTTTTATAATTATTCACGTGCAAATTAACGAAAGGGTGTGGAGGTTAAACACGACTCTGATCTAATTATACTTACTATTTTTTCCAACGTTAAGTGTATTCAGCATAAGATTTTGTTTTTCTTCTTAGAATTATTAATCTTTTTTTTTTTTTTTTTTTAATTTAGCAACCAAAAGTGTGGCATGTTCCATAATGGGATTGTCAAATAATTTAACATTCAGAGTAGCTTTCTCTCTCTCTCTCTTTCAGCTATGGAGCATTAGAGACAATATAAAAGTTTGCTATGAAAGAAAAACGTGTTTTGAATAACCTCTTAGAGTACGTCTTCTTAATAAATCACAATTTTACGAATAAAATGGAGTTTGGCTCTGTTCCTGCACTCATACTACAAACTCATCTGTCTCATTTTCAGTCGTTTTTCTTCCACACTTTTTTTTAATTGAATATAATAGACATTTTTATCTGCACAAGGTCCAAGCACTCCATTGTAAGTAATTCAATGTTTCCATTTTCATCTTCACCTTCCCTTCTTGTCACATTTAAAACAAAGAGCCCGATAATGAAGACTAGAAATGTTTATGGATGGATCGGACCAGGGCCGCCGAGAGGGGGTGACATCTGAGACTTTTGTCACGGGCTCGGCATCGAAAAGGGCCCGACCGTCGGGCCCCGGCGTGTCACATAACTGTGTTTATAATGCATGGTTTTAATTCTCGTAATAATACAACAATGATAAAGGATAAATGCATATCGAGAATGAAACTGTGTTTTGTTTTAGACAGACGGCTACGCTCTTTAGCTCGCCGTGAGTGTCCGGAAGACACTGATTCTCTTGGCTCGGATCGTATAGTTATAGCGGGTGATGACATCAATAGGCGTTCGTGCAAGGCGTTGTTGCCGTTGGCTGCGCTAGCGCTAGCTAGTAATTGCATTCACAGTAATGCTCCCTGCCAGAACGCTTCGTTCTTGTTAGTATTTTGATAGACGAAGGTTTTGTGATTGTTTGTAAAGAGTGCAACTGTATAGTGCAGGCCGTGCGCTAAAAAATAAAAGTAAGTATTCTTATTAATTTGATTTTTTAATTATTGAACTTATATTTTTAATAATAAAAATTTGACCAACAGAAATGTATCATCGTAAATCTAGAGGCAATAAAAATATAAAAATTCTCTTTTTATTTAATGTTTGCATTTTGTATGTATGTAATCTATCGAATTTTGAATTTATTGTACACTTTTTTAAATAAATGTTTAATGTTTTATATGACTTTTTTATTAAAAAAGAAGTCATATAAAATTGATGCACTTTTATTAAGTGCGGCCGGGGACCACAGACTTGTCACGGTCCCGAAAATTTCTCTTGGCGTCCCTGGATCGGACGCCTTTTCTTCAGCACAAAACATACAGAAGCACAGAAGTTAGGATTGTTTGAAAGGGGAAAGAAGAGGGGATGGTTCATACTATTTCCAGATTTCATGAGGATAACGAAGCCCCAATAAAATCATGGAAAGAAGTTTCAAACATTGCTTAAAAATTTTCTCTCTAAAGATTCTAAAATTTACCAGAATAATCCAACTCATTACAGATTCCTACACGAAACCGTGGAATTTTCAAATCTTTCTTCCGGATTTAATTCAAGTCAGTTCACAAACAGTATTTCATGATTATGACACACGAAGTATTTGTGTATATGTATGTGCGTGCGCTCGTCACGCGATAGGCTCGCTCTGCTTTCAGTGCATTGAGTTTTCGATCAGTTGGGGGGAAAGACAAGTAACATTGTGGGTTTGTCTGTGTTGAAAGTTTTCTATGGATTGAGTTGGTGAGTTTTATTATCACGAGAATATAAAATTGTGCAAACGCGCAAATACACAAACACCAGTGACAGATCTGGAGCGGGGAGAAGGGAAGAACAATGCTTTTCGTATAAGAAATCAGAACCAAACGTAACGTTGTGTTAGTTAATAAAAAAACATCACTAACCTTTTAGTTATTATAAAAAAAAATTATTATAAAAAACGAAAAATTATTTGTAAATTTTCCTTCTCCCTTAGGGTTACTGTACGGATTCCCATTGACACATATTTGCAAAGCATACTTGAATATCCCCTCCAAATTAGCGAATGGTGTCACCTGGGTGCTTACAAAAATAATTAAAATAAAATAAACAGCTACAGGAAATTCCAGGTATGAAACAATATGTTTTGATTGTGTTCCGAAGGGATTTGGAACACGATCAAATTTCATTTAGCACTAATATGCCAAAAAAAAAAAGAAGCACAATTTGAGTTTTCCGAAGAAAACATCACCCGATTCTGAAGAATGAAAAACTGAGGGCGATCCAACAGCTAATAAGCGATTTTGCATCTTTCCTTTTTGACAATGAAATATAACAAAATCCATTTGTCCACCAAACCAAGCCACCTCAGACAGGCGACGGTCTGGAGTGAGTGAGAAGTACACTTCCTGAAACATATTCACAAACATCCATTCCTACAGGGGATGGATGTTTGTGAATATGCTGTAGAGACCAAACCAAAATGCTGTAGAGACGAAACGTGGCTTGGTTTGGTCTCTACAGCCAAACTACACTTTATTTAACCTTCAGCTTGGCCCACGGTACGAATACAAATGAAATACAAGCTAATATTCTTTCGTAGATGGAAATTATATTTGAAAAAAATATACATATTTAAATGTAATCAATTACATATATTTCAACGTAAATTTAAATCATTGAAACCAAGGAGTAACAAAACTGAAATAAATAAAATGGTAAATAGAATTACTAATTAAAACGATATTAATATAGGAAATCTATCTTTAATGGAGCAATAGAAGCCTCTCCCCTCAAAAAAAAAAAAAAACTAACAGCGTAACAAACCATAACTCTTGGTTGGTAGTTTGAGAATCATCTGGCCTTTGTGAAATATAAACATGGGACGAAGATGGTGTTGACAAAATGCTATGAACTTCTGCTAGGAAATAATTTTAAAATGAATTGATGCAAGGATAAGTAACGAATATAAAGATAAATGCGTTCACACTTTTCTCTATGTAACGTTTTATTTTAAACATACCAAAATAGTGGACACTAAGAAGTGGATTTAGGCAAATGCGTATATACGTAACCATTAATCACGTAATTATAATTAAAACTAAACTTTAAAATGCAATTTCTTGGTTGGCTTTGGAAACTCCTCTATAACGTAAACAAGAACCTTCACATTTCAGGTAATAGAAATAAATTAATACCTCTATAATGCCTCAGGGTATTTTGATGTTTTTTGAAAATAAAATCTTGTGGTAGGACGAAAATAAAATATAAAGTTCTATTCTTGGTATCAGAAATAATGATACTTTTATATGTTACTTGTTTGGCGTGAATGTCTAACTTTATCAAGTTGCATGTAAAGAAATCTGACACTGATTGGTGAAATACTCGATACTGTGCTACTAGGAATATAATACGTCACGATTTTGGTATTCAGTTAATTTTATCAGAGAGCAAAGTATTATGGGATTCGATGAGCTGCAAATGATAATTGAATCATATTTGCCTGAACCACTGTATTGAAATACTATTCAGAGAGAGAGAGAGAGAGTCTGACAAACGAACAATCAATTAATGCAGCGCTTATTCCCAATTCATTTCCTAATAAAATTCATCTTTTACAGGTGATGCAGCTCTGCAGGATTTGGACGATGCTGAAGTGAACCGTGGAGAGACTACAGTCTTTACATGCAAAATTAGGAACGAGAAATGCGAATGTGGCATGGCTGAAGGATGGTGTCGTAGTTGGCAAGATTCGAAACAAATATATCTTCCAGCGGGAACCTTCTGACGGAGATTGCAGTATTACAATAACCATTACGCGTTTGGTAGACGATGAGTGTGTGTGTGGAAGTGTCAAGTGACACACGCATTTCTACTACAGGAACTGAAGTTTACGTCACCGGAAGTTAGGCTTACTTTTAAGAGGTAAACGCATTCAACAGCTGCTATCATCTTTGTCAGTATTGTGAAATACAAATCGTTCCGGATTTCTTGTCTTGATGTTGTTTGTGGGACGTCCGTATAAATATTTCAGTTTTTACCTAATTCGATATGTCATTGTTTATGATTTTCGATTTTCCTATTTCCAATGAGTAAATGTATGTTTATTCAATAAGCACTCTAGCAACTACCATTACTAACATTTTAAAAAATAATAAAGATTAAGAATCTCTGACAAAGGAAATAGTAACCGCTGGTAGAAACTTTCTTAACTGCCAATTACTTGAGCGTAACAGATATCGAAATAATGCAATTATTTGAAATGAAACGAATTCTGATTCGAATGCGTATAATTCAGTTACACTGTAGCGTATTCTTACAGACGTTTCTATAGTGGGCATTGTGTTCTAGTAAATACTTTAGGAAAAGCAAGGATATTAATTTCAAAGCGCCTGCGCAAACAACATGCTTCATTTTTAGAGGATCTCTGATGGAAAAAAGATGCCTACCTTAAATAAAAATTAGTGCTGATTACAATCTTCACAAGAATAGCTGCTTAATGTATAATCCGCATACCATATAGAAATAATCACCTTGTAATTATTAGTCGCATTCATTAAATTATTGTGCATTTACTACCTCATTTTGGGAACTTTTCGAGTATGCACATCTGAAACAGACCTTCTCGACTCCCGTTAAGACTAGATTTGTTGCTGAGTTGAAAATCGTAAACGATGTCACATAAAATATAGGCACTGCAGTATAACGCTTTAATTTTTTTTTTATTATATTGAATACCAAACAACTGCTTAAAGCTGTTCTCAGGGAATATATACCCCCCTCGGAGAAACAATCACCTATTCAGAATTAGCAGCTCTGCGTTTTTGGAACGATTTATTCACAAGGAAACGTAGATTTGCAATTTCCTCTGATAAAGTGGAAAACAGAACAACTGGTTTACATGAGTGATACACTTTTTAAAAGGAATGAAATTTATCGCGATAGAAATTAACTGAATTACTGATATTTGATTTTTGGGAAAATATTTACTATCCAGTGTCGCATCATCTAAACCAGGGATTCTCAACCTATGGTACGCGTATCACTGGTGGTACGTGAGCCACTGCCTTACTGGTACATCTAATATCTTGAATTAAATATAGTGGTACGTCACTGGAAAAGGTTGAGAACCCCTGATCTAAACGATACATTTGTTCCTATAGTACCTCTCGTTATAACGGGGTTCGATATCTATGAAATAGGAAAATATAGAAAGTGAAATATTTGAATTATTTGTGACTGATATATCAACGTGTTTATTCTTAGAATTATCTGGAATAATTCGTTTGCTATTTATTGCTGTCGTTTACTGTGGTCGGAGAAAAGAATCCATGACACGTAGGTATCATTTGGGTTGTATAATAAGATACGCAATACATCGTTTTTGTTTCTTACCAAAAACGTGGGCTGGGTGATCTATCATGAAAATCTTTATCATGGTATCGGTAAGGAAACATTTCGTACCACAGGATTATTTTACATGGTGTACTCCAAAACAGAAGTTATTTATTATAATCAATCGATCTAAACTTTCCATCTCTGATTTCCAATTTACGAGCGAATGCAGAACGTGTGTTTGGAGTTTGAAAAATTTCTGTTTCCCATCTGACAATGCCTCTCTTGTATGCGGGTGGCTTATTAGCTTTTTTAAAAGGATATTTATTTTATGTCGGTTTTTAGATCAGCTGGAAATTATAGATAGGGTCAGTGGTACTACCTTCAGTTATAAAATGATAAATGAAATACCTTTACGATGGTTATTTCGATGATAATCTGTAATATAAATAAATACAATAACACGGATATAAAAGAAAGCAGAGATAAGTCAATATATAATATAAACTTTCTTACAATTCCCTCTAAGGATTGGTCCATAAAATGTATTTAAACAATATTCCATCATGGGCATACATAAAAACAATAACTGACATATGAACTGTTTAAATGCAGTCTGAGAACAGGAAGAGTGATATAATTGTGTTGCTGAAAAGCCACATTTCATTATATTAAGCAATATATTTTAAGGACGTGATGTTCTCACTTAACCACCATACTCCATAATAATCGTCTAGAAAATAAGCATTGCTACCCCACCCATAAACCACGCGGGTAAAGAAAAAACGCTCACAGCATTAAATGTACCTAAAACAGTTTTTCCCCTAAAATGTAAATTACAAGAAGGATTGGAGGATTGAAATGTTCAAAAATTTGTTTGCCCTCTAGAGCAAGGAATTCTGTAAACTTTATAATAAGATTATTATAATCAGGATGCTTGTCTCGCACAGGGAGAGGAAATTCTTTTTCCACATAAACTTTTCATTAACATTCGTGTCCCCGCAGTGAATTGAAACTATGAGCGCTTGGGTTACATATCGGAAGCGGAAGTCCCTGTATGCAGTCGAAACTATTTAAGGGTCTTGCAGTTGAAGGTGGAGTTAGCTGGCCTTATACAGGGGTTGAGATTTTACACCATTACGCATCCAAGAAAACCGTTCAAGAGAATATGACTAACTTTACAATTATGACAAGGAAAGCCAAGGACATTTGGTCGGACGTGGTGATTAAGAGCTTGTAAACATTATTATTTACGAGGGACATCTAGAGAGCAAGTTCCGGTTTTAAATATTTTCACTCCAGCCCTGGGATCGCAATGGTATGCATTAGTACTGAGTTTGTTGATTCGGAAGCAAGACGTTGGTGCCATTTTCAGACATTCTCGTAGTGCAAATCTTCTTGGTGTGTGTTTATAATGTCTAAGAAAATCGAATCGCCCCCCCCCCGGATGTAAAATCGAATCGCCCGACGCAGACAACCCCTGAATCCAAACAACAGTCCATGGCGTGGAGGCACACTTCGTCACCAGTCAAGACGAAATTGAAGACAACGGTTTCCACTCGGAAAATCATGTGCACTGTGTTTTGGGACAGACAAGGAATTTTGGTGGTAGACTTCTTGGGTCAAGGCTCCACAATCAACGCCATACGTACTGCCAAACCCTTAAGAAACTGCGTCGTGCGATCCAGAATAAACGACATGGAATGCTTACCAGGGGCGTTGTTTTGATTTATGATAACACCCGTCCATACACTGCCCGCGTAACACAACAACTTCTCACCACTTCGGCTGGGAACAATTCTATCATTCCCCATATAGTCCTGACCTCGCGCCAAGAGACTCTCACCTGTTCAAACATCTGAAATCTTTCCTTGGTGGCCGGCTATTTCAAGACTACGACGAGGTCGAAGAAGCAATTAATACGTGGTTATACAACTCTTGGTGCCCAGCTACGATAAGTACCAGAACAATGGCGGACGTTATGTAGAAAAGTAGTGAAAGATGTCTACTTTAATTTCCAATAATGTTTTTTTTTTTTTTTGTAAGTATATTTTTGTTTCTTTGACAGCCTATCGGAATTTACTTTCTGCACGTTCCTCGTACAGCGCTATTATTAAATAGAGTTTGAACCACATCCGGAACTTTTTGAAAAATCTGTTTAAACTAACATGTCACAATATATTGCAGACTATTACAAAATTATTAGAGACATTTTTATTTGAAACATTGTTATGCACACTACATCATATTTTTAGTTCTTTGATTCTTGAAACATATACAGTGTGCAATTATAAACACAACAAGTCCTGTGACAAAAATATAAAACAACATATTTTTCTAATGAAAGGTATTGGATAAAACATATCATGCTTATCGAAAACGATCTTGAAAGAAAAGCTTCGGGAATACCAAAAGAAAAAGCTTTTGATTTGAAATATTTCATGCTACGATGAGACTGTCGTCAGCACACAGATATTTAAGAATTTATCAGAAATTCTACCACCAGATGAAAAGCTTCTCCCAAGAAATTACCCCCACAACAGTCGCTCTAATAGTAAAAGAATAAAATGCGTTCTTTGTAAATGGGTGCCTGCATTCGATTGGATTGGATTCTATTCTAGCAGAAGAAAGCCGCCTGTTATCCCTGGTATATCTAAAGCCCATAAAGAAGCCACGCAAGAATCTCTTGTTGTTGTTGTTGTTGTTGATTTTAAATCAGATAAAACGCCAGTGTCGTGGCCACAGTAATGGACCCTTTTTGTGTTGAGATAGAAAGCACACTCGGATTCTCGCAATCGCGGCAAGGGGATTAAATAATAGGGGAACCTGCTACACGTTGTAAAGAACATTTCTTGTCTTCTTTCAGATTAGTTTAAAAATATTTAGGGAGAGAGTGCTAATACTAAAGGCTCTCTGATAAATCTAGATGGCATGGCTCAACCTAGCCAAGTTTAACTTGGCTAGGTTGAGCCATGCCAAGGTTTAGTTGAACTTAAACTCTTATTTTAGCAAGTTTTTTTTTCTTTTTCCTTAACTCAAGTGAAAAGTGGTGTTAAGCATAAAAAATCAAACAGTCGTATTCGAACAGCGGTGACAATTTTTCAGTACTTCGAATTTTAATTACTGTGACATTTCAATACAAGGCGATTTCTATTTGAGAAGAAAAGTAGGATTGGAAGAATATCTACTATCTTCATCACTGCTTTAATTAAGTGTGTTACACAACATGCTACTTAACTAAGAGTAACCACACACTATTTCATCACTATAGATAAAGGTCGTGTTTGAAATTAGCTGAAGCAATTAATTAGAGCTAAGAGGCCAGTGCATTACAGCTGTTGATTGCTTGAGGTAAGAAGGAGAATTCCCTGCAGTCTTTTCTTTTATATAGCATTGACTAGAAATTTTAATTACACATCGCAATGAAAGTTTATTGTAAACACAATTCGTCTTCTAAATAATAAGTACACCATTTTAGAATAACAGAACAGGATATTTGATATTTTTAATATAAGTTTCACCAAAAATATCATACGTAATCTAAGACTTGTAAAATAGTGCATTTGCTTACATTTTAAATTGGAAATTTTTATCATTGATATTAAGCTTTCAATTAATTTTCCAAGATGGACTTTAATCAGTAAAACAGATAATACAGAGTTGCTTAAGGTCATTAGTCAACCTTCAGCATGGTAAGTAGCGTTTATTTATCAGCCGATGACTAAATTCTAGTTCATTTTATGGTGCGAAAAATTCGAAATTTAAAATCAAATGTGGGATATGAGGAGCGGAATTCATTTTACATTAAGCAGACTCAGTGGAACGTGAAAACAAAGTTCAACATCCAATGGGAACGACTCTCGAGATTTTGTTGTAGCTGCTTAATACCATAGGCTGCACTGGCTTGAGCAAGTGCCGCTTCTGGTGTTAAGTATTTTCGCAACCATCCCTCATTTTGCAGAGGCCATTGCTCAGTAATGGTATTGTACAGGGATAGTCATTGTCCACATACTGGTTTCAATAATCGGTTTACGCTCAACACAAAAGTTGGAAAGAAGAATTTTATAACGAAACACTTATAGTTACAGGTGTTTGGACTGTAAGTGTTTAACAAAACACTTACAGTCCAAAAATGTGAACACAAAGGGAAAATATTAAATGTGTTTTCATTATGGTCGATGAGAAGCAAAATGGACATCACCGAAAACAACAAATGAATTCACATAGAACGATACGATGATAAAGCAAAATGAAGATGTTTAATAATTCAGGATAAATGACTATTCCACCGAAGGAGGGAAGGGCAAGTAAGAGTTTATTTGGTGTTGCTATTCAATTTCAGAAATTGTCAAAAGTGTAATATTGCATGCACCAAGTCCAATATTTGATCCACATGGATTGATGAATTTAGGATCCTGCGGAGATCAATACTACACCGACTGATTTATGCACGATTGGACATTCATGCATAACTACGTAAATTCCGAATATAATAAGAAATTAATGCTTCGTATTGAATTTGAGTTGCTATAGGCTGTGGATGGCGTTAACAAGGTATTTCCATTCTTATCAAATTTGGTAAAAATTGCAGGTCAAGTAACATCGGTTGTCTTAAAACGAAGTATGCTCTCTCTGCTCTGTGTGTGTGTGTGTGTGTGTGTGTGTGTGTGTGTGTGTGTGTGTGTGTGTGTGTGTGTGTGTGTGTGTGTGTGTGTGTGTGTGTGTGTGTGTGTGTGTGTGTGTGTGTGTGTGTGTGTGTGTGTGTGTGTGTGTGTGTGTGTGTGTGTGTGTGTGTGTGTGTGTGTGTGTGTAAAAGATGTTCTCTGATGGAGTGCACATCTCTCTCGGCGTTCATGTGATAGGCAAAAGTCAATAACGTCCTTGCGCGCGAGATGTGAAGTGCTATCGACTAGGCTGCTCACAGAAGTTAGCGACGGGAGACAACACCGAAGAGAAGCTCCCTCCGCATTCTCACTGCTCATCATCATCATTTATCTGGTGAAACCTGGCTAGCAGAAAGGAGAGGAGGAAAGATAAATCGATCATGTTGGACACTATCCAGGGCTCCTGTTGTTTGAAATCCATGAATAACGTAGAATTGAAGCTATTTTCGTATTACAAAATAAAGAATTGAAGATTAATTGAAAGAAAAAAAAGGATGGCGTTTAAGTTTGGTCAGATAGATACGATGAGACTGATGATGAACACGCAACAGTATTCTTTTCCGAGTAATAGCCACTACCTATATAGTTTACGCGAAATTTTATTTTACGCATATATTTATTTATTTAATTTCAGAAATATGTTTAGTTCAGTTAAAGTTACTCGTGTTTGTGCTAAGTGGTAACTAAAATAAGCAGGGTGTCCAAATTTGTCGAAATCTGATATTCTAGATTATTTGAAGTTGGTCGATATATATTTGTGTCATTCTGATCGATATATCGATTATCACATATCGATCAGAATGACGCAAATTACTGGTCAACTTACGGTGGCATGAAAACCAAGCTGTGCATTATTTTTTTCTCTGATTCTCATCTAGTGTATAATTTATATCGTAAAAAAGCTGTTTTGGGATAATAGACTTTTCAACTGAAGATGAGTCAGTGACAGCGACGGCCAGGGTGTGTATTGTAAGAACCTTTACTTGTTTTGCCTGTAAAATATATCAGAAAAACTAGACTGCAAATTAGGTTTATAAACTAATTTCTTGATCCTAGTAGAATCAAATGTAAACGCTCATTATGAAATTGGAAACACCGCCCTTCCTCCATACAAAATTAACTGTCATAAATACACTGGCCTCATTGCTGAATTACTTCAGTCGTTAAACAAAATAAACCTTAAAGTAACTCCCTACTTCACATTACGCATTGATTTTTTTCATTTTTGTTTATTTTTCAGCACTTTAGAATATCAAAATCAGCTAATAACGAAAATGGATTCCATTGGATGCGAAACATCTATTTTTCAAGCAATCAGTCCGATGCATTCACAGCATTGACCATTTCCTGAAGCAAATAAGAAAGTTATGTTAATAAGCACTTCCAGAAATATTAAAATATGTCTTCATCCCGCCCAAGACTTTATAAAGTCGGGAATATCAGTCTCAAAGAAACGAAAGAATTATTTAGTTCGGAACTAAAATGCAAATTTGTTATGATTATTAATTTTAATAACCCAACAACTAAGAATTGCGGGCTCAACATATTATGTGAACTCTGCAATCAAAAGTTTGCAAAACGAGTTAATTGACACGTGTGCTTATTTTAAGAAACTCATTTTTAAGGAATTCAAAATTACAACATTACTTCAAGGTAATTTTGAAAATCAGCAGACAATAATTAAAATAAAACTGCTTTCCTTTGTTTTAGGGAAAACATATTCGATCGATTTCAAAACAGCGCTTCCAATAATTAAAAAAAAATATGTTATAGGGAAAGAAAACAAGATATATTTCTTAATCATAAAGATCGCAAATTGGTATTTCGATTGGCTTAGGACAATGCACGAAGAAAACAGATCAGGTAACATCATTGAGGGTGCGTCAGAAACTTAATTGCGAAATTTTATTTCATGAATATGATTTCGGCCTTAAACTCGCTGCAAGCTCTCACTCGGATATTAATGGAAGACAGTAATTTATTGTTTTTCCTAAATCTCCTTCACGTGTAAAGACAGCAACTTGTAATTACGAATTTAATAAAACACCGTAAATGGAAACATATATAATTCCTTATTATGTAAAGAGCCAAAGGCTTCCATTCGGTGACGAGAACTTATTTAAGTTAAGGGATTATAATATTTAATTCCATTTTGTTAAGTAAAATCTTATCTCCCGAAGAATTACGCCAATGCCAGCGAAACTTAAAGAGACATTTGACGCAAATGACACGCACGCAACATCCTTCTGAACAAAGTCATCGCACTTGTTTTCCTTATTACGACAATCGTAACATCTTGAAAGAACGAACCATGTAAAATGTAAATGGAATTGAATTTTGATAACACACACACAGGCAGTGTAATCACATGTCTGGTTCATATCGTAAATTCTCGATTAGTACAGATTAAGTCGGAAATACAAAAGTGCCGATCTGAACAAGAAAGAAATGAAATGGTTAGTCTACAAAATTTATTAGCAGTTTCTTTTCTTGTGAAAGACTTCTTTGGCCATTTTATGATGGCTCTAAGTGCTGTTGTACTAAATCTGGAATGCAATTCAGAATTAGTTGGCCATCCTTGACCCAGTTGTGTGGTATATGATTTAGTTAAAATCGGATGGTGGGTTGTGGCAGTTTTAAGTACGATGCAATTTCAGATACTTTCGATAACATGCTTATGGTGATTCTTTTAGTAGTGGATTGGTTCAATGGGTGTTTAAGAAACCGCAGATTCAGGAGGACAAGTCTTTTCTATACCTTATTGAGTTGTTCACCTTTCATTAAAAAAATACGTTTCGGTATATGACAGATCTTTTCATGATAGAATTCAGATCTTTTCATGATAGAATTCAGATCTTTTCATGATATAATTCAGATCTTTTCAAGTAATCAGCACCGTTACTACAAAAATTTGCGGCCTTAAACCGATTCGGCCCAATTAACCCGCACGATATGAATAAAATATATGAATTATACATTTCCTTGAAAGTCTTCTTTGATCAACCTTGATCGATCCACTGATGAGCGAAGATTCCCCAATTTTCTCCATTCCATTATATTTTTAGCTTTCCTCATCCACTGTATTCCAGCATTCCTAATAGTTTTATCTTTTCTCTTCCTTGGCTTCCCTCATACCGACATCCATATCTCCACGCTGTCAATAATTTAGCCCATCTTACAATATGTTCAGCTCATCTCCATTTCCAATGTATAATATAACTGATATGCTGTACATTGTTCACGATCTTATCAATTGGTGGGATATCTTGTCTTTAACTTTAACACGAAGCACATTCCTTTCCAATCTTCTGTAACTTTGTTTGTGAATCATATTTCAGCTCCAGGTTTCACCTCCGCATATAATTACAGATAAGACATAGTCGAAATATTTTCTCTTCAAACTAATGTGAACATCACCTTTGACGACATCTTTCTTTCTTTCCAAATTCATCCGAAATCTACCTCCATCTTTTTAATTTCTTCTTTTGTTCAACTTTAATTTTTATTATTTGCGCCAGATAAACATTCGAATATTCTCTCCCCGTCTCTATTTTCAAGAATAATCATTTCTGGTTTACACTATCAGTCGTCTGCCGAGAGAACTATATCAGCAACAAAATACATGAATTAGAATCTTTCCATTAATTTTTATTTCTCCATTCTTCCAGTTCAATTCATAAAAAAAGTTCTCTAAGCAAATATTAAAAGGAATGACATAGGGAGTTGTTTTATCTCCCTGTCTTATCCCTCTATTTATTGAAAAAGTTTCACTTTTCTTAGGCAGTTAAATAACAAGTATCATTCATTTCAAAGTTTCTTTGAACGTTTCTTCTATTTTTTATTTTAACAGTGTGTCCAGGATAACGGGGATTTGATGGAATTAAATGAACTTAGAAATAGGTGGAAATAAATACAACTATTTCAAAGTTCACGAATGCCAAAAAGAGGGTTGGTATTTGAATAAACCCTGCATTATTATTGCATATACTCGAGCTGTTGCATATTTTTGATTACTTTACAATTTTACTGGTAGTAAATTAATCGGTCTATAATTTTTAATATATTCCTTTTCTCCTTTTTTGTAATTATAAATTATAAGAATTGTTCCATACTTCCGGAATTTTTCTCTGTTTTGAACAAAGTGCGAAGAGTGAAACCATACCAAGTAGTCAAATGCTGCTTTCCTTCAAAATTCCAGTCAAATACATCTTCGACTGGAATTTTGAAGCTCTTCCCTCCATTGTTTTCAAGGCTGCCTCATCTTCTCTCATAAGTTTTTCTCAGGTGCAATACATAACCGTTCTTGAAGCTAATTGTCTCAAAATTGCTTTACCAATGTAAATTTCTTTATATTATTATTGAAATCTATTTATTACTCCATTCCCATCTGATTATTTTGTCAACATTTCCCATTACAGCGACAATATTTTTCCTTTATTGCTAACGCTCTCGAAAAAGATTTCATATTTTTAATATTTTCCATGGCTTCTTTTGTTTTTCAGGTAATAAAGGGTGTGTTATTCTTTTGTCTGATCGCTTTGCATAATGACGAATAATCTGACGAATTTCATTTGGTAGCATCTTATTTTAAGTCTTCTCTGCGTTTTTTTAACAAATCTAAGGGATTTCTTTTGAGGTTGTCATTTCTTGTAATGGAAATAATTCCACCTATTTCCTTTTCGTTGCGAGATATTAATTATAGTTTTGTTTATTTTAGATTAATATTATCGAGGTTACTTTCTCTTCCCTCTTTCTACCATGAATTTATTTTAAGTGTTTAAACAGCTGTTTTAACTTTAAACAACTTCATACTAGCTGTTTTTGTTTGTTTGTTTGTTTGTTTCTTTTTTCTCAAATTTTAGGTTTGTTGCATTGCATTTCTGATTATTTTATTAAAGCTTTGGCTGCTTGGACTTCGTGTACATTTACGGTGTTTATTAAAGAATGAGTTCATAATAAAGTGGTGGTTCTCTACATGTTTTCATCAAATTCCTAACAAAACAGGGTTATCATAATTACAAAAATGGGAGTACAGGAAATTATGAGAGTACTACAAGAAAAGTTACATAATTACTGACGTCCGACCTACAATTTTCTTGCAAATTATTCTGTTAGATGTCAAGACTTTGATATTATCAGACTTATATTTCTACCTCTCAAGGCACTTCTACTCTATCAATCCACCTACATCTTGGTCTTCATCAAAGTATTTTTCCTGCCATCCTGGCAAAGAACACCTGTTTTGCTAATCTTCCCTCTCCCCTTTTGTTTAAGTGACCATACCACCCTAAATGCTAACAATATCATGTTCTTTTCTAATACCTTTATTTTTAATGTGGTACTGCCACAGATGCCACTGTTCACTCCAGTAATCATTAATCGACAAATCCTGAAAAACCGATATGTCCTATATTGATAAGAATTGTTTCACAAGAAAATTCAAAGAGGCAGCAAATATGATTAAAATTCCTACTCAATGCAACAAAAACCAAGGTTTGATTTTAAATCAAGTTTGGTCATCGTTTATTAAAAATGTAACAATTTCAGACCTCGGACAGAGTGAGCGTGAACCACAGAACGCGCACGACAAACAACATTGTCTCCAGCTAACTCGCTTTAACGGTTATATAGATCTATTATTCGGTTTTTTAACGAACTTTTTTGATGTTCATAATACCAACAAATGAACTCGTTTTTCTTAATTTCTTATAGTTTATGCTTTAAGCTTTTAATTCTCTTTACTCCTGAAAATCTAACTAAACTTCTCGGGTTAATTTTTAGTACTTCTTTAGTTTTTTAAAATTCTCTAATAAATATCTGGTCACAAAACCGGAATATTTCCATTAGATAGAATATTTGCCAAGATTATTATTAACCAGGAGCTAAAAATTGTAAATCTTCAAATTTTAATAAATTTCTTAGGAAAAGGGATTCGTCAGTATAGATAATAATTTATTTCCAATGTATAATTATGTACCTACCAACCTATTAATCTTCCAAGAGTGTCCAAATTTAGTCATGAGCTAAAAACTGAACTAGTCTTCAAATTTTAATAACTTGCTTAGGGTAAGGGATTCGTCAGTGGAGAGAAAAATTTATTATTAATCGCAAGTGTTCACATCCCTAAGAGAATTACTTTGTGATGTGAGTACTTCATTTTCTAATCGGTCGTCACTTTAAATGGAATAAAAACGAAATTCTGGGAAAAGGGTTGTATTAGCTTGAATTATATTCCCTTTGTGTGGAATACACACAAAGGGAAAATAATTTTTATTTGTTGGTTTATTTGTTTTAGAAGAATAGCCCCCCCCACACACACACGAGTTTTCGTGAAGGATGTACCATCCACGTTCCAAAGAGATTTATTAGAACTTACTGTTTTTGTTTTCAGAGTCCCTTATAAAGATTCGTCACAGTCGCAGACGTTATTCAAACCTGCATCAAGTTATCCAAACGGATGGAGTACTTTGAAATTTGACAAGTGGAAACATTGCCTTCTCTGAATACGTTTGAACAATTTGCTTGATCAAACATTTAATTCTGTTAAGAAACAGATGAAGATGTTTTGCAAGTAAGTGTTATTTTATTTTTGTGTTTAGTTAATTATATCTGAACGAAATAAAGATACACCAATGTTCACTGTTAAAACTATAGCGATAAAAAGTCAGTAACTAAGATGTTTACTCTCCCATTTCTTCGTTAATTCAATTATTCCTTCTTGAATAATTCTCAGTGTTTAAACTTGACTTATGGAACAGCTTTAGAAATACACTAGAGTTATAAAAATTAATAATAGAAATACTTTTAAGATATGAACAGTTCTCTCTGAATTTCTCAGCGCAACGAACAGCTAAGAATTAAATAATGTAAATTGAATTCTGTTGAAAATATTTTCCACTTTAAATATTTACGCAATAAAATTAGCATTTCTGTACCTTTTATTTACTTAGGTAGGGAAATTGTTATGGAAATGAAAAGATGTCAAGCGAAGGTTTTAAAAATTGAAATAAATATTCGCACAAAATTTATTATTTGTAAAACTGCATGGAAACAATGTTCATCTAAATGCAAATTTTAGTAGATGCTCTTTAAAACAATCTCCATGATCTCATTACCCTTAAATTACTAAGGCTCTTTTAATTTTCATTCGCAGATAGCACTGAATAAGAGAGGATCAGAGTGAAAAAAAGCAAACAATTTTGTACATAGTATAAAGTTCACAATCATCACAAAATCAGATATCGATTACACTTGTTTATTATAACCATCTTTATATTTGCAATGCTTATGATATATTTTAGTGACATTTATGAGATTAATATTAGGCCTTTGTTTTTATGTACCTACCAACAAATATTCATTTAATGATACGCATTATATAAATTTTTCAAATAAGTCGAAAAGTTTATTTTGTCTTAGTTCATTTTAATATTTTAGCTTCTCCTGATTATAATAGAATGTTTTATATCTCCCAAGCATTAACATAATCCTCTATAATAAAATATAAAATAGTATATACCCTACATTAGCATTTAACTCCACAAGCCATCGTATAACAGCATAGAGCAATCCAGTAATAAAACTAAATCAACGCAGCAGGTATGATTAAGCAAGTTGTCTGCTATTTTTCCTCTTCTCTCACGTAGAATTAATTATTTTCTCTCTCTCCTCCATAAAATCTGCAGCAAAACATGCACTCAGATTCTGTAAGATACAGTATCGTTTCAAAATGCCTCCTTTCCACAAACACGGTTAACTTTTTTTGTATTGTTATTACACAGAAATATTTGTGCTATTCCCATCCGACAAATGTTCAGTTCCACTCAACAGATTCCAAAGAGATGCCATGGAAGCCTATTGCACTTAAAAAACATTTAGAAAATAATTTGAGATGTTGGAAATAGCTCTTTAAGAAAAAAATGTGGAGATGAAAATGAGAATTCTTTTTTACGTATATTGTGCTTTTAAGGATTTGAAGATAGATTTCGCTCCTTGTCATGCTCCAAACACTGTATGTAAGGATCCAACAAGACGATTATACAGTATATCCGATTTCAGAAATACTGAGAAGGAAGTCTGCCTCATTTAAGTTTTTAGTTTCCCCAAGTTTTTAAAACCAAATATTCAGCCAGGAACCAAAATTGTACGATCAGACTGTTAACTGTTACTACAGTAAATGTTGAAAAGATGAAAACTTAGAAGGACAGAACTAACCGGAAGAGTTATATTTGTCGTAAAAATGGCAATGCACGTTGTTGTCAACCTGTGGAATCCAACTGCTGGGCAAAGAACTCCTACGTGTTATTCCATTTGGTTTGAATTTGGGCTGTTCTCGACCAAGTTAGTCCTCCTATTAGAGTAACAGCAGGACCAACTTGCTGTTACTCTAATAGGAGTAACAGCAGGACCAACTTGGCCGTCTCGCTTTCTGTTGACCTGTACTTTATGGATATCCAGTAATTGTATGTTTTTAGCAATGCATATTTCATTCAAATTTCTTTTCAGATCAATTTTATTCTTTAAAAATCTTTTAGGTTATTGCGATATAACTCTTACATGTTATATGGCATCGATACAGATTTCCGTCTTTGTAAATTGCAATTGCTAATTGTAAAGAAGTAGCCAATTGTGACGTCGGAGTAGTAACTGCCTTTCGGATCTCACCATTAGCGGTTTCATTCCTGTCAACTGTATCCTAGTTATTCCTGTTCCGTTGCTATTCTTTAGTTCACTGATCGATTTTGGTTCGTTTATAAATTAATGTTGGTGGTTGGATGAAGCGTAACATATAATAACATACAATATGTGATGGAAGAAATACTACAGAAATTTCAAATTCTAATTATAAATTTTGCGCTCAGCAAGCGGGTTTGGACCTCACCGCGAACAAGGATGTTTGTGATTGTCCTTCGATAGATGAATTTCATCGCCCAAGGTGAAACACACAGCTTCTCAGTGACCTGCAGTGGCCAAAACGTTTTACGTCTGATAACTAGAGCAGCATTTTCGATTTATGTAAAAAATATATAAGAACCGTCAAATAATCCTTAATCCATTCACTGTACTCGTGTACAACAGACTTGCTTGTAACCTTTTGTGTGTGGGGGGGGTCACAAAATGTATTTCTAGAGTTAATTAAAATAATAGAAAATTATTAAATTTGTGCTAGAGAGAGAAAATGTTACTCTTATACAGAGATTTCACTGGCAGAGTTTGAACCTATGCCAATGAAATCTCTGCATTAGACGCAGGCAGAGCATTCTGCGATAAATCGGACGATGTGCAACTAGTATTTTTTTTTTTTTAGCAAATAAATTAATTTTGATTTAGAGCACTACTTTCCCCTCAACATGCCTTCGATATCAACAGCTGCACCAACAGCAAAAAAAACAAAAAAAAACACGATTTGCATCACCAGAAAACTTGTCTTTCCGGAAAAGGAGTGAAAGAATGACGCAACATTTGTGAACCTGTGAATTGCAAACTGCTAATAATAAATGCAGAGTGCAGAGAAGCTATCCATGCATCCAATTTACCGAGCTCTGCTTTGAGGTAAGAGAATATCGCGTTTGCTTAGATATATGGTGAAGGAAGGCACTAGTCCGTGTTATGTCTTTGTACGCCGGTACAACCCCCATAAATTATTAAAATATCTACGGCTTGTAGCAGCTTTGAGCCTCATAAATCGGTGAAATGGTGTTTAATGCTTTGCACGAAAGTGGATAAAAATAGAAAACTGGGAGTGTCAGAAAGAACGTCAAGCCATAAACGCGACTAAGTATAAGCTTGGTATAAAGCGCAGAATATTGTAGTGCATTCACTCTAAAGATAAACGATATAAACACTTACACACGATTTATTTTTATAGATGAGAGTGTCAGTTCTACCGGAAGAGATACTTTATTTGTCTTCTTTGTTCTGATTATAATCTGATTCTTTGTTTTAATTACCTAACTATATTTGTTCTTCACTCCTTCCAAAGGAAAGTTTAGGATTTTTTTTTCTTTTCTGTTATTATTGTGTATGATAAATTAAGTACTTTTACAGAATTTCAATAATGTGGCGATTTTATTTTTTATTCAAATAGTTTTGTCCATATCTGAAGAATAAAGCATATATCCGGAGTTATGAGCCCAGGGAATTTAAGAGGCTGCACTGCATTGCGAGGAAGAAGAATCCTTTTGCACAGATAAAGTTCTTTATTGAATTCAAGGAGATAACGTCTGTGGCCAGCCAAACCAGCAACTTGGACGGGAAAGCAAAAGACGTGGCAAGCAGTCGGCGTGCTCGTGTGCGCTTTTGACAAGGAGCAAAATAAACGAATTTTAAAGTGAGTGGCCATTCACAATGCCTGCGATATGCAGTCGAAGGATGTGCGAGTGCAACTAGAAGTTTTATCGAAGTGAATAATTTAATAGATTTGTTATTTTTAGGTTGTATTTATCGCCCAATTTCTACCATCTGCTACTTTCCTCAATACAAGAGGATGGGTTCTTCTATGAACGCATCGATGACGCCGCACCCTCGAGTATATTTCCCTCATAAATTTGTAAACGCTTGCTTGAAATGTTATTTTTGGTTTGAAGAAAGTGGCTTCGTTTAATGGAAAAAGTATACAAAAATGTTCATTTATTCATTTTGTATGGTGATTTAACGGCTGTGAGCCCTTTTACGAGGACGTACCGCACTACGTCAATCCACCCAATTTTATCAGGACTCGGGACCGGCATAGCTGACAATTCAGACCTAGGGCTGGAGAGACAATCATGTTATTAGTATGACATCCAAATGTAACATTTATACTATGCACCTTATGCTGCGCATGAGGAGCACCTTGTAGGAAATTAACAAGTCATCTAACAAGGTAAGTCAAGTCATCTAACAAATTAAGCGATTGGAATTAGGTTTGCATTTAATGCCTTCAAAAGTTAATACAAAACGTATGCCATTGAATAAATATATATATATATATATATATATATATATATTAGGGTTACCAAGTAATTTTATAAACTTGTTTATAAGTTTATAAAATTACTGTAATAGTTGATAAGGTTGAAACCGGTCTGGATGTGCTTTACATTATGTAAAATACTAAGAATAGTGATCAGAGCTTTGCCCACCTTTACAATGAGTTGCTCTGGTGTTGCACCATCTTTAGACTTGAACTACGTTAAGGACCAAACTTAATTGTTTTCCTTACTTGGGATTAGGAATAAAATAAACAAGTTTATAAAATTACTTGGTAACCCTAATTACCCAAGGTAAAAAAACTTATTTACATCTATAACTTCTCCAGAGATTTTTATTGAAAATAAAAACACCTTGTAGCAACTTGTATAGGTAAAGTTGATAAGGCTCTGTATTACTAAAACCTTGGTATTTAGGGTCTAGCTACTCGCTGAGGAGACCTCACAAAAAGGTTGAAACCGGTGAGATTGCTAATAATATAAGTTCGCTCTCTTAAGGCTTTTGCCTTAAGTGAGCAATTTGAGTCTCCGGGGAAAATGTTTTCCGGCATGGCCTGGTGAGGGGCTTTGTCGGCGAATGATTTTCTTCGAAATATGAGCGGTTCTGCTCGGTGGTGGTAGTGGTGGGTGGAAGGCCATCACTTATTGGAGCCAACGCTGAGATGGACAGTCTTTCGCCCACTATTGAGTGGTCTAGAGATCGTCCGAATTTTTAGAGATGGCTTTACTTATTCATAAGGTTGAAACCGGTCTGGGTAATGACCCAACCCATAATGCATTGTAGTATACATCTCTTAGTGAGATGTGCTTTACATTATGGAAAATACTAAGAATAGTGATCAGAGCTTTATTCACCTTTACAATGAGTTGCCCTGGTGTTGCATCACCTTCAGACATGAACTACGCTTAGGTGCAAACTTAATTGTTTTGCTTACTTGGGATTAGGAGTAAAATAAACAAGTTTATAAAATTACTTGGTAACCCTAATATACATTACCCAAGGTAAAAAACTTATTTACATAGTGATCGGAACTTGTTCCACCTTTGCCACGAGTTGCCCTGGTCCTGCACTACCTGTGGGATCAGTTAGACTTGCATCAATTGCAGGCGCAAACTTGACTTTTAGTCTGTTTGCTTACTTGGGAAATGGAGTAAAACCAGGTTTAAAATTGCTTGGTATCTTTAACATATTTATACCCAAGGTAAAAATACTTTCTACATATATATATATATATATATATATATATATATATATATATATATATATTCAACTTTTATTAGCGTTTTTTAAATGATATATTTCTGAAAGAACTTCCAGCTGAAACATGAGTCTTAGGATTACACCTAAGAAAAATGCTAATAAACAGCGAATATCTATTTCTTATCCCTCAGAACCACGTCTTGAGCAATACAATATTGCTACCTTTCACAAGTGTTATAAAGTCATCACTTTTACATCAGAAGTGGTTTAGTTTGCAAAACACGGTTGCATTTTTGTAGTCTCATTCCCCTGACCATTGGATATTTTCCCAAAAGTTTCGAAATCAAGGTTTTCATTATTTTATATCACTCTTATTATACTGAGCTATTTTTCAGATATTTGGCTTTGCTATGCATGTATCTGGATAGCATTTTATGAAAATTAAACCAGGCACAGCATGTTTTAATCAGATACACCAAGGATAAAACTGGAAGGAGAAAATAGTCAGTGGAATTGTTGAAGGCTCCAAACACTCTTTAAAGTGTACAGCAGACACTAATTCAGAAACCCGTATCATATGTAGAAAGGTGGAGCACTTCGGTCTCTACGACGGGAAGGACCAAATAGACTTTATTCCTGTGCGGAGAACGCACTGGCCTTTGCAGCTTGTTAAGCGAAAAATGGTATCGGGCAAAGCGAAGAAATTTAAGTCGATTTTGATGTTAAATGTAAGTGTGCAAATGACTGTATAGATTAGTTCCATTATATTCTTAGCTCAAGGAAATGGCAATTCATCAGTTCATTGAATAACAAAGAGCTGAAGAATTGTAATTCTAAATAATCATTGCTTTTAATCTTCCACGAAGTTATTACATCCCTAAAAAATAGGTTTTAAATCCAATTTAAATGATGTTTGTTTGCTAGAATTCGAAGACTTCGCACAATACTTATTTCCACTTTTCCTATTTCCAAATCAAAAGAATGCAACAAAGATATCTTGCGGGTATAAAAGATATAATTTGTTATGTGGTCCGACAGGATTTTTATTCACAAAAGAAGAATGAGTTTGGATTTGCAAATAAAAGACGTGTTTGGACAGGCGAAGAGAATTTCGGATATTTCGGCACAAACACAAAATACTTTTATCTAATTTGAATGGCTGTTAATTGAGTTTCTTTCCGAAAACGATTTCCTCCGAATATTTATTCCACAATAACTTGGGATTGTTCATTACTCTCAATCCTTTCGTTTCGTATTCATGTGAACGATGAAGTAATTTTGTTGTGTCTGTTACCATTGGTTTTCAGCGAGCAGGTTTAATGTACTCGCCATAGTAATCAAACAAAGGCAGTGTTCAATAGAAGATGATTGTTGATATTCTTTACGGGTCATCTTCTGAAAGAAAGCAACGCATTTTGATCAAATCACGTGGTTAAATAGAAATGAATTTTCATACCAGAAAGGAAACACTCGTGTTCGTATAGTAGCCAGCAATATATTTGCGCATCACTGTCATATCGTATTGTAATGAGATATTTGTATGATGGTCCTAAATGAAGCAATTGTCTTAATTCTTCGTAGAATTAAGTCATCTGATAAATCGTTTTAGATCACCCCGAGATAATTAGACAACTCTTAAAATGGTATCAAAATGCTGCATTCCAGTTTTCAAGTAACAATTTGCAAAATAAGCTCTGTACTATGCCCAGCAATATGGTTTACTTTATAACTATAAATGTCAATGAACACTTCAAACAGAGGGGACAACTGAGAGTTTTATTGCCAAAGAATACTCTTTAGTTGAAGAAATCCCTTTTGCCATCAAATGAATTTATCACAAATGTTCCTCATTTAGGGACTCCCATCCCAAGAAGCTGTTGTTAACATTTACAGAAAACAAGATTCTGATTGTTTAATTTAGGGTTGATTTGTTGTTCTCATCTTTCAATAGTAGATTCATTTGAAAATGCTGCCTTGCTTACTGAAGTTCGGAAGTAACTTGGAAAGTCCCTGCCTGGTCGCTGTTGGAGGGTTTCGAATTATTTAACGTAGAATAATGTGCTATAGGTTTACTATATTGGTTAAATGGAATTACCGTAAAGAAGTAATAGGAAAATGAAGAATTCAATAATATATTGACAATGTGTGGGTAAATTATCTGAAGAGCAGTTGGGGGCTTGTAGTTGCGATTGTTGACCGTTTTCTCGTGTAAAATACAACTGATTTCCTAGAGAAGTCCAGGGAACCAATAATGAAAGCTTTCGGGACCGTATGTATATGCATTTTTTTTTCAGGTTGGCATTTTGTGCAGAAAACATTTCGGTGAAAGCGCTTATCCTTATATTTGTTAAGATTTTTATATTAGAAACTTAATTTGAATACGTATTCTGTTAATATTGAGCTGCCGCATCTAGATGTTAAACGCACCTAGAAAGTTCAGTTTACCAGTGTTTTATGGAGTGACAGTTTTTCCTCTTCAAAAGTAAGTTTTTTTATCGAAAAAAAAAAAACGCCAGAAGAATCCACACAGTTAACATACTTAATACACTGGTCTCTTATCCTAAGATTAACCCCACCTAAACCATGGGCCATAGGCTGAGGTTATCGACAAATCGTTTTTTTTTATTTTCTTGCATGCCATTTAATAATTAATTAAAACTATTTTAATTCAAATAATAAATGCTATTTTAACCTTAGTTTAGTAGACGTTGCGAATAAAGACAAATAAAATCCACTCAAAAGTCACTTGTCCAACCTAAGGATTTTGTTTTCATCACCTATTTCCGTTCTCTTGCTTAAATCTACTGGTGTTTGTGAAAATGCCTTATTATTTAAAAAAAAAAAACTCCTTTTAGAAAATGTCCATTATCCAACCCTGAATTCGTCTTTTTTCACGAATGAAAATAACTGCACATCCATCCTTTCAAATCTGAAAAATCATAAGCATGGTTTTTCAGATTTTACAGTTAATCCTAAAATTAAATGCACCGTAACTCATGAAATATCTACTGTCCGACCACAGATGCGAGAGTCCTCGACACTTCTGGGCATGGCAGAAAAAGGCAAATCCATTCCGATATTATGGTAATCAATGCGTTTCGTGGGATGAGTGTTTATTATTATACGTCGGAAAATTAGCTTTTCTTTTGTGAAAATTCTAGTTATTAAAGTGGTAACTATTTTGCTTATACAACAGTTGGAAAAATTTACGTATAAATCTGGTGACGAATTCGTACATCGCCTTATTCCTTTCTTCCCTGCAACATGAATTGACTGCTCTTGGAATCTGCAAGGCAGGGTTCTCGCATCTATGGTGGACAGTGTGCGTATAAATATAGGTACAGCGTTTGTTTTTTTTTTCCAACAAGTCAAAAACATTACTGGTTCAGTTAACATCCCATTGACTGTTCATTATTTGATAGCCCAAATCCAAAGAGGCAATTGTTTGTACAAATTCCATTAAAAATGTACAATTTCTAATGGTACAGGCGAAGTAAATTACAAGTAAATCTTATATTCCCTTTCTTAACCAAGAATTTCAGTAATCTCTTTTGGTAATTTTCTAAATTCCTGTTGCTAACTGCTTCCTGAATATTCAGAACGGTTGCAGCTTCGACTAATGCTCTGGGAGAGAGAACAGTTCCAGCTATGCAAGGTCTGTCGATAAACAGAGCCGCTATGTCGTTATTGCACTAGCCTAATGTTTCAGGTTGTTGTTGTTTGGAACGGTATATTGACCACTAGATAAGACTATTATAGCATCCTTCTCGTTCATTCGAAATATTCAATAACTGTTCTGGGATTACTCTTATCATTTGGACATATGACTGCGGCAGAGACTTTTCCAGCTAAACGACGTCACAATGATGTGTCTTCGGCCGTCTTATGTTTCCATTACATGAGCTCCTCTAAACAAGGAGTGATGTTGATTTAAATTTTTTGCGATGCGTGAAGAACATGTTTTGCATTGATGAATTTCACACGCAGAAAATGAAATGACTTTTAATAATGTCGTCAAGGATACTGATTTGTATACAACTTGAGAGGTGAGAAATATAAATTAGTATTCATAAGAAACCAGATCAATTTGCAGGAAATGAACTTCGAGCATACATAGTGTGGTATCAAGACATTTGGGCCTGCGTAATTGGAGTTACTTGTAAGAAGAGAACGCGAGACCTTTCCTTTTCAGTGAGTTGAAGTTTGAACAAGTATAACAAATGTTATTTCTTACTTTGCAAGTGCAAATACGCAGTTTAGATTCGACGTTGAGTGTTTCTTGCTGTATAGACTGACGTACTTTGTATATTATTACATAAAAATATATTCGGAACCTGAAATCACTGGAGCCACACTTTCTGTAGGAAATCATTTTAATAATTAATTAAAAGGCAAAATATACAAAAAAGAATTTAGGTAAATTAACAGCATGTAAAGTGCACACATTCATCACAAATACATCTACACACCAACAACCAGATCTGTAATACGACGAGCAAGAGTTAACACCTATTCTAGAATGGTCGAGGCTGTAACTCATATTTTAGAGATGTGTTCTAGGATGGTAATGTAGAATTTAGAATTCATATTTGTAGATATAGGGACTCAAAAACACACGTGTTGAACAGATTATTTTATTAATTACAAATAAAATAAAACTTGACGTTTCGACCTCTATATCGAGGTCATCATCGGAAGAATACAACTGTATACAGAACCAAGCTACATGCTCATGATTTTTATACCAGTAAACTAAATCTACGTAGTTAATAAATCTTTTTTCTAGCCTGACCTCTAGTGATAGAAAAGAAAAAAATAAAAATAAATAAAGAAATAAAATTATAAAAAAATATATATATATATATATATATATATATATTATAAATAGATAAATGCAACTACAATAAACTGTTAGAGTTCTCATGTATTAATATTCTGGATAGTTACAAAATGATTTCTTTCAGTTGCTATTGAATGTTCTAAACACTTCACCAGGTCACTCAAAAACACACGTGTTGAACAGATTATTTGGTGAAGTGTTTAGAACATTCAATAGCAACTGAAAGAAATCATTTTGTAACTATCCAGAATATTAATACATGAGAACTCTAACAGTTTATTGTAGTTGCATTTATCTATTTATAATATATATATATATATATATATATATATATATATATATATATATATATATATATATATATATATATATATATATATATATATATATTTTTTTTTTTTATAATTTTATTTCTTTATTTATTTTTATTTTTTTCTTTTCTATCACTAGAGGTCAGGCTAGAAAAAAGATTTATTAACTACGTAGATTTAGTTTACTGGTATAGAAAGCATGAGCATGTAGCTTGGTTCTGTATACAGTTGTATTCTTCCGATGATGACCTCGATATAGAGGTCGAAACGTCAAGTTTTATTTTATTTGTAATTAATAAAATAATCTGTTCAACACGTGTGTTTTTGAGTCCCTAAATCTACAAATATGAGTGCAGATCACCGTGTAACCCTAAAAGATAGAATTTAGAATCTTCGCTCAAGCAGTTATATTGCAATATTTTCAATGTCTCTGTGCGGACTACATTTTGGTTTCAGAACCAAGGCAGCTTTGAGGAATTGTTCTTAAGATCGGAATATTGATTTATGCAGTCGAAATCAACCAAATTGTTTAATAAGGTGATCCTATTTATTATTTCGTAGTATACTGAATCAAAGTGCAATATCCTGGTGATGAGGAATGTTGAAACCTTCCCACAATCTACAAGTAAACATTAACGCAAAATTAAACGGCAATGCTTACGTAGTTTACTAAAATGTTCTTGAGATGTTGAATATATTCTTATGTTCAACTCGATAACGCATCATAATCTCATGTATTTGATTTCTATACTCTTTGCTGGCTCTCAGAAAGATTTTCGTAAATCAGATTTTCAATTTTATTGAAGTTTCGTTTAAATAAAACGGATACTTTCAGCTTTTGCTTATTTTCATCCAACTTGGGTAAAGAAAGGATCCAACTAATTTTCCCAAACAGACGAGATTTTCTCGTAAAATATCGAATTACCTTGTTTCATTTAAAACTAACAGGCAATGTATGGTACTCACTTTTTGTAAGACCTATAGCAGCTAATTCGTTTTGGTTTTACGAATATCTCTATTGTTAATTTCAGAAAATTCCGGTTTTTCTTTCTGCACAAACTGAAGGACGATAGTGGAGGTTGACCGAAATAGCCTTTTAATGCGTTCTCTTACTAAAAATTTTAAAGGCGGGTTTTTATACTGCAGGATTGCAGGAGGTATCTTTTAAATATATTTTACAAGAGAAAGTGAGAGAGAGAAATGTGCAAATGAGATATCGTAAAATAGAATTTGTTTTTCATAGCATTTAACCTTATCGCCTGTGGCACCTTTAAATATCTCTCTTTGTCTTTATTATCCTATGATTCGTTACTCATTTTGGCGTACGTCACATGTTTCTCTCGTAAATAAGTCGCTTGACAGAGACACAACTCATCTTTTAGGCGCCTTGATTTTACACCAAACCAGCAACTTGGAGATTTTATTACAATACATATATTGCTGCAAAATAACGAAGAACAGTAACAATTCCCCCCCCCCCCCAAAAAAAAAAAACAGCATGAAGGTTAGGATGTTGGGGAAGAGAGAAACAGAGAGAGGAATTCAGTAGGTCAGGATTATTTGGTATGAATAAATTGTCAATTTAACAGAAAATGATACTTCAAAATTTATATTCTAACAAGAAACACATTTATCAGATTGGATCAAAGGGATTTTGGATCAAGGAGGATGCGCAATTCTAATCCTAGCATATTCTGAGCAAACGATATGTGTCACCTTTGTGATACATATTTTTGTTTGTTTGTTTTTTTGGTCATCGAGTAACTTAGTTCTTGACTAAGCCAATCAAGAAATAGCTGATAACACACACACACACACACAAAGACCGAGGTCTTTAATGTTGGCAAATGTTGTAGCCCGTATGTGTCTCTGCTATCTACTCATTGCCTAAATGGTAATACGGCAATACGGCTTCGGCAAAGAGGTATGATGAGTCACTTTCCTCGAGGAACGCTGAAATCTGCGATGACAGAAGATATTAGGGATCGTATGAGATGCACTGCTCTGTTTATGTTAGAATTAAATGTATCTTCAGTTACTTCAAGATGTTGGATTAAAGTATATCAAAGCAGGGGCACAAAAAGATAATCATGTGGATTTATCGCAGTTAATTTGGAGCTTTGTTGCTCCAAATAAAGATTTGTGGCATCATATAATATATTGTGCGTTTGGTAACGTCCTCTCAAACTGCGTTCGTAAATGCCCTGTTTTAAATATGCTACTATTATTATTTTCTAGTCCTGCATTAGGATATTCTCAGAATACTTCTTTATTGGTAGAGATCATCTGAAATATAAGCTAACTTAAAAAAATACTTTGAGATAAAAGGTTGGGATGCAATCTCATTGCCTTGCAAGTTACGCAAAGCCGAGGGAAAACAAAATTTGTACCTTTGGGAATAGGTGACGACGCAGGTTGTCCTCACCGAAGGGCTGAGATTGGAATCGCTGTAAAATGTTGTGAGATGTCGTGAGGTGTGTTTTGGTTGCTACTACATACTTGGATATTATATTGTACCGACAACAAACTTATTAATTTTATTATCCTATCAGCTTTATACCGTCTCTTCATAATGGTTGCTCTTTACGATTCATAAATTTTAATGCAACTGTAAAATTTGACAGAAACAAAATTAAACAAACATTCTTAAATTATTTTCGAGTACGCAATGAAAGCGTATTATTAGGCGGGAGTAATGAAATGGATCAATTTTATTATGCAAGATTAGCCAATTCGAAATGTTTCAATTTACTTTAAATGGATACTGTATATTTTATTGTTCAATCCATGTCAATTTTGATTGCTCATTTCTCTGCTTCGTCTCGCCTAAAGATTTTAAAATGAACCAATTGCAGAAATAAAATGAAGACGAATGAGAATATTTCAACTTAAGCTGTATTTATTGGATAGGTTTGCAGAAAATATAAACATAGTGGTGTCTAAGCCAACTCTGGTAACAATCAATGTTTGATTAATTGTTAGCAGCTGGTTGTTTCGTCTCTTCTATTAGTCAAGAGGGAATTATTAGGGTCAATGTTGGAACGAATTAAGAGATTTCTTCAGTCATATAATAGAATATAGTTAACACTGACCGCAAATTATTAAACCCTATTTTTTGTAGGGAATGATTTTAATATTTCTGCAAAGCCATCTTCTTCAATAACATGACCACTTCTTCATACTTCAGATTCATTTCTGGAAATTAGGCCAACAACTACAACAACGTTATTAACTTTCTGCATATATTTTTGAAATGCATAAATTTCTTAGAACGACAATCACAGAAGGCATTTCATGAAAACGGAAGTAGTTAAGAAAAGCAGCTCACAGTGAAAAACGAACTGAAAGGAGTTTCATGAGCGCAGTGGCTGATGGACAACTTGCTGTTTTT
Organism: Typopeltis vanoorti; assembly: GCF_054136105.1. Taxonomy (NCBI): domain Eukaryota; kingdom Metazoa; phylum Arthropoda; class Arachnida; order Uropygi; family Thelyphonidae; genus Typopeltis; species Typopeltis vanoorti. The sequence continues at coordinate 9,389,279 of NC_143564.1, forward strand.
ATAAAACTTTGTTCTCTGACCCTATGATTAAATAGTGTCAAGAATAATTTGACACTATTTAAATCACTGAATTTTTTTACTATGTTGAACTGATTCGTTTTCTGTTTTCAAAGGTACTTACTTTTTTTACTAATATTTCACCATCTCTGATTATTTTATTTGTCTGATTTGTCTTTGTACGATGGGAGAGAAAAAGAAAATGAAGTGTTGGACAAAATGCATAAATAAATGCCTTTATTTAACAAGAATTTAATGTATCTAAGTTATTCAGAATTTCTGAAAATCGCGGGTAATTAAGGGTATTCGAAATGGAATAAATGAGAGTTTTAACTTAAAATAAAAAAACTTTAAATTCCAATTAAGTTATTTCATGGCTTTTGAATCAGCACAATCTTTTATCAGTAATCAAGCGATAAGAGAAAAGTGATTCAATATTCATCTAGGAATTTTTGCTCTCCCCTGAAGGAGGCAAAATTAATAAAGAAATGCGCCCCATCCGTATCCATTTACACTATTCAGAGAAATTTATCTTGTGCTGATTGGGCTCTTAGAGAATACAGAGAGAAATATAAGAAAGCACTGTGTAAACTAGCCAAACAAAAGTCATAGGAAGACTTTGGTACGAACAGAGAAAATAAGTACCAGTAAGATGGAAAATTATTCCATCAATTGCCGGGCATACAATACACAAATATACGATCCGAATATAAGAGCAGATGCCCAAAATACAGTGGCATCTGCTTATTATCTGTCCGCCAAATAGACGAAAACATCAACACAAATCGAACACGGTATTTGGAACTGCTGATAAATTAGCTGGATTATAATTATGGCTTTTAACAGATCTGTGTTTAACATATACACACATAAAATTATTACATTCAGCTGTTGTTTGTGATTTATGGCTGAACGCAAATAAGGTGCATTTTATTCCTTGAATTGTCTGTGTTCTACCAGTTAGCAAGCTGAACACCTCTGCATCACCTTATGAAAACTAACCCAGTTTCAATTAAAAAGTCCTTATAAATATTCTTGTGTCAGATACAGGAATCGAATCCCAGGTCCTTCAACAGAAGGGTATCGAAAGAACTGTTCTGTTCGTTAAGTAATTTGGAGCTAATTGTTTTGGTCCTAAAACTTTGTATACATTTGAAAAAAATAATCCATAATAATAGTTCGCTGCAACGTCTACGCCGAAGTTTGGGAACCATTTGTCTAATGACATCCCGCTGGTTTGTTTTTTTAAACAAAACATGCTGGAATTCAGCAGATATTCCTTATTTAAAATTATCCTTAAAATTCAAAGTCATCGAAATATTAAACTTGGAGAAAATTTTGTCTTTCTCGCAAGCTAATAAATGTCACGATTAAGTTTTGAAATTCTACTTTATTTCATAAATATTATTTATTGGTATGATTTGTTATCAATATTTTGGCTGAAATAGCACCAGACGTTTAGCACGCAAGTATGTTTAATATTATATTAAACAGTCAATTCCACACAGTGAAAGACTATTTCATTATTGCAGTCTGGGATGGATCTTCGCTTGATCGATGGAAGAAGAATCGGAAAGAGTCGGAAAGAAGCAGGATAAAAAAATAAATAAAATAAAAAAATAAAAAAACTTTATTCCGATTCTAAAATGAAGAAAGAAAAAAAAATAGCGGACGCTTTTATTTTCTTCTGCTTTGCCCTCTGAATGCTGCTGTCGGATTTTAGATAAGATTTGTCTCACGAGATGGCCTTGAACAACCTTTATTGTTAGCAATATTGAACAATAGTCACTTTAAGTATGAGCATCTGTGTTGGGTAAATATCGCGCATATACCGAAAGACAGATAACTTTATTTCTCTGAAGACTTAGCTCCCCACTTACAGGCGCTTAGATGAATTACTTCTTTGTTGCTGCGATATTGAATTTAAGTGAAAATCCTCTTCTTCCCTTCACTTATCAGGCCTAGTGGCCTGTTACGGGGCTTTCCTTGGCCCTTCTAAGCCGTACCCGTCCCAAGGAGAAGGTGGCCACTCCTATGGCTACCGACGGGTCCTGCGTCTGTAGATGCGTGAGTTCAGCTTGCGGGAGGAAAACCCCTGATTAATTGGGGAGAAAAACCTGCAGTCCACGCCCAAGACCGGCTAACTTGGGTATGTCTGAGAAAATCCTTAAGCTCCTCACGTCGGAGGCGGGAATCGAGCCCAGGACACTCCTTTCCCAGACAAATGGTTGCGAAGCTCATAGCCACTTGGCTAACTGCGTGGACTATAAGTGAAAATAAAGTTGCTAAATGAAGACCTTAACTGAAATAAGTGATGGTTTTTGAAAGAAGAGTGTACCAGCTCATCATTCGATACGCGTCAAGCACACGCTGATAAAAAGAATTCGAAATAAACAAGTCCTTAAATTCCGTTCGTTAAATTCGTTACAAGTCTTTTGTCTGAAAAAGTCAACTCCTGAAAACACTGAATCCCCACCTTTCTTAGGCAAGATTTTCCTTTTAATAATCACAGAATGTTTAACTCATATGCGGGGGTTCGTTGGCAGAAATGCATGCAAAAACGGGTATCACACAAACAGAAGTTCGATCCAGATGGAATTAAATTTTAATCATAAGTTGTCCACCAACTCACTCTGTAGGAATACTAGCAGTTGGATGAATGTATCTGAAAATTAAAATATCCTCAAAGGTAAAATCTAGAATTTCGTAGCCTAGAATTAATAACTTCAAAAAATATTCCTTTAACTAAAACTCTAGAAAATATTGTTTTCTAAAAATGATACAGGAAAGATTTCTCTACTAAGCGGTAATGATTGTGATCTTCTTATGAACAGCATACAGGAGATCGCAATCGGAGATAAGTTCCATCTCGAATCCACTTTTGACATCATTATTTTAACAATTGCATTGATCGCGCTTGAAAGATGTATTCAAACTTCAGTCCAGTAATTGAAGCTAGTTGTGAAGAGCACATGAAAATGTAAAAAAATGTCTTACACGAGATACAATTGAGCATTCATCATTTAAATAAAACGTTCGAGGAAATCTATAGCAACCTATTTACAAACTGGAAACGGGAAAGTGTTTTTGATCAGGCGGCGACAAAAATTGTTTACTGAAGTCGTCTAACTATCGACTGCAGTACGGCATTCTGGAAAGTATTTTAAATAGCTCGGAAAGCGTCCTCGAAATTCCAAAAATCATCCCTCAGGAAACAGAGAATAGCGTAATAAGCAGCGAAAACATATTACGCTACCTTGAACACGTACGGATTTTGTTTACTTATAACAACAAAATTGAATTGCGAATTGTAACACCTCTAAAACTGAAATCGCTTCCTTTTGCAAGAATGATAATCAGCATAAAAACATTTTGGTTGCTCCAAGTTTTCTCCTAAAATATTTTTGTTTCTCCTCGTTTGTGATAAAACAGTTTTTTTATGCTTTTTTGCTAAAAAAAAATTCTTCCTCCGATGTTTACTAAAACATAAAATTTTAGAATTAATTTTTTCCCCAATTACTAGTAATTCGTATCTAATAGTTTGACTTTAGCATTAAGTAACATCTAACATTACCTAATATTAAAAAAAAAACGCATTAAAATGTGTGTGTTTTTGCAGAAAGATCACATATGAAAAGCTAAATCTCTATGAGATCCAGATCAAACAAGAATTATGAAGAAAACAGACTTCACGGTCTGCACTGAGAATGTGCTAGTTATCTAAACTGACACTTCCATGTAGCAAATTGAGGTTTCCACTAGTGTTTCATAGCCGGTTTGAAATACTACGCCGCAGCAGAAGCGACGGAAAGAAAGTCGTGAGCGGCTGGTTTCGCGTAGGATGAAAAGCCTCCCAATCGACGGATCTTTGAAGCTAATTAAACTCAGAAGTTGTGGATTCGCTCTAGCAGAAAAGCGAAGAATACACACCTAAAGTTCATATCCTTCACTAAAGTACTCAGGTTTGTCCGCAAAGTTTCTATAGGAAACTGTGTCAGTCGCCTGACTGACAAGAGCTTTTGATCTTGTCATTCAAGATCAAGATTCTGTCATCAAGATCAAAAAAGTTCAAAATTAAAGTCGCTACATCTGCCTAGATGCAGCGACTTTAATTTTGATCTTTTTTTTTTTTCATTTTATTTAGAAAATCGATTGTTATGTCTTTTTTAGATAGGCTAGTGGCCAATTGTTTTAAATAATTTTCCCGGCGAACATCTAACACATAAGTAGAAGAATGGAAGACAGGGGAAGATGAAATATTTCTGGGTATTCCACTCTTTTTCTTTTTTGTTTAAACCATTTGGATTTGAATTAACGAGGAAACAGCATTTTTCTATTCCGCCCAGCATCTAACATTTTTTTATATATTTTAAGTTTCATAACTTAAAAAGTACTTTCATCTTATCGTCTAATTTTAATGTAACTGCAAACAACTATTCAACTTGCAAACAAAGTTATGCTAAGGTAATTGAAGCGACATTGTAATGCAGTTGCTGATTACATATTTGTCATGTGGGATTATGTGCTGATTGGTCTCTGAAATGAAATTGTACCTTTTTGATTTCTACGAACAACACAACCTGCCTGATTGGATTCAAATTTATTCAAATAAAAATCGAACACCGTGGGCCACTATCTTAATTATCTGAATATGGGCATGAAGTTAATTTACGATTTAAAAAAAAAATGTATCCCAAGTAAATAGCATTAAAAATACTTTTCTTCCCAGAGTTCGAGTACAATCATTGCAGATTGCATCAACTGATTCTTTAAACCGATTTCGCTTTCCGAGAACATAATTGAAAAATCTTCCACCGTAACAAATTTGTTATCAGACTATGCGACATGTTTCGTTTAAAAATATAAGCTTTATGGATAAGTGTGTCCATTTTTTACGTTAGGACTTCCTAATTGATGTATTTTCTGTAAGAAAGGCTATTTATATCAGTGGTAAGGAAGCGACACTTACGTAACTCTCTCTCTTTACTCGCCCCCCTAGCTATGTTTCATAATGACACGTTTGTTTTGCCGCTCACTTCAAGTTTCTTTTGAAGATTTCGCCCAACTCATTCACCAAAGTACTCATCAAGCGGAGGGAGCCCAACTGGCAAGCCAAGAGGGTTTCACCCAGAGAGACTCCTAAGATCAGTTTCCGGTGCTTTATTCAATTTCCTTGTCGACAGTGGCGGAGACGATTGGCCCGATCTGTCATCTGCGACGAAATTAACAAAGATAATTACTCAGAAAGAGGTAACTGAAAGATCCCAGAGCTGGATGAATGCACTAAAAAATAAAATACGCTTCTTACTATGCATAAAAAAAAGCTGATTTTGTTTTGAGAAGAAGATCGGATTAGACGAGTTCGCCTTTATTATCTGTCGAACCTTCTTTGACTTATTTATAATGAAATGTGCAGATGATGGACTCAATAGCCATTAAACTAAGTATGAATGAACCTCAATGAGAAGAAGTCGTGAAATATGCATTTTATGGAATGAAGTCTAACTGGATGGATGATGCACAGTTATTATCAAAGTTATATATATATATATATATATATATATTAACCTTTTAAGTAAGGGGTAATCAGGAAGATTGCTAAGTTCCAATCCTCCAATCCATCTACATCATTATCAGATGCAATATTTTATTATTCTTGCAAAAATAATTTGGTAATAACCATTATCCTAAGGAATTTGCTAGTAAACCCGCAATATCCTGAAATCTGCGCTATTAAAATATATCAATTCAATCCTCTGATATTTTAACGATTTCAAAAAGTCGTATAGCATCTTACATAATCCCAAGATATGCCTTTATCCGATTTTCCTATTAGCACCAAATTTGTTTTAACTTCTAATATATATTCCTCCAGTATAGGTCTGAAGATGAGTTCATAACTACGTACATCAAAGAAACAAGGTATGAAAATTTAATGGTCGTAATAAATACATTTGATAGAATAACTGTAAAATCTGAATTTCCTTTAAGAAATGCATTGAACTTTGCAAGTTTTTCAGTCTTTCAGCATCATCAGTAACCTCAGCAAATAAAAACTGCAAGAAAATACTACATTAGAGTTAATGAAACTGTACTATTGCATGTGAAGTAGCAGAAAAAAGATAGAAACAGAAGAGGCTGCACGCTTGGCGTATACAACAAAATACTTAATTACTTCAGAAAATTGTTCTTGTTTTCTAAGGAAAATAAAATTAAACTTAAAGGTAGATTGTGAATTGATTTAATCGGGAGATAAACAGACAAAAGCTTCTGTAAAAATAGAAATTGATACTGACTCCGTGTGGGGTCAATATTCAGATTTTTCATGTTGCTCTCTCGTGTGTGTTTGATCACATTTGCAAAACGAAATCACAGAATTAGAATTTTTTTTCTAATTTCTTAAAGACCATGTGATTGATTATGTCCGAAATATAACGTTAATATAAAGCGAATACAAACAATCTCTTTGCAACTACGTGATGCGCACTTGCAATATTTTAATACCCATAATGATATCATAAAATTCAAAGTGTTATTGTTAGTACCACTAAAACTGAATAAGATTCTTTTTATTCGGTGCACGATAGCTTTTCCGAATATATTCTGCATAGGTTTTATATACGGAGGGGTAGTTTTCAACTTCCCTTTCGCTAACTCAATAAAGTTATTGAGTTAGCTAAAATAAATAAATTTAAATAAATTGCTCCTATCATTCCCGTCCGTCCTGGGATGGATTGAGTCCCCTCCTAATGAGGGTTTACTGGTGTATTAATGCAGCCGGTTCACCACTTCTCTGCTGCATCCCCTAAGGGCAATATTCATGAGTGTATTCCATCTGTGTTCACGGGACTGGTTTGCCTGCTTGCGGGATGAAAAACCCCAGATAACCTGGGGTGGGAGGAACCCTGCTCTCCACGCCCAAGAACGGCTGAGGAAGATCTTTGAGCTCCTCACGTCGTCGACGGGAATCAAACCTAGGACACTCCTTTCCGAGGCATATGGTTGCGAAGCGCATAGCCACTAGCGTAAGGAGCTCAAGGATCTGCCATAGCCAAGTTAGCCGGTCTTGGGCGTGGACAGCAGGGTTTTTTCCACGAGTTTATCTGGTGTTTTTCATCCCGCAAGCAGGCAAACCGGTCCGAGGACACACACGGATTACAGTCAGCAATAGTGACCCAGCCATAGGTCTGATTCGTCAGCCTATGCTGGTTCCGGAGCCCGGATAAAATTGGGGGAGACTAGATGGTAATGTGAACTCCCGTAAAAAGGGGGAACGATGTATCATCACATGGAATTTCATTTAATTTATTTAACTCGTTAAATTTTTCATTATGTGTTTCTCTCATATAAAAATATTCATTTCAGTACTAGACCAAATTCTCTATTAAAAAGAGGTTGAAAGCCTTAATGGTCTGCTGTTATGCGTAATAATTCATAAATTTAACTTTACGAATGATAGGATGTTTATATATTCTTAGTTTTCTACTGAATTGGTATATTTCGGAATAATCTTAATTTTTAAGAAAGGAGACCACAACCCAACGTTTCGAGGGGAAACAGCTTGCCATCTTCACATTAAGAGGAGCTTACCTTCAGTCAAATCTCGCATTTTAATTGTTTCGAGTTAAAAAAGGAAGTCGAACTCATTTTGTTTCAACCAGAGAAATGGGTTCCATCTGTAGACTTCAACGCGCTATGTAGTTGCTAGACAAATATTTCAGGGTCCTTCAATCTTACCTTTACTGAATAATTACATAAAATAGATATTATATCAATTTTAACACATGCTGGGGAAAATATTAGTAAATTATTTTTGCGAGTACGATTAAGTTGATGGTTTTGAAAATTGGGCTGAAATTAAACTAGTGTAGCCATTTTGTAACGAATTTCATTCTTGACAGTCTCTTTACAAATAATCTCAATTAAGACCATCAAAAATAAGTATAAATTATAGATAACACTATCATAACGAAAATTTGTAATACATCGAACCTGTGTTCAAGTAAGTGCGGAGAAATACGAGGCATCCGTCGAATATTTATATGTTTCTTTTTTCTCTTCAAGCACACAGACACGCAGTCCCTCTTCTTGATGCTAGATAAACAAGGGAATTCCATCGAAAGAATCCGCACTGGAAACCTAATAGTTTTTGTGTGGTGGCTAGAATGAGCCAAGTAATTTCATGGAAGACAACACCGCGTACTTAATGTAAGCGTACAAGAAATTAAATACCGATGAAGAACCAAGTTCCCTTTTGAGGGTCACCTTGACAAATATTTCGCTTCTTCTGTTAAGACCACCATAACAATTCGACTACGTATGTTATTAATGATGAAAAAATAAGTACGTTTTCCCTCGTTAAAATTTATATTGAAACTGTGAAGAATACAAAAACCCGTTTGTTGCTATTTGTTATTATTTTAGATAATCAATGACATAAATATAGTGAAAACGCACAATGTAAACATTATGCACAAAACGCACTCAATTCCTCGAAGAATTTCAAGAATACGTTTTATCGCTAACCAGTTTCGGGAATTTGACTGACAATAAATGATCTGTGTCCAATTTTTCTTTCATCAAACCAGATGAGGTTGTCTGTCTAAAAGAAGAAATTCCTAGTTTGTCTTGGAGATTTCTTTCTGGAACACTCATTGCCATCGATCACTGCTTAAAGGTCAGAAGGCGAGAACTTTCAGCTACATCTTTTTTTCCCATAGCTCTTTCTGTAACTATCATTTTTTAAAACCATTATAACAATTCGTTTCTGATGGATGATTTTAAGAAATGGAATCTTTGATTTCCTTATCCAAAAACGTACCATTAATGTTTGTTAAAATGTTAAGTAAATTTACTAAAATTCCAAAATAATTCCCGGTTACTGTGCATTAGTTACTAGAGATAAGTTAGTTGCTTTGAAGGTCATTCCGAAACAACAAATAAACAAGAAATTTCCCGGACCTACGATGTGAATCTGTTGTTTAGTCTTAGGATTCAAAGAAAAACGCCACAAAATGCCTTCCATTTGACATTTCCAAATACGAAGCAACCCTAGTATCATTTTGGAAGTTCAAATCGGCATCATGTTAGGTTGTATGGATATAGTTTTTGGGTTGTAACTGCATTCTTTCACATGTTTAGGTTTTCAATATGAACACACACACACACACACACACACACACACACACACACACACACACACACACACACACACACACACACACACACACACACACACGTGTGGGAAAGCTATCTACATTTGTAAAAACAATATTTTCATTTTATTTCTGTAATTTCCCACGGATACAACTTGTTGGATTTATATTCTTTCCTTTCCGACATTCTTTAGGTTAGTGGATTCTACGGACAATATTCTCGTGAGATTTCGTTGCATTTCTGCTAATTGCGATTTGAGAAATTTATTCTAATTTGGAAATGTTAAATATTTTTTTAGTTCTGATAAATTAGGAAAATAAATAATTAAGAGAACAATAGACAGTATATTAATAGAAGTGAGCATGCTATTACTTTAAATCCTTGTTTGTCATTCATATTCATTGATGTCTATTCAGACAACTGTCTCTGAAAATTTGTATTTTAAGTACATTAAAGTGTGTTTGTTCTTAGGCAGGTTTGTCCATTAAAAAAGAAATGCGAATCCATCTAACTAGTAGTCTAATAAGACAACAGCTGTTAAGACTGTTCAAAGTTTGTTAGAATATTGTTTCATCTACGCAGGCGTTTTCGGTAAATTAAGCGCCAGTCCATGAGAAATTCGGAACCATTCAGGACAGTCACGTTTAGTTATACATCGGTAAACGGGGAGGTATTTGGCCAATAAACATTACGCATTGATATCAGGGCAGAGTATGTGATGCATGTAGAGTTCGATTACACTGTGTATTACCCGTCAAATCTTTAACGGATAACCACACATTGTGCATTGTCCCCCACCCTCTCCACAAACACGTCTGCATCGAATCAATAGCTAGGATCTGTCCTGTAGACTCCAGCGAAAGAATTTGTTCCTAGGAAAACTACAACTCCTTGCTATTGTCATTAGGGCTGTGAATATATCAGGGAATAATTAATCTCTGAAATGCCAGGCATTTCACAACTTTGTTGGTAGTCTGCTTATATGTTCCGGAAACAAGAATATCGTAATGACTCCTTGCAGGTATGTGTTACGAGCTAACATTATTTAATGCGGCACATCTAGTCGTAGCTAAAAGGGTAATTTATCTATTCCAGATTCCGTCTACGTACTCGAAGGCGTTCTTTTTTACTTCTACAGATCAAGGAAAATGATTTTGAAGTTAGTAGGCTGCGAGATTATACTCTGTTTGACGTCCTTCATCTCTAAGTGTTTATTATGCGTTTGGTTGGATTGTTTTATTTATCTCTCCGAAGCACAATACAGAATAATTTCCAAAAATGATAAAAAACATCTCTTCAAGCCATCTAGTTAATAAGTGAAAGAGTCACAGATTACTGAATGTTTTATAGAAAATCTAGTAAGAAATCGACCTAAATTACTTTTACAAATCTACTTATTTGAAGTATTAGTTTAGCGTCCATTTATTCAGCCAGTTTCAGTAGCTGGTGCATTTGAAAATGAAAGGATATAGATATAAAAATTCGTATCCTAAATTCAGATCATATTCCATGAGAAGTTATGGTATGGTTCCCAACCGTCAAAAACCAACACTTTACACTGATTGGTAAGGTAACATTCTTTACCCGGAAACTTTGAAAATTAAAAATTGCATATTATTTGGGGATTGTTAATAAAATATGCTCACTTGACATCTCCGTACATCTGCATTGAATGACACCAAGATAGATAATGCAAATACTTAATTTAGAGATGATTAAAAGATCATAAACTGCTTTATATTTTTGGAATCCCTGCAGATAAACTTCGAAATACAGATTGTAAATTTGGAACTGAAAATTCTGCTTATTATTTAAGATAAACTGTATTATTATTGTCTGAGAAATAGTTTTAAATTATCCTCATGTATAAGGGAGTTCTACTTAAATCTATACAAAATGTATATTAAATTAAACGTATTAAACTTTATTAGTAAATTAAAATATATATAAAAATACAAATCCGAAATGCTTTCCTAGGAATATGATTAGTGTTATTTATTGTGCTATAAGAATTTTCTACAAGAATAATATCTGAAAAACACATCTTAAAATAAAAACAACAACATGAAACAAAAAAAAAAGCTGAAGGAACACGTTTTGTAGAAGAAATATTTAATAAAATAAATAGATTATTGCTAAACGTCTACTGCTATCAAAACCGTAGTATCACCGTGGTGAAAGTATTTAAACTTTTAACTATATGCCAAGGGACTGGACTCTCTGCAAAAGTACTCAATGCTGCGACAAGAAAGATTATCAATACAAAATATTGATTTTCTGCTCCTAGATGCAAATTTTAGTGCGGAAGTTTATATCAAACTTTTTTATAAGCGGAAGTTCAAAACTGAACAACTTTTGTAAATTTTAACGAAGAGACATTCAAGCCACGGGGAAAAATTATCCGAGTTTCGTTTTCGAAGCTCATTTCAGCTGTGTGATATCCGAATATATTTCATGAGTCATTCTTCAATCAAATATATTTGGATTTTTTCGAACGTTTTCCTCTTGCCCAAACTAGCACAGACCAGAACGTCTCCTTTAGCACTAATAATTTGGGTCAATGAAATAAAGTAATTTTGAAAATATCGTATTTATTCTAAAGAGTTACATTTTAGATTTATTTAACCCTCACTTACCAATTATGCAATTATACGATAGGATACCAACCTTTACGGGAGGGATCGTCATAAGAGAGGATACAGTTTTCCACCAAGGTTCTGAGAGATTAAAAATGTCTGAGATAATGTTTTCTGACATGTAAATATCCCACCCTCTTCAGAAATGATCCCAACTTTTAGATCTCTCCCAAAATATAAACATCAGTTAGTCATTCTTATACTAAGGGTTCAGATCTCTTCCTGTAAGAAAAACTCTTCAGCTTACCAAGGATTGCTCATTCAAACCTATCTTTTTTCATAAGTGAATTTCAAAAAGGTCTAGTTGTGATATAAAGAATAAAACATTTGTCGTACAAATAATTAAAAGGGAAAAATAGTAGATTAATGAATACTGGTAATATTATAGAAAAGTTTTATTTCTTATTAGATTCTGATGACAACAAGAAACGTTTCGAGCTTTTGTCTTTTAATTTAACAGTTTCGCTTATTGAAGTAATGTCTGTTGTTCGGAAAAGTAAATCAACAAAATCCATTCTCTGAGGAGATAAAATTAATAGCATTTTTATGTGGAGCAGCGTGAACTGGTGGGCAGATTTTATAACAGAAAAACGAAGATTCTTAATATATATATATATATATATATAGTATATTTGGAGATAATGGTAATCTGAAGGACATTATTAGAACATTAAATCCATTAATGTAAAAATAAATATAAAACGTAAATGCATTCTTGAAGATGCTAAACGGAACATTAATTTCCCTGGGCATTTTCAATTAAGGAAATGTAAGTTGGTGTTAGTTAGTTATGACAGTTTACCCCCCTCCGGAAAACCGAGTTATATATCAATATCAAGTCACATTATAATACATACATTTCGAAGCTATTAAAAAAACCGTGTTTTCAACAATAACCAGGAAAAAGTATTACTAAGGTGAAAGTACTCTTTATGTAAGTTCAATGCGTTAAAGGGAACTATAGTGGCCAAAACAATTACGGGATATTTTGGTTTTCTTGTAAATTATAAAGTTATAAAAATAATTTACAAATGTAACACATTTATTTTAAAATATTCTTAATATAGAACAGTGTAGAACGCACAACCGGTTACAAAATCGTGTTAAGACTTGCCGAAACGTGTCTTAGCCATATTTAGCAAGTGAGGGGTTTAAAAGCGTGGCTTGTTGCGCTCACTTCCACAGGGCATAATTATCACTTCAATTGTAAACTTGTGTCACTTACCACCCATTATTAAAAATTGCAGTGCAACATGATATCCCAGAATCCATGGCTTGGAGAGCCCATTGGTCGATTAGAAGCTGGCCAAACGCAGCAAGTTGTCGCTCAAGCGTGTCTCAAAGCGTAATTTCCTGACTTTGGAATCGCTTTCTATAGACGGGAAATGTTTCCGAAGACAAGGTCAAGGTCGCCCATCATCAACAAGACGAAAAGTATTTTTCATTACTTGCCAGAAGAACATGCCAATCCAATCGAACATGTCTGGGATGCTTTAGGTAGGAGCGTTTCTGCTCGATTGGTGCCATGACGATCGCTTCAAGAACTGGAAATTGCTCTCACAGAAGAGCGGAGAAATATATATCCAAAAAGATTTAATTATGTTCTCCGGTTCAAAAAGCAATACTGCTTTTTGGCTGTTAGTGGAGACCATGCCCTGTTTAAAATTAACAAAAGCATTTTTGGCTCTTCGTATTGTTATTCTTATTAATATTATTTTATGGTAAAATGTATAATTTGTTAAATTTGTAATAAATATCGATTATTTAAACAATATCTCATCAATTGCACCCTATTCATAAGCAAGAAATATTTATTCATGTATAAAGTGTCCAATAGTTAGAATTATTTGCAGAAATTTATAATTATCCGAAAGAAACTAAAATATCCCCAATTTGTTTTGAGCAGTGTAATAGTGAAACAATATTGTTATATAAGGTCAGAAACGAAGGTTCCTTGTTATACCCTAGGTGTGATTCTAAAAAAGGATAAAACGATATTAAATAAAAAAGCGAAATTGCAAAGAAATGAGAAAGATAGCAGAGCCGTGGCTACTAATATTGCTTGTCTGTATTGGTCTTAAATTGAGTGGAAAATACGTTTGACCTCTTCTTATAGTCTCATGGAATCATTAAGGTAGAATCGGACTTGCTGAAAACGAACTACCTCAGAATGTAACCTACTGAATTATTTCCTTGGATACATCATTAATATACTAGCGACAATGATTTCTTCCTCTGTTAGGGCATCAGTCATTGCCCATTAAAAGTTGAACTATGGTTCCTATATGTGGATAGCGATGTTCTTGGAATCTTCTTTCAAAATTAATTTGAGAACGTTTATAATACGTTTGCGAGGCTATGTTATATTTCCTCAGATCCCCCACCCTCTTTGAGCATCATCAGTATCATTTACAACTTCTTTCTAATTAATCTGCGAAGAACGGTTAATGGGAACTGGTGAAGAGATGTTGACAATTTTTATTGCTACGTTTTAGGAAAAGGGAAACTTTTATAATATAAAACCGCATCTACTGGCGCATGAAAAGAATCCAGTGACGTAAATCTGCAACAATTCACATGTCATTGACGAGAGATTAAAGAGAAAATTGAACCTAATAGGGCGGTTATTTTTTTCCCTTGTTAAAAAAAAAGAAAGGGAGAAAGGCTACCATCAATAACGCGACGGAGTGCGCGGACGGACCACCTTTACACTGTACTGCTAAATGGCACTTCATGTATCATATCCATAAATCACAAGCTAGAAGAATAGAAGAAGATAGTTTTTCCCATTAGCTGTCTTCACCGTGTCAGTTTGCTTCTGTAGCTTCTCATACAGAATAAGATAGTGACGGGGAAGCTCCGGGATAGCGAATTAACTAAGACGACAGTGGAGGTAATAATCGAAGTTTTCATCGTCTTTGGGAATAGCAGGTGGGTGAAAAATGAGGACGAGTGAGATATCAATACTGATGAGAAGATTTATTCATATTTGACAGATATTCTTTAACCATGTTGCTAATATTTTATGTGAGCAATGACTGCTGGAAGAGCAAGGAAAAATATATTGCCTGCTTTTATTCGACCAGAGCTTCGTTATTTTTATAGATTATTTTCAATTATTTAGTAAAATGTTTATTACAGCTTGGGGGGGGGGGTGCAGAAGGCTTTATAATATAGAACAGTGCTTCCCAAACTGTGGGCCGCGTCCCCCTTGGGGACCGTAGGTTTTGTTGAGGGGGGTCGTGAAATAATGAAAACAAATTTAAAATGTTTTAAGACTAAGTAGGTTTTTTTTTATCTTAAAAGAAACGTATTTAATTTTTATTTATTATTTTTTTTGTTATTTTTTTATATTTTAATGAAAAAAAATCACACATTGGTGCGGGTTCACAAATTTTGCTTCCTGCATATTTCGGCACATAATGAATTTAGTAAATATATGCTGATTCATATAAGTTTCATTTCAAAGCAGAAATCTAAGAATTGCAGTTTCAAATATTTCACCTGATATTGGTGTAGCAATATTGAAACACATCCATCACATTAAATTATTATTAAACTTCTTTTATGTTTTTAATTCTTTCTTTATTACTAATCGTTTTACGTTTCATGTGCTTTAAATATTTTATAATCTTTAAATATTATAATGATATATGTCTATGATGAAAAGCCAAACGGCTATTTTTTTCCTGCGAGGTTGATATAAGTTAAGGGGATAAAAATCCCTTATTGTTTTTCAGCCAGTAAGCGAAACTAAGATCGAAAACTACGATCTTCGTCGGCATGAAACGTTACAGATCGTAGTTTTCGATCTTAGTTTCGCTTACTGGCTGAAAAACAATAAGGGATTTTTATCCCCTTAAGATATATGTCTATATTACGATTTTGTTTCGAGAGGGGGCCTTGAAATATTTTAATTTTTCCAAAGGGGGCCCTGGCATCCAGAAGTTTGGGAAGCACTGATATAGAACACGCGCCATATTCACCGTACAGAATATTTTATTGCACACAGAGATAACATAATGCTAGCTACAACTTTATCGATAAAATATACTTCACAACAGCAGTCACATTTACAAAGTCGTGTACGGAGATTTAAAGGGAGTGTCGCGACACGATTTGCCATTCCCAATTTATCTTTAATTCCCCATAATGGAAGGAAATAAATCTTTTAGCATTCAACAGCTGATTTTCTCACAGTTCGTCATCTATGGTTACTCAGGTCTTATGAAAGGACATATTTTATGAAGTTGATTAGAATGTAGAATGCCAGAGCATATAGTAAGTTGTGTACTTCTTTCTGAATGGCCCGTGAGATTTAAACATCGTAGTTTGGGTAATTGGTATTATTTCAGAGCACACGCTGTTTGATACGATCGTAACATTCGATAAAATTTAATTAAGAAATATTTCTCAGTAACTCATTTAATGGATATAAAAATGAATTATGCTATGTCACATCGAGATATTTCATAGCTCATTAGCATAATCTGAAAACAAATGGTGCGTTGAGAAGTTTTAAGCAGCGGTATAATCTAGATGAAAAATACCTTCAGAGTGGTGCATAAATTCAATTAGTCAGGGCTAATGACTGATTCATTTTAATTAAATATCGCAGGATAGGTCCCTTTCTGTAGGATTTTTAAACAGCACATTCGAGACAACTCTACAACGGACTATTTGTTGACACAATTGGCAAACTGCTAAGATCCACGTTATTATTTTACGTCACTCTACCGTCGCTTCGGGCACCATATGGTCACTTTTCTAACTTAAAGTGTTGTGAGCGCAGTGTCTGCTAAACGAAAAGGTGGTAAGGTCTCAGATCCTTGATTTAATAAGGCAATCACCAGCATTCATGACGCTACAGTGGGATTAGAACTCTCTGCTTGTAGATGAAAGAGCTGATACGTTATGCACTTGGCCAATGATGGTTATTTTATCGTGTAGTCTATTAGTTTGGTGCCTTCAATATGTCATCGAATCTCTTCTAAAACGTTGAATTTTGAGTACATTATTAAAAATTAATTTTCTCTATTCCATTATGTGGAAGATTTATTCTGAATACCCATCGTAATCTTATTAAGGTTAAAAAATATGACTCAATTGAATTTTCCAAGAGAAATTTATTCTCATAATTATTATCAACGCTTTTTTAAAACAATTATGAATAGATTCCTGAATCATACCTTTTCTTGGGCAAATTTCTCACCATCTTTCCTTACAATAAATGGAACATAAAAACAAACTGAAATACGTTTGTATTGATTGATTATTCTTGCTCAAGTAACAGCAGATATGTCCTTCCGAATTATTGCATGTCGCTCATAGTCAAGGCACATCAGTGCTGTTGACAAAGTAGATTTCATCTCCGAGTTCGTTAGCTTCCCCGAAAAGGTTTCAATTTTGCCAACTAGAATATACACTACCCTGATGAAGCCTATGGAAATAAACGATAGTGTGCTGCTTCCCGTAATATTAGTGATGCAATGAGTACTCATCAGTAGCTAAGATATTCACGGTATTCCTGTTGTCACTTATTAGATCAGGTTCATGGCGAAAACATGGAACAGCCGGTGTTTATGTTGCGAATATCCAAGGCTGTCAACATATATAGGAAGTTTATTGGACTTAAAGGTTAATTACCTTTGTCATTAAAATACAGAATTTCCAATAGTCTAAAGATGTGTTGCATCTCGTTGCTCCACAAACTTAACGTGACAGAAATAACGCCGACGATAACAAAATCCAGACATTAAGAAGGGAAACATGACGAGGATTATGAAAGATGATTTGATCTCTTTTTCTGTGCTAAACAACCATTGCGATGATTCGTGCATACTTTGTATTGTGGGTGGGGGGTGGTGGGGTAGCAGAAAATTATACCAAAGTCTTCCTTCGTAATGCAAGTAATAATTTTAGTCAGTTCATCTAAATAAATGTATTCCTTTTAAAGAAATTCATACTTTTTTAACTGAAAAACACTTGTTATGAAATCCATTCGTAGGTACGAGTACCTTAATCGCTCCCAACATATTTATTTGATTAGAAGGTACTGCTTGATCAGTACTACACGATGAGAATACAGTACTAATTATTATAGCAGGGTTTACTGTAATTAATCACCAGACATGAAATATTTCTGAACGGACAGATTCGTAGTAATGTGTATTCGGTTGGTTCGAATTACAAACGAAACAACTTAGCCTGTTTTGGGGAAGTGTACTATGACTGTTAATTCTCTGTCTTCATCTGGCTGATTTTCTTATTTTTAGGGAGGGAAGCCCTACCGCCAGCTAACTCACCTTCAGTTCACATCTCTTGGAAAAGATTCCGCCAGTTTCAGACAGGATTTACGAACCTGCATTTCTATTTAAAAGAATGTACAGTCTTCCTGCTGACTGCATTAACGACACGCTAGAGCTGCATATAACAAAAAATAGCTGCTTATAGAAATATGATACGAGCTATAAAACTGAGACGTTATAAAGATAAGCCTATATTTGAAAACAGTCCGATATCGTTGAACGATTATGCTATAAAATTAGAATTCCTAGCAACTTCTTTTAAAATCGTTTATACTTACATCCCATTAAAATAAATACAATTAAAATAAACGTAATGTGAAAAATCGTAACAGATTACGCTTCATTTTATCCTCACTTATCTGATTCTGAGGGAAAAAAATATAATTATTGGGTTTATTGTATACTTATTTGGACCCCCTTAACTTTTTTTTTCAGTGTAGCTGTTAAACATGATTCTCAGTGTTGGTATCGATGATAAAACTTGTATAACCTTTGGGCGAAGTTTAGCAGAAATAAATACAAAGAATCGATCACATCTGCATTCGAATACTACAGAAAGAGGCCGAAAATTCTGTTTTATTAAAAATAAAGTCGATATTGATCATTTAAACTTCTAGTAGAAATGGATAGATAGTGAATAACTCATATCTTCTCTCGGATGCAGACGAAGTCGAGGTGTATGCTTTACTTCCAGGTTTTTTAGTCTTCTATTAATTATTCAAAATTGATAATTTTTGAGAAGGAATTTAGATAATAACTTACACAAAAAGTGAATATACATTATATATTCATATACATTATAGTAACTATTATTCTCACCTACGTTACATCAGTTTATCATAGCTTACATTATTTGGGGGGACGAAACACTTCAGCTAGCTATTTTGACAAACACGACAGTTGGTAAACTCTCTATTTCAAACGATTGAATATCTCCTATGACCCCTGTCAATGCTTTAACTGTCTCGAACATCATTCTGCTGGTTTGTGTCGAATGAAACCTCTTCTGTAAGTTTCTAGAAAGAGAATATTCAGTTTTATATCACCTATTCTGAACATAAAAAATGTAAGTCTCTAAAGCTCTCGTGAAATTTGTAACCTAATAAAACAATAGCCGAACATTAGTGATAGCGCACGAAAAATGCTCTCTTTATCACTACCACTAACTGCGAGTATAGATGTTAGCAAAAATCTTCAAAGGGTAGATAATGTTGATTGCTCAGCTTAATAATCATAATTTAGACAAATCTCATACGACTCTTCAGGTTTGTCTAACCACTGAATCATTCAAAAATATCTATATAAGATTTAGAGCTTATTTTGGTGGAAATTTCGTTAAAAGTAGTCGTAAGCAGCTACAGAAGAGAGATTTCTTTACTCAGTGAAAATAATTGATCATCAAGATAATACACAGAATCCGAAACGAAACTGTTCTCAATAGAATGCTCTCTAAGCACTAATAAGATAGCCCTCGGAATAGTTTTCCAATACCCCAATATGCTTAAAATTAGCAAGCAAAAATTATCGTTGTTTTATCAACTAGATTTTAATTTTCAATCCAACAACACTTAATCATTTTTTTTTCTTTTTGTCAATGACAAGTATGCCCGGTTGATTTTTTTTATTTTAAATCCACAAAATTATATAGCTGGCTGCTATAACAGCAGCTACGAGAGGTAATAGTTAATGACTAACCAGATCTTTAGCAGCAAATCCTGTAATTTAATTAGTGATTTTTGATTAGATCAGGTTCATTAGATCATGTTTATGTTCGTTAGCTTCCCCAAAATGGTTTAAATTTTGCCAACTAGAATATATACTACCCTGATGAAGCATACGGAAATAAAAAAAAAAATTACTTAAAGGCTAAACGTTCGTGGAACATTATCAATAAAATACCTCAACAACCTTTTTTTTGTCTAAGAGCAAACTGTTTTATCCTCTTTTGTCTCAAGGGCTATAAATAACATGTTGTTCCAGATTTCCAAGCACGTATAAAGCCTTCTCGATGTTCTTATATAGTTGACTTAGCTACTTAGGACTTCGTGTTTTTCCCGTGTTCAACACAATGGAGTCGGTAATTGCGAAACTTCATGTCCACTCTTACGGTGAAGAATTCGCGGAACCACTAATAGAGAATATTAGGAAAGCCTTCCTCTTAGCAGAGAGATAAATGAAAATAAAGCTAGTTTTGTGAAAACCCACATATTAGCAACTTCTCTGTTCACTTGATCGGCGAAGCCGATAAAATTGGTTTTAGTCAATGTAATAAAACTTGGCAGTTGCTCTCTCCAAAGAACCATCATTAAAAATTAAGGAACGTGATGTTGATATCAATAACAACTAAAATTCAAGACGTTTATTTGGTGTTATAGGGGATCTGGAAGAATTACCTGTTGTTTGTTCTCCAGAATTTTGAATTCTCGAAAATGATTTTTAATTAGCCTTTAATTATATAATATTTTCTTTAATTATATTACTGTAGTCATCTTATCATGACTACAGTAATATAATTAAATAGCACTATTGAGCTCATACAATACGTTTGATGCGAATTGTATGATGAGGTTGCCATAGTAACACTCGAAAGATAAATTCAAGTGGACTCAAAACAAGCAGTCGTTTGTATCAGATATAAAAATTGTTTCCAGACAATTTTTCAGCGTTGTTTTATAATCAACGTTCAAAATTGTTCTGAATCAATGATATTGATTGCATTAAATAAATGGAAATATTGACATTGAGGAAACCTATAAACCAAAAATGAAGCAGAAAGGGTAAAGAAAACAACTAAGGCTTTATAGAGATGATGAGATATACGAGTTAAGTAAAATCTGGTATTAAGGAAATGCAATCTAGAAAAACTTTAACGGAAAAAAAGTTATAGAAATAGCTATTCAGTTACATTATCCACACCCGAATAGATAAACAAAACTGTGCAACAGTTTTGTTTATCTATGCCGCTAGCATGGTGTAATAATCATCAGTGGAAGCAAGATATGATATCGAAGATCAGTTCAGCCATTATCCTTAAAGCGACTAACATAACTAATACAATGAAGATGGGCTTGGTTGTCGTAGGCGAGCCAGGCAAATAGCGTACTCACTCAGAAGCATTAAGATTGCAATAAGCCGAGTGTACGTTCCTTATAACATTATAATTAGTTTAATAAAATATTATTTGATGGCTTTTTGCTACTTTTCGTGTTCATTAAGAAGAAAAGTTTTGTACCCATTAGAACTCTTCGCCAAATTAATAAACTGGGAGGTTCATTACTTTCCTCATATGAATTTATCTGATGTGAAATGGTGTACCGTGGGTACTGCAGACGATTTCATGTAATCTTAGGGGTATATATTCTTATTTCATCATTTAGAAAAGATTATCCTTACAGGACATTAACTGCATTGTGTTCAGAATGGAATTTGAACTCGTGAAATAGGAGAAACTTCAAACAAGTAAGTTTCTCCTCCTTAAAATTTGAATAAATTCTTCTCAAATAGGAATAACTTATCGAATTTATGTAAACATGTTGTTTATCAAAAACCAAATGAAATATTGTATCTTTATAACGAATTAATTTGAATTGTATTTTCGAAGCGAGTAGTTTTATATGTTATCGAGACCAGGAAGAGACCAGTAATAACGGATTACCTCCCGAGTGTAGCTGGATCTCTATTTGAAGGTTATTAATATTTAATTAATATTCCGTCAACTTGAGTCAAGGAATTTGTTTATCGCCACGAGAGGAGATTTCGGGATTTGAGTATTATCTTAACGACGCAAGAGACAGACTGTGGTTACAGCAAGTTCCGCTGGCATAATTGTCGATTTAGTGTTAGCTGTTAATCATCCACAACTGACAGGTATGAGTTCACTCCCGTGAATATTAAATTATCTCTATTTACTCTAATGCGCCAAGATCTTTCAAGCTGTGAAAACTCGGCCATAAGTGCTCACGCACAGTCACTTAGCAGCTACCGTAACGGCGGTATTAATTTGAAAATGGATTCTGATAATATGCACGCGCTTTCTTTATCATTATGTTCAAACTATGACATCGTAAGTCGGAATGTTTATGGAGAACCTTCAAGAAACATTGACCATACTGAGAAACCACACAAGTGCAAGATTGATAAATCTCCCCGTTTCCTGTGATAAAGTCGCAAAGTTCATACACAACAGAATTTTCTATTTATATGGGTTTAGCACAAATATGTGTTGGCAACTGTTTAGTAATCATCAAATTGCGACGCCTGCTGCTTTAATTTGGGTAATATATTTCATAAATATCCCGAATCGTTAGAATTTAGTTTTTCAAGTTCTAATGATGTGTAACCAGGATGGACATGTGACAAGTATCCCCATCCTGGTTACATCCAAATTATTGTGTTTTGGATTTTAATTTTTTAATATATTGCTACTATGTTTAAATAGTAGTTTTACGATCCTTCAGAACTACAATAACAAAGTACAAAAATGCATTTGGTTGTCAACCGTATTATAAAAACAGGATAATCTAGCATTTAATGTTTCCTGCTGTCTGTCGAAACCATCTGAACTACGAAGGTTCAAATAATAATCATGCAAAATATTTTCGGTTGACATTCATGTTTTATTACAGAAATTGGAACTTTAAACGCACAAAGTTTTCCTTCCAAGTTCTTGGGAGTTATGCGCTCATTTTAAATACACAAACATCCTTACCGTTGGCCACGGGTTGACAAAAGACAGTTCGAACAGAAAGCACCTGAGAGCATTCTTCTGC
Source organism: Typopeltis vanoorti (assembly GCF_054136105.1). Taxonomy (NCBI): domain Eukaryota; kingdom Metazoa; phylum Arthropoda; class Arachnida; order Uropygi; family Thelyphonidae; genus Typopeltis; species Typopeltis vanoorti. The sequence goes on from NC_143564.1 coordinate 9,412,145, forward strand.
AACTCAAAATTTAATTCAATAAGCAATCAAAGTTTAAGCAGTTCTGGCAAACAAGGTTGCCTTATCATAATCGAGATCTAATCAGTTTTAAGAAATTGGGAATGCCGAGGAACAAAGTCATACAAACTTCTGAAAGAACTGGCTGTCAAACATGTCGTCACCTCGTTGTCCAGACATCACATGGTTCACTTATTTCGTCCTACTATTTTTATTATGTAGGATCCGTAAAAGTTAAAATATATGCATCAAACGTAACTTATCTGTGGTTACTCAGTAAATATTACATCATTAATGAAAAGCAATGAATTACGTATGCTGTTCACATGAATTTGATCTCTAGAATGAATATTTTAAAAGTTTATTTTTCAATTGGTCAGACTATAATACATTTAGTTTAATCCTTTATCCAAGTGTGAGCAAACAAAGTTTTCGCCTGAAAGTATCTTCAGGACTGGAGTAAGGTAGAACCAAGCTAACATCACTCCTATCTCAGTATCTCCCATAATGCAAAACACATTATACATATCCGCAAGGATATGTATAATGTTATGCATTAAGGGAAGGGCCACTACCCAGACCGGTTTCGACCTTTATTGAGGTCTCTTCAGTGGGAGCCAGGCCCAAGTGGAGATACCAGGCAGAAGCAATAGCAAGGTCATCTCTACCTATAAGAGTTGCCAAAAGGTGTGCCACCTTTTTATTAAATTACTCTGGATTTAGAGAAGGGTCCCACTGAAGAGACCTCAATAAAGGACGAAACCAGTCTGGGTAGTGGCCCTTCCCTTAATGCATAACATTAGACATATCCGTAAGGAGATGTGTTTTGCATTATGGGAGATACTGAGATAGGAGTGATGTCAGCTTGCTCCACCTTTGCAACGAGTTTCCCGGTGTTGTTGTGCTACCTTACCCCAGTCCTGAAGATACTTTCAGGCGCAAAATTTGTTTGCTCACGCTTGGATAAAGGATTAAACTAAATTTATTATAGAACATATTTTTTACCATTTGCCATTGACAATAATCCTTACTGTTCAGCATCTTACGTTTTTTAATAAATGTTTTCTGTTTACATTATGGATAGATAATTTCTGTTAAAATACACTCAACGTATGTAGATTATCACATACGAAATACAGACAGTGGTCCATCAGCGAACTTTCTTGGCTGTTGACTTCTACAGAATTCCCAAAATATGCGTTCAGTCGTACACCAAAAACTTCATCAATTCTGCTAAAACATTCGTGTTTGGTTTGCAATATACGCGTTCGGTGTAACTCGCGCCCTATGAAATCGAAGAAATCTTATGAATTATAGAATAGCGTCTTAATTTTACTATTTAATATAACAACGGTTATTTAATAATTTTATCATTAATTACTAATAGAATATATCTTGTGAAAATTAGAAGAATAAAAGCTGGTGGCATTCTGAATAAGCAGACGTAAACAATTTCTTCCTACCTGATGATATATTTCAAACGCATTTTGAGGATTGCTCGGCTATTGCACTGTGTCACTATTACGAATTAAAAATGTCACCAACAGAGAGAGAACTGGAAGAAGAGTGCTGCACCCTCTCACTGAGGAAGCTACATGAAGAAGAAGAAGAACTGCATGTGGGATAAAATAAAAACAACGAAATTTTGAGAGAAAAATGCTTCCTGCGATGTATGATATCAACTATTCCGCGTAAAATTGAAGACGCAGATAAAAATATTCCACCCATTATGAAGAAACTCGAAATCAGGTCTTTTCCAATTAAAGGGGTCGTTGGACTCTGGTTTTTCCAACTCATCTAAGGAGGCGCTTCCATTTATTTCAACATAATATGTATTGAAACGAGATTGGAGTGAGAGAATAACTTGTTCAAACATATTGCAAACACACGAACAAACAAACAACTCATTCTGAACACACAGACACACACACACATACAGATGAAAGCATGAAATGAAACGTCTCGGCTCCATAACACAGCTTTCCGCGTCCAACTGTGCACGCTCTTTGCACCACTGAAGACGACGCTGAATGTTCGTTCGGGTAATGTGCTCCAATACCAACAATTTTTATTCATTAATCGCTGTGTTTTGATAGTTGTTTTAAATTATATAGAAATAGTGATATTAAAGATCCAACGTTATTTATCCAACATGTTTCAAGGTGAATGATAATTTATTTCATAACCTGTAAATTTAATGTTCTTCTGGTCCCATCCCCAGTTTTCATGTTTCTAATGAATTCACATAACGAGGCACATGATGGAAAATGTGGAGGACAGTGTGATGGCCTCCACTAGACTCCATTAGACTCCACGAGATTACATTCGTAATCTCTTCTCCAGAGTCCACTTGAGGATCCTTCTGTAGACGAGAGACCTGAAAGTGGATGTTTCAAATGTTTCATTTAAACATTTGCCAGTCTCTGGGTTCGGACCGGCCATGAATAAGGATATTGTGAATATCTTTTAGTGGTAAATAATTCTGATTTCCGGCTGGAGACTAACCCACAGCCAGCGAATGTTTTATGCAGACAACTTGAGTCATTATGAATTTCAGTTTATTGTTTTTGTTTTCCTGTAAACTGTTTATGCACAGTTAGATTTTTTTTATGTCTCTGCTCATAAAATTGCCTCCTTTTAAGTTGGCGTCGGCTATATCTCGATGATTTGCCTAAGATATACGTAAGATTCACAAAGAGTGTTTTCGAACCTAAACAATCAAATACGGTAATAATTTATAAATCGCATAAATGACATTCTGTTTTGTTCTTACAAAACATTTCGAAATAGACTACAGATAGAAGCTTAATTAGCATTCAGTAAAGTGAATATTTATTAAATAATATTATATCAATATTGACAGCGAAGCATGAATTCACAGCTAGGTAAACTCTAGAAATGGCCGCAGATTTGAACATTGCTGATCATTTTCTGTTTTTTTTTTCGCTGAAATTGATTTAGAGATTCTCGATAATCCGCACGATATTTTAATATGCGTCTGATCTCACTGCATGAATACTGGATTGTACTTACGTGTCGCAGTACTAAACTGCGCAGAAGCATTTTGTTATTATTATGGAAGGAGACTGCAGAATGCGTCCACATGAGACATTATAAATTTTGCAACAATGTTAATTTGTATACGTTGAAAATCCGCTTGTTCGACGGAAGCCGACAGATGCAGCCACTTACAGTCTGAATATATATATTGAAAGAATGACTTTTCTTGAATTCCGCTGGCCAATTTTCTTCATTATCTACTTTACAAGAGAGGTTTTCTATGAATGCAGTTCTCAATCCCCAACTCAGAACATTGTTGGAACTCAGAACAGAGATTTTATCACTTACATTTTAAGACTTAAAAAGCAACAGGGTAATCAAATCTCTAATATTCTCACATCTTTTCATATTCAAATTCTTGCTTAGTGAGAAATGAAAAGATGTTATTGATTACTCTTACACTGAAGTGCAGGAGGAAAGTTCCTTAAAAAACATCACACACCTACACACACACACACACACACACCTCTCTATGTGGGGGCACCTGTAAGTCGTGTAAGGGACCTCCCAATGATGGCACTGGCCCTTTCCATTCTTTCTCTTTTTCTGTGTTTTTCTCCCCGTATTCTTTGCTCTACTTCTCCTGAGTCTTTTTCACTATCCTTTTTACAGACCACCATCACTGGGATCCAACGCCCTGCCGCCATGTTTGCCGTGCGGCGCGACCCGTGGACACCCGGAAAGGGGGATCCTAGTAGTCTTGGCTCCTGCTTCGGCAAGACGGGTGGTCCTGGATGGCCCAGCCAGGATCAATCGGCTAGTTGGCTTGCCTACAAGGATCAAAGGTGTTGCAGTAAGTCTCTCACCCCATGGTCCGGAGTGGGGATCCTAGACCTACTGCAGTGCCGGTATAGCGTCCAGGGTAGCCCTGGCGTTCGACTCCTGGGCGCAGACTTTGCTTGCCGGGTAGTGGGCGTCCACGTGTGGCTCCGTGGTGGGTGGGGAGCACTGGCGAAGAATTAAAAATTCCTTAAATGTGAATTCTTCATCCTCATATATTTCAGGGACCCTAAAAAAGTCCCAACCAAGTACTGATAATATGGACACAGCATATTGAAACAGAAGTAGGAAACAAAAGATATCGAATACTAACATAAATGTACCAAACTTTTTAATCATTCATGCAACAGATGAAAAACCAATTGGGAAACTTCTTTATCCAAAAAAGTTTAGTAAGTCTGGCAGAACCTCCCAAAACTTTCACGAAATTGCGTTCTGGTGATATTCTTGTGGAAACAATGTGCAAACAACATTCCGAGAAACTACTGAGAGCAACGACAATGGGTGGAATACAAATTGCAGTAACACCTCACAGAACACTCAATTCCAGTAGAGGAGTGATATCATAATGGGATCTCCTTGATGTTCCTGATGAGGAGGTTATGTTCAGAGCTTAAAGATCAAGGAGTGACGGGTGTGAAGTGCATCCTGATACACAGGTATGGTCGCCTGTTCTAAACCAAGAACACCATCCTTACTTTTGATACACCTAGGCCTCGAATATCTGTAAAAGAAGGGTAATAATCTCAGTCCTGTTAGAATTATAATTCCTAACCCACTGAGATGCTTTAAATGTCAAAGATATGGACATTCCCAAACTACCTGTCGTGGCTCTACTACCTGTGCCCGATGTAGTAGTAAAGAACATGACAATAAATATTGCTGTGAAAATAAAGCTAAATGTGTCAACTGTCAGGGAGATCATCCAGCATACTCTTGTGCATGTCAGAAGTGGAAAGAATAAAAAGAGATACAAAAAAATTAAAACTGAACAAAACATAACATATCAGGATGCAGAAAGAAAGCTGGTCACCATTACACCTGTTCTACGATCCTCTTATGCTGAAAAAGTAACAATTAAAAAAGTGCCAACAGCAACTCAAACATGGATGTCTATTCCACCATTAGATAATTTCACCATACCTGAACTTTACTATCGCAAGTGCTTCTCTGTTGAGCGCATTAACCACAAAACCTATGGCCTTACTCCAAGACAACTTCAAAACTGGTCTCATTGGATGAAACTCACCTATCTTAAAAATAAAAATTATGGAGACTTCACCCGAAGATAAACCTTCACCAGAATGGAGACTTCACCAGACACTCGCACAGAAAAAGTGGATACCTCGATACCCACATACCAACTGACCCTAACACATTTGATGTTTTGAACACTCTACCAGAGGAAGAGATGGACACTGGCCGTCCATACTTCCCTAAAACAGTGGATAAATATAAATCTGACAAAGGTAAGCCCTCAACCTCTCGAAAACCAGACAAGTCAATAACATCAAAACAATAGGAAAAGTTTTACAATGGAACTGTGTGGGATCCGCCAGAATATTGGCGATATCAAGATGGTGTTGCATAAACACAAACCTTTCTGTTTCTGTCTATAGGAAACTTACTTAAGATCCAATGAGGACCGTACCTTTAGAAATTTCACTGTTGTACCTAAGGATAGAACTGGTGATGGTCCTGCTCATGCAGGAGTAGCTACCCTAGTGGGCAGTCATATTCCTTTCCATCAGGTCCAAATTAATAATTCTGTGGAAGTAGTAGCGATTCGCTTCTCTGTGGGATTTCTTATTACAGTATGTTCAATTTATATACCACCAAATGCTGATTTAAATGAAATTGATCTTGATAACCTTATCTCGCAGTTGCGAGATAAGGTTATCAAGATCAATTAACCCATACTTTTGATGGGGGACTTTAACGGTCACAATACTCTATGGGGTAGTGCCAACACTAATAGATGAGGTTGGATCATTGAAAAAATTCTTGATAATAATAACGTTTCCATTCTAAATAATAAACTCAATACTTTCTTCCATATGCCTACCCGCTCATATTCTGCAATTGATTTTACAATCTGTTTCCCTTCCATTCTTCCACTGCTCATGTGGGACATTGAAAAGAAATATGGAAGTGATCACTTTCCTGTTCTCTGCACGTTTCATTCACAGGAACCATGTTCACCCATACGGATACCTATAAGGAAAATGGACCAGGCTGAGTGGAACACTTTCTCTCATCTTGCAAAATTTAATGCTGATGCAATAAGTCAAACGCCTATCAACGAAGCTGTAAAATATATAACAGAATGCATTGTCCAGGCAGCGACAACCACCATCCCAAAAACATCATCTGGATTCCCAGTCTATACAAAGCCTTGGTGGAACCCAGAATGTCAGGCAGCCAAAAAAGATCAACACAGAGCATGGAGCATATTTCGTAGATACCCCTACCAAATCAAATATAATAACTTTCAAGCGTGCTCGAGCCAAAGCACGTTATGTAAGACGTCAGAGTCAAAAACAATCATGAATCCAATTTACTACATCAATTAATCAAATAACCAGTCCAAAAATTGTATGGGATAAAATCCGGAAAATGAAAGGCAGATATAGTACACATTATTTGTCCACCTTAGACTATAATGGTGGTGTTATTGCTGATCCCAAAGCTATTGCAGATACTTTGGGAGAAACGTTTGCTAAAATATAAGCAACAACTTCATATTTTCCGGAATTTTTAATACTGAAAGAGCAGCAAGAGAAACAAAAGCTTACTTTTTCTACCAACATTCTTCAGCCATATAATCAGCCATTTGTCAAGAAGGAACTGAAAAAAGCTCTCCTATAATCTCACCCTAGTGCAGTAGGACCTGATGACATCCATTATGAAATAATAAAACATCTACCATCATCTTCTATGAATCTTATTCTCTTATTATACGATAGAATACTTGCAGAGGAAGAGTTTCCAAATTCTTGGCATAAGTCAATTGTCATTGGTATCCCCCAGCTGTCTTCGTAAGATACTAGAGAAAATGGTTAATGCCAGACTTCTGTGGTATTTAGAAGGCAACAGTGTTCTCTCCAATACAAAATGTGGTTTCTGTAGACATCGATCAACTTTAGACCATTTAGTTCGATTAGAAACTTGTATAAGAGATGCATTTCTGACGAGAACATCTTGTCTCAGTGTTTTTTGACATAGAAAAAGCTTATGACACAGCCTGGAGATAAGGAATATTAAAAGACCTCTGTAACCTATGTCTCAAAGGACACCTCCCTAAACTTTCTGTCCACGCGAACTTTCCAAGTCACAGTGGGAAGTACGCTATCTCGACCATATCATCAAGAACAAGATGTTGGCCAAGTCTCTGTCTTAAGTGTAACCCTTTTTTGCTATTAAAATTAACTCAATTATTGAACAGCTTCCTCCCACTGTAGACAATGCTCTGTATGTTGACGAATTTACAATTTACTGTCACTCACGTAACATGAGGGCAATTAAAGGGCAACTTCAGCAAGCAATCGTTCATGTCTCTCTGTGGGCTCTTAATAATGGATTTAGGTTTTCAACAGAAAAAAAGTGTCTGTGTACACTTCTGTCGAAAACGCACTCATGACCCAGATCCTGAACTAAGATTGGGACATACTGTTATTCCAGTAGCTACAGAAACCAAGTTCTTGGGACTCATCTTTAACAGAAAAACTCACATTTCTAGCACACATACGTCAACTAAGAGAAAAGTGCAAAAGAACTTTGAACCTCCTTCGCACTCTATCCTCTACTGAGTGGGGTGCTGATCCAGCTTCATTGCCCCATCTTTATCGTGCACTTATACGTTCAAAGCTGGATTATGGGTTCCAAGTGTATGGTAAGGCAAGACAGAGTAATCTACGATGGTTGGATTCCATCCATCATCAGGGTATACGGATAGCTACTGGTGTCTTTCGTACCTCACCCACTCAAAGGGTGAGGTACGAAAGCTGATGCAAATGTACTCTATGTTGAAGCAAACGAACCGGCACTATCACTTCGACGGAAACAGTTATCTCTTAATTACGCCCTAAAAATAAAATCTCCCCCAGATCACCCTACATGGAATAGTATCTTCTCTCTGCACTGGGAAGCTCAATATCACACACATCAAACTGCTATACATCCTTTTGGTATGTGTTTTAAAGAAACTGCGCAAACTGTTAGTATAAATGTTGATAACATTAGCTACAATAAACATAACGGCATTCATCCTTGGTAGGTTTGCACGCCATCCTGCAATCTGTCACTTCGTCAGCTACAGAAATCTTATACCCTATCGTCCATTTACCTGCAATTGTTTAATGCGCACAGAGCAGCACACGCTGATTTCTTACCCATCTATACTGATGGTTCAGGAACTAACACCTCTGTTGGCTGTGCTGCTGTGTTTCCTAACATTATTATCTCAAATCAGATCCCACCAGAATGCAGTAATTAGACAGCAGAGTTATATGCCATTCAGCTTGCACTTGTGAATATAAAGTAAAACGGCTACCAAAGGTGTATAATTTATACAGACTCATTGAGATCTTTACAAGCCATCTCCTCTCCTATGTGTAATCCACATCCAGTACTTTATGAAGTGCTACACCTGCTTCACAAAACGAAAATCCTTAATTTCAATGTTCAGTTCTGCTGGATTACCAGTCACATCGGAATCAGGGGAAATGAGGCTGCAGATGCAGCTGTTAAATCAGCTCATACCTTCTCCACATACTGTTTGACAGTTCCATATGCAGACTACAGACAACTTATAAGATCAAAGCTAATTGTTCAGTGAGAGGTAACATGGCAAGAAGCATCAAAAAACAAATTATATAACATTAAACCTGAAATTAAACACTGACATTCTAGTCAACGTACAAAGAGAAGAGAGGAGGTTGTCCTTGCTAGGGTCCTCATAGGTCACAGTCACCTTACGCATTCTCATTTACTGAGAGCTGATGACCCTCCCATATGTGAAAAATGTAACGCACATCTCACTATTCATCATATTCTGGTAGATTGTCAAAAGTTTACACGAGAGAGGAATGAAATTTTCACCTATCTAACTAAGCCATATACATTCAGGGAAATGCTAGAAGACTCAGGCAAATTGCATGATGTTTTTAATTTTTTAAAAAAGAATTAATTTGTACAAACACGTTTGACCATAAATTTGTTTACATGTAACTACTTTTTTGCTTAACTTAACTTTTATACATGCATATTATTCATTAGGTTAAATCTGACCAATTACGTATTACCATAGGCCTTGATCTTGTATATTTGTGTCACCCTGCTTTTAATTTTGTTAATATGTTAATACCATAATGCTAAACTTACATTTTATGCATCAATGCTGTATAATAATTCCTTTCTGACTCTTTAAGTATTAGTATAATAATGTTTGTTGTAATCTTACTAGATATAGACACTGCTTACCTTGACTTGTTTTGTATATACATATGTTAACCTATACTTATATATTTATGTATTACTGAAATCACTGCAGTAATTTTGTTTATATGTAGATACTGCATCACTTAACATACATGTTTTTGTATGCATATTATTTACTACTTTATTTTTCGAATAATCATGTAGTGCTGTAGGACATCTTACCTATTTGTGTACTTTTTCGTAATTCTGTTTATATGTATTCTAAATTCTATTTATACTGCACTACTACATTTAACTTTCATCCATGCATATTGTATAATAATCCCTTTTTGCCTAATTTTGTACTGCTATAAAGGCATCTATTATAATTTTACATATATGTAGATACTGCATTCCTTGGCTTAGTGTTTCATATATTATGTATTAACTTATATTGTTAACTATTTTTGCACTACTCTAATATCCTCTGACCTTGTGTGTTGCTGTGCCTTCTGCAGCAGTTCTGTTTACCTACAGATGCTGCTTTGTGAAACTAGATTCTTGTACAGACATAGTGTTTACAATTTTCTGTAAATGCTAATGCTGTACCCTTTAGTATGCACAATATGACCTTTCTAGTTTTTGTGCCAAATAAACTATAAACCAAACCAAACCACACACCCATACCCACACTCACCCACCCACCCACACACACACACATACACACACGCACACGCACGCGCGCGCTGTCGAAGAGAGGAAGGAGCGTTCTTACATCAGTTTATAAATCCTTTGTCGCCTTCTCCAAATTACTTATAATAAAATCCCTTTGTAGAAACTGCCTACGATTTGCCATTAAAAAGGACTTATTTTGGACTTGACAGAACTATTTCAGCATATCGATGGAGATGAACCAAAAAAGCACAGTAGACGTGAATGAAAATCCCGATCTTCTGCGGATATTAAATACCCTCACGAAATAAACCTCTGACAGAAACCAGATGCTATTTCCATTTCAAAAAGGTGCCAAGTAGATTCCATAAACACTTCGAACGGCTTTTGCAAAGAGAAATTAAAGTCAAACGCGCAAGCATTTAACGATGGAGTCTTGAATTTCGAGGTAAACAATTCTAACTTCTTTGGATGTTGCACACTTAATCAATCTAAAATCCCTGAGGCATGCATTCAGTATATGCTTAGAAAATATCATACAAAATAACTATTTGAATTATTGGCTTTCACTTATTATTGTACTTATATCGGAAACTACATTGCTGTGTTACAAGGTTGCAAAGATTTCTGCATCCTTGTAATAAATTTATTTCTACAAAAAAAGTTTTGTTATTTGGTGTTAAAAAGTGAATGAAATATTTTCTGTTGCTCTCACATAAAAAATATACATTTTTCCTCCAAGAGATATCCGGAACATTCGTAATTACAAATTATCATCACCACGTCGCATCAAAAACATGATATAAAGAAAGAAAAATCAGTTGGATTGCGGTAAAAAAAAAACTCATCATATCTTTCCTTGATAACCAACGTGGTAGTTAAACATTAGGAAAATGTTTTCATAAACATGTAAAAAACAATGACACCCTATAGCGTAGAAGAAGACAGAAAATGTTTCTAGAGCTGCCACACATCGAATTTTGTCAAATCGCCATACTGTCTCCGTCTCCAAGCACGTGTCAATGTATCGAGTCATTAAACAGGTAATTAATTAGCGTTTACCAACAAGTGCTTTTAGATGAACTGCATCAGAAAGTTCTATGATCACACAGAATCATAGAACACAAATATTTATATCGAATGATATAAATAAAAAATGTATGTATGCTGCACGATGTAACGCAAGCCACGGTAAATATATTAGCAAACGACTTCATTTTTTAATAATTAGCGCGTATTCATACGAGTGAACGGGAGTTCTCGAGAAGTCACGCACTGGCTTTAATTGGTTCAGAAATTCAAATATTATTACGTACTGAGAATATCAATTGCATTGTTTCTTTTCAGTTGTTACGTGATTTAAAAGAACGTCAGATAAAACTATACGATATCTAGTTTTATCTTAAAATTATGTATCATTATGTATCAAAAATATGTTAACATTTCTAATTGATATAGATATTGCTTATCAAGTGAGTTCAATGATATTCAAAAGATCAGTGAGCAGTTATTTTTTTCGATATAAACTGAATTTATTAATTAAGAGGAGAGACAGAGAGTACAGAATAACAGAGTAATAAATTTTGTTCTTTTGCAATCAAGTCACGAGCGATGTGAATGTACTGCGAATGGTATCTTATATGTATAAGTAATTATATCTGTTCTGTTCATGCCTTGAAGCGTATTGTTATTTGCAAGTGGGAAAGTTTAATGAACTGATCATAGAGATGTATCCTAAACTACTCTGCCAAACGTAATTACAATTTGATTTCAGTAGATGCTGAATATAATAAAGATGAGCTTCATAATCGCACAATTTGCGAATCTCGAGAATAGACCAAAGTTTATTTTTAATTCTTGAAGTTTGTATGTGCGTCTGTTCTTTACTTGAGAGAAAACCTGTTTGGGTTTTAATAAAAGAAGATTTCTCCTACATAATGTAGAGAAATAGTCTAGATTTCGTATTCGATTGTAAAGTTCAGGGTTTTTGCAGTAAGCAAACAGTTTTTTAGACTAAAATATAACCTTTTAAGCTCTGATGGTTGGACGAATACCATCGAATTTACAACAGGGGCCTGAGTAAACTTTTAAAAAAAATACAGCTTTGGAAGAGCAACCGGCTCTTCGAAAAGCACATAACCACGTGGGTGTGACCTAAATGATATCTCCGGATGAACCGTTGGCCACGTAACACCTCCACGCAGAAACCAAGAAAGCAATATTCAGAGAAGTTAATATCAAAATTTCATAAAAATCTATGGCAAGAAAAATGCATTGCAGTAGCACACTTTAACTAATAGTAAAAGAACAAAGGGGTGCTTAAGGCTCAAAGCTGTATAACTGAGAGGAGACCTCCACAAAGCCTTTAAAGGAATGCGGAGAACCGACCAGGGCTTCTGACCTAATGTCCAATCCTTACCTTCTAGTGGTGCACCCTGTTGGGTATCTACTTGGATACTGAACGAACCAGGATGGGCTGACAATTTGGGATTTAGTCTACAAAATTGTATTCTTATTGGTTAAGCCAAAATAAAAAATGATGGTACGACATGAGACAAAATTTCATGCCGGCTGTAGCGTCGCCCAGTTAAACAAGGCCCCCCGTTGTTTTCGCCAGGGAAACAGGGCGAACAGCGGAAAGTCAGCTACTGGAACAAATCTGAAAATTCACCCCAACTCAACATCACCAGAGTTAAAGATCGGCACTGTCAACATAAGAAGCCTGAATGGCCAAGAAATGGAGCTAGTGGAGGAATTAGATAAGTACCAGATCGAAATAATAGCGGTGACTGAAACAAAAAAGACAAAAACTGGTGAGATCTTTCTGAGCAATAAATACAAAATGTTATTTAAATATAAATAGCCAATAGGCTTCATTTCGGCGATATAAACATTATTCAAATTAAGGGGATATTAAATCCCACTTTGTTTTAAAACCGAATAAGAAACTCAAAGATTGGAATCAGAGAGTTTCATGCCGAATATAGTATAAAAAAAAAACTATAAGAGTTTCTTATTCGGTTTTAAACCAATGTGGGATCTAATATCCCCTTAATTTGAAAAATGTTATATTCAGGCAATGACAATCAAGGAAAAAAAGGAGTAGCCATAGTATTCAACCCAAAATACGAGGCTAATCTTCTTGAATGGCAGTCAGTCTCAAGTAGAGTAATGTGGGCAAATATGAGAATGGGGAAATGGACAATGAGACTTATTTGTGCCTATGGTCCCACAGAAGGTTCTACTAAGGTAGAAGTGGAGGAATTTTTTGAGGCTTCAGAAAAAGCAACTGACACAATAAAAAAGGAAAAGTTGGTCCTTGTTTGGGATCTAAATAGCAGAGTTGGAAATCATTATGAGACAAACAAAAATATTTTGGGAAAATTTGGAGAAAAGAGGAACGCTAATAATAATGACAAATATTTGTTGGATTTCTGCTCCGGAAATGGACTGGTTATTACTAACACCATGTTCCAACAAAAAATGTGCACAAATTCACATGGAGAGAAGAGGCTAGGAATAAGAAAAGTCTCATTGACTATGTTATTGTTGATAGTGATGTTTTCTCCCTGGTGCAGGACACCAGAGTGTACAGAGGATTTGAAATTGGAAGTGATCACTATTTAGTCTTGAGCAGGATAAAATTGAATTTCATATTGAAAAGAAAAACATGTAAGAAAGTTTTAAAGCGAATAAAAGTTGAGCAGCTCTCAGATGTGAACTGTAAACTAAAATACATAGAGAATATTGAAGAAAAAATGAAAGAGTTTGAGAACAGGAATCAAACCTTGGAGATTCAGTGGCAAGCCTTGAAGAAAGTCTTGATTGATTCAGCTAGAAAGGCATGTGGTAAATTTGTCTGCAAGGATAGAAAAATCAGAACTCCATGATGGACACATGAAGTTAAAGAGGAAGTGAAGGAAAAGAGAAAGCATTCCTGGCAAATAAATCAGCTTGTGCTCTTAGAGAATACAGAGACAAATGCAGAATGCTAAACAGTGTGTAAAACTAACTAAACACAAGTCATGGGAGGACTTTGGTAAGAATATAGAAAATAAATATCAAGAAGGTAGCAAAATATTCTGGAAGTTGTTAAAGAAGCTTCGGAAAGGAGGAAAGAGTGCTGTAAAAGGAGTTAGAGATGATAAAGGTGACAGGAAACCGGGAGAAAAAGATATCCTTGAAGTATGGAGTAATTACTTTGAAAAACTGCTAAATGAAACAAGCAGTGGTGATAGCACAGTGGTAAAAAACACTGACCAGGCATGCAGTCAGGAATACATATCCACTTGAAGTAGAAAAAGCCATCAATGGCTTGAAATGTGGAAAGGCAGCAGGAGTAGATGATATTCGACCAAAAATGGTGACGTATGGTGGTATAAAAGTCTTACAGTTGCTGCACTGCATAGTTCAGAAGGCGTGGAGAGAGGGACGAATTCCCGATGATTGGAGTAGCTCTCCTAGTACCCATATATAAAAAGGGAAATAAAACTGAATGTGAGAATTACAGAGGTATTTCCCTACTGAGTGTTACTGGCAAGATCTATGCAAGTATACTTGAGAAACGATTGAGAAGAATTGTGGAAGAAAAGCTGGATGAAGAGCAAGCTGGATTCAGGCCAAATAGAGGCTGTCAGGATCAGATCTTCACTTTACGACAAATAGTCGAGAAAGCGTGGGAATATAACCGAGATCTGTATTTAAGTTTTGTCGATTTGGAGAAGGCATATGACAAGGTGCCAAGAGAGAAGCTATTCAATAGGCTGCAGTTATATGGTGTCAATGGGGCATTATATCAAGCAATACTTAGTCTTTATTTGAGATGTAAGTCAGCAGTTAGAATTGAAGGAAGTACATGAAGATGGTTTATTGTTAAATCTGGTGTGAGACAAGGCTGTACATTATCCCCTCTGTTATTAATTATCTATATGGATCACATCATGAAGGAAAGTGGTATTAAACATGATATCAAATTTGAGATGTTAATGTTAGCTCTTTACTTTATGCGGATGATGTTATACTTCTAAATAAATCCACTACAAGTCTGCAAGATTCTCTGACTAAATTGAATAACTGTTGTAATAGATATTGTATGGAGGTCAGCAATAAAAAGACAAAGACAATGAAAATAGGCAGAATCATTGAAAATATCAACTTGTTTTGAATGGAGAACCTGTGGAACAAGTAAAACATTTCAGCTACTTAGGCACAATGTTTAGTGAAGATGGTAAATTAAATATAGAAATAGACAACAGAATCAGCAAAGTTGGTATGGTGGGAAGTCAATTGAATAAATTCATATGGAATAAGAGAGAAATCAGTCTGAACACTAAATTAGCTATATACAAGACAGTGTTCTAACCAGTTTTAACTTATGGATCTGAGAGCTGGGTCAGAAGTAAGACATTTGACCAAAGACTAGAGACCGCAGATATGATAGTCCTGAGAAAGATTAGAGGCGTGAACAGATGGCATCAATGACAATATCGTATTAAAAACGAGGATATTAGGAAAGATGTTGACATTGTCAGCATCCAGGAATGCGTTAGCAGAGTTAATCTCAGGTGGTATAGTCACTTAAATAGAATGGGCGAAGAAAGATTAGCAAAACAAGTGTTCTCTACAAGGTTGGCAGCAAAACGACCCAGAGGAAGACCAAGATATAGGTGGATTGATGCGGTACAAAGTGCCTTAGACGATAGAAATATAAGATCTGATAATGTTGGAGTCTTGACAAGTAACAGACCGATTTGGAGGAAAATTGTAGATAGGAAGTTAGTAATGATGTAATTTTTTTCATGTAGTACTATCATATCCTGTATACCCCTTGAGGATGCATGGCAGGAATTTGATGATGATGATGATGATGATGATGATGATGACGATATAAAGAACAACAACATTAAAAACCAGAAAACAAAATGAACGTACCATTATCGATTAGCAAAAAAATATTACACATAACTTCACAATCGCTTATAAAAGAAAGAAAGAACAAAGGCGAAAAATACTTCACAATATTCGAGTGGAGATTAAGAAATAATGTTGACTGGTGAAGCAATTAATAAAATGACTGAAGAACCATCACCATCAAGATCGAGCACCAGCAATGAAAGAAGCGCCACCAATGCCATCACGAAAAACAGAAGAGTACACAGAATGGAACATGAACATATTAGGATACTCAAAAAAAAGATTACTTTTTGGAATTTTCATTTTCACATTTGTTAACTAAATTTGCATAATTTACAAAACTCAAAGCACTG
This sequence comes from Typopeltis vanoorti, assembly GCF_054136105.1. Classification (NCBI taxonomy): domain Eukaryota; kingdom Metazoa; phylum Arthropoda; class Arachnida; order Uropygi; family Thelyphonidae; genus Typopeltis; species Typopeltis vanoorti. Next base: position 9,428,338 of record NC_143564.1, read on the forward strand.
TTAGAAATAAGACAGCCAAAGGGAGAGAAAAATGGAGGGAAAAGTGTAATTGCTACAAGTTGCTTCAGGGAAAATTGGTAGTAGAGCCGGAAAAACAATCAAATAAAAAACTAGAAGAAACAATAGCGTTTACAATATTATGACATTTTTATCGTAATCCAGACATTAAATAATAGCAAAGAATAGGAAGTAAAAGGGATAGATGGAACAAGAGCAGGCTAGTCTTCATACTGCCGAGAAGTCAGGATTTATTCATCGCATATAAAAATTCTTTAGAATGAGAAGGAAGAGATATTGTTGAAATGGACGAAACGAATTTTGCAAGGAGGAAAAATAGAAAAATAATTAACAAGAAAACAAAATAACATCATGCATTAACTTAAGGTAAACGACACACCTAATTACAAATAATTCAAAATGCTAAAGAAAATAAGTCTGAACTCCTTGGAAAAAACCAATGCATTCACACCGATATATATATATATATATAAAATCCACTACCAGTATCAAGCAATGTACTAGTGTTTGGGTTTATAATCTCACAGCAAATAATAATCTCTTTTTAATCATAATAAATTTTTGGATTTTTTTTATTGGTATGGTGATTGCTTTTTTTGTTTGTTTGTTTCACTAATTAGAGGGCTGCAGGGAGTCGAGAGTCCTGGCTATTTAAAGTCAATGAAACGGACAAACAATCTCCATTGAACAAATAACCAATACTATAAACTCATGCAGCGACCAAAATAAGAAATATGAAAGCAGTCTACCAACCTATCACTCTCCCCTATATATACAACCCACGTATACACACTTACCCTTCTAAAATAGACACGTGCATAAAAAAATTACCAACATTCATATCTTTCACCCAAAATATTTCACCACATTTATATTACAAAATAAACTTTCATTTTGTTTAAAATTTAAATTTTGTTTTTTTTTTTGTTAATTTAGAATGTATCCTAAATATACACTCTCCTCAGGAACATACCGCCGTCACAAACAAGAACATCATATTCCAAATCCACTTAAACACTTCTAAAACAGTATTAACCACTTCAGTAGAAAACGTCAAAATATATTGGGAAGGAACCGATGCCCCCACATACTGCGACGTCCATGTGACTCCTACATATGCCACGTGCTTTTTTTTTAGTTACTACGTCTCAACTAAACAGGCTTAATCTTTGGGTTCTAGAGAACAAAACGGTTCTCAGATTAATGTAATATTTCATCAACCAATATAAATATAAATGCAACTTATGTCAAGTATAAAACAGAAATTTCAGAATATAATAAATTTATTGTAGGCGTAGACTTCTGTGGCTAATTGGTTCAAAAGACATTTCGGTGATTACACCACATTTTTTTATTATTCAGTTATACAAAATACTGAAATAACAGTTCCCGACAAGTTTCGAAAATCGTAGGATTTACATCTTCAGGGGATAAATAGTATAACTTAAAGTTTAAACAAGAGAAATTAATAAATACAAATCATAACCGTCTGGTTATTCATAAAATCAAATAACAGAATGCAGATATAAAACGTTATTGACGTTGAACAATACTGGACGATGTCACGTGTGCTTGTTCTCGTTCATACAGTCTAAGCTCAGATTGAGGTAGATTTTTTATTAGAGCTGATCACACTTGATGGAGAATTAAACCTTGATTTTTATTGCATTGGATTGGGTTTTTCAGCATATTAGCAGCTTCTTTAAATTTTCTTAGGTAGCAGTTGTTTTCTATGCATGACATCGTCGTTTTTTGCCAGAGTACATCGTGTCCAGTGGAAGCGGTATGGAAAGCAAGACCCGTTTTTTGTTCTCTTTTGTATTGTGCGTCTTTTTGGTGTTCAGCCATGCGTATTTCTCCAGATCTTCCTGTCTGTCCTACGTAGCAAATCGCGCAAGAGCAATGGATTTTGTAGACTCCTGGCTTTTTAAGAGGATGATGAGGTGGTTTTGGTGGATGTAGGAATCTTGTGATTTTTTCCATAGGAAGGAAGGCTACTTTCTTCCTATGGAAAAAAGTAGTCTTCCTTTTTTCCATAGGAAGGCTACTTTTTGGCTAGCTTATCTGTTAAATTTTTGATATAAGGAAACGAGATTGCGTTTAAATAAATTTAGTTTAATCCTTTATCCAAGTGTAAGCAAACAAAGGTTGCGCCTGAAAATATCTTCAGGACTGAGGTAAGGCGGTGCAACACCAGGCAACTCCGAGCTCTCATCAGTCCTTGTCTCAGTATCTCCCATAATGCAAAGCACATCTCCTTGCGGACATGTATACTGATATACATTAAGGGAAGGGCACTACCGAGTCTAGAACACGCACTAGACCGGTTTCAACATTTATTGAGGTTTCGTCAGTGGGAGGCAGACCCAAACGTGGAGATACCAAGGCAGAAGCAATTAGGAGAGGTCATGTTTACCTATAGGTAAATAACTTCCAGAAATTTCAGAAATATAAATTTCAATTAGAAAATGTAATCTAAATTTCTTAGAATTCTTATTTCTTTATATATTTGATTTATGTAATAGTTTTCCTTTTGACGCTAATCCACAAACTATAACAAAAAATATAAACACGTGACCTTATGGAACCATAATACCGACTGGATTTTACTTTTTTCGGGCGGGCATGGAAGTTAAATGATGAAAACAGAAAGAAAAAATAAATTAGTTTTGTTTTTCTCCTTGTGAAAGTTAAGTTGTTTTTCACTTAATCCTTGTGAAAAACAAGTATTATTATTATTATTATTATTATTATTATTATTATTATTATTATTATTATTATTATTAATGTTCAGGGAAACTCCAAGGAGTCGACAGACTCATCGAGGGAGGCCCTAACATCAGGTCAAGAACAACTATTCAACATTCACACAGTATCTATCATACCTTGCCTTGAACTCATTCACGGTCGTAGCACCCGCAACAGACTCTGGAAGCTTATTCCACTCATTTACCACTCTCCAAGTAAAGAACCTAGCTCTAACACCCTTGTCAACCACGCTCTTGCCCAGCTTCCATGCATGGCCCCTAGTCCTCCCACCACCAGTCATATTTTCAAAAATATCTTCTGGATCAATCTTATAAAAACCCTTCAGTAATTTGAATGTCTCAATCATATCACCCCTCCTTCGCCTATCGTCCAATTTCTGCAACCCACAAATCTTCAACCTATTCTCATAAGGTTCCTTCCACAGACCTGCTATCATCTTGGTCACTCGTCTCTGGACCCTCTCCACTTCCTCCCCATCACGAAGAAACCCTGGTGCCCATAGCTGGGCACAGAAGTCCAGATGGGGTCTTATCAAGGCTCGATACAGAGGAACAACAACTTGTTCGTCTCTGCATGTTAAAGTATTTTTCAGAAGCCAAGTGATTTGGTGAGCTGTTTTAGTTACTTTTGCAATGTGCCCCCTAAACTTCAACTCCCTATCCACCAACACTCCCAAATCCCTGGCCTCATCAATCTCCTGGAGTATGGTTCCACCAATGCGATATACTGCTGCTATTCTTTTCACCCCAAAGTGCATAACCTTACACTTTGCCACATTAAATTGACATCCATTTTTCCAAGCCCAGTCCTCCAAACTATCCAAATCATCCTGTAAAATTTTGACATCTTGTGCACTCATAATTGCTCTACCCAACTTTGCATCATCAGCAAACAAGTGAACACTTCCTCTCAGATCCTTTCCAATATCATTGATGAACAAATTGAAAAGCAGTGGTCCAAGAACAGAGCCCTGTGGCACTCCACTAGTCACAAGACGTCTTTTAGACTCCACTCCTGAATAAACCACTCTTTGATATCTCTCCTTCAACCAACCTCTTATCCATCTCACCAACCTTATATCTATACCCATCTGCTCCAGTTTACTGATTAGGGTTCCATGTAGTATCCTATCAAAGGCCTTGGCAAGGTCCAGTAGTATCACTGTAAACCCATTACCCCTATCCAGTTCAGCCGTCACTGTGTTATAAAACGTGAGCAAGTTACTGAGGCATGATCTACCCTTCACAAAACCATGTTGTCCCCCATACAATATCCCATTTTCATCTATCCAATCCTGTATTCTTTTCTTGACTAATTTCTCTAAGACCTTGGCAATGATTCCTGATATGCTAATCGGTCGGTAATTTACAACAGCAGTCTTGGAACCACCTTTATGCAGTGGAACTATTTTCCCCTCTTTCCACCCCCTCGGGACTACCCCAGACTCGAGACTCAAATTAAACAAAATGGTCAAGGGTACTGACAATTCTTTAGCTGCTTCTCGTACAACACGAGCTGGTATACCATCCAATCCCACAGATGTATTGACATTGAAGTTATGCAATAGACTACTCACCTCCACTTCATTAACCACAATTCCCGTATAATCTACTGGTTTATTCGTTTCTGCAATGTCACCACCTGGATGATATACTTTTGCAAAGTGCTCACTCAGTAACTCAACTATCTCAACTGATTCAGTTACCTCCCTACCATCGGCATTCTTTCAAATCAATCTGCCATGTACATTTTTCCTTTTACTTGCTACATATCTAAAAAACTGTTTAGGATTCTCTTTAGCCTGCATTGCCAATGTTTTTTCGTAATCCTTTTTTGCTTTTCTTACCACACTCGTCGCCCTTCTGGCCTGCGCTTTATACCGTTCATGTGCCTGCTGGTCACCCTTCTCCTTAAATTCCCTCCATAGTGTTTTCTTTTTTTGCAACTCAAGCTTAATGGTGTTATTCATCCATTTAACCCCTACTTGATTTATTATTCGGACTCTAGGTATACAGTCAGCCATTGCTTCATGCAAGCACTTCTTAACTACCTCCCATGCACTATCAACTTCTAGTCCTTGCAGTTGTACATGCCATGGCACTGAGCCAATCAAACTCCTAAGCTTGTCATACTTTCCAGCCCGATAATTCCACATGTACCCTGTCTTAATTGAAAATTCTACACCTTTAGCCACCTCCCAAGTTAAGACCCTATGATCACTCTCACCGATTGGTGGCAATGTGGTCATATTTGTTACAGCCAAATCCTCAGATGTAATTACTAGGTCAAGCACTCTCTGACCCCTAGTATTTTCCATTACATGCTGTCGCAGATAGTTATCCCTTAATAACCGCATAAAATCCAGTTCCTTCCTCCCGTGTGTCCTCTCCTCACTCCAATCAATTCGACCATAGTTGAAATCTCCCATAATAATCACCCTCCTTCCACCCATTTCTTCTATTTGCTTGGGCATACTGTCACCACCATCTTTTCCATCACCTGGTCTATAGCAGCACCCAATTGTATATTTAGTTCTGCTAGCCACAATCTCACACCAAATGGCCTCAAATGTGCTCTTTTCTCTATCCTGTAATTCAACTTCTATTCTCCTTGGCTGGAGCTCATCAGCTATCATCAACAATACTCCTCTCCCATTTTATTCTCTCTGTCATTCCTGAACACACTATACCCATCACATTCAATCCCACTAGTTATATCATCTACAGTCAGCCATGTTTCACTAATACCTATAACCTGTGGTCTGGAAGTGCCAACCATGGCCAAAAGCTCTTCCTTCTTGTTCCTAATACTCCTAGTATTAGTGTACATGAATTTAAGACCTCCATTAGCCCCAACCCTACCTTGATGCCTTATATTAACTATCCCACTCAGATTTGTTGTCCTTATTTGCTCTGGCATATTATATTCATTCTTACATTCAACTGCCTCCATAAGGACTGTATTAAATAAGTTTTTCTCTTTCTCCTTGTGAAAACTAAGTTTCCCTATTCTGGGGAACCAAGTTTCCCCACAATCGAGAAATCGGGCAGTAAACGTTTATCAAACTGCGAAACGTAATACAAATAATAGGGAAATAAAGTTTTTTTTTTTCGGAAGGATACATTCAAAGTGCATTTTAAAATTATATTTGTTTCGATTAAGGCTACAAAGCAAAGCAAAGTGTGAGGCGTGTGTGAAACAAACAGATTCGGCATTAGAAGAAACGTATTAACTGCTTACGATGTCAATGAAACAAGAGACATTTCTTCCAATAATATAGGATTTCTTATTGATCAACGGGAGGAAGACATATCTAACCATGATAATGTTTGGGAATCTCGAGTGGTCGTCGTTCTTGATAAGTGCAAAACATTCTACCATATTAGGACCAAAGACCGATTAAATAAGCTACTCTTCGAACGTGTCTATTTCATGACTTTTGCAACTGCATCTGAGGATGCTCATTACGTTCGATGATGGATGGAGCTTTCACCTCAATTTTGCAACTGATATCAGGGGGTATACAAGGCTGCTCTATATTTCACATTAATAGCCTTATTCGGTTGACTCCAAATCCCGCAAATTTTTTTGATGAACTGCACTTTGATGAACGTGCATTGCCCAGCAAAAATTAAACCTTTTGGAATGTCAATGTTCACAACCCCAAAATTCTCCCTCGAGACGTTCTATAATGGAATAGTAAAATCTCAATCTTGTCTTATTTCTTACAAAAAAGAACCACTTTATTTTGATCAGACTTGTGAACAACACCCAAATCTTAGTTGACAAAGATCAGATGAAATTTCTTTTGGCGAAAACCTATTACAATTTTTGTCTCCTCATCACCCAAAAATTAACGAATATTCTTTCACTCAACATGTTATTCTTACACAAAAGCATTTCTCAACATAGAAATTATAAATTTGCCTTACCTACCGAATATTGTTCAATGGTTACGTACAATACTTGATTATATAGAGAGAAAACAGTTAGATTGATTACGGATTACGTCTCCAATTGTTTTATTCCATCCTGTTTCCTAACATGGAACAAAATTTCACTTAGAAGGCTAATGCTCGACGAACATACTGAAATTCCTCACAAAAACTTTCGATGCAACACAATAATTCTCTGGAAAAATTCTTAATCGGCTTATGAAAACTTATCTGCCTAATTCTTGTAAAGAATAACATTTGTGCTCGGGATTGTTAACAACAGACCTTTGGGTAACATGATACCATTTATAGAGATTTTATTTTATTTGAACTTTAAAATGACTGCAAAACGAACAAAAGCTATTCTTAGCTTCTTTCTCGAAGACTCTCAAAATTAATAACCAAAGCACAAGCTTGCTTTCCCTTAGTTAGGTAACCAAAGATGAAGTAAGAGCAAAAAGAAAAAACTCTCACTGTAATCCTTTTCACAATTCAACGCCTCCTTGGTCCTTGGGTATAATCTGATTACCGACTACTGTTTAATACCATCGGGGAATCAAGGCGGCATCTACTGATTGTAGTCTGCGGTGCTTACCTCATGCAAGCAGTGAAATAACAGAAATCAAGCAGGCGTACACATAAATAATGTTTCTTACGTTTTAGAGGAGAGCAACCCATTACAATGCAAGCTTCTTCTCGGCTGAAAAAGCCCAGACGAAGTCTAAGAAATAAGGGCGACAACTTCCTGTAATTGTCCTTTTCCAGTGGTCATTTAAGTGACTTTGTTTGATAAACGAAGGCAACCATTCTTTTATTGATACAGAGCAGAGAAGATATTCCATGCAAAGAGTGTGGATTTACTCCTATCATTTTACTCTCTGTCTGTCTGTCTCTCTCTCGAGGTAATTCTCTATTTGAAACATCTCTTATTCAGTTTGATGCTTACACTTGCAAGGACGCGATTCTAAAATACCTTGGAGAGTACCCAAGAATCTTGAATTGGGCAAGTGATGATCATTTTTTCCCGATGCCATTTGATAGCCAGTCGCATTTAGACAATCACATCATTGGTAATAGCTGCCTGCCTCTATAAAGTAAGTTAAATCCAGAGTTATCATAAAGCCAGATATTAGGGGTCATCTGATATCCATTACCATTCTTTTTATTTATTTTTGTGAAGTCATTTTTCTCCGATCTCTCGTTCTGATGTGAGTTATGTGAAAAATGTTCTGCCCATAAATATTAAAGTTACATACATAAAGGGACCCGGATATATAACAACTTTGAAATAACAAGGACGTAACGGAAGGGGTTAGAAGTTTTTGCTTCTATTCAAACATCAATCATTGTAAGATATATCAGCGGTATGTTTTATTATTTCAGATTTGTAGTCCAAGAGAGTATTGAATATTATATTACTTAATCTCAGTTTTATATTACAATTATAAATACTTTTCGTTTTCCAAAATACTTCCACAAATATTCATGCACGAGGTGTGTACCTGTTTGTGACGAAGTGTTTTGAAAACTTGGACTGACTTGAGAAGTGTCACATGTTTGATCTCTACAGCAGAACTAAAATTCAGCTCATTTCTGAAATAATCCCATCGAGTGAGAAGATTGCATACTTTCCCGTTTCCATAGAAATTCAACAAATGGCTACTGTATACCTTAAGGAAAGTCCTTACATTACTTAAGGATATTTTTCACGAACCCTTTTCTTATTATTTTGAAACGTATAGTTGTGTCATTCGCAGTGATAAGAATATATTTAAAAACTCGAGTATGATATTACTGATAGCTGAAACGAAGCTGATAAAACGAAGCTGAAACATTCTTAAATAGAAGTATTTTTAAAGTCTCCTTCCGTAGAATAATTATTTTTCAATCACAAAAATGTTTCATTTCTGAAAAAAATATATTCTCTGGTAGAGCCCATTAGTCATCTTAATTAACTGTTGTTTCAAGAACCGTCTAAACAAGGAACTCAACACTTTAGGAAGAAACTCAGCACGTTGCGAAAAGGGGTTGAAACATTTTTGCATCCAATTTCTTTCCTTGATTACGGTATCCCTATTCCATCAAAGAGAAGTGATCGCTAAAAGATCATTTAGCCTGCTACTTTCCATATTTTAGCAACAATGCTTCTTCAGGCTTATATCTCATTTGAACTTAACTTTGGCAACTTGAATTGTTACCAGTATCCACATAAGCCTGTCTATGGCCAATAATTATTTTACATTTATTTGGATACTTATTTCGTTCAGAAATGGTAGCAATACTCACACGTCTGATTATATTTCTGTGGATCAAGAATATTTCTTGGGCTGAATAAGGCCTTGGGCTGAAATGAGATGAGTTCGAATTCTGATGAAAATCCCTTTACAAGAGCTTTTCAGCTGAAGATGAGACAGCTGATCTCATTTGCTGGTGACTGAGTT